>NC_133159.1:2816666-3430000 GCF_040802235.1 Manis javanica | reverse complement strand
TCTTTTGATTTTTTGGGATTCCTTTTTTTCTTTGCCAACTTCTGTCTGTTCTATCTGCTAACTGCCTTCCTTTCCAGATAGTTGTGCTCCGGCTCCCTGAGTCCCCGTGGGCATCATCGGCGTCGCCAAGAGGAACGTTCCTCATCTCCAGGCACAGCCCTGTTTGCTGCATGCCCACTAGGCTACCAGTGAGCATGACTCTTGCTTTACAGGGACACATGTTCTTGCCTCCGTGTTCTGCTAGCGGAAGAACACCGTCACAGCATAGAAAATGCAGAGAACGGTTAAAAGAGCCCCTCTCTGGCCAACCAGCGCTGGCATTTGGTGCATTTCCCCGTGTTTCCCTAGGGTCTTCCGCACAGTCGCAGCTGAACTGCCACCTCCTTCGGGACCCTGCTTCTCACTCAGCACCGTGCGCTCCCCATTTCTCACGGTGTGACTGGCCATCCTATTCATGGCTGTTTCTCTTTCACTGAGTTTTTACTGCGGTCAGTTACCCCCGCACAGAGTGGCAGGGCCAATCAGTTCTCTGAGATGTACGGCACTCATCACAGAGCCTGGTCAAGCGCCTGCCCACCCCCAGCCCCAGAGCTCGCCACTTTCCACCCTCAAGCTGTTCGCTCTTTGTTCATAAACAACATCTTTACACCTGTTGATTTTTCCACCTCAGCCCTTATTTATTCCCTTCCCACTAAGGACAGGAAATGGCCAGAGCCCTTAATCCTTGTCACCCCCACCCAGGCCTGCCCCCGTCCACCCCATCACGGCACGGCGGTGACAGCATCACAGCCTGTTCCGGCGCCATCGGCATTCGGTGCTTGCACTTTCATGTACTTGCTCGTGTGAACAGTGACATGTGAGTGATTCACGGGACGCCATGAGACCCTTTTGCCTGAACAACTGTTGATTCTCAGTGGAGTTAGCGTCTCGGGGTTTGTTCTTTTGTCTGCCAGTGTTTCAGTTTCCTTGCTGAAACCATCTCTCACTGGAGCCTCTTCTGGGTTCATTCAGACACATCTGGCGAACTTCGTCCTCCTGGACACATGCTGCTCTGTCCTCGAACCTGCTCTGATCTGGACAGCGTCCTGGTACCCAGCTGTCGTCCCAGGGTCTCCCTCTTCAAACCCTGGGGTCCAGCTCTCTGTGTCCATCCTCATTTCCTGATGCCGAGCCTTCCTCTGTGGCTGAACAACCCCATGCTGATGGAGCGCCTCCTCCAGGAGGTTCCCGAGGATGCCTGAGCGTGCACCTCAAGCGGTGCTTCCCCAGCTCACACTCGCCCGCCTGGCTGAGCACCCACAGCTAGTTTGGCCACGTTTCCCTTGGAACGGAAAGCATTCATTGTTCCATTTTCTCCATTTCCAGTAAATGGTAGTTACGATTGCTCTTAGGAAGAAATCAGATGTCATTTTGATTTTTAATTTTATAGGAAATTTGTTTCTCTCCCGCATGTCTCTCTCAGCTTTTGTCCCCAGGGTTCTGGACTTCCACGCAGCGATGGTCTTCTGACCGAGTATGGATATTTTCTTATCCATTGTGCCAGATACTCAGAGGGTCCTTTCGGTCTGGAAGCATCAGGTCTGGAAAATAATCTCCAAGGATTTCTTGAGTTCTATGAAGTTCTTCTACCCAGGCACACCCTCTTAGAGTAGCCAAGAGCTTGGACAAGAGGATCGGGTGACCGGGATTTAACTCCTCTCTCTGCCATTTACCAGCAGGGTGGCCTTGGGTAAGCAGCCTTCTCACCTCTCTGGGCTTTAGTGTCCTCATGTGTAAAATAAGATGCAAGTAATGTCTACCTCAAGAGTTTTTATTAGGATAACATGAGTTAATATGCAATGCTTGAGTTGATGGGTGGTGCTTGGAATAGTTCAGGGCGCCCACCAGCCATCTCTGCCGTCCTTCCGTGATTCCCCGCCCTCTGCTGCACCTGTTCTCTCTTCTCCGACTTCCTCTCTTCATCCTCCTGCTTCTTTGGCTGATCCTCTCATTTCTTCTTTTTGAAATCACTTGGTCATTTTGCTGCTTTCTAGGTTTCTTCAGCTTCATCTTAGGAACTTTCTTCGTGCTTTTTCATTTTGCCATTATCCTTTTAATGTCCCCAAATTGTTTTTTGTTGGCTTTCTAAATGTTCCTTTTTAATAACACCTGTTCTTACTTCGTAAGTGTAACTTCTCATAACTCTGAGAAAGTTGCTGATATGTTTCTTGTTGCTTTGACTTTCTTTTTTTTTATCTTCCTGCCTAGTTGTTTTATTTCTGGGGTTCTGTTTGCCCTGTTCGGAATCTGCCAAGGTTATAAGCCTTCCAATGTTTGGTGATCTTTGACAGTTTGCTCATATTTAATACACAAGCCCTAAAAAGATGACCAGGAGCCCCAAGTCACAGTGGCACTTGTCAGCTGTGGTCGTGCAATGAGTGAGATGCCTGGGGTGTCACTGGGGAGAATCTGCTGCTAATGTGTTGTGCAGATTTCCTGGAGAAGAAGGTTCTAGTCTTCTTCGTGGAAGGAGATTCTGACCACCAGGATCTCAAGAACCAACCGGGGCGGAATCTCCATCTAATTATGATATTTTCAAAGTGGTCATTCATTTAATCCTCACATTTTCAGTGATGCATTTTAGCCTCACCAAAGAATAAATCCCTAGCCTCCTGCCAGGGTGGGGTGGTCACTCTTGCAGCATGTGAATGGGGGAAGGCAGGTCTGGGCAGCAAGTGGCCTAACCACTTCCCGCATGGACTGTCACAGTCCGGACTGTTCCCTCCAGCCCCTCCTCATTCGCATCCAGGGTACCGGGAGCCTCCAGTCCTGAGCCCCCTGGGGGTCCTGCAGCATTGATCAGTCCATGCACCACGTGTTGGTCTCCTTTCTTGGACAGCAGAGTCCGTAAACACTTGTCTTCCTGCCTCTCAGCATCCAAAATAATGCTGTCATCTCCTTTTCTGTTCTCTTTGTCCTTGAAATCTTGTGTGTTATTAAAATTTTCCACTCCCTCTTCTTTTCAGTTGACACTGGAGTTGAATGTGTTTGCTTCATTTTGACATCTTTAACCTTAAATCCTAGATGTTATTTCTAAATGACAGTGTATTATTCCATTGAGTTGCTCCTAAGTTTTCACTATTAAATAAACTGGTGACTATCTTAGCAGCGACGTCCCCATGTGAGTGTGTATCTAGGCTTCCTCCTAGACGTGGAACACGAGTAAGTCACACAGGGCAGTGGAGGAAGGTGGTCGTGGCTACATGTCTTTAGTTCACATTCTGTCTGTCACTTACCAGCTGCACAGCCTCTGGCCAAGGACTTGAACTCTTTCTCCCTGTGGTCCTCTACCCAGAAAATGAGGATGAAGATTTTGGTATGTCTGCCATGTACAGTTGTCATGATGCACACACACCAGTGTGCCTGTAGCACTTCAATTTGGACCTGGCGTCTGGTAAGTGTTAACTCTGCTTTTCACAAGACTTCATAAAATCTCTGGTAAATATTGCCCAAAAAACCAGTTTATATAGCCACCAGCAATGAATAAGACTCATCATTTCATTGACTAGTTATTAGAAATGTATGCAGTCGTTTCTGATTTCGTAGGCAAACACACCCACACATGTGCACACATGTTATGTCTCATTGGCTCATTTGCATTTGAGGTGTCAAGGCTGTTGGACATTTTTCCATTCGTTTACTTCCTCGTTTTATGTTTGTGTCTGTGAAACACCTGCCTGTGCCTTTGTCCCAGACGTAATTCTTAGGGTCCTCTGCTTTACCCATGGGGTGCCAACATCTCTCAAGAAAACCTGTAATATGACGAAGAGTTGACTGGCACCGGCCCTCTCTCCCTGGAAGGGCCTTTCCATCAGAGAAATGCAAACACGTAGAGGACATTCTGGACACCAGTATAGGTGGGAAGAGCTAAGTCCACCAGCAGGATGCTAGACAGCCTTTTTGGGGGGTGATGTTGACCGTTCGCAGCTTCTTTTTTATTTAATGTATTTATTTCTGCAGCTTCCTCACCTGGAAAGGTTTGGAGGCATCCGGAAACTGGGCAGAGAGAGCTTTCCCTGATTTATATAATCAGGCTCCTGCCAAAATGACAAACCTCTTTCCATCCTGCAAATTTGAAGCAGACATTCTCATTGAGATCCCAGGCGCTGAGCTGCCAAACGGCTTTGAGCTGTTCTTGTACGTGGAAAACTCGCAGGGCCTGAGAGGCGGGTCGACGTTCTGGGGGAGAGCTGTCTTTCTTTCTGACAACTGTTGCGGTGATGCGAAGGCAACAGCCCTTGGGTTTTGCTTCAGGAAACAGGAAGCAAGCACAGCTGCTGACAGTTCTTGCAGGCTGATTTCTCAGAGTGCAGAGGCCCAGCAGAAAGGCTGAAATGATGCCAGCGGCGGATCCCATCCGGCTGACACAGAGCACCGGCTTCGCAGCAACCGGCTGCCTGGGTGCAAAGACGCGGGAGGGACTGGGGAGGGACGTAGATGTGCCCTCCGTGGGCCGTCTGTTGGGGAGGAAGGCTGGTGCTCCTTTTATTCTTTTTCTAAGTGTATTTTCTTGGTGCAAGTTCCTACTCAGGTTTGTGCAATTAGCTGGTCAAAGAGGTTTTAGTACTGCAGGGGGCCTCTGAGAGCATCCAGGACATTTCCCGGCAGTTCCCCCGAGGAAACTGGTGAGGATCTCCTAAAAATAACATTCTGCAGTCAAATCCCCCTGGGAAGCTCCTGTCCGCACTAGTGTCTGGTGCACGTTAGCATTTTAAAGACGCCATTACAAGCGCTTTGTGGGGTCCCGCATTTGCCACAAGGATTGGGTCAGTTTACCTCCAGGCGCCGCCAGCAGAGCTGGGGCCCGCAGACGCACAGAGCGTGTGTGTGTGTGTGTGAGCCTCTGGGGACTTGTCCTGTCCTTTGACAAGGTCAGAAGGAGGAGGAGCTGCTCAGCCGTGATTTTCCAGGACGGGACTTTAGGTCTGAGTTTTCTAGAGCAGGAGGCTTCCTAACGCTGATCAACCCAGGCCTCCTCTGCTAGGCACTCCCCCAGGGCGCACGGAGGAGCAAACAGAATGGAAGGCAGGCGAGCTCTGGGCAAGTGTGCTGCACACAGTAGGAGATCAGCACGCAGTGGGCACTCAGGAATCGCCAGTTCAAAGTGAACCGGGGGCTGCATGATGCCGATGCTGAGCGAATGCTCTGAAACAGAAGGCTTCAGACTCCATTCCGACAGCCCGAACAGAGAGTTTCTCCCTGACCGGACCCCAGCCAGGCCTTCTGGGTCCTTGTCCCAGCGAGGCCCGCACACGTGACCCTCCAGGCCCACCTTCGTGTGATCCAACCGTAGCAAGGATGCTGTCAGTCTGCTTGGGCCTGGACCCCACCCCGCATATCTCATCACCCGTCCCTGACCAGATTCCTCACTACTGCCGTGGCAGCTGATCCCCTGGCCTGCCTTCAGCCAGGATCCTGTTAGGCCAGTTTCGTGAAGAATTACCCCCACCCTTGGCCATTTTCCCCACCCCACCCTGCTCCTTAGCAGTAAACCCCATTTTCCTCCTGGTGTTCTGAATTGAGCCTCTATCTCTCTCCTGCACTGCGAACCCCAGGCCACAATCCCTGTCTCTACCTGAGGGTCCTGAGCAAGGTCTGTCTCACCGTCTTCACAAGCGCCCTTCAGCGTGACTCAGTCACTCCTAAAATAATGAATTAAACTTTGATCAATCTTGGGCAATAATCAGGAACCCACACCTAGTTCTCATCAGGCCCAAACTCCAACCCCATAGGGTAGGGGCCATTGGTATCTCCATGCTGCAGATGGGATCACAGGGGCGCAGTGAAATGAAGCAACGTGCCCACAGCCCCCCCACCAGGGAAGGAGCTGGACCCTGATATGAACCCTGGCAGCCCAGCTCAGAGCGTGTCACAGCCCACTCAGAGCACTGAGACTTTACACGTGGCTGGGACGCCCTGTCTGTGTGCTGGGGCCACCACCCACCCAGCAGGGTCCATCTTCTTGAGAAATAGTGGTGGCCAGTACAAGCTGTAGGATGGACAGCGCCGACACAATTACTGATTAGAATAAATAACCAAGGAGAGAAAAATATGCAGTCCTGTAGGGGAGGTAAAAGTCTCTTCCTTCGGTGCTTCTAAGTTCTCAGCTGGGTCTGTAACTAAAGCCAGACCACAAAGGGGAGGGCGCAAGGTGTATTTAATGTAAGTGTCATGTGACACACAGTTAGTTCATAAGGAAAGGAAGGCCCATCTACTGGCTAAGCCTGAGGGTGTTTATGGTAGGTTTGAAGAGTGGAAAGTCATGGAAAAATGTGACTGATAAGACAAAAAGGTTGTGGGTGCAGGGAAGTGACTGGGGGCCTTTGCAAGGCCTGGGGGTTCTGATTCTTTTTGGCTTTCCCCCATGTTGGAGATAAGTGGGGGGAGGTCACTTGTCCCATGAGGGCCTCGTGACCTGCTTCTGGGGATGGGCAGAGAGGCCCTCCTGCACCTGCTCTCAGTTAGATTCCTTCAGCTTCTATCATCCCATATGCTGAGGTGCTGTACTGGGGGAGGGAGGGTGTTCTGGACCCCATTAATCCACGTTTTAAATAAGTAAAATTAAACAGGCAGATAGGCCTGGCAGATCCACCTGTCTGGGATGCAAGGACCTCAGCCTCCAAGTGCCATAAAGCATGGGAGCCCCAGGCTCCCCCAGTGCCCCCCAGGCCCAGGGTCCTCTTTCTGGCCTCTTGCTTAGGGCCCCACTGCCCTGCAGTATTCAAAGGTGGGGTGCCTCTCTGAGCTGTTTCCTGCTAGATGTCAGGGAGTAGCTCACAGGAGGGTCCTCCTGTCCCCGTGGTGGTCCCTTGATGTTCTCATGCTAACCCTGAGAAAAAGGCTCCAGTGATTCTCTCCAAGTTCACTCCTTGTGAAAACATGCCTGCAGAGGGACGGCCACAGGCTGTCCTGGACATCCCATCCCAGCCACACCACCGTGCTCAGCACCAAAGACCATGCCGCTGACGGAGAAGGACAGCCAGGGAGCCCACGTCTGTCTGCGGACTGGGACCCCCATCATGGAGCACTCTGAGCTCCCTGGGAGGAACGTGGGCGCAGCAAAGGGGATTCAAATCACCCCATGCCTGCAAGAGAGAACGAATTGCCTTCTGCTCATGGTGAGTAAGACAGAACAAAGAAATTCGTTAGCGCTTCTGGCTGCGCCAACCAAGTCCTGGGCAGCTCTTACGACTGAACCACTGGGAGAAGGTTCAGAGCTTTTGCTTGAAGTCAGGGTGCTGGCACCCGGTCCTGGCAACTTAAAAGGAACAAATGTACTAATTGAGGGCCCTGCTGCCCTGCCTGTCTCCCTCCAGGCCCCCCGACCAGATGAGTGGCCTGCTTCGATGAGTTAGACTTCCAAGGAAAAATGCTTTCTTGAGCCGTCATTAGGGACCCTTCAAAAGCAGCTTTCCAAGTTATCTTTTAAGATTTGGCTTCGGAAGCTGTCCCTAGTGGAAAGTGAGCAGATGTGTGTTTCTGGCCCTGGGATCCTCAGGGCGATAGTAAAGGTAGAGGTGCTCTGTTCCCTACCCCCCTGAATTTCCATCCTCCATCGCCATGCAGTGCGGCCCCCGCCCCAAATCTCTGCACTCTCTGTGGTTTCCGTCACCTCCTGACTGATGGCAGGGCTGACACTGCACCCCAGGGTGTCAAAGATGGTGCCCTCATTCCTCACCCAGGCATCTCGGCCATGTGGGGTCCCAGCCTGGATGGGGTGCCCTCCACCCCCTCCTTGTCCTGGGAAGCTGTGCCTATCTAAGCTCCCTGAGGGTCCGTCCCCGTAAGGGTCTGTGCCCAGGGGCCACCTCGATCTTTATGCTGCTTGAAGGTGATTAACTTGCAGTCTGCACTCCTGTTAATTAGGCTGGTGTTTACTTGGAGGGGAGGCGTGAACTGCACATGTTCACACGGTAAAAGGCCAGGCCCCCAGCTAAACAGAGAGGAGTTCTGTCTCACAGACCCAGGCTTCCCTCAGAGGTCCCACGGTAACTGTCATCTTCTAGAAGCCCCCAGGGTCTTCCCATTGGAAGGAACCCCACTTAGCCTCAGGCATTTGTGGAAAATTCAGAAGGAAAGCATGGCAGGGTTCCCCTCTGGATTTATGGGGACACGCATGGGCCCCCCAGTGCGCCAAAGATAAGTTCCTGCGCTCTGGGCTCTCCTGTGTTTGCCAGGAGCTGAAATAAGTGACGGGATTCACATGGGGCATCTCTCTGCTCCCCCTTCCTGAGGAGGATCCCAGAGCCTGGGAGGGATGACCCCATGTTGTCCCTTAGAACAAACTGTCCCTTAGGAACCTAGTCCCACATCCCACCTGCTAAAGGCTTCTCCACTGCCGGGCCCCGTAAGGCCCAGGAGTGTGATTTGTCTCATGTGTTGGTCAGGACGCAGTGTCCCATCTCCTTACTGGCGGGAACATGGACAGATTTTCCCCCTTTGGCCTTGTTGAGGCAGCTGACGTGTCGCCAGGGCAACCAGCCCACACCAGCACCACACCCACCCTCCCGGACGCCCGCCACCGCCCTGCAATTTGTCCCACGCTCTCAGTCCTTCTGATGCCCTCCTGTCCCTTGTGATTTGCTAAGGTGACAACTTCGCTGAATAACAAACTCCCAATGCTCTGCCATCTACAACTGCTGCCAACGGTTCTCTGCGTGTCCCTCGGGTCCGCGGTACAGGAGAGAGGGGCACAGCCCACCCAGAGCAGAAAAGCAGAAGCCACAGATGGGGCTTACAGGGGCCCCTTAGGAGCAGGCAGGTTGGAGACATGGGCTCTGTGCCGCCTCATCAGAAGAAGTCCCCCTGCAGGACCCACAGGTCAACAGCCCTGGACCCAGGCAGCTGCCGCATTTGCCGGGCACAGTCTCTGGGGGTCTCCTCCCCAGCCCCTCACTTTGGGAGTGTGGTGGGCCCTTGACCCTGCTCTCCATGCCTATCCTGATGATGCTTTCTGCCCCTGCATGGCTGACTCACCCACCCACCCAGCGAGCAAGGCCCCTCCCCCTGCACCAGGTCAAATTGCTGGTGGGAAGGTAAACCTGGCTGTGAGATGTGGACAGGAAATGCAGTGCCAAGCGGAGGGTGGTTTAATCTGTGGACAGGAGCTTTGGGCAGGGCCGGGCGGGTTTTGCTGATGAGTCCTGCGGACAGGTTGGGTCCTGGTGTCGGAAATGCTGGCAGGAATGCTGTGGTAGCCGCTGCCTCATGCAGTTCCCGCAGGAGCTTTGGGGTGTGCTGAGCAGTGAGTAAGAGCCTGGACCAAACCACCTGGTGGGGGACGAGGTGCTGCAGGGCCTGTCTGAGGCGGCCTTTCCAGCACCGAGGGGCCCAGGGCCAAGCTGCCCGGCCACCTTCCGCACTCAGGCTGGCTCTCGCTGGAATCCTAAATCTTCTGCAAAATGGAGTCAGCAAAACCATAACCCAGGGACATTTCCGAGAAACTGTTCTCTAGAATTAGCGGCAATATGGCTCTAATAAAGAGAACAGTCTATAAAACATTATCAGTTCTAATTGATAATTGGATTTTTTGTGTTCCGTAAGTAAGGCTAAAAGCTTCAGATATTGTATTTAAATTTGTACTTTAAAAATTCAGGGAAACCCGGCCAGACTCCTCCATTAGAGAGACATGGAGAGAGAGATTTGCATAATACATATCAGAGACCAAACTGTGTAGATGGCAGAGGAGCAGCTCCGGCCATCCAGAGCTCTTGAACACCACTTCCCTGGTCACTCCCCACCTTCCGCAGACACATGCTTAGAACAGTTACCTAAGTGGGCGGCAGGCCCGGCCTGATGTCCGTAGCTGCTTCCAGGCGGCGTCCTTGGCCAGAGAAAGGAGAGGGCTCCACAGTGAGCAACGGCGGAATGATGCCCTCTTGGGAGCTCTGGGTAAGCCTCCTGGTGGGTGCTTATATGGGGACAGGCTGCTGTCTGGGGCCTACACCTTTCCAGGCCCAGGGAGAGGACCCTTTGGACTGGAGGGCCCATCCCGGAATCCCAGAGCTGGAAGGGTCCCTAAGGAGCACACAGCCCACCCCCCTCATCTGTGTGCTCGAAATGCTGTAGTGAGCCCAGCGGTGCTCCGGAAGCCCTGGGGTGGGTGGGGAGGGGTGAAGCCGGAGAGGGGAGGCATTGGTTTTACGTTACAAGAGGGGGCAGCCAGCAGCTTCCAATGTTGGGAGTGAGACACGAGGGCACGCAGGCATCACATTAAACACTGTCACTCAAACTTCCTGGCAAAGATTCTCACAACAGTCTTCATGCCGAAAGATTAATCCTCTAGGTTTAAGCATCAGCCTCTACTTTCAATTTGCAAACAGGAAAGTAATGGTGCTGTCAGAGGCAGTTGGCCTGGACAAGGCCACGTGAACTTCAACAGCCTCTCCAAGAGCCTGTGAGTGGATAGGGTGGGGCCCAAACACCAGAGCAGGAGCCGATCAACCCCTCAGATGTTCCTGGAAAACCCATGATAGTTGGGGGACACAGCAAGGCCCGTGGCTAAGGGCGTACTCTGAGTCACAAGCATCTGGTGCAGTTCCTGGCTGAGACGCATGGCCTTGCAGGACCATATGGCCTTGCAGGACCCTGGACAGCTCATGTTCTGTCTCAGAAGTGCAGTTTTTCTGCCATGCTGGGGAGGGACAGAAATGAGCTGCTGGAGCCGAGTTTTTTCACGTAAGGACTGCCTGGGAAAGGAGACGGCATCTCTCAGCATCTCCCCATCCCTGTGATTGGAGGACCCTGGCTCCAGAGGACTGAGAGAACAGAGGGGGTACAGCCCAGGGTTGGAGGAGGGGTCATAAAGAGGCACATTTGCGTGCAGTGTGTGTGTGTGTGTGTGTGTGTGTGTGTGTGTGTGCACGTGTGCGCACTCAGGGGCAAGTACAAGAAACAAGCCCCAGGGCCCCATCTGTCACAAGCAGGCAGAGCCCCGTGCCAGCCTGTGTTCCCACAGAATGGCACGCTCCTTAAATTTGCCAAATTGCTACAAATCAGTCCATAATCACTTCTGTTTGCATTTCCAATTATGGAGGAAGTGAATTTTACCTACTGAACAATTCATCAGCTGGAATTCCCCTGGAGAAATATTACTGACTGGAAGGCTATCATCACCTGCCAATAGAGACCTGGGGTCCATGGGGCCAAAGGGGGAATCTGCCGGGGGCGGTGTGGGCTCCCGGGGAGTGGGCCTGCCCTGCACACCGCCGTGGGAAGATGGCCCCATGGTCTTCATGCAAAGGCCAGCTTTGTTTTCTCCATCACAGTGTTGTGGGGGTCAAAGGAAGTAATCTAGGAGACAGCTGTGCAGCCCGAGTGGGTGTCCAGTCGATGCAGTGTCCTACCGAAGCCTGAAGCCCAGAGCAGGACCTCCCAGCATGGCTGCTGACCTCCTTCCTCAGCCCAGTCGTGACCACCTTGGGCCTCCCAACCCTATTCACACCTGGCCGTGAGGCCCAGCGAGGTCCCGGGATGGCTGTTGGCCCCCAGGGATGCTCACAGGTCCTACGAGGGGGGCCCTTCGGGGTGGTGCACCCTGTGTCTCCTCCCGTGGCTGCTGCTGAAACACAGCACCACCACCAGGGCTTACACCCCAGAAAGCCACCCTCCCAGCTCTGGAGGCTGAGGTCAAGGTCACAGTGCTGGCAGGCTGGGTCTGCGGCCGGGAGGGAGAACCGTGCGCCCCTGGGGGCTGCTGGCATCTCAGGCCTTCCTTGGCCTGTAGAAACATCACACCACCTCTGCTTCATCTTCACGTGGCTTTTCCCCAAGCAGGCTATGTCCAAATGTCCCTTCTTATAAGGACACAGTCATGTTTGAACTAGGGCCCCACCCAAATGACCCATCTTGCCTTAACTATGGCCGGCCTTATTTCCAAATAATGCCACATTCTGAGGTCGTGGGGATTATAACTCTAGCATGTGGTTTCAGGGGGGACACAAGCCAACCCACTTGCACATTCATGATAGGGGAGCCCCAGGGAGGCTTAAGACACGTGTCAGGGATGGATGCAAATCAGAGAGCCACCATGCCCTCCCAGTCTTACTGACCACCTCCAAAAGGCCCACCGCCCTCCCCAGACCATAAGTTCCTGTGCATTCTGCCCCAGGGCATTGAAGGAAGGACTGTGCCAGATGCCCAGCACTGCTGCTCCATCTGCCATGCACCAGGCCAGTCCCTCCTGCCTCGGCTGGCCTCGGTCTCCTCGTCCGTGGAGGGGACATAGACTCACTCCACAGTCAGTATGTGCATGAAATAGGGTCATGTGCTGTCTGCGGACCCTAGGCTCCAGGCAACTGTACCATCATCCCCATGTCCCCACTGCGGGGGATCAGCCTCCATGTTCACTGTCTGCCTGTCTGACTTCTGCTACACCTCAGCCTCTGAGATCTCACATTCTGCTCCCCCACGGAGAAGCACTCAGAGCCTGGACGGTAGGCTTGAGGGAAGAGTGCTTCCAGGCCTGCTTCTGGAAGGTTCACCACCAGGGACCACCCAGAGTCCCAGGACGGAGCCTTCCCCATCCACAGCGAGGCTGTCAGCGCATCCCCCGTTCCTGCCCTCGTCTCTGCCTGGCTCCCCATCTGCACCCAGTGGTTCAGTTCCCCTTCTGGTCCCCTGTGCCGGTGAAGACAAACTTCAGAGTCCTTGCAGAAGAGCTGCACGGGGCCTGTATGTCTTCTCTGTCTGCCAAGAAGCCCCAGAGGGCTCAGGGCCCAAACTCCAGGGCCCTGTCTCTGAGCTCCACAGAAGCTCTTGGACACGGGAACTGAGGTCCTGTCCCGACTGACGGTGGTGAGCCATGGCTGAGCGGCTCACACTGCGGGCGCTCCTCGCTGATTGGATGCAGCCTTTGCGGGACCCACCTGAGCACCCCTGGCAGGGTAGGCGGCCCCTCAGCAGCCATATTTGTCACACTAATGAGGAGGGGGAACTGGGGCAAGAAAACTCCACTAATGGGTGCTCAGGGCAGCCAGTTCCAAATGAACTGGCTCTCTTCTCCTTATTCTATTTTCTGAAAGAAAAAAAAAACTCCCTTTAAAAAATTAAGAGTTGGAGGCAATTTGTCAAAAGGCCATTATCTGCAGACATGTCCACCAGGCACCTCCCTGAGTGCTTGTGCATAATTAATTAGCAGGCACGGCTCTTTCAGTCCCTACATAAAAGTTAAAAACTCATTTCACTGTGTTCCATATTTTCTGCCCTGCGTCACTGTCAGGCAGATGTCAAGGGAGACAGGTATTTGCATATGGAGCCAAGCTGGAGTTCTCATAGCAACAGGCTTCCCCCGAGGACCCCGCCGATGGGCTCCACCCTCACTGCAGGGTCCACCCGAAGGGCTGTGGAGGACGGATGCCCGTGGGGGCACTTGCGCCCTCCAGATCCTGGTACCCTGCAGCTCTCTTTGCCAATGGTGTGATGGGGGGTGGGCTGCTCGTAAAAAAAAAATAGATGCTTTTGCTTTTTATAGTTATGATTTTGGACTAAGCAAGAAAAATAGCAAAGGATGAAGAGAAGGAGGAGGGGACAGGGAGAGAGAGGAAGGAGAAGCATCTCTTTGACCTTCTCGCCCAGGAGTCGCCAGGCTTTTCTTCCTAAGGTTCCAGCGCCTCTCCTCCTGGGGAGCAGTCCTGTCTGGGGACAACGGTGAGGCGACAATGAGCAGTTTTGCAGGCAGAAGCCTATCAGGATTGTATTATCCTGAAAGAGAAGGAGCTGGCAACTGTAACTAGAGAACAAGAAAAGGCCCAAACCTTGGACATGGGGTGCACCAAGACCCGGAGAAGGAGGCTCAAGTGTGTTGGGCTCCCCGAGGCCTGGAGGGGACAGGCCCTCCCGCGACAGGTGCCTGTGGAGGGTCAGGCTCTGCATTCAGGGCTTCGGCATTCTCTGCAAGGTGCCTGGAGGCTGAGCTCAGGCAGAAGAGATTTCTAGGGTTGGGGCTTCAAGCCAGGACAAGGAATAGCAGAGGTGACCAGGCTCTGTCCAGGGGTCTCCCTGGGCCCCATTTCAGCAGAGAACTGGAGAGAAGGATGCTCCTGCGGAAAACAAGCGAATCGCAGGGGACAGCCTCTCCAGTCTTGGTCTTCGAGGAGCTGGAATAAAAGCATTTTAGAGATAGGCTGTTTTTAATCACACCTCATGTGCTACGGCGCTCTGCCGGGTGGGCCTGGTCCAATCAGCCGAAAGGCTGTAAGAACAGAACCGAGCTTGCCCTAAGGAGGCAGCTCTGCCTGTGGACAGTAGCCCCAGCTGCAGCCCAGGAGCCCCCAGGCTGCCCCTCCCGATGGCCCGCCGTGGGCTTCAGGCTTGCCTGGCCAGACCCTACCACCGTGTTAGCCAGTTCCTTGAAATAAGTCTCTTAAAATATGTATATCCGTATGTTTATATCTCTTTCTTCATACATGTCTATATCTATATCCACATCTATTTTTCTCTACGTTTACATCTTTTGATAGATACAGGTCTCTATTTCTATGTCTATCTCTGTATTTATATATATATCATTTATAAATATCTATATACTATATCTTTACATCTGTAGGCTTATATCTATAGAGAGAGATTCTGTGTAAATATGAATATAGATAGAGATACAATCTATAATGTAGATAAGAATACAAAAAATACAGATACACAGCTAGTGAATGTGTCTCCACCTCCATATCTGTGTCTGTATAGATCTCTATCACAAGACACAGAGATAATATTTTAGATTGACAGATACGGGTCTTATGATGTAGATAAATACATCACGTATGTCATATATTATATATATAATAAGATCTCTGTGTCTGTATCTGCATCTACGTCTGTATCTCTATATCTTTCTCAATATCTCCATAATCCCTGTCATGATACAGACATTGCAAAGAACTGAACGTTTTGTTTTTATTCCACCAAAATTCATATATTGAAACCCTAGCCCCCAGTGTGATGGTGTTGGGTAGAGGTGGCCTTTGGGAGGTGATTAGGTCATGAGGCTGAGGCCCCCTGAATGGGATCCGTGCCCTTATAAAGTGTCCCCAGAGAGTGCCCTTGCCCCTTCCCCCAAGAGGACACCATGAAAAGACCACAGTCAGCAGCCCAGAGGAGGGCTCTCCCCAGAACCCAGCCGTGCCAGCACCTTGATCTTGGGGTCCCAGCCTGCAGAACTGTGAGAAATAATTTCCTGTTGTATATAAGCCTCCCAGCCTGGGGTATGTTGTTATAGCAGCACAAACTAAGAGAAATAGAGATAGAAAGAGAGGTAACATGCCTATCCATATATCTATATATCTCTGTGTCACATGATATGCAGATAGAGGCATACTTACATCCGTACCCATGTGCTCATCTCTGTATCTATGGACAGGGACATCTACAGATATGCAGAGTATACAGACATGAGTTTGGATAGGGGTGGAGAGGTGCAGTATAGCTGGAGACGGAGACGGAGATCTCTTACCGGTTCTGTTCCTCAGAGGAACCCTGGCTGACACATCTCCCATAAGCACATGTTGCCGTAGGCTGTCTCCGGCACAGGAATTTGGGAGGGCGTTCCTTCTGCTCCTCGTCACCCTGCACATCATGCCCTGGACAGGCCTTTTCCTTGTGAAGGTGAAATTGTATCTTTGATGAAACTGAACCTTCTCTGCGTCAGCAAGTGACCAGGGCACGTCCGGGCAACAGCCAGAATCGAGGCCTGTATTGGTCTCTGCTTCCCCATTGCTGATCTGGCAGCGCCTGCAATAGACCCTCTTGAGGCAGAGAGGAGAGCCTCAACTCAAGTGACAGGCTTTGTTTCTGGAGAACAAGCCTCATGTCAGGCTGTCTCCTTGAATACCGTGGGAGGCAGGCACTTTGCATGTGTTTATAAACATGTGTTAATCAGGGGCATAGGGCTTCCTAATTGCCATCAATCTCTGAAACCCCACAATGAGCACAGTTTTCTTCTACATCATTTTACATCTGAAAAGCCTTGTTAAGGCCCCATGTTTCTCTGTGATGTATACCAGCAGAAAGGAATAAAAATGCACCGTCGTTATTATGAATTATAATCTCAAAGAGCATTGTGCTGCCAAATTCATACCAGCGAGAACACAGGTGAGCATCTCGGGGTACTTGTGCGGTGAATGGGGTATCATCAAGGCTGATAATGCCGCCTGATGAACAATTATAGAATTTACTCCAACACAGCGCCTCACGGCAGCTCTTAATCAGCTCCTTCTGTGCTGGAGGCTCGCGATGGCGCGCCTGGCCTCGTGGGGGCTGGGGCTTCCTTCCTCGTCCGCCCTGGATTCCTCCGGGAGCCACGCGATCCACAGGACACTTTCTGCGGCTGCTTGAAGGAGCCGTGCGTTTATGCCACCGTTGCCCGCCTCCTCCGGTGGGTTCAGCAAAGCTGTTTCTCTAGCAGACGAACAGGCACACAGACCCTGACTTCAAAGCTCGGCACGGGCGGGCTGAGTGTATCTTCAAAGTGCTGGAATGAAGCTCTGGGGTGGGACCTTTTTTCATTTTGATTTTTTTGCATGGAAAAATAAAGATTGGAAGATAGTGCACCTACCAAGGAAAGCGGACTTGAGGAAACGTGATGACCACCTGCCTGCTCTTCTCTGCATTTGATGGCGGCGGGGGGAGAGAATTTGTTGCTCATCGATTGTCAAGTAGCACTGGAATATGATATTGAGGATGACAGGGATGACGCACCACGGCACTCGTGCGTTGATAGAGACCTTTCACTTACAATATTTACTTTACCTGGAATCCATGCCACAGGCTCGGAATAGGGAGAGGAGGGGGCTGGCTGCAGCGCGCAGCAGTGCGCGGGGGCTTCTTTGCAGGCCTCAGGTGCACTTACAGCCGGAGAGGTGGTCTTGACTTCCTCCCTGTCTTGTAGCTGAGGAAACCGAGGCCCAGAGAGTTTGACCAGCCTGTCCAAGACCCTGCGAGACTGTAAGGCAAGTCTTAAAAGCAGCCATGGGAGATGTCCATGCTACAGAGCCTGGGCTTGCAAGGGGATTGTACCGCGGAGGGGAGATGGATCCCTGGGGCTGAGAACCACAGGGGGGCTTTTGCTGAAGAGCAGGCCTGTCCGGGGGGGCCCCATGACCGGGACCCATTTGCTGAGCTGGCAGCTGTGGAGTGCAGTCGGGACCACAGTGCCCCCGCAGCACCCGGGGAGCCTGGAGAAGGGGTATTTGTATGGGGGCTCCTGCCCTCCACTCTCACTTAGAAGCCTGATTAGCACTTCTTTCCTGACGCTTGAAGCTTCCAACAGGGGTAGAGTTTAAAGCTAATTGGAAACAGAGTTTGGAAGAGAGAGCAATCCCTAAATTGGCTAGAGCTGGAGGGGCTGAACAGGTCTAGGAAGGCCTGCATCCTGGGAAGACACAGGTAACGGTGTTGTTTTGAATACATGAATGATTGCGCAGGTCAAGATTTTTCCTAATTCAAGCTTAGAAATACTCTGAAATATTACACATCTGAAGCGGCCCTGAGGCCTGCTGTGCACAAGCCCCCCTGACACGTTGCCTCATTCAGTGTCACGTGAGCTCATTCACCCCTTTTACATGAGGGCACCGAGGCTCGGGGACGGCATTTGAGCTTCCTCTGAGGATTGCTGTTCCCAAGGATCACAGTCGGTGTCCCCGCCCCACCGTGCTAGTTTCCCAGGTCGGTCTGAAGGTCACACCCCATGAGTCTGCCCTGTCCCCCACCGATGCCCAGGTAAGTGCATTCAAAGCAGGGAACTGCCTGTCAGCTTCCCGGTGGGGAGAACGGTTCTGCATCTTGAGCTCCATAATGCCAAGCTGGTGGGTGGAAGCCATTATCCTGATTCCCCTTCAGAGGAAGCCGTCTCCATGGAAGCCGAGCTCCGCAGACGCTCTTGAGCTTGGAGAGTTTTGAGCACAAAGCTGTGTTTGTAACTGGGTAACACAGTGAGTTTGACGTTCTGAGCGCCCTCCGAATGTTCCTACACATGAACGAGCGCTTCTCCAGCTAACACCAGAGCAGAGGACGCGCCATGCCACGCGAGCTGAAGTCAGTAAATGACAGGGAATCGAGCTGCTACCTCTGCACGCGCCCGTCTAGAAAACCCAAGAAGTACAATGGAAGAGACGCACCCTCACCCACGTCATAACAGGAGTCTGCCTCCTCTGAGGGTCATGTTCATCTCCTGTGGGGCCTGTCCTTTCTCCTCCCTCTCTCTAGGCACAGGAGCCTCGCCTAAGTAATCAGTCCAGGTAATTCCTCTCTTTTCCTGGTGCCAGATTCAGAGTTGGGCACCAATAGTAACGCCCACTGGACTCTTACTGTGTCCCATACACTGCCCTGAGCACTCTTACCTAAGCCTCAAACTTATCCAAGCCTCATATCTGCCCTGTGCAGTAGGTATCATCCCTTTTTATAGATAAACTCCAGAGAGGTTCAGTAACTTGCCCAAGGTCACAGAGCTGGGATGGGAACCCAGAAAACCACTAAGAGCTGTGTTCTTGACCATTCCCTGCCCATCACACCCCCCAGGCCCATCAAGTTAGGGAATGGCAGGATTCCAGAGTCTACGAACAGAAAAGACTCCCCTTTCCTTGTTCATCTCAGTGAGAGAGGCTGGGAGACAGAAGCTGGCTGAGGCTTCCTGCCCCCGTGACTTGGGAGAGCTGGGCCTCCGTGGCTGAGCCGATGAAGAGAGAGCAAGTGAAGGGAAACTATGTCTTAGTTAACATTCTGCCTTAAGCGGAATACATCCCAAGATCTTCCATTGCAGGAGCCAATAAATTCCCATTTTTGCTTAAGACAGTTTCTGTCAAGTTTTGTCACTTCTAGTAGAATGACTCTTAGCTGATTCAATAGTCTCTCATTTTTCACAGCTTAAATAGAATGTGAAATCTAAAGATAAAGTTCGCTTTTCATTGCACCAAGATAGATGCTAAAAACAAAGAAAAGCAAAACAAGGTGTTCAGCATGTTGGGGCCCGCTCCGTAGCCACAGTCAGAGTGCACTGCCTCGCCGGCAGCCCCGGGCCTTGGGCTGCGCCTTCACCTCTGGTGCCAGCTTTGGCTGCCCCAACTCTTGACATGTGCAGGATGTGGGCTGCCATTCCACATGTTCTCTCCCTTTCTTCATTCCTGACCTTTAGGTCCAAAAAAATCACACTCATTTTAATTCCTTCATTTAAATTAGAGATGGTTGTCCAACAAGTCCCAATTTCACTGGGAAAAATAACTTTAAAAGTTATTTGTCTTAATATCATGAAGACTAGCTAATTAGACATAACTTTGGTGGCTGGACTACTGAACACCATTCCTTGAATCTCATGGTGACCTTTATGATATTGGGAGAGTTTTGAGGAACAGAAGTGGCAAGGGGTAGGGGACTTGGGTCCTGGGCAGCCCTGCTTCCCATCCAGGTTCACCAGTGTGTGGCGGTGCCCCTTTCCCCCTCTGCTCCTGTGAATGAAGTCGCCACATCCTTACTTTCGGATCTACATACTTTGCATGTCAGGCAATATCCTGGGTGCTTCACTCAGAATATCACATTTAATCCTTACAGCAAATCTTTCCTCCTTACTGTGGGGGAAATGGAAACACAGGGAGATGCTGCCATTCAACCCAAACCCCACACCTAGGAAGTGGCAAAGCCAAGATTCAAACCTGCATTTCATTCTCACACCTGTGCTGTGAGCTTCTTTCCTATTGGAACAAGGGTTGCAGTTAAGGGTCGACCACAGGTACAGAACTTGGCTCTGGCACTGCTGGGCAATTCACTTGCCCCTGAGTGCTGACCTCTCTGTAGAGTGCGCATGAGAGGGTCTAGTTTATGGGGCTACTGGAAACCCTGAGGCGCTCATGGGCTTGGAAGGGTCTAGTGTGGGGAAAGCATTCAAGATATGGGAACATATATAGAAATGTGATGGGAGTTGGATCCTGGGAATAGATGGCAAAGGTGAAAGGATCCTGCAGACACAATTAAGGTCTCTAATCAGTAAGCTTTGAGTCAATCAAAGGGGAAATTATTCTGGGTGGACATGGGTTATAGATAGATAGAAAGACGTGTAGAAAGATGATACGTATAGGTAGACAATAGGTAGATAGATAGATGATAGATAGATAGATAGATAGATAGATAGATAGATAGATAGATAGATAGGTATTGATTGATTATATAGGCACAGATATTTTAATCTTTAACCCTTAACTAATCCATTGAATGGTGACATATTGTATATTAGTTTTCTATTGCTGTGTAAAAAATTACCACACACTTCATGGCTTAAAAAAACACAAATCTGTCATCTCGTAGTTTCCGTGGACTGGGAGTCTGGGTGTGAGTTCACTGGACGCTCTGCCCAGGGTTTCCAGGCTGACATCAAGGTGCCGGTAAGGGCTGAGAATCATGTGGGACCTGGGGCTCTCTCCCAAGCCCAGTGGCTGCAGGGATTGCAGGACCATGGCCCTCAGCCCCTCGGGTGCCCACTGCTCTCTGCCGCAGGTCCCCCTCCTCAGCGTGGCAGCTTGCTTCTTCCCAGGCCAGACGGAGGACGTCTGCTGCTTCATGTCTTTTTCGGGGATTGCTTGTTTCCGACAGGCTCATCAAGGGCCGTCTCCCTTTGGATCAACTCAAAGTCGACTGATTTAGACCCTAATTACATCTTCAAAATCCCTTCCCCTTTGTCGTATAATAATACAACCTGATCATTCGTGGGAGTGGTATCCCAGCATGTGCATGGATTGGGCCCACGTTCAAGGGGGCATACAGGTTGTGTAGGCCAGGGTGTGGAATTGTGGGAACAACATTAGAATTCTACCCACCACCTATTTTTTTTTAATTGATTTTTTTTCACCTTTGATGAATTCTAGCTATGACAGTGTCTAGTAACACTTGGTGAAGAACTTGAGGCTTCTGTGCTCATCTACAAAAGGGAAACACATGCCTACTTGCTCTGCCCGGCTCTTTGGGGGTGATTTTGATTGCAAGGAATAAGAAAACCCCAACTCGGTTTGCATAACAATAAGGAAAATCCAGAAATGGGTGGTTTTCAAGCATGGCTTATTCAGGGATTCAGCTCCACTTCCCTGGGATGATCTTGACTCTTCCCTTCTCCGTGCAGAGGCTGGCTTCTCTGATGGGGGGCAAAGTACTGTAGAAGTTGTGTGTGCATGTCTGACTGTCCACGGTGTAAGCAGACCCTCCTCTTCCCCAGCTGTCAAGCAGCAGAATGCCTCCATTGCCTGGCCGGCCAGTCCCCGGGGCCAGGACAGCTCTGCACGCTGACTGGCCTGTCTGGACGTCTGCCTGTTCCTGTGGCAGGGTGGGTGGAATCACCCAGCCTGACACAGACTGATCAGGGCCCACTCCTGAGCCCTGAGCTGGGGAATGAATCAATCCTACCCAGCCCAGGACTGCTGAGAAGTGGGGAGGCTGCTGTGGCTGCTTGGGAGGTAACCGTGCCCCCAGAGTGCCACAAAATGCTTCTGAACTAACAGGCTCATTCAGCCTCGCAGTGGTTACCAAGCTGCTTGGTGCTGGGCCGAGAGCAGGGGTAGAAATGAGAGACACAGCCCTGCCCTCTGGGGGGGGGGCTCCTGCCCTCCGGCGAGACAAGCCACAACTGACAGTTCTAGTAAGGAAGATGAGCTCGCTGGAGGCTGACGACATGAAGCCCTCCTTAAACTGTGACCCACTAGGTTAATATGGCGGGGGGGCAGTTTGTGGCACCAGAGACGGGGTAAGGAAAGGGGGCCCTCCCCCACTCTGCCAGCCCTGCATTCACAGAGCCAACAGCATTCAGGCCCCACTTTCTGTCAAAAGCCTGTGTGGGTTATCAGGCTGAGTAGCAGATGACCTCACACTGGGCTTAGTATCTCAGGGTTCCCGTAGGCCAGGAGTCTGGGCATGGCGTAGCCGGGTCCTGTCCTCAGCACTTCACAAGCCTGCGACCAAGGCATGAGCTGGGCTGTGTCTTTTCCTAGAGCTCAGGGTCCTCTTCACACTCACGTCACATTATGGAATCCGGTTCCTTGCTGTTGTGGGACTAAGGTCCTTGCTTCCTGGCTGGCCCGTGGCCAGGTGCCGCTCCCAGCAGCCAGAGGCCGCCTCTAGCTCCCTGCCTTGTGGCTCTCGGTGCGTCAGTGTCTGTTCAGCCCAATAGGAGAGCATCTCTGAGCATTTGCATCTGTCTGACTCCTTTCTCTGATCCCTCGTGCCTCTTTCCAAGGGGGACTTGTTAAGACAGGCCCCCCCACTCTCAAGGGGTGTAGAGTGTGCAAACCAGGGGACAGGAATCTTGAGGGTCATCTGCCCCAAAGCCCCCTCCTCTGGTAAAGGTAAGCTTCTAGAGTGAATAGAATCTTAAAATTAGCTGAGTATTCTTTCTCAGAGAAGCAGCCTTCTGGAGGCCGCACTCATGAATAGGAAAAGCAGCAGACATCTGCAGCCAGAATGGTCTGCTCCCTGGAGGACTACGGGGTTGGGGGCGTTCCCTGGCGGCCCCATGCTGACTCCAGCTACAGACAGCTCAGTACAGTCCTCCGGGACAGATGTGTGAGATCCATTCCGGGAGGGCCCCATCTCCCACCGAGCTTAGCACCTTTGCAAGGTTCACAAAACGCCTCTGCTCAGGAAGCCCCCAGGGTCTTCCTGCCACCCTCTCATTCCATGCTGGGGGAGATACCAACTTCCTGTGATCTTGTGCTGGTTTGAAAGGACAGAGCGGGTGCTGAGCTGCCCCGGGGAGCCTCGGTGGCCCACAGGAGCCCTGCTGGGGCTGGGGGACGCGTCCTGAAAAATCACCGTCTAATTCCCTGCCAGCCCTCACAAGCCCGAGTTCAGGAGATAATTGGCTATTGAGTTTGAAAAGACTAAAAGCCCCACTCAAAGCAACCTGTGTAATTTCCACATTCCTGTCTCTGCTGCAGCTTGCAAAGAGAGGGCCCCCAGTTTGCGGGAGGTAGGGGAAGAATGGTAAGGGGATCAAAGGGGAAGTTTCTCTCCCTTCATTAAAAATGACATGTCTTGTTCATGTGGAAGGGAGTGGGAGTTAACTTGAGGTCCTGACACCTTGAGACTTTTCAGTGTTAAGAACTTAAAAAATATGCAAATACCCTGCGTAGAACCTAGCACAATTTCTTTTTCTTTTTAATGGGGTGGTTCTGATAAAGACCAATTTTACCCAAAAGTAGCTCATTTTCCTTTCCTTCTGCCTTAAATGAGTTTCTGCCATTTCAAACCTCTGCTGAAGGAGATGGCAGGTGGAAAGGGCTTATTAGGACAAATTACCCTGACACCAGCTCTTTGAAAACATCAGCTCCTCACCGGGAGTTCACCTCAGCCCAAGGTAAGCGGCTCTGGAAGGATGTACCTTGGTTCAGACACAGGGTCTCTGCTTTGGTTGAACTGACTATACTCTGTCCCATGAGCACAAGCAGACTGCCAGCTTTCAAAGGGGCTCCAAAGGGAACCCCTTGAATAGTAATGCGCACGTGTGCACATGCATAAGAATGCATGCGTGCGGTGGTACACGTGTATACTCTCAGTCTCACTACCAGGATCAGCGGCTGAAATGAATGGGCCCATCTGGCTGCCACATGGAAACACCAGAGTCCAGTTCTTCTAGGAGGGAAGCTGATTATCACCCAGCAAACACCCTTCCTCCTTTCTTCCTCCCTTCATCCCTCCCCCCTTTCTCTCCACTCTGCCTGTATCAGTCAGGACAGACTAGGCTGAGCTGCTGTGACAAGTAGCCCCGCATCTCAGTAACTCAACACAACACAAGTCCGTCCATTGCAGGTTGGCAGCAGATCTGTGATAACTGTCACCCCCAGGATGGAGGCTGACAAGGTTTTGTCCCAGGGAAGCTCCTGGTATCGGTGGAGATGGAAGGGGCCGCGATGTATCACACACTGGTTTGGGAGCATCTACTCACAGCTAACACATGCATTTTGCCCACATTGCACTGACCAAATCAAGTCCCATGGCCTCTTGGCTCAGGGAGCCATGGTTTTACTCTATGCCCAGAAGACCCAGAAATATTAGTGAAAAGCACAGTTACCGCCCTCCTGTGATTAGTCAGCAGGGCTGCAGCAGCAAAACACCATGGATTCGGGGCCTAAACTGCAGGAAGTTATTGTCTCCCAGTTCTGGAGGCCGGAAGTCCAAATTAAGGTGCCAGCAAGGTTGGCCCCTTCTGAGGATGTGCAGGACAACTGTTCTAGGCCTCTGTCCTTGCTGCTATGGTCTGGGCATCTTTGGCCACCCCCTCTGAGAGACGACCCTGCTGTCCTTCCTCACCTCCTGCCCATATGTGGTCGGCTTTTACTCTGCAAAGTCGTCCCCTGGTTGGAGCAGCTCTGGCAGGGGAGCAGGGATCTCCCGGCCATGTCCCCAAGCTCGGGGCTGCAGATGGCTTCCAGGTGCCCTGGGCTCTTCCCGCATCCTCCAGGAACATCCGGGGGATGTTCATGTTGCAGCAGCGCCGTCCAGTAGGACAACGTGAGCCCTGTGTGCAGTTTTACAATCTCTTGAAGCCACGCTGAAGAAAGTAAAAAGACAATATGAAATTATTTATAACCTAGTTCATTTAATCCAGCAGATGACAAGTACTATCCCTTGAGCATGTTGTCATAGACAAATTATTGACATATTTGATGTGAATTCTGCATAGTAAGTCTTCAGAATCAGGCACATCTCCACGCCGGCCAGCCCCTTCCAACTGCTCCATTCGGATCTGTGGTTTCTATTGCTTTTACATCTTCCCTCAGATGTGTGAGCATTTTGTAGAAACAGCCTAGGGCTAAAGCAGAGATTCAACGCTCAGTCACCTGAGATTAAACCAGGTCCTGCTGGGGGCGGCTCAGAGCCATGCCTGCCTGTGCCTGCGGCCTGGCGGGTTTAGTGATAAGAGATGATCGATTGGAGTTTCCTTCTAGTGATTCTGGTGTCTCTTTGTCCAGAAGAAGGCCGCTAATGCAAAACCTGCCCTCTTCTTCCACATGGGGCCCCAGCAGATACTAATAAACAATGGCAGCACCCTCTCCCACTGTCACTCTTTTCATTAGAAAGCACCAAGTAGCCACCTCCTTCCGTCTGCTGAAATGAAGGTGACTTCTCATCCTCGGCCCACCTGAGGCACCGTTATTATTACGTAGCTTAGCAGACACTCCTATAAGAACTGCCAGTATCTCAACATCATTCTGAATGCATCATCCCACCCTCTCGAGAGCGTGGCGTACAGTTTCCTATTTTACAGACGGGATATTGAGGCCCAGAGGGTCTGAATAACGGGCCCAATGTCACAGAGCTAGTAAGAGGTAAAGATGGGACTTGAACCCTGGCTCTAGAGATTCTGCTTTGAACAGTCAAGGTAGATCCAAGCCTGCAGAAGGCTGTGTGAAGAGGGTGCTCTGTCTCCTTCCTGGTCCAGCAGGCCCCTCACAGTGCACCACACAGGCACCACGGAGAATCCAGTTTCCGGCATGGTCTTTGGAGACGTGTGTGCTTGGAAAACCTCTCAACTTTTCCAGTCCCTGGGTTTCCTTATCTATGATGGACGGACAACCGTACCTCCCTTTCCGAGTTCTCATGTAGTGGGCCTGGCATGGCCTGTCATGAGCAGGACGGGAGACAGGGGGCCCTCCTCCCCAGGAATGGCCCCGTGGTGTGCAGCCTGCGGTCATGGGAGGCCCTGGGCTCGGAGCGGCCCTATGCTGTTGAGTCTCTTGCTTGCTTGCAATTCTTAATAATTTATGAACAAGGGGCCTTACATGCTGAGAAGGCAGCCTTGCTTTTCTCCACTTCTTCGCCAGAGAAAGGGCATCTTCAGACCAAGAACTGGCAGTCTTGGTGTTTGTTTCCAGTGTGCGTCAGGGCCCGTGTGCGGAAGGCCTGGGGACGGGAGACAAGAGCTCAGTGGTGAGGAAGGACGTGCACCCACAGGGTGTCCCACCCTGGCCAGCAGTGCCCGAGGCTGGACATGCTGACAGGTGGCATGAAGGGGCAATGGGCAGGTGCCCATGGGGCATGACCCCTCAATGCCCATGTCAGAGGGGACCCCCTCATCACTGAGCCGGCTGCCCATCTGTGCAGGGCTTGGCTCTGAGAGCTTGACACCCTGATTGCATTTCCCCCTCAGGGCAGTCCTGCCAGTTGGCATTATGACCCCGAGTCATAGATGGAGAAACCCAGACCCGGCAGCCAGTCCCAGCCCAGGGTCAGGCAGCTGGTAAGTGGATCGGAGCACAAGCCTGTTTCCTGAAGGCCGGGTCGCCAGTCATCCGGAGCCCCTGCTAACTGGTAAATGAAGCACTGCGTGAAAGAGCCCCCCCTTCTCACAGCGCCGAAGAAGACCGCTCTCAGGCGCCACCCAGAAGGATATTTTCAAGTAAAAACAATGATGGAAAATCAGAAGACAAGGAACATTCAGGAATCCTGAACAGTAAGAGGGGACTCACCAGCACGAATTAGGCCAGACAGTCCTTATTGCTTGTTTCCTCCCAACAGGATTTAAAAAAAGATGATTAGACACCATTGGTGCTATATATTTAGGCTCATAAAATGTTTGATAGCATCTTGTGGAATTTTTACTGGCAGAATTATTTAAATTGCCTGGGACCAGAATATGGTCACAAAGATTAAAGGCTGGATCACTGCCTATGAAGAGAAGGTTATAATAAATGGCAAGGAGAACTTCTGAAGTGGGTGCTCTGGGGTTTGCAGAAATTCCATGTTTAACTAACTTCTCTACCAATCATTAAAGTAAGTAAATGGCTCAGGGAAAGGGGGCCATTGTGGATGCCCTTGGAAATATGGGCCAAACATCAACCGCCACCGCTCAGCATTGACTCCCAACACCAACACCACCACATGAGCAACATCTGCAACAAGAAGCCTGGATTGCACGTCAGGATGAACCTGACCAGAGACCCCAGGGGCTGTGTCTTGCCCATCTTTGGCTCCAGCTCATGACGGCCAAGCAGCAAAGAGCTGTACCAGGTTGATCTCACCCATCTCCATGTTTATCTCTGGGACTAAAACATAGCACCTTGAAAGCTTGGACTTCGCTGGACCCTTCCTCCCTATAACACCAGCATCTGGCACAGAGCAGGTGCTCCAGATGTAGTTCTGAGTCTATGAACAAAGGAAAAATGAAGAGGGAAGTTGCAGGTGGAAATGCCCGGACAAGCGCCTCCTGGTGTGAGGTTGCCCTGCTGGCTGACCCGTAGAGATGGGCTGGGCTGCATGGAGGCTGGTTCCACCTTCCCCAAACATGCCAGCGTTGGTAGTAACTTTCTGGAGGGCTCAATGGTCTGATCCTCACCACTGGGTGGGTGCCCGGAGCCGGCAGGCTCCTGCTTTGCTTTACTCTGCAGGGAACGGAGCTGACTCAGCCAGGGTCCTGATGGGGTGGGGTTCCACGTCCATCTCCTGATGCTAAATCAGGCTCTTGCCACCTCTCATAACACTCCCGAGACCTCCATCCCCAGGGGAAGCCCCAGACCGTGTCAGCCGCTCCTCCGATATTTTCTAACTCTTTTAATTTTCCTTCCTTAAAGGATTCCTAGGTTTCATGACAATGCAGCTGTGGTGTGTGTTTATCAGATTCACAGAGAACATTGTGTGTCAACAGTGTTAACACACTGTTTCCACTGCAGCGTGCCCCCTCCAGTCCGGGGGCATTGGCATGGCAGCTGGCGCGTGACTAAAGGGCAGTTGAGTTGGGAGGCACTGGGCATAGTGGGGTGTGTTTCTGTGCATAGAGCTCTGCTAGCCATCTGGCGTAGGAATAGCTTCTGGCCCCATGTGGCTCCGTGTGCCCACGCACCGAGAGCTGTAACCCAAGGATCCAGAGCAGAGTTACCCTGATATAAAAATGTACTTGTGCCCCACACTGAAATTAGGTATGTCATGGAGGAGAAACTCCAAGGTTTGGAATACACAGAGCCAGAGCTAGTGTGTAAATTCTTCCACACATGGATGAAGGCAGTGTGCAGAGGGTTAGTTTGCATTCCCTGGTGAACCCAGAAGCTCACAGAGCTCAGCAGTGCTGTGTACATGTCCCCACACACGATATATTTTTTTCTTCTATGGTGGAAATTGCAAAGGAGCCTTCATTAGAATTGTGTTACTAAGGCACAAACCTGTAGCAGAATTATCTGCACACCATGGCAGGCTGTACGCACCCCAACACGTTGGGTCCAGTCTGGGTATTTCCAAGGTCTATTGTCTTAACCAAGTCTACGACGTTTACTGAAACAACACGTGTTGCCACCAAGCCCATGAAATGGCTTTGATAAAGTGAATGTTTCAATGACAAAACTACAAATTGACCAGCGAGCTAACCTGGAGAGCACAGGATGATTGCATTGGACAGTGATATAGCCCAACACAACATACCAGCAGCAGTAAAATGCATTGATTTCTAATTAATTTTTGCAATCATTTCAGATTCATGGATACTACTCAGAATTCAAATACGAGGAAAAGAAGTATCTTAAATGAACCCAAAAACATACACCAAAAAGAAAATATACTCATCAGTCTTTAAAGATTTCAATTGCATTACAATGTTTTGCTCATTTTAAATGAATATTCATTCCAGAATCGAAGTGTGTGTGTCTGTATTTTAAACACAAGAGGGTCCTTTCGTTGTATAACTTTTTTGCCCCATGAAACTTGGATTCGCCTCTGAGGTGATGATTCTGCGGGTGCCCTGTCCCCTGAGTGTCCTTCTGCAGCCTGGGACACTCGCTGCCCATCGTCCACGGCCTCTACTTTCACCAGGCTCCCCTTGTGCATT
Organism: Manis javanica; assembly: GCF_040802235.1. Classification (NCBI taxonomy): domain Eukaryota; kingdom Metazoa; phylum Chordata; class Mammalia; order Pholidota; family Manidae; genus Manis; species Manis javanica. The sequence goes on along the minus strand of NC_133159.1, from coordinate 3,401,184 downwards.
TGAGGGGGGCCTTGCAGTATCCCCACCCCAAGGGCTGGCACTCTGGGAAGGTTCACACAGTCACACTTCTGCAGACAGAGGCTGTGTTCTCTTTGGCAGACTGGTTCCCTCAGCATCCTCTGGGCTTCCCGTCTGCTCCCACTGCTTCCTGCCCCAGCCCTCCTGCGCTCATGGGACTGCAGCCTGCACCCTCACATGTGCCAGGGCCTCCGTGCGGGGCTCATCCCCATTCCCTTCTCCTCAGTGTCAGCTGCTAGGAGGTCATCGGAACAGGACACCTGGGTGGGGAGGCCCCATCCCCCAGGTGCTTGCTGCCAGGATGCAGTGGAAGGCAGAGGGCCCCCGCTTCTGTCTCAGCGTTTGTGGCCTGAGAGCAGTTGACTTTCCCTAGCCAGCAGGTCCTGGGTTCCTAGCCAGCTGGACTTATGGTGGGAGGGCACCGGCGGGGCTGGCATCCTTCTCACGTCCAGCCTGCAAAGCAGCTGGAACCTATTAAGGTTCCTCTCTAATGGGCTTTGCTAAAATCAACAGGAAGCTGCCCACCGTTCTGATTTTCTGACTCTTCCCAGCCCGTTCTCCTTGCCACGTGGCAGCCGCACTGGTGCTCCTGGTGTTTTGAAACTCCACCAAAGGGTGCCAGCTTCCAGCCCGCAAGATCTGGGGCCCCGCAGAGTGAATCCACATCTTTTCTGAGTAGGCAGGGCCATCCCCATGTCTGTGTCAACTGGGGAAGTCTGCAGTGCTCCAGAGCGACCAGCATCCGTGGAGAAACAACCCCCGTCGTGGGCTCGTTCAGAAGCAGGGCCGCTGTGCATCCTTAACTCGCCGCATCCTCTGTGGGTCACAGCAGGGCCCCAACTCCAACCACCCCAGGCCAGCTGGAAGTGGGGATGACCAGGAGCCACAGGCCACCCATTTTAGGAGACCATTCTGGGAAGCAGCACACATCATTTTCCCTCCCACCCAGCTGGCCAAACGGGGGCTCCATCGTGGAAAAGATGAGCAGAAATGCGGGCTGGAATCCTTCTCTGCGGACAGTGGGAGGCCCAGCCAAAGGCTGGAAGGAGCAGCCGGCTAGTCCTCCCCTGAGCCCCGGAGGACAGACTCAGCCCTGCCCACTGTGGGGAGGGCCCTAGGGTGCAGCGTGGAGGGTGAGTGCACAGTACCCGTTCTTGGGGTCCACGTGCCACTCCCGCCATCACATTTTCCTGCCCATCGGTTTGGGGCAGACCCTGATTAAGGCTCTTTGTAATTAAAGATCAGAACTGGAGGTGGACAAGTGCACTGCTCCCTGCCCTTGGAGGCCCAGGCATTGACCAGGTACCCAGAGCAGATGCGTGGCCCCCAGGAGACGGGTAGATGAGGCTTCTTCTCAGTGTCCTGCCTTCTCTGGGCTTATCCTTCTTGGGTGTGGACATTTTGTTTCTGGCATGTCTGCGATTGTGCAAGGTTTGTGTGTTTATGAGACACGGGGTTCCCTCTCTAGGTAGAACAGGCGAACGCCCAGGAAACCACACCTCCCATCACTTACTAAGGCCACACATGCCTCTTCTGGCTGGAGGGGTGTAAGGAGAGGGCTCATGTCTGAGAAGGAACCCCTCAGTGGGAAGGTAAAGATCTCTTTGCTACCCTACTGGACAGTGACAGCCACATATACTTCACACATGAATGCACACACCTACACACCTGCTCCCACCCGTCCGCAAGGCCGCTCCGTTAGTGACAGACCCAGACTCTCAGTGGCGCCAGCCACACACTTGTGGACACACCATCCTGACAGAAGTCACTGCCACACAGCCCCGCACGTGCACACATGCTCCCACACACCCACGTTCCCAAAGGGGCAAATGCACGTGGATGCACAAGCCCACCTGTGTGGCACATACCCCACACCCTTGGACTCCCCACAGACACTCTGCAGGCCCTCCTGGGCTCAGGGCACAGGTGTGGGTATCATTGCTGGGCAATTACCAGCCATTACACCTCAAGCAACCTTATCACCAGGAACAAACGGGTAGCAGTCCCCCATCAATCTGTCCCTGCATTGATGTTTATGCCCAGTAGGTGTCAGACAGATATCATCTGCTCCTGCCTGGCCGCAGCCCCTGTCCTGAGTCCCCAAGGAGATACATAGATGTAGGAACAGAGAAAAGGCAGCAGAAAGAGGGGTAGAGGCCCTGCTCCCTAGGTACTGAGGTGGGGGAGCAGGCTGTTACCTGAGCTCTCCCTGGCCCACGATGAATGCGGGGCACCCCCGTGGGCGGGAGTGATGGGTCGGGGCAGGGAGCTGTTCAGCCACATCCGTCTCTGTGACTTTGCACGAGTCCTAGTGAATGTGCTGCGTGTGGCCAGGGGCGGTTTGTGTAGACCAAGGGCACATGGGAGCGTGCAGACCGTCCCGTGTGCGGCCCCAGGGGTCAGCGCAAGACAGCAGCTACCTGCAGGGGGCTGTGGCGGGCACGGTACCCTCAGGCCGCCATCCCCCGGGCATCACTTGGGGACCCCGAGCACGACTCCCAGGCTCAGCACCACACTCACCGCACAGAAGGGGCTTGCAGCTGTCCTCGGGTCTGAATCGCATGAAGTGGGGGCGCTGAGAAGCAATAGTCCCAAAGGCATCGCCGTGTCCTGTTGGGCCGCTTCCTGTAGCTTCGGAATCCTGCTTTGCGGTTTTCAGAATGATACGTTGACTGCCAATTAAAATACCCCAGAGATTCCTTTCTGCCTTAATCATAATCGTTAGACTAGGATAATCGCTAGTGATGGGTGGGTTTGGGCATTCAAGTTTTTCTGTCCCTTGCTTGCTTTTGTAATGAACCGGGTGGCCTGTAGCTCACATGGACCGGAAGCCCTACCAAGCCTGAACCAAGGACTTGGCCTCCCATGCCACAGTCTCTGCTCGGGTCCGATGGCCCTGGACAGCCATGGGGAGCACTTGGTGCTCTGTGATGTGGACCCCTAACTGCAGGTGAGCCGCCCCTGTGATGAGCTGGAGCAGCCATGGGCACCGGGATGCCCCGGGGGCCGTGAGCTGCTCCCTGGCATTGATGAAATGCAGAAGACACTCTTTCCCCCCTGCCTCTCCCCACCCCTCTCTGCCTGCCTCTCCGCCTGCCAGCCCGCCCCTCCAAATGATCGGGCCCCTCCCTCCCGTCCCCAGCAGGGACAGAGTCCCTGGGACTGAAGCCTAGGGCTGGCTTCCCTTGGAGTTTTTGGCCCTCTGGTGGGTCAGTGGGGGTACAGGGTGTCTGTGGACCCCTCAAAGCATGTGCATAATTCTGGGCATATGTCACCCTTGGGGGAGGGAGGTCCATGGTTTTCCTCAAATTCATAGGAAGTCCAGGGACACCAAAGGATGGCAAAGCCCTTCCACCCCGGCCGTCCTTCCCACGGTGACACCGAATTCCTAGCATCGTGCACATGCGTGAACACTTCTGCCCACCAGGAATCAGCAGTGTGAGTTAACCCACCAAACTAGAGCAAGCAGTGAGGAGGCCGTCCTGGGGTCCGCTGACCCGGGAGGGCTCCCTCCTGGCCCCGTCCCTGAGGAGGCCTCGCCCACATCTCAGCACACCCCTCGCCGCTCCGGCTCTAGCTGCCTGCGGGGTATCCTGCCTGGGGCCGGGTTCTGCAGGGAAACATGGAGGTGACGCTCTGGAGAACTGTGGGCCCAGCGAGGGGACCCCCGGGAGGGGGCAGTTGGCTGGGGAGTTGCTCCTTTGGGGTCCTCTGCCATCTGTGTGCTGTCCTGCGGGGCTGCCTGGCTTCTGGACCGTCTGTCTGGTCTCCTCCCAACTTCTCATCCATGCTCCTCCCTCGGCGCGTCTGTCAGGCTGCGTCCCGGGAGCCCAGCTCTCCTCTCCTGCCCCGCACTCAGGGTCGTTGGTGTCTCTGTGAGCGGCTCCCATTGGTGTCGTCCAGACCTGCGCAGGGGGGCACGGTAGCCTTGTGCGTCTGAGTCTTCCAGCCACCCGCCCTGTTCTGCTGGCCTTTTGAACTTTCTAAGTGGTGAAATGAAAAGCACCTCAGAAAGGCGCATCAAACAAAACTGCTCAGATTCACGAATGGTTCTAAAGGGTGCACCCATGTAGCCGTCATCTAAATCAAGACATGGACTATCACCAGCACCCCAGGGGGACCTGGGGTGTCCCTTGCACTGAGCGGCCACTGTCTTGACCTTCACAGTGGCCACGTCTTACTTGTGCTGTCTCTGCGGCCATCAGGCAGCCTCGCTGTTGTGAAACCTGATATAAACTGAACCATGCTGTGTATTCTGCTCTGGTCTCCTGTGCCCCACATTACGTTGGTGAGGTTCACCCGTCCGCGTCCATGTAGCTCATTCATCCATTGCTACTTCAGTATTTCCTGGCGAGAACGCATCCCCGTTATGCCCCGAGCCTCCTGTCTGGCTCCTTCCCAGCTGGGGCTGTCATCGCCAGTGTTGCAGTGAACAATCTCTGACCACATCCAGGCGGGTTCCTGCCCCAGGTGGAGATCGGTAGGTCACAGGGAATGTGTGCGTGGGATTCTAGTAGGTCATGCTCAGCAAAGTGTTTGCAACATTTAGTGTGTGTTTCTGTTGTTCTTCATCCTCCACAAACAGCTCACGTCCAACAGTTGCCTAACACACGGGGGCCGGGGGCATATTCCAGTGGGTTCCTTTTGTGTTTCTCTGACAGTTAATGACCAGCATGCCCACTGGCTGCTTGCACACCCTTCTTCGTGAAGTGTCTGTCAAGATTGCCCCTTTTTTATGGGGCTATCTTTTATTAAATGATTACTTGTAGGTTTTCTCTTTCTTTGTCTTTTCTCTCCCTCATCCCCTCCGCACGTTGTTTTCCAAAGCCTCCCAGTTTTGAATTGAAATCATTTTTCTCAGCTGCCTTCACTGTCCATCCTTTCTACATATTTAACTTCAGCGCCACATCTCCTGGTTGGCCTCTTAGAATTTATGATCCACACGAGTGCCAGATGTGGGCCCAAAAGCCAAGCTCTGTTCATCCCTGAATAAAACCCTTCATCGGCCCACAGCGCCGAACCCATCTGACTTGGAGCCGCCGCGGGAGGGCCGGCCCGGCCCGGCCTCACCCACATCCTCAGCAGTTTCCGCTGGGTTTCCTGCCACACTGTGATGCCCGGATGCCATGCCGGCTACGGGTGTCCCTGCAATGGTTTTCCATGCTCAGCTCCTTGTCCTTGAAATATCCTTCCTACTTGAAAAAAGCAACTTTATTGAGGTATAATATACAAACAATAAGAAGCCACCCATTTTAAATGCAGGCTTTAATGAACTTTGACAAGTGTGCACCCATGTGTATCCAGTACCAAAAACAGCGAGAGTATTTTCCAGAGTGCAAAGAATTGCCTCCTGTCTTGCAGTCGCCCTCCTGACCCCATCCGCTCACACCGGGGGAGCTCCGATCTGCTTTGTGCTTGTTCGTGCCTATTCTAGAATTTCATATTCCTGGAACCATTACAGTCTGTGCTTTTTATCTTGTTTGCCTTATTTCGCTCACCCACATTATTGTGTCTATCAGCAGTCGGAGCCTCTGTGAAAATGAAGAATATTCCCTAGGGTGGCGATGCCACAACTTCGCAGCCCCACCACCTGCTAACGGAGCTCTGGGTCTTTTCCAGTTCAGGCGATTAGGGGCAAAGCTGCTGTGAATGTCTGTGAATAAGTCTGTGTGTGGACATGTTTTCATGTCTCTTGGGTAAATGCCTAGGAGAGGATTGCTGGATTTTCAGGGAAGCATGCGTTTACCATTTAAGAAGATGTCAGACTGTTTTCCAAAGTGCTTGCTAACAAAGAGTGAGGTATAATTTACAAACAATAAGAAGCCACCCATCTTAAATGTAGACTTTAATGAACTTTGACAAGTGTGCACCCATGTGTATCCAGTGAGGTACACGCATGCCGGCGGCTCCACATACAAGGCTTGGTGTTTTCATGTTGATTTTCACCATCCTGGAGGTATAAAGTGGTACCTGTTTTTACAAATTTGAATTTGTATTTTCTGATAACCAAGAATGCTGACGTTTTCCAATAGTTACTGGCCACTCATCTGTCTTCTTTTGTGAAGTGTCTGTTCAAGTTTTTGCCCATTTTTAAAACTCAGTTGTCTTCTTTTATTGGGGTCTTTAGAGTCCGGATATAAGTTCTAAGGCAGGAATGTGTATTGTGGATATTTCCTCCCAGTGTGTGACTTCACTTTGTTTTCTTAATCGTGTTTTGTTTTTTTTAAAAAAGCAGGAGTGTTTTTTTAATGTTGAATGAAGTCTTATTTATATGTTTTTCCTTTTCTGCTTTGTGCTGTGTCTTATGAAATCTTTGCTTACCTTTAGATCATGAAGATTTCTCCTACATTTTATTCCAAACCTTTATACTTTTAGCATTTGCATTTAAGTCTGTGTTTCATTTCAAGTTAATTTTTGAATAGGGTGTGAGGTAAGAATCAAAGCTAATTGTTTTGCACATGGGTGCTCACTGCTCCAGCACGAATTTTTTAAAAGACTATCATTTCCCCATTAAATTACCTTGACACCTTTATTGAAAGTTAATTGGCCATATAACTGTGATCCCATTTCTTGAGTCTCTATTCCGTTCCATTGACTTATATTTCTGTCCTGATGGCTGTACTGTACTGTCTTGATTACTGTGGTTTTATAGGAAGCACTGAAAGCAAACGTGGTAAGTCTCCTGCTCTGCTATTTGTTATGATTCATGTCTGTGTCCCACACACACACCAAAATCCGTATGTTAGAGCCCTAGACGCCTGTGTGATCTGTAGTGATGGTATTTAGAGGTATGGCCTTTGGGAGGTAATTAGGTTTAGGGGAGGTCATGAGGGTGGATCTCCCAGGACAGGGAGGCTCAGGGCTCTCCACCAGACAGCTGTCTCTGTCTCTGTCTCTCTTTCTGTCTCCCTTTCCTCCCTGCCTCCCCAATCCCTGCCCCCCTGCCTCCTTGCGATCTGGAATTTCCCAGTCCCCAGAACTGTGAGGAATGAATTTCTGTTGTTTAAGCCGCAGAGTTTATGATATTTTGTTACAGTAGCCTCAACAGGCGAAGACACTATTCTTTTCCCAAGATCATTTTGCTTGTCTCAGGGCTTTTTTTTTTTTTTTTGTATTTCCATCAAGTTTAGAATCAGTAAAGCCTGCTATAATTTTTATTGGAATTACCCTGGATCTGTCGATCAACTCGGGAAGAATTAACATCTTCATGTTGAGTCTTTGGGTCTTCAAAGAAGACAGTCCTCTCCACTTAAGTAGATTCTGAATTTCTTTCAGCCGTGTTTGGTATTTTCTTCAGTATACAGTTTCTATATGTATATATGTATACATGCATGTGTTCCCAGATATTTATATATTCTTATATGATGCATAGATCAGGCATATATAATTATATTGAATAAATACATATTCATAAATACTTCCCTTCGGTGATGCTACTTTTAAAATTCCATTTTCTATTTGTTTGTTTTTAAAATATAGAGATACATTTATTTTTGTATACTGATCCTGTTTTCAGAGAACTTGTGAGATTTAGTTATTTGTTCTAGTAATGCTTTTATCAGTTAAGATTTTCTACCTACATGATGATGTCATCTGCTGATAAAAACAGTGTAACTGCTTCCTGTCCCATTCATATGTCTTTTCCTTCTTTTCCCCATGTGACTGTCCCGACCAGTTCAACAGTGACCAGAAACAGTGGGAATGGACATCCTTGCCATGTTCCTGAAGTGTCCTGGTTTTCACCATTTTAGCAATACATTTTCTTTGAGTTTGTGTTTATTTATTTTTTTGGATGCCCTTTATCAGTTAAGAACCATTCCTTCTATTTCTACTTTCTTAGGAGTTTTTAACATTATGGGTGTTGACTTTCGCCAAATGCATGTTCTTAATCCAATTGAAATGATTGCATTTTTCAATTTTTTCTTTTACTGTTAGTATGATGAAATATCTACTCGAGTGTTTGAATAGTAAGCCGACCTCACATTCCCAGGATGAGCGCCGGGTGGTATTACCCTGTTTATATATTCTGGACTTGATTTCTTGAGATGATATTAAGGATTTTTGCCTGTATGCGAATAAGGGATATAGGTCTCTAGTATTTTGTTGATGTAATGTTTTTGCCTGGTTCTCAATTCATAAATTATCTGGGAGGTTCTTACTCTCCTGTTTGTCAGAGGTGGTGTAGATGTGATTATTTCTTCAGTCTGGTATTATTATCCACCAGTATGAAGCCATCTGGTGGAGTCTACACTGTGGAATATTTTTGGTTGAGAATTCAATTGCTTTAAAAGGTAGAGAGCTATTCAAAGCTTCTTCTGCTTGTACCAGTGTTAGTAATTTGTATCTTTCAAGGAATTGGTTCCTTTTGTCTAAACTATGGAACTTACTCACACAAACTTGTTCTAAATATCCCCTTATCGCCCTTTTATTGCCTGGAGAATCTAAGTCCCACTTTCATTCTGATACACTATCATACCTGTTTTGTTTTTATTTGTTAATTTTTTCTTTAATTTGTGTAGCTGAAGATTACGCTTTTTATGGATATTTTCAAAGAACCAGTTTTTCATTTCATTGACTTTTTTCTTATTATTGGTTAATATTCTGTTTTATTGATCTCCACTCTTGTTTTCATTATTTCCCTACTTCACGTACTTTCGGTTCAATTTGCTCTTTTTTTCCTAGATTATCTTAGCATGGGAAAATTAGATTATGGATCTTACAACTTAATTATTTTCTCAAATAAATGTTCCAAATCATAAATTTCTAGCACTGTTTTAGCTATATTGCACAAAATTTCATATGTATTATCAATCAGTTTCAAATATGTTTTCATTTCCTCTGTGATTTCTTCTTTGTGTCTTCATTGTATTCAGCTTAAATATTTTATAATGTCTCTTGCAACTTTTTTAAGAAGAATGTCACTTAATCTCTAAAGATTTGGATATAATCTAGATACGTTTTGTTTTATTTTTTAAAAATGTGCTGTGATCAGAGGACATACTGTGTAAGATTTCAATATTTTAAATTTATCAAAACTTGTTTTATGCCCCAAGATATGCTTAAATCAGTGAATGTTACTCATGCACTTGAAAATAAAATGTGTTCTTCTATCATTTGCGATGATTTTCTATAAATATCAAGTAAGTCAGTGAGGTTGACAGTATTATTGAAGTCTTCTATACGGCCTTGACATTCACCCCAATTGTCCTATCAATATTAAAAGAGGACAAATGAAACTCTCAGGGGAAATTATCTGTCTTCTTTTAGTTCCATCAGTTTTTGCTTAGTGTGTTTTGAAGTTCTGTTATTGGTTGCACAGATATTTAGAAATGTTATGCCTTAAGGATGAATACACTCCTTTATCATTATAAAACATTTGTCTTTGTCCCTGGTAATATTTCTTGTCCTGAGATCTACTGTGTCAGAAATTAACATACCCGCTCACACTTTCTTATGATTATTTTTAGCATGACATAGCTCCCTCACGCTTTTTTAAAAATTTAACCTATTTGTGCCTTATGTTTATAGTGTGTTTCTTGTAGACACACTGGGTTCGTTTGTTTTTTTAGTCAGAGATGTGCTGGAGGCGAATCACACTGGCTCATAAGAGCTGACTATTAACTTTCCAGGAATTTTGCAAGCTGGTGTATAACACATTGTATCTTGAAATTGGCCATAGTGGGAATATTCACACCACACAAATCAGCATTGATACAAATTAGGGCTTTTATTCCTTCAGGGAGCTGGGTGTTAAGCCAACACACCACTGGTTTTCTTTTTAGTCTGATGATTTGACTGTTTAGACTTAATGTAATTATCAATGTGATTAGGTTTAAGTCTATCATCTTTGTGTCATATTCTGTTTTTTCTTCTTTCTCCTTTTCTCCTGCCTTATTTTGGATTGGTTATTTTTTTAGTAGCTAATTTTATCCCCATCTCTGGCTATACCTCTTTGTTTAAATTTTGTAGTGGTTTACATAGGGCTTATATGCATTTTAACATCATAATCTAACTTCAGCTGATGTTATGCCATTTCTTGTTTAATGTGGCATCCTTATACTAATGAACTGCCATTTCTTCTTCCCATTCTTTGTGTTAATATTAACATATATTTTACTCCCATATTTGTCAAACCCCAGTAAATTACCTTCTTAAAAGGCTAGATGAAAATAACCTATTTTCAACTTACTCACACATTTATCATTTCTGGTGTTTTTCATCACTTTGCCTAGATCTGAGTTTCCTTATCATTTTCTTTCAACCTGAAAAACTTGAACATTTCTTAGTACCAGTCTGTTGGCCACAAATTCTCTCAGCTTAGTCTTTAAAAGTCTTTATTTTTCCTTAAAAGATTCATTTCATTGTCCTCTGTCTTGCATTGTGTTTGATAGGACACCTATGAGAAGTGTTAACTTTTCTTCCTTGTATGAAAAGTGTCTTTCCTTACTCTGAATAGCTTTAAGATTTTTCTCTATCACCGGTTTTGAGGAATTTTGCCTTAAAACAATTAGGTGGCAATGAGCATTTGTGTGGTTTTCTTTAAGTTTATCCTGTTCCATCTATTTGGCTTCTTTGATGTGTGGATTATTGTTTTATTAAATATGGAAATTTTCAGCCATCATTTCTTTAAATATTATTCCGACCACTTTTCATCTTCTCCTTCTGGGACTCTATGCATATGTTACACAGCTTGTTTATTTTATTTTACAGATATCTTGAGTTTTATTTATTTTTTTCTTTCTGTTTCAACTGGATAATTTTTATTTCTATATCTTCAAGTTCACTGATCCTTTCTTCTAAGCATTTAATCTGCATTAAGCTTATCTAGTGAAATTGTCATTTCAGATATTTCATTTTTCAGCTTTTCAAGTTTCATTTGGTACTGTTTCATATCTTATTTTTTAATTATTTTCATATTTCCCTTCTATACCTGTGAATGTATTTATAATTCTGTTTTAAAGATCTTGGCTGTTAATGCCATCATCTCCTTGATTCTGGTCTGTTCCTGTGAAATAAGTCATCTCCTTGTAGTTAGTTACATTCCTTTTCATTTCACACAGCTAATAATGTTTTACTGGATGGATGTGAGATGTTTTGAATATTACATTGTTGTGCGGCACATTTTATTATCCTTTAGCATACACTGAGATTTCTTTGGCTGCAATTCAATCTCTTGTGGGCCAGTGTTATCCTTTTGAGACTTGTTTTAATTTTTTATAGGACAAGTCTAGAGTAGTCTTTAATCTTGGCAGTCAGCCCCACTAATAAGGTATAGCTCTCTGGGGTCTCTCCTGAGTGTCATAGACGTTAAGCGGCCTCTCCGCTCCGGCTGATCGGAATTCAGGATTCCAGGAATCCCACGGGGATTTCAGGAATTGTTTGTTTTGCAGCTCCTTGGTAGTTTTTCACCAGAACTAATGGAATTTTACTCTCTGCTGCTTAGTGTTTAGTAACAGACCCCTGAGAACCACTATACAGATTTCTTAAGCTCTTTTTCCAACATGACTCTCTTCTCTTCATTATTGGACTTCTACCAATTGCAGCCTGAGTATCACCCAAGTCCAGTTTCTTTCCTCATCTCATTGTCTGCTTAGGTTCTTCCTCCCAGTGCCGCAGGCTGGACAGTACTTCCAGGGAGAAGGGTCCACCTCACTTGCTCCTTCTCCCACAGATCACAGTCCTATACTGCCCGTCCTCCAGTACATATTTCATATATTTTATCCACTTGTCAAGTTGCTTATGATGACAGCACAGGTGTAGCACCATTCACTCTGAATTTGTGGAAGCAGAGATGCATCTTTCTGCAGACTCCCGAGCCAGTGAATCCAGCACAGACATTCACCGAGTGTCCGGCCTCGCATCTCTGATCACCTAGACGGCATTTGCTTCCCTGCCATTCCTGCCCTGCCATTCATTCCAAAGTGAGTCCCTTGTCTTTCCCTTCCCATTTCCAGTTGCCCTGTGTCTGTCAAGCTCAAAATCTTGGTCATCTTCAAGCATGGACTTAATTGTCCATCTCCGATTTAAAATCAATTCCAATTTCAAGGCCCAAGCTTTCTTCGAAGATCTTTTAAAGCTACACCCTTCTCTCTGTTTCCACTGCAGCCTTACTGGGACAGGCCCACGCCCTCACCCACTCAGTGACAGTGTTCTCAGTGCGGGACTGTGTGTGGGGGCGGGGAGGAACGGAATGATTGCATATATGCCAGAGGCACAAGAACACCTCTCGGTGACCAACAGGGCCTTTCAGGCATGCCCAGTCCACTCCACGTCCTATGCGCTGGGCACTTAGAGAGCAGTATAGAGCCCTCTGCTATGCCCTCCCTCATCTCCCCGCATAGCATTCCCTCTTCTTGGCCCACTCCTCTGTCCTACTTCTTCTCCCACCCAACTGTATTTTTTCTCCAAACTTCTACTCATCCTTCAGTTCTCAAACTAAACATATCTCCTTAAGAAAACCTCTCTCTTCTCCTCTTCCACAGATGAGCTTTGGTGAACTTCCCCTAGGTTTATTTCCCAGTGGAGCGTTTCTCTTCTTGCACCATTTTGCAATTGCTTATGCCCTCCACTAGATTTTAGGATGCGGTTCATGTACTCCCTGTGTTCACGGTGCTGCAGCAATGCCCACCCCACCAACGGTGCTTACTTACTCCAGGACCTGGCACCTGCAGGGCACTCGGTAAATGTTTGTTGGCTAAATGAATGCATTGACAGAGCAATTAGGGTGATGTTCACATTGTAGGCTTTGGATGGCACTGATGGATCCAGACCAGAACTTGAGGTGTATGGGAAGTCAGAGTTAGGAAAGGCCTACAGGGCGCTTAGTCTGACCTTCCGTTCAGTACGTGCGTCCTCCTGCCACTCCCTAGTAAATAGCTAGGCTTCGTTGAGCCCACTCAATGACTGGGAGCTCACTGTCATGGCAGCCTGTTCCGTTTCTATTCTACCGTCAGAAATTGCACCAGAATCTCCTTCCACATAACTTCCATGCAATGGTCTCAGTATTCTCTCCGAATCTGTGCAGATGAGTATTGCCCGATATTCCAATGACCGCTGTTAAATATCCAAGGACTTCCTGCAGCTCTCGGGTCTGCTTGACAACGACAACAATTGTCACTATATCAGCTGATATTTGTCAAGTGTCTATCTGCTCATTAGAATTTTGCAGCAATCCCATGAGATAGTTCATATCATCAGTACCGTTTCAGAGATGAGCAAACTGAAGCTCCCAGGGGGACCACCTAGAGGCAGAGAGAGATGCCTGGGCAGCCCCAGCTCAGCCTCCAGACATGTGCATGAGGGAGCCTTCACGGGGTCCCAGCTCCTGCCATCACCTGGTTGCAACCTGGTGAGAGACCTGAGGGACCACCTCCCGGGGAGCCCAGTCATCTCCCAGATGACTTAGAGATAAAAAATGAAATGAGTGCTTTTGTTGTAAGCCACGGAGCTTGGGGGGATGTGCTCCATAGCAACAGACAACCAGACCACTGACCTCATCTCACACTACCCATTCAGGCCAGAGTCAGGGAAGACGGTAGTGCAAGTGTGCACAAGTTAAATGCTTTGTAGATGTCACCTGTCGCTACTGCCCCGGCCTCGAGCACTGCTGTGACACGGCACTGCAGACAGGACCCCACACCCTGGCAGCACAGACCAGGTGTGGGCTGACCCCGAAGTCCAGGGCACATGCCCGCATGGCAGGGAGTTGGAGATGAGTGTCTTCAAGAGGAGAAAGTAGAGGTCAGCTGTTCTTAGAGAGTTGGACATATATTTTCTGGGAGGCTGATTCAGGCTGGGCAAACGGCTTGAGCACGGGCCCCACAGGTAAGTCATACTGCAAGCTGATGCTTTGATCCTTGGGGTGGAAACCTGGGATGGGTGGGGAATGGGGCTGAAAAGTGTGGGGAGATAGGGAGCAGCCTACCCAATCTGATGCCCTTTTGTGGAATGAAAGCAGCTTCCCACTGGCAGAAACTATTCCGGCTTCAGAGGCCCCTTCGTTTTATTCCCCCGTCTGGGTTATCTTACCCAAGCGTCGGAAACAAGAGGAATGGCCCTACCACCTTATCTCAAGAGTGAGCGGTGGATTTATGAGATGCTAACAGAAGGGCCGCACAATAAAACATATGACCCTGATCCGGCCATGGCCCCACCGTATTTCAAGAAGTTGATGTTGCGAGGTCTTGCTTAGGCAGATGTTCCTTCCGGACGTTTCTGTGCTCTTCCCAGGGTCCCCGACTGCAGGCAGGGCGCTGAGGACCGCACGCGTGAGCTTCCGGAACGCAGGCAGGGAAAAGTAGAACAGAGACAACTCCCCGCCTCAGGGGCCCAGCACAGTGTCCCCCAACATCCAGTGGTTTCATTTGCATGCTGTTGGTGATGTTCGGCATTTTGACACCTGTCACCCACCAGAGCCTAAAATTGAATAAAAGTCAATGGAAGAAATTTACTTTTGGGGATAGGTTTCACCTCAGTCAAGCTCTCAAACTGGACAGAGGTGCCAAAGGACACCCAGAATAGAGCTTTGGGAGAAAAACGCTGGTCTAAGCATAATTAAGTTGACCCAGAAAATCTGGTGGCAACTGAAAAGTGAGACTCCATCATCAAGGGGAAGGTAGGAAATACCCCTAAGAGATTTAGGCTTTATCTCTCCCTGAATAAAATATACCTTCCCCTGGTTGTCAATTTCCAAAGCACTGCTCTTTTCTGGGCAAAAAGTGAATTCCAGGGTGTCCGTTCCCTGGGCAAGTAGATGAAAGGGAAGTCCAGCCCCTCCCGGGACTGTCACAAAGATCCGGACTGAATGGGCCCGGACGCTCTGCGAAGGCCTTTGGAGCCGCTGGAGGTTTTTGTGCAGAAAGTATTTTTAGGGTCAGACCTGCAAGGGGCAGTGAGAAGAGGTAAGATGTGGGGGCCCAGGACAAAAGTGGCACAGCGGCCTGGTGAAGGGAAGCAGGGCCTGCTCAGAACGCAGTATGGAGACGCAGGACAGCACAGCCCCGATTCTGAGGAAGAGCCATGGTCCATGGCGGGAAAGGGCCCCCAGGAGGGGCTTGGTGCCACGAGGGGTCCCTGCCTTCCTCGGCACTGGGTGGCCCTTGCTCCGCATGGGTCCCTGTCTTCCTCCACTAGGAACCCCCAATACCCTTCTTCGTTCATTCCTCCCCCCAGCTGGCCGCCCCCACCAGGCGGTGACAGGAGCCCCACTGGGCATTCAGGACAGATGGGGCCCGGCCGCCTGGGGTCCCGCTGGGAGGATGGGCCTGCCTGCTCCTGGCTGGGCTCCCAGGCCTGCTCCCTCCCAGACATGAGACCTCCACCCCACTCAGCCCCACCACCTTCGGGATCTGTGCCATTGCCCAGCGCGACAGCCAGCTTCTGTCCCTTGGCCTGTCCATCCTGCAGGTCCCCTGGGCCTGCATCAGGCAGCCTCTCCCTTGCTGATGCCCTCAGGTCTCCCCCAGGCTACAGGCTCGGGGCTTGCTTCCCCTCAGAGAAACCACGCCCTGGACCAACCTCAGCCCAGACTGGCCGCCCTCAGGTTCCCCAGCCCTGCCACCAAGTGCGACTCCCCTGGATGCCTTCTGGCCAGAGTCCTGCAAGAAGCTGTGCTTTCCCAGGAGACCCAGATGGGTTCCCTAGAAGCCAGAGCCTGAGGGGAGACTTCTGTGCTAATGCTTTATTGGAGGAGGTGAAATTCCAGGGACCCAACCGCTCGGAGAGAGGGGGCCAATCTGTGAGGGGGAAATGATCATCACACCGGCCCTGGGTCTGATGCAAAAGGTTCACAGATGGAACCACCCTCCACCTTTACTGTGCTGCACGGGATGGCAGTGTCTGGGGCCTGCCCCACACCACCAGGGCCCCACGACAGCTCCTGCGGAATCGGAGCCGAGCGAGCCGTCCCCCTCATGGGCGGGAAACTGTATTCAAGTCCACAGGAACTGGCTTAGAGCAAGCCTCCCTCCGCCACTGCTCCCAGGATTCTGTGCTGATGCCACCTGGGCAGGCTTTGAGACCATGGACGACGGGTGAGCATCCCCAGGCCACACACACTTCTGTGTGCCAACAGGACACAGAGCATGAAGGCGAGCTGCCAGAATATGCTGCTCACTTTGGGAGCTGCACCCTCAGGGTGCTGCAGAAGCTCTGCCGCCCCAGTCAGCAAGAGCCCCTGTTGACAGGACCGCAGCTCACCTTTGGCCCCCTTTTGCAGGGGAACATGTGGAAGGTTCGTGTCCCACACTGAGGCAGTCTGGAGGCCAGTGGGACTGCACTGGGGAGGCTGGGGTCTCACACTTCCCTGGCTGGTTCACCTCTGCCCCTCAGGCAGGTGCACCCTCCACTGCCACTGACCCTGGGACACAAGCCTAATGCCCCCTAATGCCCACTGATGCTCAGAGGGGAAGGCCTGGGCCTCCACGTCCCACCCCACCAAGCCCATGCCCAACAGCTTGAGTGGGTTCCAACAAAGGATGGCAGAGACCCCATTGCCTCCCACACTGCCCCTGGGTGCCACATCCTTCCAAGCCCATTTCCTGTGTCATTCATTCTGGAATGAGATGTTCATTTGCTCTTTGGAAATAACATTTGGAACCATTCAAACAAACCTCTTCAGCTCAGATAAATCAGAGGGTGGAATGGGAGCTCAGGGCTGTATTTCATGTAGAGGAGCCCTGCTCTCCGGAAAAGCACCCAGTCCTTCCAACTGAAATACCGCATCCTCCTTAATTTCATTCCACAAGCCCCCTGCCCACTGCCAACTTGCTGTAAGTGGCAATTCAGCACCAAATTGAGCAGCAGCTCCCAATACTTCTCATTATTTTTCTGCATAATGTCATCATTTATGAGGACCTGGGTTGAGGGCAGCTCATACCCAGACCATTATTCACCCACAGCGCCTGAGAGCAAAGCCTGGCAAGGGCCCGGTGTCAGGAGTTAGCTGCTTGCCTCAGTCTTGGAATGACTGCAGGGAGATCTCTTTTCTCGCGGGAAAAGCAAAGCTCAGCTCATCATAACTTCTCATTACTATTTTTCCTCCATAACCCGACATGTCTAACAGATTGGGAGCCCCATGCAACATGGGGAAGATATGAGGGAACTCAAGCCACAGACTGGACTACCTCGATGCACAACTGCAATGGAATAAAGCTGAGGCTTCCTCAAAGCCCGTGGGTGCCCTGCTGACTCAGCTGGTTTTGGGGATGACAAACTCTGCCAAGCTTTCTGGAATTCTTGAGTTGGAGGTGGTCTGTGGTCCTGGGAATGTCTAGCCCATGTTCACAGCTCAGTCAGTGTTAGCATCAAAAACTCATTATCCTGCAATTTTCCAGAAGTTCTTGATTGTGGAGAAGAGCTCCCAAACATCATACTTGGTGACTGTCTCTAAAACTATCAGCAGTTGTCTACACGGGTTCTTCTAAGAAATGCTATCAAGCCAGCGAGAACCCAGGGGCCCACCCCCGCATGTTCAGCACCAAGAACAGCTCTGGTGACACCCTGCATGCATTTGGCAGAGCCAAGGGCCTCAGAGCAGGACAAATGCCGCAGACTTGCTTTTGGGCTGAGGCATGGCTTCCCCACACCACCCATTCCTCCCCGAGCTCTAGCACCTTCAGGCTCACTCCCAGAATCCCTGCAAGCCTGGAACCACAGCCTCAAACCCCTGAGGTTTTGCTCCATCCTTTCAGCTACGTTCAAAGCTGAACAACTGGGAAACAGAGTGCTGTGGAGTGGGAACATGCAGCACAGGGTCCGGGCAGTCCGCAGAAAGGGTCCTTTTCAGGTCTGGATGCTTTCCAGGGGAGAGGGGTGGTAGAAGCACTGGGAAACCTGCTGGTGACGAGGCAACCCGGCCAGAGGCGCGTCTCGTGTGCACCAGCAGCCCTTCCCCCTACCAGTGCAGCAGACCCGAAGGAGTGGACTCCAGGTGCTGAGGGCAGGGTGTGCACGAGACAGACAGCAGGCTAGGAACTCTGCGGAGGAAGGGAAACAGAAAGAGGGATCACAGGTGCACAACGGGGAGGAAGAGACCAGCCTCCGCATCTGCAGCTGCTCCCCGTGCAAGGAAGTACTCAGGGCCCCTCAGGTTTTATGACTGCAGGTAATGGCGGAAGCTTCCTCACCTTTATCTGACAACCTGAATCCAGAACAAAAGCCCTCCTCTGGGGACACTCACCTTAAAGGGAAGCTGCTTCTTGGGAAGCCCAGCTGGGCCTCCAGCTAGAAACCCAGCTGCCTCAGAACTCAAGGCCGTGCCTGTGCCGTTCCGTCTTTTTTGGGACCAGCCTCTGGCTTTGGAGAGGTGGGAGGAGCAAAGGCACCAGAACCTCCTTTCTGGGTTCCTCTTCCGGGTCCCCATCCCCCCGCTCTTTCTTAGAAGGGTAGGCACAGAACAAAGCAAGGCAGAGCGGGTTTGTGGACCACTGCTGGCATCTAAGTCGGACTCCTCAGCTCTGGGTCCGGCTGTGTCCTCCAAAGTCCACCTGCTGAAGTCCTAGCCCCAATACCTCCGAATGAGACCTTGTTTGGAAGTGGGTCACTGCAGCTCTCGTAAGTCATGATGAGGTCACACTGGAGCAGGGTGGGGCCCCGATCCACAATGTCCCATGTCCTTATCAAAAGGGGAAATTTGGACACAGACATGCACACAGGGGCAGTGCCAGGGGAGGCCTGGAGCAATGCTGCCACAGCCCAGAGCTGTCACACCAGGAGCCCCGAGGGAGGCCCGGACCACACCCCTACCCAGGACCTACCCCTGGAGGGAGCACGGCCCTGCCAGCACTTTGCATCGGACGGCAGCCTCCGGAACTGGGCAACAATGAGTCGCTGTTGTTCAAGCCACCTGGTTCGTGGTACTTCGTTTTGGTGCCACAGCAAACCAAGAACCCAGGTTAAAAAGCAAAAACCAAAGAAGCAGGAGAAAAGGAGCCCACGTTTCCCTTCCCAGGAAGCTGCTATCTCCCTGCCAAGTTGCGGTTTGAGGGAAGATGCGGTGGTCGGTCCTGAGAGCCAGCCACGGCAGCCCACACCACGCTGGCCCCACCGTCCAGAGCCGGCCATGGGGTCTCGGATGATCAACACCCCATCTACTCAGAATCACCCCCTACAGAGGAAAGGTAAAGACCAGCTTCCCTGAGGCAGGGCTTCTCGATGTCCGCACTGTTAGCACTGGGGCCGGGCCGGGCTTTGCCCAGAGGAGCCGTCCTGCACCTACTGGGGGTGTAGCTGAGCCCTGGCCTCTGCACTGGATGCCAGTAGCCTTCCCCTCCCAGCTGTCAATGCGAAGTGTCTCCAGGTGGTGCCAAACGTCTCCTTGTGGGCAGGGGAAGAGTAAAACCTCCCCTGGCTCTTCTTTCTAGACCCACAATCTTGCTTCGGGAGTTGATGCCCAGCAGTAAAGTGCAGGAGACACATTTGTTTAAAGGCTCTTGCTAGGAAGCAAAATGAGCACCTCATTACAGCCAGCCTTGTAGACTAGGATTTCCTAACCTCGGTCATGTTTGCCTGGCTTTGCAGCAGGCCCAGTGAGCACCTTGGACTATTAGGCAACAATCAGCTTCCTGTTGTGGGAAGTGTGCGGGGACCCCCAGGTCCCTGCAAACATATTTCCCCACCTTCTTTGTCTTCCCTACAGGTTCTAAAGAGATGCTGTGTAACGTGCCTCACCCTTCCAACACTCAGCCCATCCTTCCGGTGGCTGCAGGGAAGCCCCTCCAGCCTTTGTCCAGCATTAGACGTTTCTGCTGTGTTAGCATATCTGGAAGCCCATCCCGCTCTGCTCTGCCAAGTGCACTCAGCCATATTGGGACTGGACATTTATTTCCTTGGTTTCCGTTCAGAGACAGGAGCTCTATGCAGTAGCAAATGGATACTAGAATCCCAATTTCCCCCTTTCACTGGTGAGCAAATTGAGTTTGTTTTAATGGCATCCAGGCTGTTGATTTGCTTAAATCAGTTAAATGACCAAAGTGGTATTGTTTATTCTGCTTGTTAAAGACAGTTGTGCATGTCATTCATCAATGGGTCTCGGGGCGTTATACCCTGCACTGATGCAGGAGGGGCTTTCCCCGGGGGAGCCCGCGGTCACTCCAGCCATCTGCCCTCACAGCCTCAGGCAAGGAAGCTTCCCGGTGTGCAGGAAAAGGAAATTCAAGGCACCCCCATTCTGAGGCAGAACAGGAGCTCTATGTCCCCGCAGGTCCTACGTGCTGGGTGAGGAGCCATGTAATTTGTCTGCGGATTCAGCAGTGGCCATGGGGTCGGGGGTGGGGACAGAGTGCCACCTGCTCTGCTGAGCTAACTGGGGGAAAGATGCAGATTCATATCTGCAAAGATGCCCGCAGTCATTGGCACAGCTGCTCCTTTGCGTGTGTTTTCTTTCTAAGGGAAGATGGCTGAGACCTCACTTTTCCAGCTCTGCAGGCCTTGGGTTGGGGTCCTGAGGGGCGGTCGACTCTGTGGTGGACAGCGGCTGCCTGCTCCTTCCCTCTTGTCTCTCCAAGGCTGGTCCGTGTTTCCTCATGGCGGCTTGGTCTGTCCTGTCTGTTAAATGTGACAACTGATGCGTGTGATTTTGGTGATATGTCCAAGTAACTCCCAATATGTGAGAACAGATCAGACATGTTGAAAGGTGCTCAGCAGATGCAGAGCCCTAGGTCTGGGCAGCTCGGCTTTACTGAAAAGCTGCCTTGATGGCCCTGCTTCCTCAGACTGTGCCGAGCCAGGGGGCCCAAGGGCAGGGAAGCCTCAGCAGCCGAGGCCAGGGATTCACCGTGAAATCTGCGGCAGGGGGAGCAAGACCCCTGATTACCCCCAGAGGGAAGTTCTGTCTAGCATCCCCTAAAGGCCAAGAGCAGAGTTTTCCAACCTCGGCACTATTAATGTTGGGGCTGCGTAATTCTGTGTCTTGGGGGGCCATTCTGTGCATGCAAAGATGTATAGCAGCACCCCCAGATTCTACCCAACAGTCAAGTAGCACCCCACACGGCCCCCCATCTAGACATTTTCAGATGTTCTCTGGGGCCCAAACACTGCTGGTTAAGAACAGCTGGGCTGGTGCCGGGGCGCTGCCCTCACAGAATCAGCCTTATGTGAGCCTGTCCCCTGCCCTCTGTGACTTCTGGGTGCTCCTGGGTTCCCAGCCTGGGTAATGGAAGGCCTTGGGGATCTCGGGCTGTGGGGCAGGCCCACGGTTAGATGCTTGGGGCCCATCCTTTCCCCAGGAGGCAGTTTCCTCTGCAGACGCAAGCTGGACTCAGACGGACCCTCAGAGCACAGCGAGAACCCCCCGAGCCTGCTCCTGTGGGCACTGTGGTCTCAGGGGGGACCACAGTGGGACCCTCCATCCAGCTGCTCGATGCGCAGACACCCAACCTCAGGACTGACACAGGGGACCCAACTGTTCTCTTCATTGTTGACCTGGGAAGGCCCTGCTTTGTAATGATGATGCTTCAGGGAAGAAATCTTAGAATCTGCGAATACGGCATAGAAACGTGAATGCCCGTCATCATACAGGAGGTCTCAGGCAAAACTGTTTAAAAATAAATGAACAAACATTTTGTTTTTAAAAAGCCCTTTTGAGGTCATGGCTTGAATTCATGGTGATGCTTCTCGCATGTGTTTTTTTATGTTATGTTTTTTTAATAGCAACATAAGAGTACTAAATACACACAGGAAAGTTGATATAAGTGTTCCATTTACAATGTTCTCCAAATACATAGCTCTGAAATACAGAAACAACTTAAAAAAATCTGGAATAAAAGTTCACCTGTATGGAAATCACACCCAGCCCCATCTACCCACCCAAATATATTGTGTCGTTTATTAACATGATTTTGATATGCATTTAAAGAAAAACACAACAGTAAACTGCAATAGTTTAACGCTCCCAAGAAGAATGATATATAAATATGCCTATAAGAACAACTGTGGTATAGATATATATATATATATAACACTTAAAACAGAGAGGCTTTTGTTTTTCTCTTGAAAAATAACCAGTGCTCCATGTAAAAGTATA
Organism: Manis javanica; assembly: GCF_040802235.1. Lineage (NCBI taxonomy): Eukaryota > Metazoa > Chordata > Mammalia > Pholidota > Manidae > Manis > Manis javanica. The sequence continues at coordinate 3,379,145 of NC_133159.1, read as the reverse complement.
AATAAACAGTTAACAGTTTATTGTATCAGAAAATAATTTAGGAAAATCAAAATAAACCCAGCTTTACTATACATGAGTCAGCAGGGAAAAATAAAGTTCTGAAACATTCAACTTAAAACCTGTGAAAATAGGCCCCTGGGGCCTTTGCTATGAAGTTTCTGGTCCTGTGGGTCAGGTACATGGCGTGTGAGTTTCGGTTCCATGGGTGAGCTGGACAGGAGAGGGGAGACATGGCCTCCTCTCTTTAAACTGATAAAATTAGACCTGGTGAATTCAAGTGTTTTTCAAATACGCTAGGGAGTGTGAGAATGGGAACGGATCCTGTTTCTCAGACGTGTGACTCTCAGATAGATGCCCAGGGTGAGAAATCTGCCCAATAATCTGGGTGTTTCTGTGTATTCTGTTTATGCCACCCTAACGCCCACATGTGTCCAGTGGCCACACCAATGATGTGAAAACAAAATCCAAACGGTCGGACTTCCTTTTCATAAAACAGACATTGAGCCAGATTCGTGGAGGGCGCTAGCCGCGGGGGATCTCTGCAACTTGCCCTCTCACTAGTTCTGAATTTGATGAGTGGTTTCCACAGGATTCAACAACAAAAGAAGGATCTCAGCTATTTGCCTTCTGTTTGCATATTGGTATTTTCTAAACATTTTGCAGTAAATAAGTATTCCTTCTGGGGAAAAAAAAGGAAAAGAAATTAAAGATATCATAAATGCATGCCTTCTACTTCCTCCAACATCCAGTTTAAGACTTTCCAGGTTTAACTCGTAGTTGAGGAGCCCCTCACTGGATACACACGTGCAAAGGAACTGAAAACTTGAGTTTCAGCCCCATGAATCTCTTGTCAAGCAATCCATCAACCACAAGGAAACTTTATCAACAATGTCATTAAAGCACAGGGGAGGCTCTGCGGTTCTCCTTTTCCTGTGAATGATTTTAGCTGAAGGCTAATGGTGCTCTAGGCCCTAGCACCTGCCACCTTGTGCGGAATGATCCAGACGAGGTTGCCAGAAGAGGGGAAAGAAAATCTCTGTGGCTGTTAAGAAAACAATTATCGGGCGCCCAAAACTGGCCCTGTGTTTCCCCAGATTTCAACACTTCATTCCAAAACTTTGCAAGTTCCCTCCCCCTCCCCTGGGTGGCAAGTGGCTCAGGGGGCAGTGAATGATGTACATGGCTCTGTCTTCCCACTCATCCGTGCCACATGTGAAGGTCTCCAAAACACTGCTGAATCTCAAGCCATTCCTTGCCATCTCGGGCTTGGAACTCGTCTTTAAGGATCGATTTTATGGCCAGTTGACTGAGAACCAACTTTGCTAAGAGACATCCGCCTCTGGCTTTGAGGAAGCCATCCAAATGCAAGTGAAAAGCAAACAAAACAAAACCAAAAAAAGTGTGCATAGGTCACGGCAGTTCGATTCAAGGAGAGTGTGGCCAAATGCCAGCTCTGTAATTCCCTCGACTTTTCAAACCCAGTTTCCCAGTTCAAGGCCCTATCCTGGGAGAACGGTTGTGCAGAAGTCACATCACACTTAAGAGCATCTTAGAGACCCTCCTCTCCAGAATGTTCCTGTACATTCATGTTTACTTGCTGTAACCGAAGAAAACTACACTCATGTTGCTTTGTAGACCTTAAGTCACATGACTTGATATTAGAAATCCACATGCATGAGAGGAGATAATATGGAGTGCAGTGCACAGCCCCAAATACTTTGGAGGCAGAGGGGACATTCTGTCTGGTGGCAGTAGCTGTCACACAGAACCTTGTCAGGAACAAGGTGATCGATCAGCCTGCCCCTATGCCCTTATGTGGACGATAACAGCCTGAGACTTCAGCAAAGCCCTCGTCTCCTAGGCCAGTCAGTCCTCACAGGGTGGGAATTGGGTTTGGGGTGTCCCAGTGGCTCTCTGCTGTCCCTTCTGGCCTGGCTGAGGAGTGGGACAGATGGATGATCTCTTGGGAAATGGAGCAGTGGTCCAGGAGGGGGTAGGGGTGCGCACCCTGTGGTGTCTACCACAATGATCTGAAACACGTCCATGGGGGTCCTCAAAGGGCTTCAGTGGCTGCAAGTCTCCATGGCACATGTTGGTACGGGACAGCAGAATGCTCTCGCTTTTCCATGGCCAAAGTCTTCCCTGATTCTCTAGTAGCAGCAGCTTGCCAGATTCAGCAAGACTGACATTAACCGACAGTTCGCCAACCCAAAGCTATAAACAGCATCGCTAAATTGTCTTATTGGAGAATTTCAGAAATCTGACAACAGCTAGCCCGTGTGATCAGCTGAGTTTATGGTCACATAAGAATGAGGCTTTTAGGCAGTGGTTATTTGGTGTTGCAAATATTTGGGTGCTTAATGCACAAAACCCCAGGTCTCCAGATAAGTCTATTTTAAGAGTGATCACTTAGGACAAAGCTAATTAACTTTCATGAAGGAGAATTTCCTACCGTCCGGTCCCATCTGCATTTATTCCTGCCACACATTATTCAGCAGATGTTTCACTGGGAGATTCAAGATATTGGCAACAGTTAATGCAGCCCCAGGGGGTGTCCTAGCAAATTTCTTGGTTTATTATAGCATCCCATTTAATTTATACTATCTGTGGTATTTGTGTTCTGATTCCAACCTACATGGAAGAGATACCCGTAGCCATTTGAACACCTACTGATCTTTCCCCGCTCCTCACCAGCTGTTTAAACTACTTCCACCTTAAGTGCTTACAATCCCATGTCCCAGGAGGGCCAGGTCGGTCCAGTTTATGCCATGCCTCTCTGGCCGAGACGGTTCCATATACGACTTAGATTTACGGATTCATTCAAAACAACTCTCCGGATTCCATGCTCAGTGACTCGGGGAGCATCTAGCGGGGAATCCATCAAGTGGGAAATGCACTGGAGCCCCAACACAGACACAGGTTATGACCATGTTGACTATTTTCTTCAGGTACCTTTGCTATTGGCCGTGAGGTGTGCATTTACGAGTGGCACGTGCAGGCTTGCGTGATATCTGGGGATCCATGGAGAGAAAACTCTCGCCCCCAGCCCACTGCTGTCCGTGCACTACTGCCCTGCAGGGCTGTGACCTCACAGCATCCTGCCTCTTGCTTCTATGTTTCTGGTGTCACTTCATGCACAACTTTCTCATCAGTGGCAGCCTGCATGTTTAACTCCCTCACACCAAAGTGCAGTGGGATCGAGGAGGAAGTGCAAGCACATCAGAGCCCGGCTGTCTGTTCTGGGGGGATCCCTCCTCTGATAAAATGCAAATGCTTCCACTGGCCCTTTGGCATAAAGGGAGATGATGCGGAGCCACTGTCCCCAGCCGGGATGGCCTGCCCACACAGTGATGGATTTAAACTCCAGAGATCAGAGACAGCTTCCTTGCTGGCTGAGATCTCTCTGGAATCACCCCGATATCAAAAGCAGCTCAGACTTCCCTTGTGTTTGGAGGCTGGGGGGATCTAAGGGATAACGAATCTTTGCCTGCACCTCTCTTTACTCCCTCCTTACAGTCAAACGCAAACCCTATGAAAGGCAAAACTGTGCAGGCTCCACATTTTTTGGAAGAAAGGGCTGGGAGCATATTTCAAAATGTCAGTCATTTAAGACCTGGCTGGAAATCCCGTGAATAATCCTGCACATAACTAACCCACAAACCGTGGTTCAGGGTGGGGGAGGAAGGACACGTTTGTCTGCAGAGCTGGGAGCACATCTATGGAGATAAGTCAGGAAGAAAAATCGAAGACTCTCAGATGGTGAGAGTTCGGCTCATTTATGTGGGCTGTGCTATTTACACTGGAAAACAAACCATCAAAAAAACAGTATGGCATAGCAAATTGACGAACGGTACGAAAATAACCATTCCAAAATTACATGAATCATGGCATGTTTGGGAATAACTGCTTACTTCAAAGCAGATGTCGTTTAAGAAGTGCCTCGCTATGTGTGAGCAGCGTGGAGGGTGAACTTTTGAAAAGGCAGCTGCCTTCTCTTCCCAGGAGGGAGGGTGCTCACTGGGCACCACAGGACCCTGCAGGCTGCAGCTCTAGTCCTTGAATTCCTTTGTCCTCCTTGAGACCTGCTGACCTAATGGTGACCTGACAATGGGGTAGGTGCATGAGAACGGGTTCATGCAGAGAGGGACTGATCAGGCCAGAGGGTGGCCCTCCTGCTGGCCCTGCCTCTCCGCTTCCCCTGAGCTGCCACTCCTTGTCCGGTGGCGGAGGGGGTCGGTGGAAAACAAGGCGGAACAGCGTGTAATGACGGGGGCATCTTGTTCTCAGCGCTGCTTGGCATTTTCTTCCGGGAGCTCTCAGTACGCCTTAAACCCAGACCCACCCTCAGGAAGCAAGTGGGGATCTCACATTAGGAGAGGATGGCAGCGGCGGAAAGACAAAGAGACCCTGATGGCTCCTGCCTCTCTCCCGTACTGGCCGCTTCTCAGAGCTGATGGGAACCCCAAGAGGAGGGGACTGGGTCCACCCTGCTCCTCCCTGTATGAGGTTCACAAGCTCTGGTTGACTAAGCAGAGGGAGGGGTGGCCAGCTCATCACCATGAGCCACCGCGCTCTCAGGAGCGGCGTTTTCCTAAAGAATGCGCATGGTGAGACAAGAGCGGCCTGGGAATCTCGACAGAACTCAAGGCCCAGCACCTTCTCCAACTGTGACTGGTGGACGACTCTGGGGAGGAGGCGGCCATAGCCCAGCCGAGTGTCCGCACTCACTATGCTGAGACCTCCCTGATGAGTGGGTGACAATGTCAAAATAGGGACAAAGAAGAGGTGTGTACAGATGCCTTTTTGAAATGAAAGCCGCCAGGAAGTCCAGCCTGACCGTGAAAGGGCTGCCGGTGCCAGTCCTGAACCTGAGCTTGGTTCCTTGTCTCATCCGAGAGACTGGGGTTGGCCAGCTTCCTGAGCCCCTGACGGTGCTGGGCCAACTGGGAGAGGCAGCAAAAGAGAGGGGATCTCTCCATGGGCAACTGCCAATAGGCCAAGCAAGGTGGGGGGTCAGGGCTCTGAAGAGTTCATTTTCTAACACAACACATGGTGGTGGACATCCATGCACTATATTCCCAAAGCCCATCTGGTTCTGGAAGGTTCTGTCTGATGATGTTGAAATGTGGCTGAGAAAGAGCCCCTTATTTGTGCAAACAGTGCTCAGAGACCGCAAGATCCCTGGAGCATTTACTGAATTCCTGGTGGTCAAGTTCAGACAGTTAGTGGGACTTACTGGTAAACCCAGGTCTCTGAGTTTAAAATGCTTTACTCAGGACTAGGTGAATATCTGGGAGCAGAACCCAGAACAAAAACTACACCCAAACTCAGGATTGGGAAGGAGCAGAAGCCTTGGGAGGAGGCATCCCCTCCTATGTGGCCTCTGCTTCCCACGCAAGAAGGATGCTAATTTTGAACACAAGGAACCATCCACCGTGCCCCAGGGGTCCCTACATTTCCGCACTGTGCATGAGCCAGCTGGGGCTGGGAAGGAAGACTCGGTAGGCACACGGCCTGGTGCTGTCAGGGATGCCGCTGACATCTGAGCCCCATGGAAAAGGATGGGGAAGCTTTCCTGGCCATGCCTGGAGTGTCTTCCCCTAGCACTCAGGACTTGTAAAAGAAAGTAATTGCACCCTTTATTTCAACCAAATAAATGACACCAAGTGGATGAAGATGAGATGTGATAATCCTGGAAATGGACTCGACTGCACAGCAGGGTTCCCCAAAGCCCAGCCAGTTGCTTGGAAGCTTCAAGGGTCTGTGGGCAGGCAACGGGTAGGTGTGCCGCTCCAGCGGGGCCCAGGTTGGTGGCATTCCAGATTCACTGAAAGGATGAGATGGAGGTAGCCACAGATGCAGGGGCCTCACCAATCCACATGCTTTCTGGTGGACAAAAAAGCTGAAGCAAATGTAAAGACCGGGCACTGGGGGTTGAGATGCAACCATGGTGGGATGCTGCGAACAGACTCCAAAATCCAGAAAGCCAAGAGGTTCACTGAGCCACCCAGAAGGTCACCCCAGGGCTGCAGAGGATGGTCTGGCCCAGCCTTTTAACCTGGTCTACATGCATTTCACTAGATTGCTTCAGGCACCCAACTGGCGAAATCCAAGCTGCACAGACCATTCACAGGAGACAGGCCACGCATGCCCACCTGGGACCCCCTAAGGAGGAAATGTCCTCTGGTGGGGTAGAGGCTCAGAGGGACCCTCACATGCCCTACAGAGGCCCCTACTGATGAACAAAAGGGCACCAGGATGCCCTTATAATGTGGGGAGCGCAGAGCTGCCCACCCAGGACATGGCAGTATTTTAAATGATATGTGGTTAGGATTCTCTGCAATAAGACTCCAGTCTAGGCACACTATTTCCACTGGGAATCTCCAAAGTAGGATTCTTGATGGTAAAACACAAATGTTGGCCAACAAGAGCTGACAAGAGAGTGACTTTGCCACCAAGCTGCAAAGTTATGCTGGGGTTCAAGAACCAGCAGGCCACCCCTGCCCACCGGTGGGTGGGGAACACAGCTTGGCTGGGTTCCACACACGTGGAATCATTTCTCCTTTTCAAACACACTGGGGTCCTCGTATATTTCTGAGTTCTGCTCTGACATACGCACACGCATTATAAGGATATATTCCTTTAATTTTTGGAACTGGAAAATTTCTTTAATTCAGTCTATGCTTGTCTAACACAAAGATGCCCGAGAATCCACCTACATCCCCCATATGACACTCAGGCCCGTTTGTAAGCAGCCGGCTACGCAAAGGTGCGCATGGCTGCTAGGTAGCTTCTTCAAATAATTACATGAAAAAAAGATCGTATTTATGAGTGTATATATATATCTATGTATACATATGTATGTATATAAAGCCATGGCATTCTTAATTCTGCCCCAAGATAGTGTATCACACATCTGGTGCCACTCACTAAATACCCAGCAAATGCAAGATGTGCCCCTTAAGGATCTCTTTGCGTAGGTCCAGGCCGTCCCCAGGGAAGATGGCAATGGTACAGGGTCACCAGATAGAATATGCTCACTCGTGGAACTGTGTTTCCAATATATGCATATGTGTTTGTGTGTGCACATGACGTGTGTGTGTGTGTGTGTGTGTGTGAGTTGCCAAAGTAGAAAACATCAGTTTATTCTGTTCGTACTAATAAGCATGTTAAATAAATCAGATTTTGTAACCGATAACACATTTCTTTTAAAAAGGAACATTGAAGATCATCAAAAATTGCTACAGTACAAAATAAGTGTGTGTGTGTGTCTGTGTGTATTTATATATATATATATATATGTATGTATATATATATATGTATATTAACCAGAAATAGTGACTCTGTCGGAAGAGACTCCCACCCCTGTTTTCTGTAGGGTTTCTACACGTGGTCCGCTTGGCTTCGGCTTTGTCCCCACGTCTTCCGGGTCAGTACATGGCACATAATGGTATTATTGGCACAGATTCAGAATCGTAGTACAAATCCCAGGCTCCGGGTGCATCCTTCTGTCCTTTCTGCTTGGCCTCCGTCCCTGTCTGCCTCCAGGTCCTCCTGGTCTGTCCTCTTTCCGTTCTCCAAAGAGAACACTGGGAGAAGGCAGCCCCCCGTAGGCGTGAGCATTTTTATAAAAATATATTTGGCCTATAGCGTCCTGGTCGTTGAGGTCCCCACCAGCAAACAGAAGTGGCAGGTGTGGGGACCCTCCCCCTTAGATAGTCTAGTTTTAGGTTTTGTGTGTTTTTGTAATTTTATTTTTTTACAGGTTCACCAACGGAATCCTGTGTGGAAAGAAAACAAAAAGAGATTAAACGGCAGCCAGCAAGGCAGCCTCTCTGAGCCTCTGTGGCCAGGCCCGGCTGCCAGGCTGCCCAGCTGCCCGGCCAGCAGCCACCGGTGTCCTCAGAACACGGAGAGCGTCTACCAGACCTGGTCACTGGGGGTGCGACCCCCCTGGGAGTCCCCGGGACGTGAAGTGGGCCAGGGCCTCGTGCCAATGGTAGCCAATGGAGGCGTAGTCTCTGCTAACCCAAGGAGGCTGGGCACCCCATGCATTAACTCAGGGACCATCCCCTCAGCCTGCAGGTGGCTGAAGGCTGCCCCCCTTTCCAGCTCCTCCCTGCCAAGGGCAAAAGCTGCCCACCCCCTCCAGAATGGCCAGGGCCACGGAGCAGCCCATTTCAACCCACTGCTCAGCTGCAGCTCAGAGACCGGCGCTTGGGGGCCATGAATGGACTGTATCAGGAGAAGCCCTGACAGGCGATCTTGGTGGAGGGAGAAGCTGAATCCACATGTGCACAGGCCGGACCAGCTGCAAAGAACGGGCAGCCCCAACGCAGCCTGGGTGTGCACCTTGGAATGTGGGGACCCCAGCGTTGGCATCAGCCGAGTCAAAGAGCTCCAGCCGTCAGGAGCATGGTCAGGGGAGCAGGGGTGCGCCGCAGCTCGGCCTGGAGCCCCTTTGGCTCAGAGATGGAGCTTTGGGTGGAGCTTTGTTCCCTTCTGCTCTCACCCAGGCTCCCAGCAGCACTCCCAAACCATGGGAAAATAAGGCCCTCGAATGGCGTCCAGAGGAATGCTACTGTGCCCTCCTGATATGGGGGAGATGAGTTACAGAGGGCACAGGGGTGGGTGATTCCACAGTGCAGTGGGGGGAGGTGCTCGGCGGGAGCTGGGGCATTTCCACGGCCATTCCCAGGACCAGCGGCCAGGCCGGCCGCTCCTGCATCGGCGGAGTGATTCGGAAATACAGGTTCCTGGGCCCAGAAACGGGTCCTCTGAGCTGGGCCTGTGGCCAGGGTTCCACAAGCTCCCAGATGACAGGCCAGCCTGTTTTTCTCAGCTGCCTATAGTGTGGGGTTCTTCTGAATCAAATAAGCCCACTGGGTGATGGTCTCTGGGGTGAGGGTGGGAGAGTCCTGGGTGGGGGACACACTGCAGGCTGCAGGACAGCAACCTGCTCACACTGTCCTTGTCACCTTCACCAAGAGCCTTAGCGCATCACGTCCACCCCACCTGGCCAGGAGAGGGCGCTCGTTCCCTCTTTTGATCCCCCGTAGTCTGGACGCAGGATGCAAGTCCTTTGCCTTCCTTCTCCCTCCAAATGACACCTCCAGGAGCCCTACGGGGAACGCCCACGCGCCTCTTGGGTCGGCAGCCCACTCTGCTGCGGACAGGAGCACCATAGCGAGTGCAGAGGATCCATCAGGGGGGTGCTGGACCACCCCCCACAATTTCCCTCCAGCTGTGCTCCACCCTGCTCCCCGCCAGCCTCCTACACTTTCCGGGATTTGGGCAGAGAGCTGTTAAAAAAGTGAAGCCACTGAAACAGAGAGAAATGGTCCTTTTGTGTCTATCTGCAACCTAATGTTTGAAAGTTAAAGAGTGCAGAGTCAAATCCTGTGTGATCCCACTGAGAGGACATCTCTAGAGGGGTCACAGCCACAGAGGCAGAGAAGGGTGGTGCTGCCAGCTGGGGGAGGGGAGGGGAGCCACTGCTGGATGGGGCCAGAGCTCCAGTTTGGGAAGATGAGAACGTTCTGGAGATGATGGTGGGGACGGCGGCACAGCCACGTGAATGCGCTTCATGCCACAGAAACGCACTGCTAAAATCCTGCGACTTGGGGAGTCTCCAGTTCAAGCTGGCATCCTCATCCCAGTGAGAAGACTGGCAGCCCCCTCCTCACTCTCAGATGGGCCCAGGGTCAGACCCCAAGCCCCTTGGCTGCCCACCCTGCAAGGGAGGTTTCCTGCGAGAACCGCTGCCTGGCTGTATTCCATCCTTTCTGACCCTAACTGGACAGAGGGCTCCTTCCCCCGGGCCGCACCTCCAGGGGTCTTCCGGGCAGCCTTTCCGTGCGTGTTCCTACGTAAGTCTTCAGTGCTCTGACACCTGCCACCTGGATCCCCCTGGGAAGGTCTCGCCTCCGCTCCATGTTCCAGCACCCCAGAAGTGGGGATCTCAGACTCCACTCCTTCCTTCCTGCTGAGGGACAGCCCCTGCCCTCCGCAGTCCCTGTTTGGAGCCGTCTGTTAGGGCGTCCGCCCTAGGGCTCTGAGGCACAGGATGGCTGTGCTGGCACATATCCAGGCGTGCGTTTCAGGGTGCCTGACATGGCCACCTTTGGTTCCCCCAGGGTTCCAGCTCTGTGCCTGGCCCAGGGGGGAAATCAATGCCGATGAAGCTAAGAGGCATCTGGTAGGAGCAGCTTTGTCCTCAGCTCCAAGACGAAAGCCTCAAGCGATGTTCTCACACTGCCTGCAGGTGGACGCTACAGGGAGAGGGCCATTCAGGGCGATTGGGCCCCTAGGGCATGTGCCTGTGCCCCTGTCTCGGGGTGACTGAGGGAGAGAGGCATGGGGGAGGGGAGGGGAGGGCTCAGGCTTCATGGCCTCCAGAGCCAGACCGACTTCCTGCAAGGGCAGCCTCCGGTCAGGAGGGGGCGTCAGAGGCTACACACCTGGGCGGCCCTCCAGGTCGGCCCCATGCTTGCACTCAGCTTGTGGGGAGGACTGCAGTTTTCCTGTCCCAAAGGCTCAGCACGTGAGCCTCTCAGCTGGGTTTTAACCCCCAAGAGGGACCACAGGGGTCGTGCATCCCTTCAGCTGGGAAGCTAGATGGGCGAGGCCCAGACGTCCTGGCTGGAGAATGACGCCGGAGGCAAGGTTGTCCATGCAGTCCCGGCCACAAAGGGAAGCTTGCGTTGCGAGGTGATCCCAGAGATGCCATCTGGGATGAGCTCTGACTCTGGAGAGGCTGGTGCCCTCTGCTGCTTGGCAGGGGATTCTGGCTCTTCTGGCCCCGCCGGAGACATCAGAGTCCGCTGCTGCAAAGCAGAGAGCCAATTCCTCCTGCAGGTCCCCGGGGCGTGGAGCAGCTAGTGAGAGTCCCTGTGGAAAGGGCTGCCTTCCTGCAGTTTGGAAGGGCTGCCTGAGGGACCCGTTTCTGGAAGGGTCTGGATGTTGCTTTGAAAGAAGTGTTTTCCTTTGAATTACAGAAGCTGGATATTCTGCTAATGCATTTTTTAGAAAAGAGCGGGAAGGGCTCAGGTGCATTTCTTGCTTTTTTTTAAAATTAGTTATGTCTTCAGTCTGTTTTTGAAAATAATAAAATGATTTATTTCTCACTTGCTTCAGATGCAAGAGATTTTATTACTTCTCAGGCTCCGTTGGGAATAAAGTGGCCTTGGCAAATGCAAAGATCGGAACACTAATGAGGGTTTCTGAAGTTTACTTGCTACATGAAAAATGACAGGAAATTAGCCCAAGAGTCAACGGTAGGTGTACGTCTGACGTCCCTCTCCCTGGCGCTCTGGAAGGTCGGCTGCACTTTGTCTCGTGCAGAAGGGCCCAGGGCCCCACTGTGGAGGTAGCCTGAGGCAAGGATTTGCTGGAATCTGTTGGGGACCCCCTCCTGTAATTGGGGGTCATCCTGACATAGCTCCTCAGATGGAGTTGGGAAGTAGGGTCCAGATGCTTTGAGAAGAGCGCAGTCCACTGGGGCCCAGTGTCTGCCCAGATGGGGTGCCTATGTCCACTTGCCTGGGCATGGGGGACAGTACATCGGCAGGGAAGTGAACTCGGCCACACTGGGGTCCCCAGAGTGTGTTGGGGTCAGCATGAGCAGACAAGACATTGTAACAAACTGCTGTGTCATCATTAAAAATGCATTTGCAGTGGCTTAACAGCTGCGCAAGAGATAAATATCCTCTCTGGCTCTTAAACCTTAATTAAACGTTTTAGTATTAATTGCTATTTATTTAAGGGACAATAAGCACCCTAGTAAATCTGAACCATCTTCCTGGCTATTCTCTGCTCGATGCTCATGTCCAGGCATTAATTGCAAGAATCGGAGACTCAGAATCCGAATGCTGTCCTCTCAGCGGGTGATGAATGGTCCGTCCGACACACAGCAACAGGATCTTCAAACATTTATCAGGCCTAACAAGGCTGTTTGCACAGCCCTCCTGGTCCACGTATCTGCAGCGAGCTGATGCTTTGTGTCCACGGGCAAGAGGCGGAGCAGCCAGGCTCAGACTCAGTCCTGTGGGTGGTCCTTGAGGCCCCACATGGCCACCTGAGGCCCACATCACATGAGTCAAGCTCTTCAGAGACAAAGACGTGCCCTCCTGTACATGGGGGTCATCCTGACATAGCTCCTCGGATAGAGTTGGGAAGTAGGATCCGGACATTTTGAGAAGAGCGCAGTCCACTGGGGCCCATCTGGAGGCACCCGGCTGGGGTGCCCTCACTTGGGATGGCACATGGGGAGAGCCCGCCAACACCGTTTGTTGGCAGGATTGCTGGGCTAATGAAGCCAGGAAGGTTCTCTGGGGCAGAGGAGGAAGTAAAATCACTTTTTTTGATACTGAAAAAAGTCAGCGCTGCACCTCTCCATCTCGATGTGGATGAGGAGGCTTTTGGAAAGGGGACTTCATCTACCCCCACCCAACTCTTCCCACTCAGGGCTGGGCCGAGGGTTCAACAGGGAACAGAAGCTGGGGGCTGAGGCTCTCTGATGGCAGGCAGAGCCAGGCAGCCCTGCACTTACACCCTGACTGACCCCAGGCACGTCACTTCACCTCCCATGCCTCATTTTTCCCCCTCTGTAAGTCGGGGCTGCTGGGAGGACTGTGTGAGTTCCTAGACCTCCAGAATGCTCCAATGAGCTGCCATCTGAACATCTACGTTAGGGAGCTGCCCAAACTGGTGGGGGCTTCCTGGATTACAACGGGTGTCTGCCTCAAGTCTGGGAGCCCAGAGCTCTTGTACGAAGAGAGAGGAGGTCTTTGATGTCAGGGCCAGCATCTCCCAGGTCAGTCTTATTCTTTTATGCATTTTAAAAATCCTAACCGAGATGCTGGCAACCACCCGGCCTGGCCAAGCAGGTGGGAACCCGGCTGCTAATAAGCAGGCCCCCCGTTGCTAACCGGGTTGGAACTCCAGAGGCAGTTCCAGCTGCGGCCTTAATGAGATGAGTCACACTGAGGCAGACAGACCAAGTTCCTGATGGACGGGTCATGCCGGCGCATGTGGCCCCCAGGTGGCTGGGGACAGACTGCGTCGCACCTACACACACAGTGTCAGCAAAGGCCTTTTGGGGGTGGGGTACAGGGGGCTTACTTTCCATCCTAATCTAATCACATTTCTTTGCCCGCTGGCTGAACGTCATGCTAAGCAGGTCGTTTTGGCTTTGGGACAAGAAGTGAGGACTGGAGACTTGGTTTGGAGTAAACACGTGATTCATTAGGCCTGGAATCAGGGATTGACGACTCATTAGTACCTCTGAGAGCATCTGGCTCCTCCTGCCAGGAGACCCTGCGAGCCAAGCCCTCAGAGGCTTATGCTAGTGCCCCCAGGGAACACCCTCCCTGCCTGGAGCGGGGGCCCTCATCCACTCTGACAAAGGTGTTCTCCACTTGATCCCCCTACCAGAAGGTGAGAGAAAATAAGAGAAGACTCAAATGTAAGTAGAACCAGCCTGGGTTCTCTGCTTATGGAAGAGACCCACCATCATGTTTAGGAGGAATATTTGGGGGAAAATATTCTGTCTGCGGATGAGCAAAATGTGGGTCCCTAGAAAACCTAGCATTAAAAAGAAAAACAGAAACAAAACAACCCCCAACCCCTTGGGGGCCTCTGCCAACTGTGCACAGAGAATATGTGCAGTCATGGGGGTGAAATGCTCTTCCCCGTGCCTGCAGCCGGAGTGTTCAGGAGATTCATGCAGGAAAACAATTTAACATTAGCATTCAAGTTAATATCACTGAAAGGAGACGGAATGTTCCCATTCAGCAGAGCGTGGAACATTCCTGTTGGGCGCTGCTCCCTGGCTTCAGATGAGTCGATGTCTCTACTTCCTGCTGCCTGTCACATTTTCCTTATCTCTTCTTTTTACATTTCAGAATCATGTTAATTCTGCCCCACACCCTCCCCATGTAGAGACAAGCAATGGAGGCGGGAAGCATGCCCACTTGGCCGCCACCCTCACCTCTCCCTGTGCAGGGCAATGGGAGCTATGAATGCCGCTCCTTCCAAGAACGGATTTCCCTGCCGTGCAGGCTGCACGCAGGGAGGCCTTCCTCTGGGACGGAAGGGTCCTGCGGAGACCGCACGATGCTGCATGTCCGACAGGCTCTGCCCCTGGGACGCCTCTACCCGCTGCCACAGAGCAGCCCCAAGCCCAGCTCACCCCATGCATTCAGGATGGGGACGCCACTGGAATTCCACCTGCCGTGCCCAGAAGGGCCCCCAGGGATCCTGGGGAGGAGATGGGTGGGGAAGGTGAGGTCAAAGGGAAAATCGATGTCCAAAAATGAGGTACGTACCATAAGATGGACACACGGCGTCTGCCCTGCCCCCAGGAGGTAAAAAAGACTTCGGCCAGTCAGCAGGATATTTCAAACCATTTTTCAGACACAAAGGCCACAGGAATAAGATGCCGATCAGAAGAAGAGGGTCTGCAGCAAGCAGAGAAATGGGCTCGCATGTGCTCGTACAGAGTACCCAACGGCAGGCTGGCTCAGGCCTGCGGCAGGAAACTGGTTTCTTGAGTTGGAAAGAACCCAGGAAGGTCATGCTCAGCTTGGCCCCACTGGCCTTCAGCAGGAAGGGTCCCTCCTCCTCCCTGTGGTGGGCTGACGCGCCCTTCCGCCCTGGAAGGCCTCCAAGGACCCACAGCCTCAGGGATCCGTGCACAGAAGGAACCCGGCCTGGAAGCCGGAAGGCGGGCTTCCATTTCAGACTGAAGTCTTTGGATTTTCCAGACAAGCACAAAGCTCAGGTGTCTGCCTCCAAGGGCAGAGATCCCACACATTCGTGCACATTATTGAGGAGGCAGAGCCCAAGTTGTGAGACGGAGCCCCTGCATTCTGCCACCTCTGAGACTAGGCTACCATTTCCCAGGCCAGGGAGAGCCACAGAGCATTACCTTGGGCCAAAAAGCAAGCACCCGGCCCATCCAGTCCCTCCGAGCCAGGGTGTAAGAAGGGCAGCCATGCCCACCCCTGCACGGCCAGGGTGGACACAGGGGCAGACAGGGTGACAAAGCGGAACAATAGTGACCAGCTGAGAGCCCGCCCTTCCCTTCCCCCAGGCCTGGGGCACTGGTCGGCCGGGATTCCCACCCAAACCAACACACACACATTCAGTGAAAGGGTTTGAAAATCCTTTTGCCAAATCTTGTGAACTCAGCCTTCTAGAAGGCTGGGGTGCAACCAATGAGCACCCCAATTGCCATTGAGAGAAAGCAGAGTAGTTTGGGAGGACAATTCTAAGGTTCCTGCTTTCCATTCTCCTCTGCGGGGTAAAGGGCATCTCAGGAACATCACAGGGTCTAAAGCAGAGATAGGAGGAGTGGAAAAGGCATTTAGGGGTGACCCCTCGTCCTCATGGCCAGGACAGGGGCACATTGACTATGAGCTCTCACCCCAGGTGCCCAGAGCTTGGTTCTGGGAGGATGCCTTTCAGGGCACTATGGGCAGTGCCACCAGGGGCCCTACTTATTTCCCCCCAGCATTGTTAAGCTGTTGGGGAATTTTGTTTTTCAGTTTACAAAATGATGGATGAGTGCATGCTCACTTAAAAAAAAAAAAAGCTTATTGACGTTTTAATTTAAATCAGATAAACCAGAAGCTGGCTCAAGGGTTCCTTCAGTATTCCCAGGGGTGGTTTTAGGGTCATGTGTTCTTTAAGGAATTACACAAGGTTAATAAAAAGGAGCATCTCATAACCAAGAGTCTGGTTGGGGCTGTTACTCTAGCTAGATTTGCTGCTGGCATCGGATGGATGGGGGCTCAGGGATCCGGGCTGGGGGCCCGCCCGTGATTTGTAGGTATTTGGGAGACAGGGTCTGCCCCAGCCTGAGCTTACCGGTTCCCGTTAAATGTGGGTTTGTACTGCCCCGCTGGGTGCAGCGTCTCGTCCGTGTACACGGGCACGGATGCCCGCACGCACTCGTGGGAGCACTGCAGGGTCTCGTTGTAGGCCGTGAATATGTCCAGGCTGCTGGGCACCCGGGCGGGGGTGAAGTCCGTCAGGTTCTGGCAGCTTTCCTCCTGCTGGGCCATCTTCCGCGGGTGGCTGTTCCTGCGCGTGCTCCCGCTTTGGGTGCAGCTGGAAGACAGAGAGGGCAGGGTGGGGGTGGGGGGCCAGCAGATGCACCCCGACATCTTCAGGGCTGAAACTGTGGCACCTTTGTCTCCGGGCATCAGCTACACATCATTTACTATTAAGTGGTGATTCCAGACTCTTCAGAAAGATCAGCACGATCAGCTTTTCATTGTTTGGGCAAAATTTGAATTTTAAAAGTGGCCATTATTGCAGGGAGGATTTTGAGGTAAGTGGCTGAGCTGCGTTATCCCAGAGCCAGGCCTTGTCTGGCCACAGAAGGCCAGCTGGACCGCGGAGCTGACCCAGTTTCCCCACAGACTCAGTGGTACTCATGGGAACGCCTTTGTGCCCAGGTTGGTGTGGTCCGATGGCTCATCCTGGAAGGGGCTACATAACTCCCCCGCCGTGTCCTCTGTGCCCCCTCTGCCCACGCTCACAAGCTGGAAATGACCCTGGGCCATCCGTCCTTCACCCCCCACCGGGTCTGTGCTGAGCACTGGCCTGAGTGCCCGTGGACACCTGCCTGAATGTCCCATTCCTCTGGACCACGGAGGCTTCCAGATGCCGCCTGGGGAGGCATGGGGATCCCACCCTTCTTGGCCAAGGGGTTTGAAGAAGACAGTGATCTCCCCAGACCCCCAGATATGCCCTCTGCCAAGTTCCCAAGAAGGATGGGTGGAAGCCCCAGCCCCACGGAGGAGGGCAGCTAGGAGAAATCTGGGGAGCCCCTAGTTTGGGGAACCCCCAGTCTGGGGAACCTCATCCTGGCACCAGTTCCCTTTCCCTCTCTCTCCCTTCTGAGCTCACAGCCAGTGTGGAATGCAGGGCTGTGGGTGGCCAGGGTTCATTAGTCCTGCCCCCAGAAGTCCTGGATATGCCCTGGCTTGTCGCCCAGGGAGAGGAACCCTGATCCCACCCCATAAACAAAGGTGGGAAGATGAATGCAAAAGCGGGGATCCCCACAAAGCCTTAGAACCACTCATCACCTCCTGGGGAGTCCAGGAGGTGGTCCTCCGCAGAAGGACTCTCTGGGTGTGGTGGGGGGTGGCTGCAAACTCAGATGTGAGGGGAACCCTGGAGAAGGCCTGCCACCTATCACCCCGAGGGTCACAGAGTCCACTGTCCCCACTGGGGTGGGGCTCTTCCTTCATCCAGGTGGTCAGTGGGATTCCTGCTGCTGTACAGTCATGGGGCTCAGCCCTCTGAGCCCCTTCTCCGGCCAGCAGCCCCTGCCTAGCTGGGAGCTGAGTGTCGTCCTTCTCATCTGCCCGGAAGATGCCCAGGTCCCGGGTTCGCTGGGCTTCGGCAGACCTCGCTGGCAGGAGGTGTGTTCTGCAGTCCTGCCGCTCCCCACCCTCCCACCTTTTCTCAAATCTCCATTGTCTGGAGGCTGGGGTGGGGGGCTCCCGGCCATCAGCCCCCCCTGTTCCCTATCACTAGCCACAGGCAGGGGGCATTTGGGTATATTACTACTCTAGCAGGGAAGCGGAGCTTTGATGCCACGTGGAGATACATCTGCTGGAGGAGCGGCTGCAGGCAGACGGGCCTCCGCGGGGCTCAAGCAGCAGGGTCACCCAGCAGCTCCCCGATTTTCCCAGGGGTGTAGCAGGTGTGCATACCCAGCAAGGCCAACCTCAAAGTAGGCCAATTTCCAGGAGGAAATAGGCAAAGACAGGCTGCCTGGAGCAAAGCAGTAACCTAGTTCAACAGACACAGAATTGCTACAGAGGAAGGAAGCATACGGAGGCCGGCTGAGCACCGGCTGCCCGCCTGCCCGGGACACAGACACCTGCTGCCCGAGAAGCCATGTCCTGGAGGTGGGGCCCACTGGTGCCCTGCAGAGAAAGCAGGGGGAGGGGCTGCACCCCAGGGCAAAGGCGAGCCAGTCGTGGCAAGAGATGGGGCTGCACCAAATCTCGGGTCCCAAAGGGAAGACCGTTCCCTGGGCTGAGGACCCGCGGCTGGGCTTGAACACCCAGGACCTTTCTATGTGCACTTCCCCAGGGCACCCCACAGACCCCCATTACCAGGCCAGAGGGTCCGAGGATCCTTACCAGTTTTTTAAGACAAGAGTTGTAATCAGAGCAGCTATGACCATGATGAGGGAGACGGTGATGGTGATGATCTGATGGACAGCCAGGCCTGGAAGAGAGAAGGGCGAGCCTTGAATCCAGGAGCCCAGGGCGGGCGGGGACGTGCTCCTGTCCACTGGCTGCCTAGTCAGGCCTGTCTGTGCAGCAGCCTGCACGCGCCCGGCAAGGGGCTGCCCTGGGCAGCTGCCTGGGACAGGCACTCGGGCCTCCCCTCCCCACATCAGGTGCTGTGGACTCCAGGGCCGCTCTTGCCGGGAGCCCCCCAAGCCACGGCCTCGCCCATTCCCTGGGTCGGGCCACCGTGGCTGTGGCCTTTCCTGACCTGCAGAGCCCCTCACCTGGTACAGGTAAGCTCTGGCTGAAGCACTCCCCAGGACCTGTCGCCCCTCCTCTCTTCTTGCCCTGGGCACATTCCGCTCAGTGATTCTGAGCCCCCAGGGCAGCTGGCCTACAAGTGGGAGCAGGGCTTGACTCCAGAGAAGCCAGGATGGCCCAGGATGCATTGGGAAGCTGGAAAGGAGGCCGTGGGTGACACCCTTGCAGACTTGGGGGCACCTGGATCATTGGGGAATGTCTTCCTCTTTCCAGCATTCTAAGAAGCCTGTCCCCCACTGGGGTTCCAAGGAACAAAGGATCCAGGCCCAGTGTCTGTGCTTCCCCAGGTCCCGGGGGGCCACAGCCGGCCTCACTGCTTGGGCTGTGCTCTGTGTGCAAGCGCGCAGTGGGCAGGGAGCAGAGACAGCAGGCCTGGGGCAGGAGGACCGCCGCCCCAGAAGCAGGGCGCCCTGACGCCACTGAGAGCTGTGTGCCAACCCCCCACAGATAGCAAAGGATGAGATTCTCTCCCTCTGTCCCCCAGGCCCCGCTGCACCATCTTCCGCCATCCACAGACTCGAGAGAGGGAGGCAAGCAGGCTGGCAGCAATCCCCACCTGCAGCCCCCGCACTGTTCCTCCCGACAGCGCATCTGCTCCATCCTTCCTGGACCGCAGACTAGGGGGCTCCCCTGGCTGACTCCCCAGGACAGTGAGGTCCACCGGAAGGTCCAGAGCACTGGCCCTCCCCCTGCTGTCAGAAGAACCTGCCTGAGGAGCTGAGCCACAGAGGCCCCCAGGGGCTCTGCAGAGAAGCCTGCAGGGCCAGCATGGTGCCCAGTGGAGGTGCTGGTCGCCTGAGTTCGCCCACCCCAGATGGCTGGGCACCCCTCTCTCTCCACTCTGACGCCCAATCCTGACACCCTTTTGCAGAGGCTACCCATCACCAACAACGTGTGTACGTGTTCCAGCCTGGAGGATTTCAGAGTGTACGATTTTTCTGGCAGCCTCCCAGGGACACAGTCTCCCAAACAGATGTTATCTCTCTGCTGAATACGATCCTTGTGAGGGGATTGCTAATAAATGACCCAAAGTCGGGTGGCCAGGGAAGAGGCTGCTCCTTCCGGTGTGCCCCTTCTCCGGGCTGTTTCTGTTTGTCGGGAGGGATTCCCGCCATGAGCCCACAGGATAAGCTCCACTAGAAAACTGCAGAAAATGCCTGAATGCTGCGGACTTCCTGAATCGGATATCCTTTCGCCCACTGGTTCAGCAGGAAGCACTTACTGAGCACCTACTGCCCGCCAGGCAGTGACAGCTCTGGCCAACTCAGCATGGTGCCCACCCTTGGGAAAGGGCTGCTATGGCACCAATTCTTTAAAGTGATGTGACTCCTGCTGGCCACAGCTTCCCATACACCTGTGCCCAATTTGTGGCACCTGCTATAAACCTCTGGGCTAGTTTTCCTTCTTCTCTAAGGCTCCATGTCAGCTTGCCAGTGGGCCACAGGGACCACCCTCAGTCTCACTAACAGTGGAGTGCCCCCCAGCATCAGGAACCCCAAGATCCATCTTAGACTTAGTTGGCAGGAGAAGGGTTGGAAAGGACGTCCTACATAAGGGACAACAAGGGACCGTGGTCTCCTCCCAGTCCATTGACACACTCCCTCTGACGGTCAAGAGACAGCATCCTGCCACGAAGCCTATGTGCTCATCCTGTGTCTGTGCTTCCTGTGATGGAGAGGAGGCCAGTGATGGCGGCGGTGGTGGTGTTCACGACCTCAGCCATGCTTAATGAGCGGCAGCAATCGTCAGGTATGCACTACCCCATTTATTTCTGGCAACAACTCTCAAAGATAGATACTGTCGTCATCAGTTACGGAAGTGAAAACTATGTGGCCAAGTTTGTGTAAATTGCTTGGGTCACATAAGAGCTTCTGGCTCCAAAGCCCATCCGATCAGCAGTAGTATTGGATGGTTCTGAGCTCACTTTTGTTAATCTCGTGTTTCACTCTGACCTTCATTCATCTCACTTTGGAGCACCCTTCCTCTGAAGCAGGGGCTGGCACCTCTCCCCGCTATGTTCCTGGGTGGGGGAACAAACTTCCAAATTAGGGAGGCAGGTGCTTGAGCCTCACTCCTTCCTCCTCAGGAGGATGACTCCTTGGGGGGTGCTCTAGACCCAGGCCCACAGCTTCTCAGCCGCGTGCTAGCAGGTCACACTCCAATCCCCAAGGCAAGAACTCAGTCTTTGTTTCTTGGGCCAAACATGACATCTTCCAGGTCAGGAGAATTCAACGCCTACGGAGCTAGGTGACATCAAAGAGCACCCTGAGTGGGAGGGGGCCGCCGGAATGGTGGGGACAGGTGCAACTACGCGGCCAGGCCCAGCCAGAGGCACCGAGCAGGGCACTGGGCTGGACACCCTGCAGCAGCTGCAGGGCCAGAGGAGGCCCTGGGCGCTGCCAGATTCTGACCCCCCCATCCTGTCGCCGCGGGAATGCTGCTGGGCAGAGTATCTGCAGGGCCAGAGTCCTTGCAGGGAAGGGTTCCGTGACCAGCTGTGCCTCAGATGCTCAGGTCCTCCCCACCTCCCCAGGGGATAAGGACGGGGAAGCTCTCATTTTCCTCTTCTAATGGATGGAACAAGCTGAGACCCAGCGGGGAAAATGGTCAGCACAGGGACCCCCTCGCTGACAATTCTCAGGACAGAACAACCCAGTCAGCACACCGAACCACTTTGGCCAGCCCTTGCCTGAGGTCTTCATGAGTCTCTGAGCCCCTTCAGAAGAGGGGTTCATCAACCTGATGCCCACTCCTAGCCCCCCCACACAAACTGCCTGACGCAGTACCTTTCAACAGTGGCTATGTGATATATATAATTACGCCCATAACTGAAAAGTAGAAACTAAAAAGCCAGTGGAACAGGGAGAAAGATAATGACAAATTCTAATGTCTGCCTTGTTCTGGAGGCCCTTCCACTGCCTTATGTGTGAAATTTCTAGGACTTGCCAAATTAAAACTTGCAGGAAATGGTACATGTGTTAATAACCAGTTATGATCATCTGGGCAGAAATACAACAATAATATAATGGTTATGCTTTCAGGAAAGACATTTCTATGCCAGGCCCCTTGCTAAGTGATCACACGTATGATGAGTTTAACCTGCCAGGCATCCTCCTTTTTTTCCCCTGCTGACTGGTGAGGAGGCTGAAGCTCAGAAGCAAAGAAGTGAAATGCCTTCCCCCTGGTCATTCGGCTGAGTCAGGGTGAAAGGCCATTCTTCGCTTTGGAGTCTCAGAGAACATCAAACACCTATTTCCAAATGAGCACATCTGTAGCCACATCCTGGTAATAAAATTCATTAGGAGTAAACACCTGACTACCCCTCACGTACTTCACTTGGACAGCAGACGGCCTCGCGCTTCGATGCCTAGCCCGTGGGTTAACAAAGAAGAGGACCCGTGGGCCCCACGCTCATGACGGTTGAACACGGACCAGGCCTTCCAATATGTGGTAAGAACGATAAGCAGGTTAGGAAATGGAAAATCCATAAGGATGCCTTGTTACTGCTTGTCTTTGGGAGGCTGACTACTAAGAAGAGAACAGAACAGTATGTGAGAAGCTGTGCCATGCTTCAAGCATCTGCCCTGCCATTTAGTCCTCTGCAAATGCCAGGAGTCCTTCCCGCCTGTGTAAGTCCCTCCTGGGGATCCCCGTGCGGTTCCTGTCACAACAACAGACAGCAGGCAGATTTGGCTCATAGGTTACAGTTTACTGACCCCTGATTTAGGGGGAGGACTGAAAGTAGCCTGGCTTACAGAGAGTACGTATTTACTTTGAATGACTGGCTAAAGCAGCAGTCCTTTGGTTCTGACCCTTGGCCCTCCATCCTTAAAGATTTATTATCCTCGGAGATTTCCACTGGCCCCTGCCGAGGAGATTTCAAAGACACTCACAACTTCTATCTTACCGACTTGGGCCACAATGACCAGCAGTGGGCAGCCTCGCCCTGCTGGCACTGTCCGCCTGAGGCTGGCTGGAGAACAGGTCACTCTGTGCGATGATTCCCTTGAGAATTCAGACAGCATTCCTGACTTTTGGAAACCAAAACTCAGGAAGAATTTTAGCAACTTAATCCCTCCAATGTCACTCAGAAATATTCCAGGCACAAGTCTCTCAACTTTCTCCATTAAAGGTGAAAAGAAGGCACATCTTGCAAAAGACCAGGAAGTTCAGGTCACAGAGTCGTCGAGCAGGAGACCCCCTATGGCTCCATGAACAGGGCTCTCCCTGCCCCGTGCGCACAGCACACGTCTCAGGAAGCTGTGCCCCCAGCTCCTCTCCTTCTGCACTTAATTCTTCTCAGCGCTCACACTTAATGTTCCCTCTGCTCAGGTGTGTGGTGGCCATTAAATAATGCCGGCAGGAACATCTGTACCATAAACCCTACTGACCCCGGGCGAGCAATCCTTGCACAACGTCTACACCAGCTGTCGGGGCTGTGACTGGGCTGACGATAACATCACCTGGAGGGAATGTACACGCTATACCCCAAGAAAGGGGGAAAAACATCTAAACTTTCTCCTCTCCTCTTCCAAGGTCAATACTGAATCCATCTTCAAACTCTTTGCAATTCAGACGCGGTCCCAGGGCGCGAAGCGTGCTGCGTGCGGTTCCTGCTCCCGCCCCTCACAGGTGTTATTGTTCCTGTTAATTCAGGAGCTCTTTCTGAGCCTGGTAATCGCCGCTGTATACTAATGTGCCAGGAATCAGCTGCCATCCAGATAATGAAAAATTATACCTGGAATAATGGATGGGGACAGATGGATTACCAAACTCTGCATCAATCAATAGGGCTTTTATGGTGATATTTGGGGTGGTTTGTGATACGATCAGACCCCAGAGATGGATGGGAGGTTGCTAATCCATCTCTGGGCCTGGTGCTTCTTATTAAGCAAAGCTGATCGAACATGGGTCACTGTCCACAGCAAAAAGAAACCCACGGGACACATTCTTTTCTAGCACTTGAGGGAGTGTGTGGCTCATCTGGTGGGTGTACACGGAGGAGAGCAGGACAGTGGCCCTGGAGCCGGCGGAGACAAGAGGGGACCTTCTGTGTGTATGGAGCTCACACTATGAGGCAGGGGTCACGTTTGTAATGAGCCTGCATGGTAAGCACAAAGACCCCGGGACCAGCGGGTCCAAGGACGCCTGTCTTCAGGTTTGCCGAGTAAGAGGTGACGTGGTACCCAGAGTGTCAGTTCTACCACGAAGAAACCGTCCCTTCTCCATGGAGGGTACAGAATACTGACTCCACAGTGTGCCTTTAACACACCATCTCTGGGGACATGGTGAAGCTCACAGCGCCCACTGTGTGGCACGTGGCCACCTCCTGGGGTGGCGGTGGCCACAGAGGGGAAGTGCACCCTCCAGAACTGGGGTGTCCACACAAAAATAAGGCTGCCAGCTTTTGTGGCAGGGACACAGAGAAGATGCCAGCTGCTGGTGACCCCAGAGACCCCACGGGCTGGGTGATGGGGAGCTACGAGCCAGGTCTGTGCTGAGATGACATCTCTCATAGTAAGTCCGTCCAACTCAGGGCAGGACCACGAGTGAGAGGGAACAGAGCCCGCCAGGGAGAAGGCTGTGCTAGCATCTCACGGTGAGTGAGTCCTCTGGGAATCAACCCCAAAGGACCTCAGAGTGGGGTTGGGGCAGCATCCTCAGTCAGGGACATCTGGCCATGTCCGGAGACATTATTGGTTGTCACAGGGGGTGAAAGGTTCTACTGGCATCCAGTGGGTAGAGGCTCAAGATGCTGGCAGACGTCCTACAATGCACGGGACGGCCTCGTAAGGAGGATGATCCGGCCCCAGTGTCAGAAGGGCTGAGGTCATCAGCTCACAGGAGAAATGAGTGAAGGGCATCAGGAAACAGGTGTCCACACCTGAACCAGCATTACACCACCAAATGGATTTGCTGGGGCACCATCAGTGGGTCAGTAATTCCCGCTCACAGCCCCTGTGGTCACAAAGGAGGAACTGTGGTCCTTTCACCGGCACGTGCCTCCTTATCAGCAGCCAGGCCGGAGGAGGGCTTGGGGGGCTGGCCGCTGACAGCCGCTCACTTCGTGAGGCCATGCCCCGGTCATGGGCATTGACGACGGTCAGGGACTACTTCATGCAGAGCCACCACACCCCTGCAAGTGGGTACAAAGATGCTCCCATTTCCACAGTGAGGCTACGGGGTTTTCTCACGTTTGCACGGCACAGTTCGGGAGGTCCCCAGCATCACCGTCAGCTTCCAACCTCTTGACACTGAGAGTTGAATGAAGTTGTTAGACTGACAGTTGTGGCTCATACCCATGAAGGGAGGCAGTCTAAAATCAGCGATGGGCAGAGGAGTGGGTGTCCAGGAGGAAGCAGGTGCCACCACGCAGCTGTCCCCTTCGCGGGGAGGCAGGCGGAGGCACTCACTCTCCCTGTGATGGAGGCTTGGGGGGAATGCCCACCACCTGTGTTGGGAATCAGCCATGCAGATGTGTAGGCCGCCTGGCAGCTGTCCATCCCCAGCCCTGCAGCCCTGTGCTGACACGGGGTAGACCCTGGCCCTGCCCTAAATCACACTGCTGGCCCAGACGGCCTGGCCTGGCCTGGCCCCAGGTAAACAAACACACTGTCATCAGGCGGGACATCCTAAAGGCTCAGAGTGACCTCCAGGAGCTGGGGTCAAGGACAGTTCTTTGAGCACGTCAACCCTTTACTGCGTACAACTGAGACCCAGAAACCCAGGGCCCAAATCCAGGCAGGCTTGTTTCAGAGCCGCTGCTGCAGCCACTCTCCTGCACAGCCTGCCGGGGAACAGTGGTCCTGTCCCCACAGGGGACCGGCCAGGGCCGTGGTGACACAGTCCAGGGAGTGCGGGGGTCATCACGCATCCCCTGCTGGTCAGGAGCTCTGAAAGGAACTTGAGTTGGACTTATGTCCCTGATATGAGTCAAACTAAAGCTGCCCTGTCCCTGGGTTGGCACTCCGAGGGTGAGGAGAGCTTTCTCTGCATCAGGAGACGCCTCTGAACTTGACAGAGCCCGTGCCTGGACCGGAACACAGAGGGAGCCGGGCGCCCAGCGGTGCCCGGTCCACTTCCAGTTCTCAGCCCCAGCGCCTCGGCCCCGTCTCAGCTTGCCCCTTGCCCTGCCTGAGGGGCAAGCCCTGCCCCTTCAGACCTGGGGCCCATGAGGTGGGTGGAGGGCTTGGGAAACCCCATTCATTGGTGGTGTTTCCACAAGTTATGGGGTAAACTGCGTCCCCCTAAAACTTGCATGCAGAAGCCCTGACCCCCAGAGCCTCAGAGGTGGCCTCATTTGGGAACAAGGCCTTTGCAATGGAATGAGGAGGGGTTACCCTGGCGCCCGCCCTAATGCACATGACTGGGGCTCTTAGCAGAGGGGGAAATTTGGAGACACACGTAGAGAGAGACGGTAGTTCTGATGCCACAAGTCAAGGGCCCACCAGGAGCCAGGAGAGGCCCCGGGCACCTTCAAGGGGACACAGACCCGCCCACACCTCCATCTCAACTTCTCCATGGGATTCTCTGTGGAACTTCTTTGGGGAGGCTCAGGAAACCTGGGGATTCAGCTGGGGATGAGGAGGCCCGTGTCCTCCTGAGGACCCCCTACACAGCTGACCTCAGAGCCCTGACCCGCGACAGGCAGCCCCAGGACCTGGGTGCCGAGACCCTGTACAGAGGACCTGGCCTGTCTGTAGTAGGTAGAGCGCTGGCCCCCACCTCAAATTCATGTCCACCTGGAACCTCAGACATGACCTTCCTTGGAAATAGGTGATTAACGATGTGAAGTGAAATCTTTGTAGATTTAGGGTGGTCCTGTGGATGGCAGTGACCAGGACACTGAGTCAGGCCTAGGAAACATGCCTCCCAGCCTGAGGCCCCGCCGCCCCGGACGCGGGGGAGTAATCGGCTCGCTCCCCGCGTAAGGGCCAGTCGTGAGGGAGGCACAAAACCTCTCCCAGGGGTAAAGTTCTAAAGTCCCAGGGCAGCTCCCAAAGCCAGACAGAGCACAGGGGCTTCCGCAGCCGCCACTGCCCCCAGCTCACCCCAGTGGGGTCTGCTGTTTCCTCCCCGAGCGCGCGGGAACACATGGACACATGCATGTGCACGCACAACGCACACGAACACGCATACGCACAACGCACATGTATACACACACACACATGCACACACTGAGTTTACTGCTCATCTCATTCAAGAACAGAAGCCGCTGATACTCAGCTGTAGCTCAGGAGCCAATATAGAAATGACCCATTTCTTTCTCTGAAGTCCCAACATTTGAATATTTCAGCAAAGGATGGCGCTCTGGCAGGAGTGTGCGGGGGAAGCGAGCATCGCTCCACACTGAGGAGAGTTCAGAGGGCTGGGGAGGAGCAGGCCAGGCACGCATCAGCACTTCAGACGAGCGGAGGGGCCTCCTGCTACCCAAGCAGCATGTCCATGGGCCTGGGCCTGGCAGCCAGGCTCTGGGCCCCGCGTGTCACCTGCAAAGTGGGACTGGATCACTCACCAGCCATTACCAGCACCCACACCAGGACGGAGTCTGTATTCAGTCCATGCGACGGTGAATGGATTGAACTTCTGAGCAAACAGGGGCCCTCCCCGCACACAGGGCCTGCCGTTCTCCCTCTTGGAGCCACCCTCACCGTGGGACCTGGATATTCCCATTGGCACACCGCGTGCCGAGCGCTGCCGTGGCGCTCCAGATCGGAGACAGAGCACAGCATGCATGCGGAAGGCAGTGGCCCCCCTGGTCACTGTTACTTACGGGGAGTCTGGGCGGAGACCCAGGCCACCTTGCTGGCTGGGCCTGGGCACGCCAGCTCGGTGCATAGCCTGAAGCAGACGCCTGGTAACTGTGCTCTAAGCAAAAGGACAGACCAGTGCCTCGTCTGTGTCCGGAGCCACAGCACACTCGAGGAGGCCACGGAGTCCAGTCCCAGAGGCCTTAATCCCATCAATCGTTTCATTTGGGGCTCTCTTAAAAATACGTTCAGGGTGCCCCAGATACCCACTAAATCAGACAGGAGCCCAGACCTTGGATATTTACTTTTCTGTGGTTTGTTCCCACATCACCTACTTATTTTCAGTGATGTTTCAGCACACGGACCGTGGCCCAGGACAGATATGCCCGTCTGGTGGCTGTACCTAAAGGACAGGTCTGAGCATGAGGTCTCAGTCTACAGGCAGAGGACAGAGCAGGCAGTTCCCAGATGCCGGCTGAGGAGGAGGGGGCACAACTGCAGCGAGAAGCCAGAGTGTCATGGACAGAGACAGAATCAGGGGACAGGGACAAAGACAGCAGTGAATTCGGCTGGGCTTGGAGCTGGTCCGCCTGTGTTCTGACCTCAGCTCTGGGCTTCCAGCCACCTACCTACCTTCAGGATTACTCTGAAAGTTACAGGTGAGGCCCAGGAAGCCTTTGACCTGGCATGTGCACATGGTAGGCACAATGGCTGTTCCTGTCCTGGGGTCTAGGGTGGAGGAAAGTGCAGATCTGGGACTCGGCCTGAGAACCTGACTTCAGATGGAAGCTGTCCCCTTATGCCCATGTCCACAAGGGTCACTCATGACAACACCTTCTACCCTCTGGCCAGGCCATCCTAGGGGCCCAAGCTATCAGCAGCCACGAGCAACATGCCCTTCACTGAGTGAGGCAGGGTGCCTGCAGGACCTTATACGACCACCCCACCATGTCTCTCCTTTGTCCCTATGTGGGGCCTGACAATCCCCAGGGAGATGAGATTGGAGAGTGACACACCTCGCCTCCAGAAGGTCCCTGTGAATAGGGAAGGGCTATACATCCACCTGCTCAACAGCTGCTTGGTGTGGACCTACTGTGTGCGTGCACCAGGCTAGATGCCAGGCTGCAGTCAGCGACAGAAGCAGACAAGTCCCCAACCTGAGCATGAGGCAGCCCAGGAGCCCAAGGGGGCAGGCGCCGCTGAACATGCTCAGAGACCACCGTGCACCTGGGACATAGCTGCAGTGGTGTGAGGGGCCCTGAGGACCCTGACAGAGCTGCTAGGACGTCAGGAAGGGTCCCCCAGAGACCAGGATCGGCACGCCAGGACTCCGAGTGTGAGTGCATCACAGGGGGCCCAAGCCTTCACCCCTCCTTCTGGCCACACTCTTCGTCTTGTCACCTGGCAGTGCCACCTGCACCCCAGGTCTCTCAGAGGGGCGGCCTGCCTTGGCTCTCACCTCTGGGCTGCGTTGGCAATGGGACAGAGGGGGGACACAGGCACGTGCATGTGGGCCTAGCTCTTCTGCCCTCGTGCCATTTCTAGAACATGCCCAGGCCAGCTGCTGGGGGACACGAGACCTGTGGACCAGAGCTGGCAGCCTCAGTGCCCAGAACTGAAGCCAGCCCAGATGTGCCACCACGTGATGACCCCAGCCCTGTGTGCCAGCCTGCAGAGGGCACTCTTGTGCCATGTGCCCTGCGGCTTGGTGCTGCCTGTTACACAGCATGTCTGGGACCACAGCTGACTGGTACACTAGGTAGAGGGGAGGGATGGTCTCCCACGCAAAGAGAAAGAACCACATTGACAAAGTCAGAGTGGCACCACTGGGGAGGCCTCAAGATAGGAAGGCCCCACTGACGACATACAGGGGCTTGCTGCTCCCCAAGGGGGCTTGGGGGCTGGTCCAGAGGGCTCTGGGTATCAGATGTCACCCAATGCTACATCTGCTCCACCTAGCCTCACTCACCCTGTCACCTCATTCACAAACAAGTACTCGCATGGGGGCCTCTCTCCCTTGGCCTGGGACCCCAGGCTCTGACCCCCAGGATGAGGCAGAAGGGGTGCAGCACAGCTGGGTAGAGAGGCGGCTGTGGGCAGCCTGAGGACACCCTGCCTGCAGGGGCTTGGTGAGTGCAGGGCCCCTGCATTTCCCAAAAACCCTTCTCATCATTCCAGAACAGCAAAGGTTCTGTGCCCAGGCTGTAGGAGGGCATTCTGTGCATGCAGCTTAGCTCTCTCCTAGAGATTCATAATGAGCACGTTTGAGAGTCCTTCAGATGACAAACCTATTTCAGAAAGTTGGTTTAACCCACCATTCCCCAAACCCTTTGACATCTGCACTCTCCACCCACAGAACACACACACCTGAACCCCTGGCAGAAGGTAGGCTCAGGAGAGGGGTGAGCCCCCCACCTGCTAGTGGCCCCACTCGCTGCTGCTTCTCCAGACCCAGTGCCCCACCTGCTGCCCTGCAGGCCCTCAGCAAACCTCTGCGGAATGGAGAGGAGAGACACAGCTTGGGACACGCTGATCCCTGGGGCACTCTCCTTATCACCTGATCAGGGCTGGACGGGCTCCTGCTCCAGAGAGTGAGAGGTCAGAGAAGAGCTCTGCATGATGCACACTGTGGGGTAAATTGCAATATTTCCAGAATCTCTCGCCTGGCTTTAGCCACTTACACATCAACAGATGTTTCTTCCTGCAGTCTCTGGGACGAGGGGTGGAGAGGGGCTGCTCTCACCTCCCCTCTGTTGCGCAATTGGTCTGGTGCCTGTCAGTCACCAAGGATCCGCCCACGGAGTTTCTCCCGGAAGGGGTGGGTGGAGAGGTGAGCGTGAACAGGGATGTGAGCAAGTGCAAAGGGACTGCAGTTGTCAGCAGGGAAGAATGGAACCCGGCCTCATCACGAGCAACAAACGAGATCCTCCCAATCTAGCCTTTCCTTAGACTGATGTCGGTCACACGGGTTCATTTGCCCCAGGCCAGGACACACATCTACTGCAGTCACCTCCCAAAGCACCTGAGTGCTGGTCCTGGGCTCCGAGCGAAGGACCCCACTCTGGGGGGACAGCCATGCTTCAGCCACCACTGAGCTGTTTCTACAGCATCAAGTCCCTCACCGCTGCTGGCTGCTGGTTTGGGCCTGATGGTGGTCACCCCTGTCTGCACATTCAGAGACACTTGCTTATCGGTGCAACTACAGAAGCTCACCAGCAGCTACCTTCCTGAGAGCTCTGGGTCAAGCTTCTAGTGTTAAACCCGGTCCGAGGGGCAGGCTGAGTGGGCCCAGCCTCGTGTCCACAGAGCAGGGGTTTAAAAAACGAGCCCCAGGGTCCAGGCGCTGTCAGCTCTGCCTTCAAAATCCCCCGACAAGCGTCCACGGAGCCTGCAGGAGGGAGATGGCTATCCCCATGTCCCATTACATCTCTATGCAGCCAGAAAGTTTGAGGAAATTGCAATGTGACTTTGAGGGGATGGGGCTCAGGAGAGGGGGAAACAGTTCCCAGCACCAGCTCCCACAGGCGAGCCTGGGGCACTTTTTAAAGGCTTCCTGGTGGGGAATATCGTTAAAGCCAACTGCAGCCTCTGTCTTCATGCTGTTAATGCCATTTTATTAAAAACAATAAACAGACAAATATATGCACTTGACAGGCCCCAGTACCCTCTTCCCACACCCAGCAGTCCTGCTTGGCCTTCGCTGTCCTCAGGCAGCCTGACGGCCCTCCTCCCACCAGGGTGGGGCACCTGATGGAAGTCTCCAATCCCCCAGGCAGGGCCACCTGTCAGGCCAGGTCGGAGGGGCCTTGCCCCGGTAGGGCTGAGCCTCTCTATCTTGCCCCCTGGGGCTGGGTCAGAATGGGAAGGCCCAGGCAATGGTGGCCATGGGAGAACTTGTCCCTGAGATGCCAGGACAGTGTGGAGGAGGGTCTGGGGGGTGGAAGGCCCAGGGGAGCAGTGGCTCTGGGTGGGAGGCCACTGAGGAAACAGCTGCCTTCACTTTGCTGCAGGGTCCTTGAGATATTCAACCCGTGTTGGCAAGATGGGCTTAAAACACAAGACTGAGACCCCACCCGAGACAAGACGCAGAAACAAACACGAACACGATCAAGTTCAGTCTGGGAAATCAGAAGGGGGGATTTCCCTGTGAATTTGGAGAACAGAAAAGGCATGTTCTCCGCCCCCAAAATGACAGCCGTTTGGAGTCAGGGAGGCGTCCGTGGGCTGCCGACAGAAACGGAGGCAGAAGCCTTCCAGGGAGACAGAAATACAGCTTCCAGTCCACCTGGTCCCAGCCCAGGTGCTGAGGAACAGCCCCTGGGGCAGGAGTTAGCAGGCTCCCTGCAAAGGGCCAGGCAGCGGCTCAGGCTTTGCGGCCCATGGTCCCTGCTACACCCACTCACCTCAGCACAAAGGTGCCACAGATAAATGCCAAGAAATGGGTGCACCTGTGTTCCCTGTGGACACCAACATTCAAATGTCAGATGATTTTCCTGTGTTATTAAATATTATCCTGTTGATTTTTTTTCATTCAAAATGGTAAAACACCATTCTTAGCTCCTGGAATGTACAAAAACAGGAAATAAGCAGGATTTGGCCCCAGGCCAGAATTTGACAACTTCTGAACTATTCTCTCCATGGCTTGTCATGCACAATGTCCACCACTAAACACAAAATAAGCAGGCACGCCAGTGGATGGGGCCAAATGAACAGAAACCAAGACAGGAAAGAAACAGCAGACAAAAGAAATAATCTGACAGAATATTGAGGCATTGGATTTACCAGGCACCAACTTTAAAATAATGGTGATTAATACATTAAAGACAGATCATAAGGCGGAGATCTCCAGGAGAAAGCTGAGACGTGTATACCTACTAAAATCTCACGTCACTCAGGTATGTGAGTAACATGTTTTTATATGAATAATACACATGACTATTTCTGAAGAAAACAGAAGCTATTCCTGCTGGTTCCTGTAAGATTGGCCCTGGGAAAGTCGAACTTCCTCTTTGGGTCCCGGTTTCCCCATTTGGGCCTGCATCACAGGTCCCCTGACTGCTCTGAGCCTTAGCACCACACCTTCCAAGGGCTGGAGAAAAACAAGGAGGAGGCCCCCAGATCCCTGCTCTGTCTCGCCACTGTACTGTCCCTCACCCTGCCCTCCACACGGGGCTGTGAGCTTCCACCAGGAAGAACACAGACACCCTTTGGCCCGATCAGCACACGACAGCCTGTCCAACAGCAGTGACTCCGGATCCCGTGAGAGGGGGGCGTTCACCGCAGGAGGCCAGAATCTTCAGGTGCAGGTGTGGGACGAGAGAGGACTGAGGAGGCCTATGGACTTGCTGGGAGGCCAACACAACGGCCGTGTGGCCAAGGAGCCCCGGGTCACTGTTGGCGAGAAGTCTGTTCACAGGGCACAGGAGGCCTGAGCTGCCAAGAGGCCCCTTTTGAGAAGCGAACTCTTTGCAGAATAAATCGTTCAGGTGACGGCATAACTGGGGGAAGGTGGGAGGGGCACAGGGCCAGACAAGACCGCTTCTCAGAGGCACTCCCTGGCTATAGCTGGGCTCCCTCCTTCAGCTCCTGCGCCCCACCAGCAGAGCAGGCTGCCTCACAGGCTCAGCACAACACCCACCCTCTGGGACTGGAGGGAATCAGAATGCATCGTTCCTGGTCACTCCACGGGCCGGAGGCTGTGCTGGGTGAAGCCATCAGGATCCTCCCCGGGCCATGCTCTGCCCCATCCGGGAATAGCAGCGTTGTCTCCAGATGAGGGTGAAGAAGAAATGGTTGTGATGGAGAAGAAATGGGTGGTCAGAGTGGGACCCTCTGCTGAGGCGGCTTCCACAGGCTCAGCAGGCACCGGGGGGTGGGCAGGGTGCCGGAAGGACTGCGGCCTTGAAGTCAGCCAGGCGGCCCCGGAAGTGGCTGGATCACTAGCAGCTCAGTGACCCTGAGCTCACTGCTTGGAGTCTCAGGTCCTACGATGGGGGAACAACTGAAGCTCAGCCCTTCACCCCTCGCCCTCCCTCCCAGGTCAGGGTGGTGGGGGTCTCATCTCTGCCTCCTGCCAGCCTCACCCAGAACGTCACTCACTCCTGGGACACTGGATGGTGTTGCTGGAGATGAGGATGACCACATTGCTCCCCCCTCCTCCCCATCCCTCTGTCCCTCCTTCCTGTGCCTGTCTACTTGTCCCTCTGTCCCTCCTTCCTGTCTCCCTATCTTTCTGTCCCTGTCTCCCTGTCCCTCTGTCCCTCCTTCCTGTCTCCCTGTCTTTCTGTCCCTGTCTCCCTGTCCCTCTGTCCCTCCTTCCTGTCTCCCTGTCTTTCTGTCCCTCTGTCTCGATGTCCCTCTGTCCCTCCCTCCCTGTCTCCCTATCTTTCTGTCTGTCTCTCTGTCCCTGCCTCCCTGGTCCCTCTGTCCCTCCTCCCTGTTCTCCTGTCCCTCTGTCTCTCTTCCCCTCCCTCTCTGGTTTGATCAGACCAAATTGGGGTCTCACTGCCCTCCTTTCCAAGGTGACAGTGATGGAGGACAAGGGGCTTCACAGGAGGTTGTGGGGGTTTCTACGCCCCCCACAGCAGCATGTGCCCAGCACTGCCCCACACCCGGAGCACCTACCCACCCAGGCCTGGTGGGGAGGGCGGTTCCATCTGCAAAGGTGACAGTCCTGACATACAGTGCCCACTCCAGGCCCTGGCACACGCCACCCACTCCAGGCCCTGGCACACGCCACCCACTCCAGGCTGGCTCAAACCATTCTAAGCAGAGGTACAAGGACGAGAAGGTTGGCCATCAGGTCCCTTTAGTCAATTCCTGTGTCCTTGAGCACAAAGGTCTCGAGGGCAGTGAGGCAGCCGGGCCATCCTGCCCTGATGCTGTGACAGTTCCACTGTCTCCCTCTGTGCCTGTGTGCACATATGCACAAACACACATATGCACGGACACACACGTGCACACCTCCCCTCCTGAAGCACCCTCTGCAGTGCACAGTCCCTTCACTCGGGGCCTCTGCACCCCTGCATCCAGCCGCCGGGCCCTTCATGCACATGCAACCATGAGGAAGCAGACACACCCAATGATTGTTTTCCCTGGTCTGCCTCTTACCTCCTGTCCCCCACCAGACCACCTCCTCCCCACCTGTCACCCGTCCTCAGGGCTGCACGTGGGAAGGGCAGATGCCAGGGCACAGAAGTGCCTGCTGTCTGCATGACCCTGC
This sequence comes from Manis javanica, assembly GCF_040802235.1. Classification (NCBI taxonomy): domain Eukaryota; kingdom Metazoa; phylum Chordata; class Mammalia; order Pholidota; family Manidae; genus Manis; species Manis javanica. The sequence goes on along the minus strand of NC_133159.1, from coordinate 3,344,595 downwards.
ACGTCGGGGCATGCAGTGTCTCCTGCCTTCACCCTATGCAGACCCTGTGGGTGGTGAGTCAGATGTGACTTCGGTTTTGCAAATAAGGCGCCAAGGCTCCAGGGGCAAGGTGACTTCTCCAGGGACCCTCCACAGCAGGAAGCAGGGCACAACTGAAGGCTGCGCCCAGCTCTACAGCCTGCGTGAGGCAGAGCTGTGCGTGGGTCCTGGGAACCAGTGGCAGTGGGGTGGGGGGGGCTGCCAGCCGTGTAAGCTCCCCGGGGGGTCTCTACAAAGGAGCCCTGGAGGCTGGGGTGCATGCGGAGTGGGCGTGGAATGCAGCAGGAGAACAAAAACGGTACCACTGGTTGAATTGCACCACGAACCCCACAAGAGAGGAGAGGCTGGAGTCCTCACCCCCAGACCTCAGAATGTGGCCTTATTTGTACGTAGGGTCATGGCACATGTGACAGGTTAAGACGGCCACAGTGCAGTAGGGTGCCCTGATCCAGAGGCACTGCTGTCCTGAGAAGAGGGATCCGAGATGGCGGGGGGGCACATGACGACAAGGCGGAGCTCACAGTGACACTGCCATGCGTCCAGGGACACCTGGAGATGGGAGAGGCGGGAACGATACTCCCCCGGAGCCCACCTGGGAGTGGGAGCACACCCTGCCCACGCCGGGACCGCAGACTCCGGCCTCCGGAGCTGGGGCTTGAGCCTCCTGTTTGCAAAGTTCTGCCCCTGCAGCCACGGAAACCAACACAAACATGAGGACAGGGCTTTGGGGTCAGGCGGCCGAGCCTTCGCAGGAAGGGTCTCTGTGCAGGAAGTGGGCAGCCCCGACTCACACACAGCCGGTCCTGCTGCCATGGCAGACCAGGTCCCTGCAGACCAGTCCTACGTGTCTCCCTGGGCCCCACACCCAGACCCCCCGTCCCAGGGGCACAGTGGCCACATGCTGTGCCGTAACCTCCACCGTCACACCGGGGACACCAAAGCTCACTAGCCACCTTGTCAACTCAAATCCTGATTTGGGGAGCAATTTCTCCAGCTAGGGAGCTTTTCCAGAGGCTACGCTGTGAACAACCAGGTGAACAGGCAAATTATAAAGCCTAGTGTTCATCCCGCACAACCACCACTCCCAGGCTGAGCTGCAAAAGGATGATATTCAGTGGAGATCATTTGAACTAAACAAGACTATTTTCATCCTAAGCCACAAAACACCCTTTTGGCCATGGCCTGGCATCAGCTGCAGGGCAGACTTGGGGTGGCCAGTGTTGGATGGTTCCCGTCCTTCCAGGGGTGATAATCCACAGCATCCACTGGGTCCCCGCTGTGAGCAGGCGCTGGCGCAGGCGTGTGACACAGCACCACCCATCCCTACAACAAAGACCTCCTGCTCCCCAGATCTAGCCAATGTGTAACCCCGCACACTGACTGGCCTCACTTGGAAACAGCCTTTGAAGCTGTCATTAGTCAAGGTCGTCCATTATCCTGGACTTGAGGTGAGCCCTAAGTCCAGAGACAGAAGGGCGGGTATGTGGCACACACGGAGACACAGGGAGAGGCCGCTTGAAGGCAGGCAGAGAGAGGGATGCAGCCACAAGCCCAGGACACCTGCCGCCACTGGGAGCTGGCAGGGGGAGGCAGGAAGCATCGTCCCCTGGAGGTGGCCAGAAGGACCCACACCTGGACTTGGGACTTGTGGCCTCCAGAACAGGGAGATGGTACACATGTGTTGTTTTAAGCCCCCTAGTTTGTGGCAATTTGTTGTGGCGGCCCCAGGAAACTCCCAGTGCACTTTGCTATCTGCACATTACAAGGAGGGAGTGAGGCTTGTCCCAGTTACCTGTAGCCCCGTAAGTGGCAGAGCCCATGTTACAGACTCAGCTCAGCCTGATTCCAAAACCTGTACTCTCCACGAGTCCTCATATCCCAGCCAAATCCCAAAGCTGGGCACATGCCCCAGCAATGGAGGGGCTTGGGAGCAGGACATTCTCCAGGAGAATGTATTTCCCAGGACCTGGTGACCTCTGCTGGCCAGACACCCTCTAAGATCTCCAACCCATCCACCTGCTCTGGACTCAAAGCCAAATGCAAAGGGGTGTCTCATTCCCTTCGGAGGCAGCCTTTCATTTCCCATCCTCAGAGCTCTGTCTAGGGTGCCCCGGAAACTCTTTCCTGAGCATAACAGCCTGAGACGTGCGCCACTGACTGGCAGCTAGAGGGAGGTACATCCCGATAGCAGGACGGGGACCCCAGAGTAGAGCTCCTCGGATCTTTTCCTCAATGTTCTGAGCTCTATTATTTTATAATCCAAGTGCCCCAAATCTGTACCTGCTATCAAGTTTGGAACCAGGGGTGCATTACTCCCAAAGGTGTGGTGAGAAGAAAACAGAAGCTGAACAGTTGTTTCCTCCTTGGAGGAAGGGCACCTGGGATCACACCTGATCTGTCTCCACATGCGGGGCCCAGAACCACTGCCTCTGTGCATGCGCTGAGCGGGAGGACCCTAGAGCCATCAGCACAGGAAACTGTCATGCTAGGCCCTCCAACGAACACCTGCGGCCACTGGTCACTGTTACTTAGCAGGATTGCATGTGATCATTTCTATTCTCACAGTGGAGGGAAACACAGCTGACATGCCAGGGGACTGCCTGTGTGTCCCCTCCAGGAGACTTTGTCTAAGGGACTCTGTCCTTGCGGTGGTGGCGCTGGCCCTCAATGGGGAGGTCAGGCTAGAGTCTGGACCCTGGTCCCCTCTAGAGCTGCCAAGCCCAGGCACTCAGGCCACTGAGGTCTGACGCTGCTGACGCTCCGGTGACCCATGTGGTTCTACTGCCTCTGCTTGCCTGTCACCCTTCATACGGTGCCACCATGCTTGGGCAAACCACTGCACTTGGCCCCACGCTGGAATTTATCTGTGTGGGTGTGTGCGTGGGTGTGTGATGTGTGTGCATCTGTGTGCATGCATGCATGTGTGGCACATATGTATCTGTGTGTGCACATGTGTGTGCCTGTGCATACACACCTGCATGTGCTGTGTGCAATGGCTGGGTGTGCAGGTGTGCCTACATGAGCAGGCACATGCATGTGTTCTGTATGCATCTGTTTGTATGTGCATGTGGCATATGTGTATGCATGTGTGCATGCATGCGTGTGCACACACGTGCCTGCATCTGCATTCAGATCTGCCCTCTCTGGCCCGGCACAGCCAGGCCTGTGTCTTTCTCCAAGGGCCTCGCAGCACCATGCTCTCCGATTGCATTCAGTAATTGCTCTGCTGATTGACTCATTGACCTTGGACAAATCACTTAAATTCTCAGCCTACTCATCTGCCAGAGGAAAAGTATGTGAGAGTCCTCTAAAAATCACGCAGCATTACACAAACGCAAGGACTGCGCTTAAGCTGGAGGCCCTGGCCACATGCAACCCCAGGAGCAAGGCCCTTTCTGGATGTAAACCCACAGGCTCGTGGCTGCACGGCGAGCCATGGAGCTCTGCCTGGTTTCACTGCCCTTGACAAAACAACACAGGCCCTCAAAGGGCCAATTTGGTGCACACATTCAGCTGTCCCCTGAGGTCACGGCGGCACTGACCAGAAGCCTGTGTGCCCCCACATATCCTCTCTGCCATGCTCCTCCTGTAACCCCTTCTAACTACTCCTGGCCCGTCTGTAAGACCCCATCTTCCTCCCAGTAGAAACGCCTACTCGCTCACCTTCCCATCCCAAAGCAGTCCCAGCCTGGAGAGCTCTGCTGAGATTGACCAGAGTGCACCGTGGCCCCGCCTTCGACCATAATCATATCATCAAGACTGAATCAGCACACGTGTTACTGAAGTCAGGAGGCCGATTACTCCCCAGTCAATTCCGAGCAGGTGAGTGAGAGATGGTTCTCAGAGGGCCTGCGCTGAGGAGGGTGACCTTCATGTTGCAAACCAGCCCAGCGGCATGAAGCACTTCCAGGCTCGGGTCACAGGGAACCCCGCAGGGGCGGGTGGGGAGGAAAGGACTGAGCACCCGGACCCCCTGACGTGAGCGCCCGGCAGAGCCTGGCAGGCGCAGGACGCCAGGGTGGAGAGCCAGTGGGCACGGGCACACAGGCAAGGTGACATAGGCGGGTCCCATGGTTTGTCTGCGGCGTTTCTCCACCCACACAAGTGCCCTTCCCTTTCCCACCCCATGAGCTGATGTGCCTTCTGGGGCCCAAAACCCTCCCCTGGCACCAGCCTCCCTTGTCCCCTGCCCAGCACACACAGGTGCCATCTAAGAGGTGCTGGGTGTTCAGGTGTTCGCTTTACAGCTGCTGCCCTGGGTCCTGCTCCTCCGGGACCCCTATTAAGTCCTGATAATCTGACAATAAAGGGACAAAGTGACCTCAGGGGTCCCTGGCAGAGAGCACATGTCTGTTCAGCAGGAGCCCTTCCCGCCTCTCCCCCAGGGAGCCCTACAGGGGATGCAGATGGCACTGCAGCACCACTGGGGAAGGTCTGGGCCCGGACCATGCTGCGGCATCCCTGAGTCACGTCTGGTGGCGGCCACGGAGCCAGCACGGGCTCTGGGCCCCACGGGCCTGAGGGACACCTCCCAGAGCAGGTGGTGCCCCTGGACCAGGCGAGTGGAGTCGGGAGGCAGCCGGAGGATGGCACCTTTGCCCTCACTGCCCCTTGGTTTTGTCTCCCGCACAAGGATGCAGCTACCAGGAAACTTCACAGAGCCAATTCACAGCATGGCCCCCATGGAGGTGTGAACCGCGAGCTGGGAAATGGTGTGCGGTCAGGCCTTGCATCGGTCCCCAGAAGCAGCCGTTGTCCACCTGCGTGAGTGGAGGGCAAGGCTGGGAGGGCCGCTTGAAGAGGTGACAGGCTTGGAGGTTTAGTTATTCAGTTGATCTTACTTTGGATTTAGAAGCAATTTTCCACTTAAAGAAGCAGGCAGCACAGGACACAGACCCTGTGTGCCCTGTCCCCGGAGCCCCACGGGCTGGGACCCCAGAAGTCCCCGCGGTGCCCATCCCAGGCCCCGGGTCCTGCTTAGCTCTGGCTCATCCCTCCTCGACTTCAGTCTGAACACAAATCTCGAAGCTACGCTGTGTCCTCGGTGACTCCCGTTGGCTGGAGCGTGACGGAGACATGTCCCCTTGCTGGTGAGGATGACTTGGACTCCAGAGCCCAGACCGTGGCCCCGAGCTGTCTTCACAGCAGTGTTACTCCCCACCCTGTGTGGACACAAGTGTTTCCTGGGAGATAATTCGAGATGTAAAGGCCCGTTCCCCTCCCAAGTCTCACCCCCCCGGCCGTCGGTCTGGTGATGTCCCGGCCTGGGTCAATTATCAGCACGACAGTGGCCACTGTTGGGGCTCCAACACCCTCCTGCCTGTTTCAGCCCCGCTCTACGGTCAAGAAGAGGGATGTTCTCTGCTCTTTATTCACTCAGGAGTCCCTACTTTATTCAGTGTTATGCTGTTTTTTGTTTTGTAGCTGAAATGGTCTCCATTCAGTCAGCAGGAGCCCCTGCAGGCTGGCCTCCCGGGGCTTCTCTGGCCACTTCCTTACATTCTGGGACAGGATGTCGCAGGCCTGACATGTGGCCCTGCTCCAGCCCTGGAATCAACCAGTTCTTCAGAGAGCCCTGGTCCTCTCATGGCGAATGCCGGAAACCCAGGCCTGAGCTAGGCACGCTCATGGCCACTGGCGGGGTCGCTGCCCGGAAGGGGCCTCCTGGTAACAGAGCCACGAAAGGACTTTTTATAAACATGAGTTTGTACCTATAACCTTGGTAGTGGGTTGAATGGCGACCCCCCCAAAATTCATACCTACACAGAACCTCAGGACAAAACCTTATGTGGAGTGGGGCTTTGAAGATGTGATTGAGCTGCGGTCATTCTGGACGAGGATGGGCCCTAAACCCCGTGGCCGGCATCCTTGTAAGAAGAAGAGACGCCGACATGAACAGGGAAATGGTGGTGCATGAAGACGGAGCAGAGATTAGGGGAGGTGGTCACAAGCCCAGGGGCTCTGGGCCTCCAGGAGCCGGGGGAGCCAAAGAAGCCTGGCCCCCGGATTCTCCAGAGGGGGCACAGCCCTGCTGACACCTTGATCTTGGACTTCCGGCCTCCAGAACCAAGAGAAAACACATGCATTTTCTTACAGAACCCCCAGGAAATGCACAGACCCCCAAAGCCAGCTCAGCACCCCCCATCAGCTCACTCCGGACCCCCTCTCGCCTCTGCGTGGCCAAATGACCTCTGCAGCTGCAGGGTCTGCGGCTCCTCTGCCGTGAGAACCCCCACTGACTCTGCTCCGCCTGCTCCCTGAGGGTGGAAGACAGACCGTGTGGAGCGCTGACAACCTGTTCACTTTCTTTTAATTGTGATAAAAATATGCATAACAAATCAGAGAAGAAATAAATAAAATTGAGAAGAATAAAACAATAGAAAAAATTAATGAAACCAAGAGCTGGTTCTTTGGGAAACTAAACAAAATAGATAAGCCCCTAGCCAGACTTATTAAGAGAAAAAGAATCTACACACATCAGCAGAATCAGAAATGAGAAAGGAAACATCACAACAGACCCCACAGAAATACAAAGAATTATTAGAGAATACGCTGAGAATCTACATGCCAACAAGCTGCATAACCTAGAAGAAATGGACAACTTCCTAGAAAAATACAACTTTCCAAGACTGACCAAGGAAGAAACAGAAAATCTACACAGACCAATTACCAGCAACGAAATTGAATCAGTAATCAAAAAACTACCCAAGAACAAAACCCCGGGAGCCAGATGGATTCACCTCTAAATTTTATCACACATATAGAGAAGACATAATACCCATTCTCCTTAAAGTTTTCCAAAAAATAGAAGAGGAGGGAATGCTCCCAAGCTCATTCTATGAAGCCAGAATCACTCAAATACCAAAACCAGACAAAGACACCACAAAAAAAGAAAATTAAACACCAATATCCCTGATGAACAGAGATGCAAAAATACTCAACAAATTAGCAAACTGAATTCAAAAATACATCAAGAGGATCATATACCACGACCAAGTGGGGTTCATCCCAGGGGTGCAGGGATGGTACAACATTCGAAAATCCATCAACATCATCCACCACATCAATAAAAAGGACAAAAACCACATGATCATCTCCATAGATGCTGAAAAAACATTTGACAAAATTCAACATCCATTCATGATAAAAACTCTCAGCAAAATGGGTATAGAAGGCAAATACCTCCAGATAATAAAGGCCATATATGACAAGCCCACAGCCAGCATCATACTGAACAGAGAGAGGCTGAAACCTTTTCCTCTGAGATCAGAAACAAGACAGGGATGCCCACTCTCCCCACTGTTATTTAACATAGTACTGGAGGTCCCAGCCACGGCAATCAGACAAAACAAAGAAATACAAGGCATCCAGATTTGTAAAGAACAAGTCAAAATCAAACTGTCACTATTTGCAGATGACATGATATTGTACATAAAAAACCCTAAAGACTCCACTCCAAAACTACTAGAACAAATATCTAAATTCAGCAAAGTTGCAGGATACAAAATTAATACACAGAAATCTGTTGCTTTCCTGTACACTAATGATGAACTAGCAGAAAGAGAAATCAGGAAAACAATTCCATTCATAATTGTATCAAAAAGAATAAAATACCTGGGAATAAACCTAACCAAGGAAGTGAAAGACCTACTATACCCTGAAAACTTTAAGACACTCTTGAGAGAAATTAAAGAGGATACGAACAAATGGAAACTCATCCCATGCTCCTGGCTAGGAAGAATTAATATTGTCAAAATGGCCATCCTGCCCAAAGCAATATACAGATTCGATGCAATCCCTATCAAATTACCAACAGCATTCTTCAACGAACTGGAACAAATAGTTTTAAAATTCATATGGAAACACCAAAGACCCTGAATAGCCAAAGCAACCCTGAGAAAGAAGAATAAAGAAGGGGGGATCTCGCTTCCCAACTTCAAGCTCTACTATAAAGCCATAGTAATCAAGACGATTTGGTACTGGCACAAGAACAGAGCCACAGACCAGTGGAACAGGATAGAGAGTCAGGATAGATATTAACCCAAACATATATGGTCAATTAATATACAATAAAGGAGCCATGGACATGCAACGGGGAAATGATATCCTCTTCAACAGCTGGTGTTGGCAAAACTGGGCAGCTACATGTAAGAGAATCAGACTGGATCACTGTCTAACCCCATACACGAAAGTAAATTCAAAATGGATCAAAGACCTGAATATAAGTCATGAAACCATAAAACTCTTAGAAAAAAATACAGGCAAAAATCTCTTGGACATAAACATGGACAACTTCTTCATGAGCGTATCTCCCCGGGCAAGGGAAACAAAAGCAAAAATGAACAAGTGGGACTATATCAAGCTGAAAAGCTTCTGTACAGCAAAGGACACCACCAACAGGACAAAAAGGCATCCCTCAGTATGGGAGAATATATTCATAAATGACAGATCCGATAAAGGGTTGACATCCAAAATATATAAAGAGCTCATGCACCTCAACAAACAAAAAGCAAATAATCCAATTAAAAAATGGTCAGAGGAGCTGAACAGACACTTCTCCAAAGAAGAAATTCAGATGGCCAACAGGCACATGAAAAGATGCTCCACATGGCTAGTCATCAGAGAAATGCAAATTAAAACCACAATGAGATATCACCTCACCCCAGTAAGGATTGCTACCATCCAAAAGACAAACAACAACAAATGTTGGCGAGGCTGTGGAGAAAGGGGAACCCTCCTGCACTGCTGGTGGGAATGTAAATTAGTTCAACCATTGTGGAAAGCAGTATGGAGATTTCTCAGAATGCTCAAAACAGACCTACCATTTGACCCAGGAATTCCACTTCTAGGAATTTACCCTAAGAATACAGCAGCCCAGTTTGAAAAAGACAGATGCACCCCTATGTTTATTGCAGCACTATTTACAATAGCCAAGAAATGGAAGCAACCTGAGTGTCCATCAGTAGATGAATGGATAAAGAAGATGTGGTACATATACACAGTGGAGTATTATTCAGCCATAAGAAGAAAATAAATCCTACCATTTGCAACAACATGGATGGAGCTGGAGGGTATTATGCTCAGTGAAATAAGCCAGGTGGAGAAAGACAAGTACCAAATGATTTCACTCATCTGTGGAGCATAAGAACAAAGGAAAACTGAAGGAACAAAACAGCAGCAGAATCACAGAACCCAAGAACGGACTAACAGTTACCAAAGGGAAAGGGACTGGGGAGGATGGGTGGGAAGGGAGGGATAAGGGGGAAAAGAAAGGGGCCATTATGATTAGCATGTATAACGAGGGGGGAGCACGGGGAGGGCTGTGCAACACAGTGAAGACAAGTAGTGACTCTATAGCATCTTACTATGCTGATGGACAGAGACTGTAATGGGGTATGTGGGGGGTACTTGGTGATGGGGGGAGTCTAGTAAACATAATGTTCCTCAAAAAAAAATACACATAACATAAAATATATCAACCATGTTAAGTGTACAATGCAGCAGTTGCATTGTTGTGCAGCCGACCTCAGGACATTTCCATCTTGACAAACAAACTCTGCTGCCATCAAACCCTCAGGCCCCTCCCCCAGTCCCTGGCACCTGCCTTCTACCATCTCTCTAAGTTTGATGACTTTGGAGATAGGTGGAATCATACAAAGGCTGTCATTTTGTGACTGGCTTATGTATTAGGTCTAGCCATATCGTTGCATGTGTCAGCGTGTGACAGAACTTCCTTTTTTTTTTAAGGCTGAAGATGACCCATTTCATGGTGGACTGCATTCTGCTTTCCCACTCATCTGTCGGTGGGCATCTGGGCTGCTTCCCCCTTTTGCTGATTGCATCACAATCATGTTATGAACGTAGGTATATGAATAAATCTCTCTCTGAGTCTGGCTTGCAATTCAAAGACAAGGGGATCTGTGAGCTGCTTGGGTGTCCCTGCAGGAAGGGCACAGTCCCGGAGGCTCACTGAGGACCTAGTGGCGAGGGGCCTGGGGAGGAGAGTGTGCCTGGGGGCATCCCTACACCAAAGGGCCCCAGACACAAGACTCTGGCAGGGAAGCAGAAAGAAATGTGCAATTTCAGCATATTCAAAACAAGTCCAAGTCACAGGTGAGGGCTGCTGTGACCCCTCCAGGGACAGAAATCACACAAGAAAACAGAACCCCAGAGCCAGCTGCCTCCTCCCCTTGCTCAGATGGCTTTCTTTTTTTTTGAAGTATGTGCTAAGGGTCATTCTGTGCAGGCAGAGAACTTGGAAAATACCAACAGCTCACACGAAATACCAGCCAAGATGACTAAGAAAAGAAAGGAGAAATGCAAGCTGATCTCTGCCTCTTGGGAGCTGATATAAGGATCTGTTCAAAATCAAATTAACTTTTTGACTTATTTCCCCAGAAAGCTGGAAGGCGGCAAGGAGACCTCAAGTTAACACCCTTGCCGGAGAAGCACGGGGAGCCGGGGGTACTGAGTCACAGATGTGCTTCCCATACGTGGCTTTGGGCTGTCACCTGGCGGTCCGGGTGGCCAACGGGCCTGTCTGCACTGGGCAGACCAGCTCCCGAAGTTGGCAGAGCCCAGGGCTGCGCAGGTCAGGTCTGTCGGCCTGTTCCCTGTGTTGTTCTTCCCCCCAGGGTGCCAGGAGTCCTAAGCAGGCTGTGATGGGAGATCCCACACCGGCGCCTCCTCCAGAGGGCTGCCAGTGGCCTGGGTGCCCTGCCCAGGAGCTGGCACCCCTCCCATGGCTGGTGCTCCCTTGTGGCAGGAATCCAATTAGCTCTTGTGACACTGGGTTCCAGGTTGTCTCCAAAACCCAAGGCATCCCCACCCTGAGTCCAGCACGCTCTCCTGGGCTCCGGGTAGAGTTAGGAGCCAGGGTTCCCCTCATTATGCCTGAGCCCATGGACACGGGCCTCGGAAGGCAGGACCGGCACCGGGCCCTGACTCTGGGCAATACCACATACCCAAACTGACAGCCACCTCGCTGTCCGTCCCGGGACAGCAGGGAGCGTGAAGAGAACACACTGCCCCCGCGCCCACAGTAATCAGTCCTGGGGTTTCCAGTTCAGGATGGGAGCAGCTGACGGCTTGGCGAGGGTGCTCGGCCGAGTCCCCCACCCAGCCCTGGGGCTCTGCCTTCCGGCTCCGACCCTCTGCAGCCAGCTGCTAGGCTGGGATGAGGGCCCCAGAGGGCCCCGGGTCCTCTGTCTACCACTCCAGCTGCAGCTACCGGAGGGCCCCAGACAAGCTCCTCTCAGAGGGCAACTTAGAACATTCCCACTTTGCTCTAAACAATGCAAAAACAGGCAGCCAGCGCCACCGACCCAGTGTGCGCATGCCGCCTCCGGTCTGTCCCCCTCACCCCGCCCTTCCCAGGGTGGCCGGATGTGGGCACCCCTGCTTGGCTAGGGCGCGCGGGCCAGTCCTCACACAGCAACCCCTCCCAGGCCTCGTTCTACACCAGGAGCCAGCCCTGGGACACCGTGGCCACGTAGAGACCCAGCCGAGGCCCCCAAGCTGTGCATCCCAAGTTTAAAGAGGCTCCCCCGGTGCACACGGCTGACTGGGGCTGAGCTTCAGAGACAAGGTCTCCAGGTTTAAGACTTTCTTCTCATTTACTCATTCAGTAGGCACTTCTTAAGCACCAGTGTGGGCAGCTCACTCTGCAACATGTCTGGTGGAGGGTAAAATGAGGCAAGGCTCCGCTCCCGAGGGCTGTGGGCTGATGGGGGTCTCGCCTCTAATCTCATGCGGCAGGTACCCCATTTAGCTCGGCACACGAGGGAAGGCACCTTCACGTGGAGGGGAGAACCTGCTCCGGCCTCGGGGAGGGACAGTGATTTGTGAGCTGAGCGTTCCTGCCCAGGGGCTCAGAGCAGTGGGCAGGGAGAGCCGGGGAGGGAGGAGGGTCTGTGGACGCTGTGCACAAAGGCGACCGCAGCCTAGAACCAGGGTCAGTGCCTTGGAAGCGCAGGACGTCCCTGGGCCTTGGAAACTTCACAGGAGGCGAGACGCCCTGCCACCTCCCCAGGCTCCTTTACTCCCCGGGGCTGATGCGGGGTGCCACGAGGTTGGGGTGTGGGGGCTTTCCTGCCCTCTCACACTCCTGCTGCCACCCCCATGCTCATCAGAGGCTCTCGGGGCTCCTACCGGGAGCCCTCAGGCAGGCCCCTCCGGGAGCTGCGTGGGGGCTGAGGCCAGGAGCACGCGGGATCCCTGGGCACTTCAGGCCTCAGCTGAGGGACGGCCGGCCCCCCACACATGGGCATGCCGGGAGCCAGGTGGCACTGGGTCCAGCCTCAGGTTCTGCCCCGCCACGATGTGCACACACACCTCTATCTCTTTTAGACTCCATTACTTAATCTGTAAAATGACTTAAAAAATACTATCTACCCCAGAGAGTAGTTGAGAGGATTGAGTGAGATAAGACGTGGAAGTGGGGGTGGGGAGGGAAGTAGTGACTGTAATAACATCCCTGAAGCCAGGTTTTAACTTCAGACTCCATTCTTTACAGACTGTGTGAGCTTGGGTGAGTCACTTAACTTCTCTGTGCTTCCAGTGCCACTGAAATTGAGCTACAGAGGCACTGCCTCATCTCTCAAAACTGTTGCATGTGAACAAGCTTTAATTCAAGTCCAGCCCTCAGAACCTGCTCATGGTGGGTACACCACATGTGTGCACGCATTGTTAATATTAAAGCCACAGTTACACACTGGACCCCTTCATTTTCCAGGTGCAGCTGCCACATTGCTTTCCTCCAGGAAAGGGCAGCATCTGAGCTGACACCTTCTTCCTCCACCTAGCTAGCGCCTGGGGCTCAGGAGCTGTGCGGGTCTGTGTTTGAATGTAATTGTCATGATTGAAGGGCCTTTTGCAAATCAGTCCTGTTTTTTTCCCTAGGCCGAGCCAAGCCAATACCCGGATGTGATCGCTTCCAGACGCAGCTCATTGGGCTCGCTCTCGGCAAGGCCCCTGCTAGTGCGGCACAGACCTCACGTGAACCCCCCGACTGCCTCCCTCCCCTCAGCTCTCTGATCCACATTTCATAAGGGCATCATGCCCTAGAATCACGAGTGCAGAAATCAGAGCAAGAATCTTCTGTGTTCTATTTCTGGCTCGGACACAGACGATGGCATGTGGGCAGATCACAAACCCAGAATCTTCTCTGGGGAAAAAGCACAGATCACAGCCACCCCAGGGGGACAGGGTCTCCTCCTGGACCACCCCAGGGGAGGGTCAGGACACACTGGACCTTCCCAGTGAGACTTCCTGCGCCTGGGGGCAGGATCCATTCATGCCACATCCTTCCAGGCCAATACTAGCAGGCCTCTGGGAATGAGGAGCTGCCGGCTCCACCATATTTGGTCCCCAGTGGACAGGCAGCTCCATGACCATGGGCTGGGACGACTCTGCTGACCGATAAGGCCCGGCCCCTGGCACAGAGCCGGGCACTCAGGATATTCTGCTCAGTCTAATGGATGAACAAGAAAATGGGTGTCCCCAGCCTCAGCTCCAAACTGCAGAACCTGCTTCTAAACCCGGGACTTGGAGATGACGATTCTCAGGGCAGCTGGAGCCTTGAGCAAGTACAGACCCGCATTTCCCTGGTAAGAGCCGAGTCCCAGGATGCACGGGCATCTGGAGTGAGTGCTAGACTTCCGTAAAAAATAACTCAGATGAAAATCCTGAGCCAAGCCAGTGGGGCCCTGTCACCTCCCTGGCCCCAGTAAGTGGAGGAAAAAGATGGGGGTGGGTGCCTAGAACCTGGAGGTGGGAGATCCCAGGAAGATTCCCAAGGTGAAAATCAGTGTTTTAACAGCTTTTTAATTGTTCTCCACACTAACAGCGCTGAGACCCCCCGGGGCAGAAGGGAGTCCAGGGTCCTATTTTGGCTCCTCCGTGGAGAGTCCGGACTAGAAGAGGCTGCAGGTGGACGTCCAAGCTGAGATGGCTATTAGGGGAAGGAAATTGTCCAAAGATCTCCTGAAAGTAACAGGGGAGAGAAGGATGGTAGCCAACTCGCGAGGAGTCCGTGTGCCGGGGAGGCCTGGACTCCTGGGGGTGGAGGCTCACCCCATTTTACAGGTGTGCACACTGAGGCCCAGGGCTCTATGGCTACCCCCGGGCTCTGAGGGGGCTGCTGGGTCCAGCAGGGCAGATCTGCAGGGCAGATAAGCTTGTACATGCTATTTCCTTCCCCCCTGCACCTTGCCCAGATCAGCGCATGCAATGTACAGCAATGAGAAGCCCTAGGAAGAGACGGCACTAGGGTCCTCTGGGTCTGCATGGCCGCAGGACGCTCAGGCCCCGAGGGTCCCGCCTCCACACAGCAGTCTTCCCAGGCCCTCCGTCCCCACCCCGAGGGTCAGGGGCTCTCTCTGAGCAGGGCTGCTGCTTGAAGGGCTTGTCTCTGTGCCTCAGCAGCCTGTCCAAATGTGTGTCCTCAGCCCGAGAGGGAAGGCAGGCTCACATCACTCCCTGCTGGGGGAGCCTGTCCCCGCCAAGGGCATGCCCAGCCATTCCGAAGGCTCTGGGGGCTCAGCTGCCAAGGGGCAGTGACACACAGCCCCTTCTGCTGCCGTCACAGCCGAATTTATGAATGGAACATCCTGGCCTCCAGGGGCGGGTCTGGGGGATGAGCAGCATGGAGAAGAGATGGACGCCGCCCAGACGCCCTGCAGACGGATGCTGGGAGGGACCCCCTGCCCCTCAGGACAAATGGGACCACAGGGAATGGGGAGGAGGGCATTCTCCTGGGAGCCCAATGTGGCTTTGGCTCTTCTCTAGAAACTGCTGGGCCAAGAGGCCACTCTGGACATCTCTGCCTTTGTCCCAGGCAGACTGGGAGCCCCAGGGTACCAGCCCTTCTGGAGCTCCATGCAAACAGCGCCCCGCACCTGAATGTGCCGCCTCCATAAGGTACCAGCTCAGCTCCGGGCCCAGACCCTTCGTGCACCTGCTTCCTCCCCCTCCTCAAGCTGTCTGCACCACTCTGACTTGCCTGTGATGAGACGGGAACCTTCCCTGTGGGCTGCCTAGACCCCAGGGCCCCTCTGCCTGCCCACCTTGTCCACACTTTTCTTTCCTCTGCTTTGTCTCTAGTTTTATTGAGGTATAATAGACAAATAAACCTGTATATATTTAAAGTGTACCACAGGATGCCTTGACACCCCATACCTTTCGTAACTGTTTGGGGGCACTTAAGAATGCAAAAGGGCGATGGCTCTGACCAGCTGTGACATCACCAAGGAGTCTGAGCAAACGCCAGCTCTTCAGTTACTTAAAACAATAACAATGAAATGTTTGCATGGTAAAAGCTTCTGCAGCTTCCATTTAGTTTTGGGAGTTGAATCTATGAGTGAGACTAAGAGGAGACACCCAAGGGAGAGGGGACGTACTTTCTACTTAGCGGGAAAGGAGGAGTGGAGTGCAGGCAGAGTGCAATCCAGCCCCACAGGGGTGGGAACTGCCGAGCACCGAGCACAGAGGCGGGGCCAGAGTGAGTGTGAGTGTGCTTCTGGGTGACCAGCTCTCTGTGGCCCCTGACGGGTGCTTGAAAAATGCTCATCTCCCAGGGCAATGGGGCTGCCCCAGTCCAGAAGGTACAGGCTGGGTGCCAAAGGCAGAAATGGCTGGTGCTTTCCTGCTGGAGTGCACGTGTCCCCTCAGCTCTGGCTGGAGAGGGGCTGAGCTCCCCCATGCCACCTCCAGCTGCAGGGCCGGGAGGCCCCTAAACGTTCCCAATACCAGGCTTCGTGGGAGACACTCTATGCTTTCCAGGAATCCATCCACATGAACAACACATCAGCAGAAGAAGTAGCGGCTTGTCTTTTTGCTTTTCTTTAAAATTTGCAAAAATGAATTAAGATCAAGAGGAAAGCAGCGCTTTCTCATCGCTGGCTTCTCCAGGCGCCGGCAGCGAACTGCACATTGATCCCGGCTTCTGGAACAGCTGTGCCGAGATGCTCTGCCTACGATTCTCTTTCAGTGTCATGTGAGGTATTTTTCCCCTGAAGCCAGAGTTAACAGCAAACTTTACAAGCAACCTCTGCCGCCAGTGCAGCAACAGGTACACTTCCTTCCTGTTCCAAAAGGACATTAAATCACCTGCCAGGGGTGGACAGAAAGTTCCAGAACTTACCATTCTCCCCTTACCAAACACCCCTCCCTCCCCAGGTTTTGCTCTCTTGGGGCCACACAGGAGCCATCTGTTGACAAGACTTCTTTGCCCAGAGAGAAGGGAGACAAGTTGCACTTTGTGCAGAAGGCAGGGGTACTATTAGCACTGAAGTCTGTCACCCCCTTTTAAAAGATGCTAAAGTCCTAGCCCCCAGTGTAACTGAGTGTGGCCTTATTTGGAAAGAGAGTCTTTGCAAAGGTAATCAAGTCAAAATTGGGGCAAACCCTGATCCAATATGACTGGTGTCCTTATAACAAAGGGACATTCAGACATGGACAGAAGAGGGCAATCTGCAGGCCAAGAGCTCCCAGGGCCCCCAGAAGCCAGGACGCTGGCCTGGAACAGACTCCCCCTCGCAGCCCTCGGAAGGCCCAGCCGTGCCCAGTCCGTGATCCTGGACATCCCACCTGCAGAACTGAGGCCACACAAGTCTGCGTGGAAGCCCCAATCTGCAGCAGTCCAGCCCAGGGCAAGCTCAGAGGGACCCAAGGCAGGAGGTCACACCCCACCCCACACGGAGCTTTTATTTAGCCCAGCTAATATGCTGTGGTGACACACTGGCACCAACTCAGGATTGGGCAAGCAGGCGTGTGGACCACGCAGGTCATCCTGATGGCTGAGCGTGGAGCTCTCCGGAGTGGGGGGCCTGCATACGGAGCCAGACAGCACACGGCTCTCCCGCCTCCAGCGCCTGGCCCACCCCCTGCAGCTGGCCTGCCAGAGTGTCTGGGTCAATGTGGTGACACCTATGGGGACATGGAGCTTGTCCACTGTTCTCCCCACTCGGACCTGCTCCCCAGCCTCAGGGAAGGGCAGAGGTGGTCAGCATCCTGGCTGTGATCTCGGCCGCTTACTCATCCCCTGCAGGCATTGTTCACGGGTGGGAAGTCGGGGTGGCTGAGTTTATCAATTAATGATCCATCTCTTCAGGCTGATGAATAATTCATATCAGTGACTTTTTCCCAGGACACAGCAGAGGAATGGGCTCCGTGCTAGCCAGGGCCAGGAGTAGGAGTGTAGGGGCAGGTCCCTCGGGGGTGGCACGCCCCCTGAACATCAGGGCCTAGTGGGGGTCGGCAGCCAGGGCTGAGGGTCATGGACACCCCTGAGAGCCCACAAGTGTGGTGACGGGCCAGGGAGGTGGAGTCCAATGGGGGAGTGATGACAGAGAGCCCACCAGGAGGAGGGACCGAGGATGAGAGGGAACCCCCTGGGAGACAGGATCTGAGGCCCAAGACAGAAGCTTCCGGGGGCTTGGTGCTTCTCTCTGCACCGGCTCAGGCAAGGGCTTCACGAGCCAGTGAAGGGGGGCCACAGTACCGGAGGGAGTCCTGGGCCCGTCCCTGTGGCCGCCGTTTATTCATGCCTTCATTTGCTCATTCAAACCCACGTACTGGCCATCTCCAGCTGCCAGGGGGAACTCGCCATCCATGCTATCGCCTAACAATCGGCCACAACTCAGAGGCTGAACACCACCTATTATGTCAGTCTCTGCGGGTCAGGACGCCCACTGTGGCTTTGTAGGTCCTCTGTCTGTGGGCTCAGGGACTCCGGGGTCCAGAGGTGCCAGTGGGGCCAGAGGTGCCCACCGCTCTGAGGCTCCGACCTCCAGGGCCAGGACGCGCTCTCTCATGTGGAAGCCCGACCTGGGAAGGCCCACCTGCAAGCTCGCTTCCTGGCACTGGAAGAACCCGTTTTCCCGTGGCTGTGGGACTGCCAGCCTGACTTCCTGCTGGCTGTTGGTGGGGACCATCCTCAGCAGCTAGAGGCTGCCTGCAGTCCCCTGCCCCGTGGCCCCCAAAGGCAGTCCCACCACATGGCTGCTGCCTGTTCAAGGCCAGCAGGAGAGTGTCCCTAGTGAGTGTGCTGGCCAGGCAGGCCTGCGTGGTGCCAGGTCACCATGTCCAGGAGAGGGGACCCCATGAGTCATCTCCCAGGAGGTGGGTGTCACGGGCAGACAGACTGGGGCAGGGAGTGGGCAGAGCTACTGCTCCATGTGGCTGTGTGAGAAGTGCAGGTTGGGGAGCACGTTTCCTCAGCTAAGGGGAGGAACGGCAGCAAAGGTAACTGGCTCAAAAGCTCTGAGAACAGAGGGCTGGGGCCGGGGCCCCCCAGCACTCTGCATGCCTGGCCCTGGGCTCAGAGGGACAAAGGGCGACCAGGAGTCCTCTCATTCTGAGGTGCCTGGGGCTTCCACCCAGGCCTTTCCTGCCACGGCTAAGCAATGTGCCACCCAGTGGTGCCAGCCAGACACCAGCTACCCCGGCAGCACCCTGTGGATGTCCCGCTTTGGCGGGCAGCCACCCCGCCAGGCTCCGTGGGCCTTCTGCACATGGATTCTCCACCAGGGAGAAACCACGTTGAAGCCAAAGCCCTGCGTCTCCAGGGCCCTCCATCCTGCCTCCTGTCCCACTTCATCAGATGGAGACTGTCTCCCTCGCTGAGCTCAAACAGGGCACCAGGGCCTTAAACCCACTTTTGGGTAAACTGAGTCCACAACTGCCGCCCTCTCAGACTCGCCCCCCCACCCTGAATCTCCCCCAGGCTCCCAAACTTGCCACCCCAGCCAGACACACTGCCAATGAGAAGCCCACTCAACTCCAGGTAGCAGACGGCACCCCAGGAAATGCTTCCCGAATGTTGCATTACTAAGAGCCCCCCTAGATCGATTGTAAGAAATGATGGGGTACTGGACGGGTGTCCTCGGAGTGCACACAACTCCTGAGCACTGTGAGGTTCCCATCTGGCTCCCTGAGGGGTGCCCCCAAAACACACACACATGCAGTCATTCCACAGCCTCCACTAAGGGGTTCCGCGGCCCACCCCCCACACCCACTGTCTTCATCCCCACGGGAACTGGACTACCAATTCCTCTCTCACCCCGGACTATGGGCTGAACTGTGTCCCCCCCACCCCAAAACGTGACTGTATTGGGAGATGGGCCTTTAAGGAGGCAGTTAAGGCTAAATTAGGTCATTAGGTTGAAGGCCCGACCTAATAGGCCAGTGTAGCTAAAAGGGAGGGAGAGGACACCAGAGAGCACGCTCTCCACGCCCAGAGGGGAGGCCACGTGAGGACACAGCGAGGTGGTGGCCGTCTACCCGCCAAGGAGAGGCCTCAGAAGACCCAGCCCTGTGGACACCTTATATGGGAAGTTAAGCCTCTGGACAGCGAGGAAATAACCTGTTGTATCCGCCAGGCCGTCAGTGCTGTCACGGCAGCCCAAGCCGATGTTAGGACGCCCCCTGAGAAGGCCAAGCCCCCAGCCTGAGGGCATCTCGGGGCCCCCAGGGTGAACCTCTTGGAATTGAGGCCATCTGGGGCCCAACTCTCAGCCCCGGATGCAGTGGGACACGCCTGGCTGTGCCCCCACTTCTGTCATCTGGCGCTCTTCCTTGACCAACACCCCTAGATCGGCCCGCCCAGGCCCACCCCGTCACGACTTGAGGACCGAGCGTGTCTCCATGACATACCAGAGTCCATGTGGGCTTGCTCCCATCTCGCCCTAGACCAGAAGCTCAGGAAGGCGGCCGAGCGCTGCCTCATGAACCCCAAAGCGTGCCAATCTCGATCCCTCTGGAGGAGGAAGGGCAGGAGGGGGGGAAGCCTAGCTCAGTGGGGCTCTGACGCCCCGAACACCCTACAACACCCTAACAGTCATATCCATCTTACAACCAAGGCCACCCAGCACCTCCCACCTGAGCCCCACCCCCCCAGGCCAGCCTGTAGCGCCCACGTGATCAGCACGCGGCGCGCTCGGCCCCGCCGCCCACACCGCCCGGGTCCTTCTGTCACGGTTATCCCTCTTCCCGCCCATGCGCACCCCATCTCAGTTCCCCAAACAGAAGCAATCCAGGTGTCTGCCTGCAGGCCCGGCCCTTCCACCTTTCTAACTGGGGGTCACTTCGGGCATGACTCTAGTCTGGGGGACAGCGACTTTTCCCAGAAAGGGCCGTAGAGTATTTCAGCTCTGTGGGTTGTACGGTCTCTGCTGCAACTACTCAACTCTGCCACTGAAATAAGAACACAGCAGTAGACACCATATAACTGACTGTGTCTGGGTTCCAATAAAACTTTATTTACAAAGGCAGGTGCAGGGCCAGATTTGCACCAAGGGTCATAGTTCGCCAACCTGCTCTAAGTCCCGTAAAGTGCCGGTCTTGACACCCTGACCCACCGTCAGTGCCGGCTAAGCTGATGGTGAGGTGAACCCCCAAGGCTGCCATCTGCGGACCACACAGCCACTGGAGAGGCACTTCCCAAAGAGTGACACCATCCTGGCAGTCTCCACACTCAGGGTTCCGCAGTCTAGTAAGTTTGGCAAACACCGTCACGTCCCTCCCCCGACAGGCAGTGCACGATCTACGCCAGCCTACTGATGCGCACATTCCCATAACAGTTGCTCCAGGAGTCCTGTATCAGGAAAACCTGCTTACCTTTGTCAACCTGAATCCTCCCCAGACATCTCTGCCCTTTACATTTTAACATGAAAGTCTTTAAGTGAGGCCCCCACTGGGAGGAGTGCTCTGGGGCCGGCTCATCACCGCCCAAAGGCTACAGGAGGGTCAGGTGACCAGGATGTGAATACTGGACTGGCCACTAAGGCAACAGGGCCCAGGGAAGCGCTGGCTCTTTCCAAGCCTCATTCATGAGGCGAGGCAGGTGTCCCACAAAGACTCCCTTATTGAGCCCCGACGCGGCCCTGGGCAGCCCCACCCCAGTGGGCACACTTCCGTGGAGGGGAGGGCACGTCCGAGGACCACAGCAGGGCATCTGCTGAGCGCATCAGCAGGGACAGCCCTGGGGCGCCACCCAGGATCTGAGAGAGGGGCTGCACCATGCACACCTGGGACCACCACCCTGCTGCTTCTCCATGGCTCCCAGGGGCAGGGATTTGGGCCTCAGCTTTGCCACCAAACGACTGACCTCCCACTGCGTGCTGGGAGGAGATGCCCCTTACTCCTGCCGAGGAAGCCTTTCCACACTTGGACAGGACTCCCCTCCCGCGGGCGCTGTCTGTACCCGCTTCTGGGGACAGGCCAGCCTCAGTCCAGCTGGGTTGGCTTCCCTGCTACCTGGAGCCTGTGGGTGGCACAGGCAGGCAGCCTCATTCTTTCCTCCAGACGCTCTGGACCCAGGGCAGACCCGTGCCCCACATCTGCCCACACAGTGGTGTGGTGGTGAAGGCTGGCGGGCGTGTCCTGGGCTGGATGAGTCCACACAGCGCTGGCGAGCACCGAGACTGGGGCGCACAGTCTGTGCAGAAGCATCGTCTCCTCTCGCTCTAGGCTTTGGTACCATCTAAAGCGTGAACGGTACTATCCTGCTTCCCCCTCGCATTTCCTCTGTCCCTCGCCTACAGATCTGAAGACTGGCATGGCCGCTCACCTGCGTGCCCCTTCCCACCACTGCCTCTAAGCCCAGAAATCGCAGTTTGTACACTGCGCAGAAAACCACGGGGAGCTGGCGGGGGCTACCGATGTGGATCTGGGGCTTGTGATGGCACTTGGGGCACGAGGCTTGCTGCTGCCCCTCACGGATTCCCAGGCTGGTGATGGCCGTGGAAAGCCCTGAGCACTGAGGGAGCAATTGCTGTTCCTGGTATTGGTGGGGGTGGGGCGGCCCGACAGCTGAGCAACTGGTTGTAAAATACGGTGTGCCCGCAGATCATGAGGTGGAGACATAGATTCAGGGGCTCTGGGGGTCTGGGCAGCAGTGAGGGGGGGCATGGAAGCACGGCAGATGCCTCCCCAGCAGCGGGAGAAGCAGGAGACTGGTCAAGGAGAGGCTCCCGGGTGCTCCTGAGGGCGTCCAAGGAGGTCCCCTCTCCCTCCCTCCCAACTGCTGTTCTTTGCACCAGAGCCAGAGAGGTGCCTCTCCCCCCTGGGGGGTGGACCTGGGTTTTAAGTGTCCAGACAGTGATTGACAGCCTGGAAGGACAAACTGCACCTGGGGACGTGACAGTGGGGCCTGAGTCTTCCGGGTCTTTTGGGAACGTAAAACCTTCCTGCCTTCCTTCCCCTTGCCCCGTCTCAGTTCTTCCCCCCAATGTGCCCACCCCCATGGAAGTTTGGGGTGACAGGAGGCCAGGTTGAAGTGTCTCTTCCATTAAGTAGCAGCCCCATGGCTGAGCCTAGATGCTCCCATTATCCAAATGATGGCCTGGAAGGGCCAGCCAGTCCCCTGTCTGCCTGCCCAAATATCAAAGGAGGCAGGATTGTCTTCGCCTGGTGTCTTGTTACTCAAGCTTCAACCTTTGGAAACAGGGGCTCCATCTAACCTCCACTGTGTGACGGGTCCGGGGGATGAGGCGGATGACAGGTTGGCATCTCCATCTCTGACCTGTTTGTGAAGCTCGCTTTTTACAAAGGAAGGTCCCGTTTTCTGCAGCCAGGGGCACCCAAGGGGCACGGGGGGCAGTGAGGGTGGGGCTGATGCCCTCCCCAGGGCTTCCTTCTACTCCAGCAAGACTGCGGTTGGGGGCAGATGAATGATCTACAATCCTCCTCCTCTGCAGGAGAAAACCCCCAGCTGCCAGCCCCCAGCAGAGTTCCTCCCACTGGAGTGGGGCGAAGGGCACCCCCAAAAGCTATGTGCCTGTCTTCATTCCCAGAATGAGCGAAGGTGCCTTATTCAGAAAAAGGATCTTTGCAGAGGTAACTAAGGATCTCAGGATGATCCCAGCCTGGATTAGGGTTGACCCTAAATCCAATGGCTGGTGTCCTTATAAAAAGAGGAGAGACATAGACGCAGCGGGGACGCGCCACATGAAGACAAAGGTAGAGACAGGAGCAATGTGGTCATGAGCTGAGGGATACCTAGGGCCACGAGGAACTGGAAGGGGCAGGCAGCATCCTCCCCTAGGGCCTCCGGAGGGATCCTGGCCCTGCCCACACCTGGATTTTTGGACTTCCAGCCTCCAGAACGGGAGAGGATGGCCTTCTGGTGTTCCAAGCCCCCAGTCTGTGGTGGCTGTTACTGTGGCCCCAGGACACTCATGTACAGATGACAGTGGCCCTTCTGTGCACAGCATGCAGTGTCAGCACGCACAGGACCTACCCAGGGTGGACGTCGCCTGTGGAACGTCCAGGGCCAGAGCAGGGATCCTGGGGTCCAGGGGCTTCTAGGGATGTGGGGACGTATTTGGCTGTCACAGCAACTGACAGTAGCTGAGAAGGGCCAGGACACCTACTGCCCTGTGGTGCACACAGATGTTCACACCCACCCACGGCCCTCTACCCTGTGTGACTGTCAGACGTCACACCCCTGCAACAATGCTCTGAGCGCACAAAGCCCCTCCATTCCAGGTTCAAGCCCTCAGTATTTTTTGCATAGTTTTATTAAGCACCCGAGTTTCTAAGAACACGACCACCACATACACATCAAAAGAAGGCTGTGCCTGGGACATCACCGAGAGTTATTCACCATTGCAGAAAGCCACCTGCCTCCATGCCCACACCTGCCTCAGGTGGACTTGCTGTCACGTTCCTGGGGTGGGCCTGTGACCCCCTCATTATGCGTTCCAGTGAAGATCTACATAGATTGACATTTCTCATAATTACTTTCCTTTCTATTTTCTGTGAACTGTAGCTGGGGTGTGACAAGAGTTTTGAGAGCCACTGGTTTAGGGAGGTTACACATCCTAAGACAAGACATACTGAAAATGAGTGACGCATGCTGTCAACTCAGGCCCTGGGCTCACACAGTCCAGAAGCCCACCCTGGAGCACTGGACTTTCTCCTGCCCCTGGCCATCTCCACTCAGTCCCATGTTCTCCAGCCACCTCTGTCCTCCAAGCCATCTCCCTGCCCCTCTCCATGAATGACACCAATGTCCTCTCTGTGCAGAGGTGGGGAGAGTGATGGGGACCCCAGTGCGGACCTGAGGCTCAGCCTCCAGTCCCAGCACACATCCATGGAGTCCTGGCCGGGGCCTGAGCTGCTGGGTGGGGAGGGGGCCATCTGAGTCTCCCACCCCCCGGCGTGGGATCTGTTGATGGAGAGGGGCCCCTGGAGCCCATGGAAGGTCCAAGAAGACAGGAACGTTTCTTTTACCCTCGGACCTCATGCATGGGCCAGGACGTCCGAGTGAATAAGGCAGCCAGCTATCTCTTGGATTCAGGCCCCAACCCAGGGTGCCTCGACACTTCTGGCAGCAGGGCTGTGGTGGGCAGAGACCCCAGAGCCAAGGAAAGGGCCCTGGCTCCAGGCCCATGACCCCCGACCCTGCGGGACCCTCTTCCTAGGGCAGATGTGAGGACATGTGCAGTGAACCTGGAGGGCTGCTCTGGCCACGGGAAGGGAGGCTGTGCGCAGCGGCCTGGGCAGCCAGCTGTCCCCAGCCAAGCCCCAGCACACAGCCTCCCCAGGCCCACGCCCCCTGGATGGCGTGCCCACAGACCACTCACTGGGGCTGCGCCTGATGTTTCCTGCATGGGTCTCACTGCCCAAAGCCTTCCGGGCACAGGAAGGTCACGGAACAGCCAGAGCAGCCTGGGCTAGGCATCCACTCGTCCTGACCCTCAGGTGCCCTCCCCACTGGGCACCAGCTTTACCCCCTACATACATGTCACGTCCATCCCCACTGCCGAAAGGAACTTCCAGAAAGGGAAACCCACTCCTCCTCTGTTATTGTCATCATCTACCAACAACAGACGTCAAGGTGGAGAGTCACTGAACCACAGTGAAATCGAAGACCCGGACGCCTATCTTCCCCCATATGGCACGTTGGTTACACGCCTGCCCCATCCTGGCTGACGACCTCTGGGGGGCGCTGCAGCTTCACCTGGTGAAGGTGGGGGCAATGCTTCTCTCACCAGGTAGATTCATGGGGGACCCCTTCAAGTTAGGTGGTCCTGGTGCAGAGCCACTCCTGAGCAGGGTTCGGGGACAGGCTTCACCCAGCTTCTCACTCCCAGAGGGCAGCTCTGAAGTCCAGGGTTCGCCGTCTGCCTCGCCAGCCCCAGAGCCTGCCTGTGCACAGGTGCTTGCTGCAGGCTTGCTGCCTCTGCCTGGCCCACCAGGATGGCAGGTGTCGGCACTAGAAGGAGGGAATTGAGCTCAGGGCCTCAGCCACGCTAATGGCAGCTCAGGGCTGCAGGGGCCTCAAGGGCTTCTCACCCAGCATCTGTTCTAAGGGTGAGGAGATAGTCCTGGGGCCGCCTGCCCAGCTCCCTCTACCATTCAGGTCTCACCTCCCCATCTGTCAGGACCCCATTTACTAGCCAAGAAACCTGGGGACTGGGGTCCTTCCTACCTGGAATGGCCCCCTCCTCTTTTGACCTGTGCTTCCAGAATGACAGCTGTGCAATTGCTTAAGTGTGGCTTTGTGACATTCCCATCCCTGTTCTTAACTGCCATTTCTCTCTTGGGCAAGCTTGTGTCCTTACCCCTATGGTTTTTCCAAACAGACCTGCAAACTCCGTGGAAAGGGGACAAGGGGCCGGTTCTCCATCCCCTCCCCCTCCCCACCACAAGGCACGGCACCTCCGGGTGGAGTTGACGGGTCACTGCATGGCAGACCCTAAGCTAGAAATTCTGAAACCTGTGTTCTTGGCAAAGACAAACAAGAATTCTAAAAATGATGCTCTGCCTAATATTTAATCTCTGTGCTTAGAATCATTCCCCCATGAGTGGATGAAAACCATTAATTCAATCCACCGATGAGCAAATGGATCTGTTATCAACCCAGCGTTTAGTGACGTGCTAGATGTAAGGGAGACACACATTCTACAAGAAGGTCTCTGCAGCTCCCCATACCTGACTAGCTGTGGTTCTGCAAGACGCAAAGGCCCTTCCTGACCCCTAACTTGCTCTTAGGAGGAGGAGGAGGCTCGGGGGGGGAAACAGAAAGGGTTGGGGGGCACTGAATGCAGCGAGTTGCAGCAAGGAGCGTGTGAAAAGGGACTGAAAGGAAGCCCAGGGTAGAGTCATCTCCGGAAGAGTTGGAGGCTGGCTTTGATGAGTCAGAGCCCATTTATGCAGTGGTGTAAACACAGCTTTGCTCAGCAAAAGTAAAGGCACACGCTGGGAGGCAGGATGGGTCCAGGGAGCTGTCGGCAGGCACGCAGGATCCCGCCTGTGGCCAGGATGGGGCACCCTCTGAAACCATGCCTCCACTGGGCAAGTGCCAGCTAACACCCTGAAGCCTAGCCTCGCCGTCTAGAGTCTAGGAGGCGTAATGCAGAGAGCCCGAGGGGATCATTTGTTTACTGGTGCCCTTATCCCAGTCAAGCCACTCAAAACTTTTGAAGTTCATGAGTCATTTGCTTCAGATATCTTTAAATTAAGGCTGGATTCAGTTCCCTGTTAGCAAACACCCAGCAAGTTAATTAAAAGGGGCTCAGCATTTAAACTGCCATCACAGCTTTGAACAGGAGGGGAGGGCACATGCCTCCGCTTACGTCCACTCCTAACTCCCTTCTCCTTGATTTGTCATTTAGAAAATACGTCCTCATCAGGAGACTAGTTCCTGATCTCGCTCTGCTGTTCAGATCAGCTGACGATTCGAGCAAGAAAAGATGGCACCAGCTTGTCCCTCGTGCTCACTGAGGGACACACCCAAAGGACACTGACAGCCCCCTGGAGACAAGGACGAAGCAACTGCGAAATCACCCTTGAAAATGCATGAGTGAATTCCACTGTAAAAATTACCAGGCAGGACTGGGATGACATCTGAGCCATCGCATCCTTGAGCTGCTGGTGTCATGAATATGTGATTGACCCAAATGGGAACATGCCTTGAATGACAATGAGCCCTAAACAGCTCCTCAGCCCCTCCTAGGTGGGGTTCCTGGATCTGTGAACACAGACCGTTAAGGGAAACACCAAAGATGTCTGAGCAGGCTGGAGAGCGTCAGCACCAGGGGCCAGCAGGCAGGATCTCAGAACACCAGGTCCAGGAGACCTTTACTGAACACCAACTGCATGCCCAGGAGATCCGCTGAAGCAAAGGCATCACTGGAATCAGCTGACTTGAGCCCTGAACAGCTCCCTTTATGAGTTTTAAGATTAAAGCCCTGGAAGAAACTTTCCGTTTTTCTCCCAGGAGACGGTGGTTCCGTGCAGAGCCTGACCAACAGGAGAGCCGTCACGGGACGATGGTACTTTGCCATCAGAGTCCTCCTCTCCTGGCCTCACATGACTTCTCACCTGTCTGACACTTACCTTTTCAGGCAGGAGCTCAGTGCCTCGGGGAACCTGAGCCTGGTGACTTTCCATGCCAAGCAAGTCTGGCTAGTGCCCTCTAAACCTCTGCCTGGAGCACCGAGGTCAGGGATGAGGACATGCGGCCTCGTCGGAGGAGCCCACATGGAGCAGCAAAAGCAGATGGCAACAAACAGTCACAAAGATGACGGTCTTCGTGATCGTCACTATCGTCACCACCACCACCACCACCACCACCACCAGCAACAATACCACCACCGCCCCACCACCACCACCAGGACCACCACCCCACCACCACCACCACCACCATCACCACCATTACAACCACTACCACCATCACTGCCACAAACACCACCAATACCACCGTGACCATCGCCATCACCACCACCACCAGGACCACCACCACAAACACCACCAACACCAACACCAGTGCCACAACCACCACCGCCGTCACCACTGCACCATCACCACCACCCCAAACCGTAACCACCACCGTCACCATCACCACCATAATCGCCTTCACCACCATCAACACCAACATCACTTTCAGTATCACCATCATCATGATTATATTAATAGCAGCAAATATGTACCAAGCAGCTGCTGTGTCTTGAATACGTGGCATACACTATCTCAGTTAATTTTACAACATTATGAGATAATTAATTATATAATCCCCACTGAGGCACAGAGAGGACAAGCAAGTTGTCCGAGCTCACACAGCTAATGAATACAAGATGAAGCCGGGAATCCAAAGGCAGGCCGTGATGCTCTTAACCACTGCAGTGAAGCTGGGAGAGCTTTCCCAGTCACTTCACTTGCAGGGAGATTCCTGGGAGAGGAGCCCTTTGATGATTCCAGCAGCTATTCCATGCAATACTAGCTCCAGAGAGATTTCAGAGTCCCCAGGTCACCAGACACCTGCCCTTTCCATGCCCACAGTGTCTGAGCTACGGTCAGATAGGAAACTGTAACACCCCTCTTCTAAATATTTCTCTATAGAAGCAAAAATAATAACTCCTAACTTCTGAAACCTGATTCCAAAGACACTCTATCTGTGCAACAGGACTGATTTAAAGTCTTCGTCACTTCCTCAAACCTGTATTACAGAATTTGGGGTGCCCCCAGGAGTGAGTGGGCCAAGGTGGGTGTGTCTGAGATGGCAAGACTCCCATGGCCCTGGCAGCCTGTTCGCCCTCGACACCTGCAACCCTCTCCTCATTTATTCTTCCTGGGTATAAAAACAACTGGCATGCATGGAGGATTCTTAGGTGCCAGGAACCATATATTTTCACTTGTTATTGATTAACTGAATCCTCACAGCAATTGTTCAAGAAAGAGACTTCTGCACTTTCATTCTGCTGATGAACGAAATGAAGCCAAGGGAGAAGAAAACTTTCCCAGGATCACTCAGCTCCACCCAGCAGAGCCCAGAGTCGCGCGTGGATCTGCTGAGTGGAGGCGCACGCTCCTAACCACGGCACGCACAGCCTCGCAGACCACAGCTCTGGGGTTCCCGAGACCACTCCCACCACCTTAAATTCCATCCCGTGAGTGAGTAGCTGCCACCCTCCACAAAGAGTCGGGGGCCCAGATCTATATCTGATGTCTGCCACGGCGAGTGGGATTCGTGGGACTCCTGTCGGGCTCTCAGCACCCCAGGGCCTGGGTCACTGATGCAGGGCCAGCTGGGCTCTGATGATCCCGTGCAGAGGGATCGCCTGGCATTTCCAAAGCTGCGGACCATGGGCTGTCCCTTGTCAGCACATAGGATCACTTCCCTGAGTTAATATTTCTCTGCACTAGAAGCAAAGACACTTATTTCTCCCCTTTAAATCTGTTTTGCTAAACAAATTAATCTAGCACCAGATTATATTATAAGAACCATAAATCTTTTCCAAGATAAGCATCTGTTGAGTTGGATCAGCAACATCCAATGTGCTGTGAATTAATTCGCTAAGCCTTATAATGCTGTCCCGGGCGTTTAACTTTAGGAATAACAAATGTAATTTGGAATAAATGGGAACTCACTCTCTCATCCATGTCTATATATAAAGTGACGTATGCAGAGATGACAGTAAACGAATGCAACCTCTAAATTCTATTATGATGACGGTTTGTGGGTTTATTGAGATTAAAACAAATGCTTTGTAAAAACTGCTCTCGGGCGCCTGGCACAGAAATGATGGACTGCTGACTCTCTGCGTCTGTAGATTCCGGAAGGAGGCTGTGTGGGAGACGGCGGAGGCTTGGCCCTGCGACCCTCTCCTGCGGAGCTCCCAGGCTCACGCCGCTACCCCCAGGCCTGGCCCCCAGCCCCTGGCACTGAGATGGAGCTTGAGTTTGCTTTCACAGACAGGCTGCTCTCTAGGGAAAAACTGCTCAGAATAAAAACTGCAGTTCTCCTGTCTAGGTAAAGGAAGGAAGTAGGTCATGAAACAAAAGCCACCCACTCCATGGAAACCTATCCAGCTACCCACCCTGGCCTGCCTGCTGGCTGGGAGGCGGAGTCTGGAACAGACACAGTCAAGAGAGAAACTCTGGCAATGGTGCTGTAGACGGACCCCAAGGGGCAATTATTCTTCTCCATCCCCTGGGTTCTGAAAGGCCCCATGTGGAGCGCCTGGAGCCCAAACCCCCTGGATGTGGGGGAGCAGGCTTAGGGGGCAGGAGGGGTGTGGCGCTCTACCCCTGCCTGTGCCCCCACCCTGGGATTCGCAGCCTGCTTTGGGGAGTTAGCAAATATGGCTGCTTGTCTGTGATGTGCACACACAGGTCCGGGCTCTGAACTTCTGAGTCATGGTGGGTGTGGGGCCACGGCCTGTTCCAGAAGGACCGCTGGAACTGGACGCGGGTTGGAACCAGGGGGTCCCAGGCTCTCCCCCGGCCAGCGGTAAAGCCGAGTACATGCCGGTGGCTACCAGTGAGGGGACAAGCACAAGCTTTGGCGTGGGAGATCGCCAAGGTCACTCTGAAGCAGGTGGAGGAGGAGGCAAAGCAAAACCACACTGCAGCAGGTATTGCCAAGCCCCAGAAGGGCCGTCATCCATGTGCACCTGGAGAAACAGGCAGAAAGACCAAAGCCAGCTGCTCTAGGCCCATTCTCCGAACGCCTCCTAACGCATGTCCAGGGAAGGTGCTCCGCAGCCCAAGTCAGTCTGTGAAGCCTCCGTAAGGCCAGGGGAGCTCATCCCCAGGCCCGGCCCGCCTCTCCCACTGCGTAAGGTGAGGCCTAGCTCTGGGCCAACCCAGCAGTCACCCAGCTGTAGGCCACACTCGCAACAGCCTCTGAAGCTCCACATGCCCCTCGCTCCGTCCTACTTCAGGCTGGCCCCTCGGGAGCTGTGGCCCTGTGTCTGGCAGGGTCAGACCCCCTCAGACGGGCGCGGAGGGCACTGCATCCACGTCCAGGTCCCCACTAGGGGGAGACTCTCCCGTCTGCCCCCACCAGCCACAACACTGGCTCCCTCCTTCCGAACACAGCCGACATCTGCCGACATCTGCCAGTACACATGCGTGTACCCCATCTCTCCCTGAGGCCCCACACTCAACTCTCGGCCCCTTGAAGTTGGTCCGCATTCCGCCACTGGGAAGTGAGAGTCCCACAGAGCTCAGCATCCCTCCTTGGCCACCCCCAGGCACCGCCACCCCAACCGAACCCCAACCAGAGAGAGGGGGTGTACCTGAGGTCTCCCCCAGGATCCGAGGAGGGGACTTGGTGTCTTTGCCACTGTCTCTGCTGGAACTGGTGGAAGGCTCCGTTGTGCTGACCCCAACAGGGATCCTATTCCTGGGGCCCAGGGGTGCGGTGACCCCCTTAGTCTGCAGTGGCATGGAGGTGGCCGTGGTGGCTGTAGCGGGGGTCGGGGAGGCCACAGTTGTCTTCCGTGTCTGCAAAATGGAGACCGTGGTAGGGCCATACACGCCCGGAAAGGTGTTGGATTCGGGGGCCTCCTCCTCCCCGGTGGGCCCCCAGGCAATGAACTCCGTCTCAGTGGTGGGCCTGCCGCCCCGGAAGTCAAAGCTGTTGAAACTGGCCCCTTGCAGGTGCCTCTTCCCCCTCCTCAGGAGGGCCTGTTGGTCCGTGGCAGCCCCACTACTTGTCACCGCTGATGGTGACGTGGGGGAGTCCAGGGGTGAGCTGGGTTTGGCAGAAGCTGGGGGCTTGGGGAGCCCCACTTTGGGCACCAGGGCAGCCACCTGGTCCCTGGGTCTGTGCACTCGCTTGGCTCGTGGACTTTGCATCTGCCCGTGGCTGTGTTCAATGCGGGGTGGCCGGGGGCTCCACAAGGGAACGGGGACCCGCGCCAGCTGGCTGCTCCTCGCACTCCACAGACGGGGCGGCCGCTGGGGCGGCCGCGGCAGAGGCCGGAACTCGGGGCCCGGGCCCAGGGCCTCACAGGCGGGAAACTCCATGGCAAGCTGGAACATGGCTATAAGTATCCAAGCATGGCTTCCTAGGGGGCAGCCCGGCCAGCGGATGGACATGGAGCTGCACGGAAAAGAGAGGGGCATCAGTGGGCTGGGCGGCTGGGCTCCCCACCCCCACCGGGAGGAGCCCGTCCATCAGGGAGGGACCCAGCCCCTCTCATTCAGTCCAGAGGGCCTGCTCAGGCCATTCCCAGGGCGCCCACCGCACCCCGCCCACCTCCATGGCAGAAGACTCTGCAGGACCACAGCCCACTGCGTGGCCGGGAAACCGAGTCCGACCCCCACCTGTCAGCTGACAAGGCGACTCAGAGCCCCCCCTTGGTCTGCTAGGCTTCCAACAGGAAAAAAATGGAGGCAGGGTGGCCGGGGTGGGAGCAGCATCGCGGATGCGCCTCCTGGTTACAGAGCTACGGGCCCTGGCAGGGCTCTCAGTGACCAATCCTCCGGGGGTGCAGAGGGCCAGGGCTTCTGACCCTCAGCGGGGTCCCACCTGCAGGGCTCCACAGAAGCACCAAGGCCAGGCATCCCAGGCCCTGCTGGGTGCTGCGTTCTCTACAGACGCCCCTTCCGCTGGCCTCCCCCATCTCAGTGCCTGTTGTAAGGCGGGCTTACGGCCTCAGGCCTCACACAGGGAAAGCTGCTCATCTGGGGCCTCCTCTAGACTTCGCCCAGGAAATGAGGTCTGCTGCGGATAAGCTGAAGTTTAGGGATGTGCTGACTCTGCCCAAGAGCATGCCCTATGGACATTTCCCGCCCTCTACTGATCCCAGAGGGCAGGAGCCCTCTGGAACCCCGTCCGCCCCCTGGGCTCCAAGAAGGCTGGAGAAAGGGCAAACCCCACACAACCTGGCCACCTCTGTGCGAGGGCTGGGCAGGTGGCATGTCATGTGAGAAACCACTGCCTGGAGGGGATCCCGGCCCATGCAACCACTCCCACCAGCTCTGATAACTGAGGATAAGTTACAGGCTCATTCAGTGAGTGCACGTCACTAGCCTCACATCTGAAAATTGACACAAATCCAGAATTTTAGAGGCTACTGCAGGTGGCGGTGGGTGAGGGTGTTCAGCGCACTAAGCCACCAGCCTGAAAAGCTGCTCAAAACTAGGCCTGTAGAAGCGGGGTTTGGCAGCTTCTCTTTATTAGGCGTTGCATGACTTTAAAAGGGAGCAAACCGGGAGCATGTGTGAGTCCTGTGAGTGTGTGTGCGTGTTGGTGAGTATGTGAACGTGTGGATCTGGGGGGGGGGGGAGTGAGTAGGTGGCGTGTGTATGTCTGTGTGTCCCTATATGTGCAATGTTCTGGTGTGAGTGTGGCCACGTGTGCACACACCAGTACACATCAGCTTGTACGTGCTCCCCCCTCATTCTGCACTGAACCCCACATGCCCAGGGCTGGCCCTTCTCTCACTGATTCTCAGGAACATGCTGGCCCCCACCAGTCATCAGGATGTTAAAAGGAAGAGATTTGTATTAATAAGCACTAATTACCAAAAAGAACTAAGCCCTAAATAAGAAGGCCCCAGTTTTCTAATCAGAATCAAAATGCTTTGCTGCCGAATTTAGGAATTGCTCATTGTGTTAATGCCTCCACACTGGGTTTCTGCCATGTGCTGTTCCTCTGCACAGCCAGCCAAGCTCGGTGCAGGGACGAGGGCCCCTGGCCCTGCACATGGAGATGGAGGTCAGCATGCGGCTCTCCCTGACACTAGAGCAGGGCCACTGGTAAGTCCGTGCGGGTGGGTGGCTGATGGCCTCTGGTTTCCACCACTCCACACGCTTAGATGGGCATCCTGCCCCCAAAGAAATGAGACCAACCCCCAGCCAGGTGCTTCAAGCAAGGGTGGTTTCTCAGCCCAGAGGGTACCACCAGCCACCACCAGGCCTGCCAGGCCTCACCAGGCCCCACCTGGCTGCACTGAGCCCCACCAGGCCCCACTCAGCCCCACCAGAACCCCTCATTCCCCCCAGGGACCCCAGGCCCCACCCGGCCCCACCCAGCCCCACCAGGCCCCAGGCTGTCCAGGCCCCCAGGCCCCCAGGTGCCCCAGGCAGGCTGACTGAAGAGCTGTGCCAGGCAAACCCGCCTGTCATCAGCACTTGGAGAAGCGTGGCCCCGGGAAATTATAACCACAGCACCAGGCCTGCACCTGCCCCGGCATAACTCCACACACAGGATATTCCTGTCATTTTTCGCCAATCATGAGCTGTAATTGGTTACCATAGAAACCCCCTCATTTCCACGCTGCCCAGCTGTTCTGCAGAAAAAGCCACCAACTGCAAAGGCGGGACAGGCCTGCCTTGCTTTCCCTCCTCCAGCCCTCCTTCCCCCCAACTTAGTGCAGGATTTGTCCAGAGGGGGGAAAGGAAGGCAGGTGGAACAGGGGCCCCCCCACACTGTAGCCAGGGCACGCCAGGCATGGAGGGCGCAGGGGGGCCCCAGGGAGGTGAGGAGCCAGTTCCCTGGCCTGCAGAGGACCCGGTCTCTTTACAGGGGTGGGAGGCCCCAGGCCCCCTGCTCCGTCACCAGGCCTGGCCAGTCTCTGTGCCATCAAGACCTCACTGGTCCCAAGGCACATGAGGGACACTCCCTGGCAAAGGGGATCCAGTCACATGCACAAGGACCACGCCAGGGGCAGCTCCCACCTCGCATCCCTCCAGCTGGCCCTGGGACCAGGCGGGACCCTGGAGCACTCTCCCCTCAGACCCTGTCCAACACAGGGCCAGGGCCCCAGCTCACAATCCAGGTTCCTGGAGGAACATCACAGCCCTGCCACCCAGGAAGGCACCGCGCTGCTGTCAGCCACAGCCCAAGCCAGCCAAGGACCCCACGCCTCCCCAGCAGCAGCAGGTGACACCACTCACTGTCAGAGCTGGCATGCGAGGCGCCAAGAAGGCCAGGCCCCCATGCAGGCAGAGGCAGTGCCAGCTCCCACAAACCTGTGAGGCACCCCAGACCCTCGAAGACCATGCCCCAACTCCACAACCCATGAGGATGGCTACCAGCAAAAAGTCGGACCATTCCAAGTGGTGGTGAGGGGGTGGGGAGTCAGGGTCAGTGGGAATATAAAATGGTGCAGCCACTATGGAAACAGATGGTAGTTACCAAAAGACTTAGAGTTACCAGTGGACCCTGACATTCCCCTCTTGGGTATAAACCTAAAAGCACACAATGTGTACATGAATGTTCACAGCAGCATTATTCGTAATAACAGAAAATGGAAACACCCACACGTCCATCACCTGATAAATGCTCATGAAAAGGTGGTCCATCCCTCCAGTGAAAGGTTAGTTGGCCTTCAAAAGGAAGGAAGTGTTGGTCAAGCTACAACATGGATGAAGCCTGAGAGCATTATGTGAGGCCAAAGAAGCCAGTTACATGAGGTCACGTGCCACACGATTCCACGGGCGTGAAGTACCTAGAATTGGTAAATCCACACAGATACAGAGTACACCTGTGGTTGCCCAGGGATAGGGGTGGGGAATAGAAAGCACCTGCTGATGGTCACAGGGTTTCTTTTAGGGGTGGCAAACGTTTCTGCAATTAATGGTGGCAATGGTCTCCCAACCTCCTGAGTCTATTAACACCACTGAACTGTACATTCTATAAATTTTAGGGTAAGTTACATCTCAAGAAGTAGACGTGTGTAAGGTTATCAGGGAGACCGATCTAATTGCACAGCATTATGTCCTAACCCTGGGCCCTTGCCCGGGCAGGCAGGAGGAAGGAAGGGGTGCCCAAGCCAGAGCCGGCCTCTCCGAGCTGCAGGCACATTGCGATGAACGGGCAGTGAAGACAGTCCGGTCTGCGCACACCATCTTTGCTGGGACTCGCTGTCACTCAGGCACCTGGCTGCCCGCATCCACACTCTTCACAACAGGCCGGGAGGGCTTATGCTCTGCAGTGCCTCGCCTGTGCTTTCAAACGAGGGGCAAACTCCCCCCCACACAACCTGGTCACTTCCAAACTGGGACCGTTGCTCTATCTCCCTTTATTTTCTAGTTTGCAACTTCCTTGCTCCTCTTCCTTTTAAATTTTTATTGAAATCTATGTTTTTTTTTCCCCCAAGAAGAGTTTAATAAGATTCAACGAATTGCGATTGAATCCGCTACCTTCTGTATATTTTCTTCACAGGAGAAAATTGCTGTCAATTAAGGGAGACAAAGACATCTCTTGCACGGAAGGCTGCGCTCCCCTCCCCCCACCCCAGCAGGGAGTTTGCAGGGACTGCCTCCTGCGAGCAGCTGGTGTCGACTTCGAAGAGCTGGGGCGGCGAGCATCTGGGCTGGGCAGGCAGGAAGCTCAGGATGTGCTGGGACCGCAGGTGACGGACAGGTGGCCCATCCTGCCCCCACGCACAATGCCAGCACTGGAAGACCCCCAACCTCCAGAGTGAGTCATCAGCGGGCTCCAGGGACAAGCTGCAGTGGGAGCGATTCTTCTGAAGCACAAGTGGGTCTGACCGTGGGCCTGTGGCTTCCACTCTTCCAAGTTTTCCATCACTCATGAGACAGTCGTAGCAGGTGGGCTCTGGGGTCTTCTCCCCGCTTCTGAGATGCCTACATCTGTACCCGGTGTTGACAGAGCACAGCCAGAAATGGTTCTGAGGATGTGGGCAGGATAGAGACGCTTCTTCCAGAGCCCACCTGGCTCTTGTGGGTCCATCCGTGCCACTTTAGCGATGCCCCCCAGAGGCCTCACCCCTTCACCTGGACCCAGGGACCCTGGGGAGCCCCCCGAGGCTACCGGCACTGTCCTCGGCATGAGCCCCACGTCCAGATGCTCCCTGATCCCACCCTGCTGCTGTGGGTCTGGCTGCTAAAATAAACTTGTTAGAATAGCTTTAGATTTGCAGAATCTGAGAAGGAACACAAGTCCCTGGGCACCACACTCCCGGTACCCCTGATGCCAGCACCCTGTGTCACCAGGCATACCTGTCATGACTCAGCAGGTTACCACCACATCACCATTAGGGAATGTCCACGCTGCATCGGGATTTCACTAGCTGTCACCGAATGTCCTTTTCCCCTCCAAGACCCCATCAGGGATGCCACATGACATTCAGGGGTCACACGCCCTGGGCTCCCCTGGGCTGTGACAGTTGCTCAGACATCCCTTGTCTTTGCTGGCCTTGACGGTTTGAGGACTGGTCAGGTGTTTGTGGAATGTCCCTCCATTGGGATTTGTCTGCCGTTTTCCTCGGGGTCACACTGGGGCTGTGCATTCTTGAAGGAACCAGGGAAGGGCAGTGCCATGCTTGTGACGTGGTGTCGGGGTGCCTGACCTCAACACGACCTCGTGCTGCTGACGCGGCCTTAGCACTGGCTGGGGGGACTGTTTCCCAGGGTTTCCCCCAGAAGGTGACTTCCCTCCTCTTCTCCTGTGCTCATCTTGGAAAGCAGGTCCCCAACCACAGTGTATGCTTTTGGGGGACAGCACCACTTTTTTTTAACTCTTCAAAACTCACCCGTTTCACAGCTGGAAGAAATGGAATGGCACAAATCTAAGGAAGTGATGGTCCCAAACGCAGTGGATGAGGGATGACAGTCGCCCCTCTGCCCCGAGTGCTTTTGGTATGTTGGCTGGCAGGGGAGGATCCCCAGTTCTCCAGGCCCCTGGTCTCTCCCCAGGAAGCCGGAGGGAGGCCTGGAGGGCAGACACCATGGGAGTTCGTTCTCAGGCACTCTCAGAGCCACCTTCTAGAACATGGCAGTGTTATTCGCTCTTTGCAAAGACAGGAGACCAAGGGGCTGCAGGCTTGGGGTCCTGGATGGACAGAGCCCCCAGCAAGCCTTCTGAGGACAAATCCCAACCCTCAGGGTAGTGGCTCCAGGGACAGCAGAGGCCACATGCTGCCCGGCCTTCAGGCAGAGTGGAACTCCAGGTGGGGCAGGCCTTTCCTCATCTCCTGTCCCCTGAAAGAACATGCATCCCATCAGGCAGGGAAATCTGATTTTCGTCGGGAAGGGAGACCCTGGTGCCCGGTGCCCAGTGGCTGGTGCTAATTACCGGTGGCCCCATTACTCCTGATTCTCCCCAATTCCATGTTGCTCCAAGTTCCCTGATCCCTTGGCCATGGAGAGAGAGGGGGCAGTGTCCCCACGCCAGCAAGAGCCACAGGCACCCAGGCACGCTCTGCTCAGGAGGCCCGCTCTCACCCCGAGCCAGTGCCGCTCCCCACTGCCTACAGGCTGGCACCACGGCCAGGAACAGAGACAGGCCCAGTCTGCCGCGCCCGCAGCCGGGGCTCAGAAAGGGAGCACACTTCCTTCTGGAAGCAGGCGCTGGTTCCATTTCCCTAATGAAGAAACAAAGCCGTGACTCACACAAATGGTATTCCCAGCCGATGTCACCGTGATGTCCTGTCGGAGCCGCACCTTGCTCTGCCGCGTGATCTACTATGATTAAAAGCATCCCTGTGTTTCAGGAAGATGCTGTGGGTTGCCTAGAAGGCTTTCGTCTTCAATGGGCTTGGTGGATGCCGGGCGCGCACGTGATATTTCATTCACGGAGAAGCTGCAGCATAGCGACGATTCATTTGGGTCAGACAGAAACGTCCAGACAGTGACTCTCTGGCTGCTCTCCTTTCCCAGAGCACAGCGGGCAGTGCGGGATCCTGGGGTCCTCCTGGCGCCCTCCCCGACGAGAGCTCATCTAACTCCTGGGTCAGGGCTCCAGGTCCCACACTAGATGGACCAGGGATGGTGCCCCCTGCCTGCTCCACGGCACCCAAGGGCCAGCACCGTGCAGAGAGGGTGTGCTCGCTGCAATGTGGCCTCCTCCCGCACCAGGCTCCTCAAGAAGCTGTGTGAGAATGTGAGGACACCCTAACGCGAGTCCACCTAACCACACACCAGCACTGCCAGCCTTGCTGGGAATTGCAGGACGTCCTTGCTGCAAGCAGAGTAATGGTCATCTGCTCCAGCCCACCCCAGGCCGCCCTCTCAACCACTGTGCTCGGGGCCGGGACTTGCCAGCCCTAGCAAAGGGTTCCATGGCCAAGCTCACGTGAGAAGCAACGGGCAAAGCAAAGCACAACTGGTCTCCTGATGGACCCCATTCTCCTGGAGCATCTGTGGACGGGTGTTCTGTGGCCACATGGGGCCAGATGCCAGTGTCATCCCAAACCCTCACTACCCAGTTGGGACGATGCCAATGAGAGCCACTCACAAAGGCGCCTGGCTGGGGTCACAATGAGTCAGCATGGGACCTGGACCCGGGGACTTGAGATCTCTGAGCCTCCGAACTAGGTCCCAACAATCCTAGACTTGTGGGACCAGGACCAGAAAATTAGAGCCGGAAGCGACCCTCTGTGGCCTGTTACCATGGTGACTCCACTCCCTGGATGATCTGCACGGTGGCTCCCCCCAGGGACAGGGGCTGGGATGGGCACTGAACCTAGCAGATGCTCTTCCACATCCGCCCCCCAACCGGATACAGAGGTCAGGGCCCTGCAGGTCCTGGGGGCTTGCCCCGCACATGACCCAGGGCACCTGGACGGGTCTCCCTGTCCAGAGAGCGCATTTCTATCCCACGATATTTCTTAACTGGGCTTGATTGTGCCCCCGAGGGACATTTAGCAAAGTCTGGAGACATTTTTGGTTGTCATCTTTCAGGGTTACTACTGGCATTTAGTGAGAGGACAGAGATGCCACAAACATCCTAAGGGCATGGGGCAGCACCACCACGAAGGTTTACCAGGCCAGGAACATCCACAGGGCTGAGGTCGAGGACCCGCATTACACGTTTGCTCCTCTGGGGCCCGGGGAGGTGGGAAGAAACGCCTTTCCCCAGGAGGAGGGGGGCTCAGGGATGACCACCCCCACATGCTCCAGAAGCAGCAGCATGGGCTCTGGTGATCCCGGGGTGCAGGGCCGGGTACCTGGCTTCCAGGCTTGTTGCCAAGACCTGCTGGCTGTGTGAGCCCAGGCAATCTGCATAGCCTCTCTGAGTCTCAGTTCCCCACCTGTGAAGTGAGGCAAACACAGGCACCCATGCCTCAGGGAGTCTTGGGACTCCATGGAGAATTCTTTGAGCTTGGCTCCTGGTAAGCACTCCCAAGCATCAGCTGTGACCCCTTCACGCCCCTCACACCCCACTTCTCCCTGGGGAGCTCTGGAGCAGGGTTCTGCAGAGCCTGGAGGCATGGGGGATGCTGCTCGACAGCCTTCACAGGTGCTTGGAAGAGCGTGAAGGATAACAGCGCGCTGGCGTTCCGTTGCCTGGGCAACGTGCCCACGCGCATTCCGGAGGAGTGAAGTGGTGACAAGCAGTGGGTGGGTAGCACTGTGGGTGGGAATGTTCCCTCCCAGGGCGTGGGGAGCGGGGCTGTGTGTCTGGCACTACAGCCCTGCTGCTGCAGCCAGGTCCCTGGTGTCCTGCAGTGGGACAATGGGCAGGGCGTCCAGGACCTGTGGGTCCCCTCGGCTCACTAATGCTCCTCACACTGCATTTGTGCCTCCTCTGGGCAGCATGCAGGACATGACCAGCAGCTGCCCCCATGGTCGGGTGGCCTTCCCAGGTCTGCCACTCCTCACTGCAGGTGCCCTGGGCCAGACCTCCCGTGCTTCCTCTGCAGGTAGGGAGACAGGCATCGGATGGGCCCCCAGTACAAGCGGTCCACCGTGGGGTTGAGCCCCGTCTGTTCGCCACACCCCTCTGGACAAAGGAACAGACTTTACAAAGGCAGACGTGACTAGGAGCTGGACCGGAATCCTGCTGACTGGTAACCACCCCCACACCCCTACTGAAGTCAGTTCAGAACGAGGAAGCTCAGAAGGGCCCCAGAGAGTAAAGTCGATTCTGCAACCACCCCTCAACCCTGGCACAGGTTCTTGGCCTGTGCCTCATGGGAGAACAGCCAGGTTGGGGGAGAGGGTGGTTGCAAAATGCTGACACCCAGGCCCTGCCACAGATGTCCTGATCAGCCTCTCGGGGGCCAGGCCCAGCATCAGTGCTGCTTCAGAAGCTCCCAGGGGCATCCAAGGCTGAGAGTCAAGGGGCATTGCCCGTTCCTCAGTGGGACTGGGGTTAATGCTCTTTTATGTCCACTTAACAAGAGATACAGGATGTGGGGGGAGTGGGCAGAAGGGATTCTCAGGCAGGCCTGGTGCTGGGTGGCCCATCAGAAGAGGGGTCCAGGGCCAAGCGGCTGCACAAATGCGTATCTATGGAAACCAGACCACAGAGCCTGAGAGAAGGGAGGCGGCGGCTCGCTCAGACAATGGCCCGCACGGACGGAGCAGCAGCCAGCGCCAGGCTAAGCGTTTCTCACACCTCGTCTCATGCCGTTCACACGGCAGCCCTTGGAGAAACTGCTGTTACTCTCAACTCACAGAAGAAAGAACAGCACAGAAATAGGAACTGCGTTTTTCTCTGGAAAGACGTCCCTTAAACATACAACTGAAAGCA
This sequence comes from Manis javanica, assembly GCF_040802235.1. Lineage (NCBI taxonomy): Eukaryota > Metazoa > Chordata > Mammalia > Pholidota > Manidae > Manis > Manis javanica. The sequence continues at coordinate 3,303,371 of NC_133159.1, read as the reverse complement.
AGTGATGCTGAAAGACGTAGGTAGTAAGCCAGCCACAGGGAGAAGCCGGCTCAGCTTTCAGGTTCTGAAAACCGTCCCATCCGCTCGCGTCCCTTGTGTTGAGAACCATGCATCCTTGTGGGGAATGTCCTGTGCGTCTCGGATGCTGCTCCCGGTGACTGACGGCTCATCACCGCAGGTCCCTGAGAAGCATACCCAGGGATGGTGTCGCCCACTTGCAAAGCGCCCGCTGAAGCCCCTTGGGCCTTGGCTTTGTGGTCCCTGGAATGTTGCTATTTATGGAACTCAGTGAGCACCTCGGGCACTTTTTGAGCCAACGAAGAAGGATGGAGGGAATGGCAGAGGGGTTGCTGCCTCTCCAGGAAACAGAAGCAGGGAATGGGGGGCTCCCTGGAGATGTCGGACTTGCAGAGACGGGGCCCGATGACGGTCATGGAGGGTGGCACATGGCATGAGGACGAAGAGCCAGAGGCGGAGGGAAGCTTTGCAGTAAAGGGGATCCAGGCTGGAGGCCTGGCTCTACCAGTAGCTCGCCAGCCCTAGGGCCCAGGGCAGGTTCCTCTGCCCTCCTGATGGCCGTGTGCCCATCTGTGATGCCTCCACTTGTGGTGTGACAAGATGTCAGCAGAGCTCTGAGCCAAGAAGAGGGGCTGGCGGCCAGAGGAGGGGAGGTTAGGACCCTTCATTCTCTCCCCCGGTCTACAGGACTGCCTACCCAAGCCCCTGTGTCTGACCCCCAGAACTCCGGGACCACCTCTCAGGAGAGCTGGGGAGATTCCTTCTCGGACAACTGCTCCGTGGGCTCAGTGTGGCTGCAGCATTGCGGGTCCTCGGAAGGTAAGCTGCAAGGAAGATGAGATCAATGGTGTAGGAGTGCAGGGAGGGTGCGGCGAAGGAGGTGACATCCCAGAGGGACCTGGGCACCGGGGTCGGACCCAGAGCACCCATGGAGGAAGGCCACACGGCAGCCGTCAGGCAGCCGGGGATGTGTCTACACCTCGAAGATCCATCTGAGTCTCTGGTGGGCAGATTTCACTTGGCACAGGGGGGGAGAAGCAGGGTTGGGCCTTCCGCAGTCAAAAGCAGACTCGGCCCACCTGACGGGACCCGGGAGCCCAGACACAACCTGCCACAGACACGCCACCGTCCTCAGCCCTTTATGCCTGAGTGTAAACGATGCTGAGATGAAATGAGGCCTCTGCAGGCCGTCAAGGGACCCATATGGGGCCTTTGCACAGGGCACAGGGGTCCTAAGAATAAGCTCAGATGAGTAGAGGACCTAGGTAGGCAGGGGGCCATCAGGGGCTCTCCATGGCCCACCCAATATCCCACCATTGGTCCATGGTGGGGGAAAAGGAAACAGTGGCTTGGAAATGAGCTGGAAGACATGAAGCCATTCACACAAATCCCACAATGCCGGCCACGGCCCTGTCGCACCTCAAGGTACAGATCCCTGACACCCCATCAAGAGAGGACAGGACGAGGGGAGAAGCTCCCCCACCCTGACATCCCACCCATGCCCAACCCCCACCCACGAGGAAAGGCCCCACGGGCCTTGGGCAAACCCCAGAAATGCCGACTGGGAAGCCAGCTCACCCTGAGCCCTGGCAGAGGCCACCTGCCCGGCCATGCCCTGGTGCTCACCTGGCCCAGGTGCTCCCAGGCCCTAGCAGCTGCTCAGAAAGGACACCCCACGGCCCCAAGTCACCAATGACGTACAGACAGTTCACAGACGGTGCGCTGGCCCAAGGCTGCCAGCTAGTGGCTGGTGCCTATGGAACTGGGCACTGCTGACAGGCCCACTTTACAGGTGCCCAGCCCTGCCTCCCCACTGGGCGCTTGGGTGAAGTGATGTGGATCAAACTTCCAGCCAGCTGCTCAGAGTTGGAGGACATGGTGCATAAAGCCGATGTCTCGGCCCCAACCACCCCAACAAGGGGGGCACGGTGCTGGCTTGTGTGAACACAAATGGGGGCGGGGAACTCACTACCTGCAGAGAACACTGTGTGAACATGGGGCAGAGGCTCAGTAAAGCCTTCCAGTGTGGACCATACACAGTTCTCATGGGTTTTCTGCCTCTGCCTCCCAGCCTGTCCTGTGGGGACCCAGGGCCCACCTACCCCAAGCTGCACTCCCATGTCCAGGTACCCCAGCCCACAAGCACACCCAGGCATGCACACCCCACACACATGGACACCTGCACACAATAACACACACGCACACACACACGCGCGCACACAGGCAGCCCCCGGCCCAGGAAGAGGGCTCCCCAGGCAGTGGAACTTCTCACACTTCCTGAGACTGTCATCCGTGGTGACCACGTCCCCAGGTGCTGGGTGTCAGGAGTCCTGGCTGGAATGTCTGGGGTACATAAAATCGTCTCTGGGAAGCCCCAGAGCCCCTGGGCAGCAGCTGGGACTTGTAGGGGAAGAACTCTGTTTTCAGGGAAAAACAAGTTGCCAAAGGCCAGGCTATGAGGGACCAGGGGCCAAGGAGGCCTCCCCCCAAACCCAGGCCATCCCCACATGCCTGGCTTCAGGCTCTGGTTGGGTGCACAAATCTTTAACCAGACGCTGGTCGCTCCCGAGAGGGGCTGGGGTGCAGACACACTGCGCTCTCCACTCGAGAGGAGCTTACCCAAGATTCTCCGGGAATGCGCCTCCTGACCTAGGATGCATGGCAGCAGAGCCCTTCTCCTGCAGCATCTGTGACAGGGACTCATTTTGTGTGTCCCCACCTGCGTCTGTGCTCCATGCCCCAGACAGAATCTCCAACAGAGGCAGGCGAGGAGTGGCCATTCCCACTGCACAGATGGGGACACGAGGCCAAGGTGACAAGGGGAGTGGAGCAGGTGACTGGGGAGGGCAGAGCCGAGACCAAAATCCGGCCCACCTGCAGCTTCCCCCACACCACCTGCTCCACCATGCCAGTGACTTCCTTCCCAAGGGCACAGGGGCAGCTCCTCTGGGCAGAAATCAGTGGCCTTTGGGGTGTCACTCAACATCATCAACCAAGAGCTGGCCCCCAGGGGAGGTGGGGGCAGAGGCCAGTGCCCCCGAGGACCACAGGCTACTTCTGGTGGGACAGAGATGAAGGAGAGAAAAGGCTGTCTGCAGAAGCCCTAGCCCTCTTGGGCTCTAGGCTCACGGGGACATCACCTGGCATGAAGAGCTCCCCCGGTGCGGGGCTCAAAGATGCTGCATCATCCGGGACAGGTTCTTCTGTGGAAGGGCCGTCCTGGGCCATCTCATGGACCCTGAAGCCCACCCCAGGAACAAAGTCAGCCACCCACAACTGTAGCCTTGCAAACCCAGGGACAGGCCTCTGCCGTCACTGGGTGTGACCTCCCAGCGGTGCTGAGAACAGCTGTCCACGACCTTCTCACCAAGTGGTGCCTCCTCCTGGGGTCACCCCCCAGCTCCCCCTCTGGGACGGGCAGAACTGTGTTCCTCCAAAATTCACATGCTTAAAGTCCTGATCCCAGGACCTCAGGGTGAGGCTGTATTTGGAGACGGGGTCTTCACAGAGGTAAAATGAGTCCATTAAGGTAAATGAGTCCAACAGGGTGGGCGCACATCCAAAGGACCGGTGTCCCTAAAAGAGGAGATCAGGACACAGAGGGACGATCCTATGAGGTCCCAGGGAGAGGTGGCCATCTGCACGCCCGCAGGAGGCCTCAGGAGAACCAGCCCCGCCCACACCTGGGTCTGGGAAGTCCAGCCTCCAGGACCAGGGCAGATAACTGTCTGTTGTTGAGGCCCTATCTGTGGCTCCCACCCCAGCTGCCCGCTGGAGGCCCGACCCCACTCTCTCCTAGGGCAACAGAGAACATCCATGCAGGGTCACCCACAAACACAACCCACCTCCCAGGTCTGGACTGGGCTGGCCGGCTCCCAGCAGAACCCGCACAGCCCATGCAAAACTCCAGCCCACTTCAACACGGGGGGCCTCCCAGTGTCCAGACGGCACTGTGGGCTACAGGCAGCATGGGAATCCAAGGCCACCTGACCCCGCCCAGAAACACACCCTCAGCGGTCCCGTCCACCCACAGCTCCTCCCATGCAGGATCCCCAGGCTCCATGCAGGGACACCACCAGGATCATTCTCTGTGGAGCCGGCCCGGCACTACAGCTGTTCAGCAGAGCCTAATGGCACCCTGCCTCCAAGATGGGACAAGAAAAATGTCTCCAGGCCCTGCCACATGTCCCCTGGGGGACTAACTGCCCCTGACTAAAAACCACTGCTCGAAAATGCACCTGGACCTTCCCATCTGCCTCCCCGCCTGCCTCCCAATCTCCACGCAAGGATGCTAAAGCTTCAGGGAGGGTGCACGGCTCCTTCCGCCAGGCACATGTCCCGTCTTCCCATCATAAAGGGGCCCCCCAGGGATCCCCAGGCTTATCCCTGGCTTGGTTTGCTCCTTTGCTTGTCTCCAGAGGCAACGCCCCAGGAGAACAAGAACTGACCACCCCCCTCTTGCCCACCAGGCTGGAGCTGGCACCCCACGAATATTGAGGGGAGAAGGAATAGACGAGTAGCAGGTCGAATGAGAAGCCTCGGAGGCACCCGCTTGGGGACAGCCCCAGGACCGACCGATACCCCCGACAGGCGTGATCACCTCCATTTCTTGAGCATGAGGACTGTCCCACCTCTCACAGAGGTCACCCCGCTGGGCAACATAGAGCAGACGTCGGTGCAGGGACCTCGTTCCGTCCCCTCCCGGCTTGAGAGGACAAGGGTCCCGTGGAGACAGAAGGGGCAGCCTGGGAGGGGCGCCCTGCGAGCCAGGGGTGGATGTCCCCCAACACTGTCACGTTCTCCTTTGGTTCCCATCAGGGAGTGGCGCTCATGTTCCTCTGGCACTGATCGTTCCTGACACAACGTGGCAACTCTCTCTCCTGCTCTCACTCAGGCCCTTGATGCCCCACACAGGTGCAGTCAGCCTCACCTGGGGCAAGAAGGGCCCTCTGGCAGTGGGTGAGAGCTGGGGCTCTGGCACTTCCATGGAAGGCATCCTCTAGCCCCATCCCTTCCACACCACCTCCCAGAAGCCCTCCTTGACTACCCTTCCTCCACCTTTCTCTCCCAGGCTCCCACGGGGTTTCCTCTGAAGCTCAGAGTCCATCTCTGCCAGCACCTGCCCGCAACATCCCACAATCACTGGCCGCCCCTTAAATGGGTGTTTGCACCCTGGTGGCACTGGGGGCCTTCTCAGAGGCTCCCTGGCTCTGTCCCCACACAATGGGAGACCTCCCACTGACCTCCCTCCAGGCTGTGATGGGGAATATGGCACACAGAAAACTGAGATGCTGCCGAAGGTGGGCACTGATGAAATAACATTAATTACAAATTAATACTGATGTTAACTATATTTCTTAAGTTTTATTTTTATCCAATTATTCTGTAAGCATCAATTAATCTACTACGATGACAGGCACTGGGGGTCTAGAAATGGGAGGATAATGTGCCCATCTTCTCCAATCCAACTTCTTGGGCACTGCCTGCAAATGTGAACTCAACAATAGTATATGGTGTAAGTGAATGAACGAACAAACAAATGAATGAGTGAATGAGTCAGGAGCTCGAGGTCCACTTGGGGAAACAGGTTACCCAGAGGCGGGCAGTCAACATGCTGGGGTGGATTCAGCTTTGTCTGGGTGGGCCTGGAGGGCTGCTCAGAGGAGGTGATGGGTCTTGAATGCCCAGGAGAAGTTTACCTGGTACGGGAGATGGGAAGAACAGAAGCAATGCCGTGGCTTGATGCATGGGGCCAGCGTGGGAGGGCCCAGCAGCAGTCAGAAGGGAGTGAGGCAGGGAGAGCCCCAGACCCTCCTCTGCAAGGAAGGAGGGCAGTGGGGATATCCCAGCACCCATTTCCTCTGGGGGCATTAGGAAATCCCCCCGAGCACATGGCTGGGGGCAGGAGCCAAGCTGGGCTCTTACTTACGCAGCTCAGCCAGTCCCCAGGTCCACCGGTACTGGGGGGACACCCACTCCCTGTGCCCGGCTCCCTGCCGGTAAGTGGGATCAGCTGAGCCTTATGAAGGTTATGCATCAATTCGAGGACAGCTGAGCTCACCCAGGGAATACAGGGCACTGCTGTTCACCGTCCACTCTCACCGTCCTTTCTAACAGAAGTGGAAGCACCCCACTCTGGAAGGAGGCCCCAGGGCCGCAGGCCCCGGGACCCGCTCCCTGGAGCGGGGCAGTTCTCACTTCCCGGACCCCCAGCAAGCCCAGCCCCGCAGACCCTCTCTCCCGGAGGAATGGGGTGGGGCGGCACAGTTTCCCTCAGGCTTTGAGACTAAGAGGCTGGGGCAGGCCTGGGTCTGGAGGTCACAGGGGGCCCTCTACAAGCATGTCCCCCCAGAGGCATTTCACCGTCCAGCCTGGGAACCCTCACCAAGGGCTTCCCCCCTACTGGGAGCATCTTCCCCCCTACTGGGAGCATCTGCCCACCTCCTCCCTCCGACACCCACTCCTGCCTCCTGGAAGCACTGGTCAGCTGCTCTCGGCACCCATCAGCCAGCGAGCAGGCCCGCTGGAGGCATCTCTGGGGGGTCAGCCTGCCCTTGGGCTCTCCTCAACAGCTGGGCTCAGGGTTGAACTGGAGACCTGGCACCCCACCTGCCCCTCTGGACCCCACCGGCTAGCCTGGGACACACGTCCTGTAAGCCCCCGAGCCCCCAGCCTCGAGCTGTCATCCTGGTCTGGTCCCAGCTTCACTGGGCAACACCTCCAGGGGGGGCCTGCAGGAGGGGGAGGTGGCGCAGGGCACCCCTGCACTGACCCCAAGGCCATAGCCTGGAGGGCCTGAGGATCCCTCTGCTGCACACAAAACCCCACCAGGGATGCCTCCGACCTTCACCGGCAGGTGGGTGGGTGGGCTCCACCAGGCTCCACTCGCCTCACCACAGATCAGAAAACAGGTATTTCAGGTGTAAGAAGCTGCTTGTCCGGCTGTCAATCAGGCAGCCCTTCCCCAGGGAAAGGGGGTTAACTGCCGTACTCAGGTGCATGCCCACCGGGCGCATTGTTCTACTTTATCAGTGACTGTGTCTGAAACCTCTGTTGGGGCAGGAGGATGTCAGGGTGTTTCTCTCACCTTAACTCTGCCAGGAGCTGCTCTGGAGGCCCTGTTCCCTCCACGGGATCTTGGGACACTGCATGGAAAATGAAGGGTGTCCCAGGCTGGGCGCCCTCACCAACCCTAGGGGAGGAGACCCTGACTTCTCTACCTCCCCAGCACAGCCTCTCAGTGCCCCCGTGGGCCTGAGTGGGTGAACCAGGCCCTCCTCCCATTGGCATGTCCTGACCAGACCCAAACGTCCTTGCTACCCTGTGGGAAGGGGAACGGTGTCCTTAGGGGCACCCTCTGCATTTGAGGAGTTGATAGGATTGGAGTCTCTGGCTAATCCCCACAGCCAGGAAAACAATGAGAAAAAAAGACTGAATCCGGGCCTTTATTTTCAGAATTCTATTTCTATGTTAATCACTTGTTTGTTTTTAAGTGAGAAGCTACACCTTGAGTGTTTTCACTAAATAAGTCTGTGTTTGAATGTCGTCCAGTGTATTTAAATTTCTCACATGTTGCATCTCACGTGAGGATTTCACTCTCTCTGTGTCTCTGTCTCTCTCTGTGTCTCTGTCTGTCTCTGTCTCCATCTTTGTGTCTCTCGGTCTCTGGACGGATGAGCTCCCTCCCTCCAGTGGGATGTCCCCATGCATCCCCTGTCTGTGCTGACCACCTTGGTCCCAGGTGCTGTCCCTTCTCTGAGACACAGCCGCATTCACAAATAATTCAGTTCAGCATTCAACAGCTGCTGCTATGACCCACCTGTGAACAGTCTCTTCTCTTTAAGCCACAGTTCTGGGGAGCAGAAACTCCCACTGTCATCCCTTTAAACCCTTTGCCCATTCTCTGCCTCACCGGATGCCACTGAACCCTTGTGCCCCACCATGGTCGCCACAGAAAAAGATGTTAGGTCTTTTTTCTCCAGTCAAAAAGGACCTCAGGAGATGGATGAGCACAAGTACCCCAAGGGGTTCTGGCCACAGTCCCACGGCAACCTCCCTGTGCTTGACCTCACACTGGGCCTGGCGTATCATGGCTGGATTGGCGCTTCCAGGCTGACAGAAGGTGGGCCAACATTTCTATACTTTTCTGCACTGGGCTTAAGTGGGCCTATCTCCCAATTTCAGCTGAGACAGCAGATAATTGTGGGAGGTTACAAAAATGATCCACGGCTTCCCTCTGTAAACTCCCCCAGGACCCCACTGGGTAGCATGTGCCCGTGGTGGATTTCATGGAGGTTTCAAGCTTGATCCTACATTCTCACTTTGACCATGGTTTTAAAAATTAAATACCCTACATTTGCTGGATGTATTCTGAAAGTGAGAGGAAAGGGACAGACACTCAGCAGTCTTAGGAAAACACCGGGCTAAAGGGGTTGAAGGAAGGGACCACGACCCCGGACTCCTGTCATCACCCATTTTATTGGTCCTGGAACTCACAGGGGTCTCCCTGGGCAGGGTGGCAGGCGGGCGTAACTCACAGCTGACCAGTGGCTACCCTGGTCAGCTCAGAAGTGGGGCATGGGCAGCTCGGGTGCTGGTCCACCTCAGGGCAATGACTGTCTGTTCTGAACACCCGGCAGAAGCAGAGACTACCCTTTGCTTGGAGGGTGAAATCCTAAACGCAGGCTGACACAAGCCAGGGAGTTGCCCTGAGGGACCAGAGAATCAGCCCCTAGAGGCTAAAGGCTGGCACCAGGCCGATGTCCTGACCACAGCTGAGGATGGCAGCTAGGACACTCGAACAATGGTCTGTTCGCATTGGTATCGAAGCAGATCTCCTTCACGTGTGTAGGCGTTGAGGTCGGTAAAAGCGCAGTGAGGAAACAGATTCCTAACTGGTACCTCGTGACAAGGAAGGCTCAGTGGGGGCCTGGCATGGGTTTTCCAGCTCCCTATCAGCCAGGGACCCAGAAGGACTGGCATTTATCACTTCACTTACTTACTGAAGCCCGATAACTGTGCGGGGGTGTTCTTTGGAGGCGGGATTATTCTGGGGGCACAATTAAGGCATTTCCCCACACTCACAGGGAAGAGTGGGAGCCCAGCCCCCTGAGGCTGCAGCTGGGAAGGAGACAGAATCTGGACTTGGAAGCCCAGTCCTGGGGTGAGACCCAGGCCCACTGCCCACCCACTGGTGGCACCACACGGTCTTGGTGCATCTGCACCCCTGCAAGCCACCATTTCTTTGTCGTCAATAGTTAATGACAACTGGGTGGGTTTTCAGAAAGACTGGGATGATGGACACAAAGTCCCTGGCACCCAGTGGCTCCTCAATGTGACAATGTTGTTGTAGAGGATCCATATACATCCTAAAACATGAACCCGTGAATGCAGCCTTATTAGGAAAAAGGACCTTTGCAGGTGTGGCTAAGTTAAAGATCTTGAGATGGGGTCACCCTGGATTCTCCAGTGGGCCCTCACCCCAGTGACAAGTATCCTCATAAGAAAGGCAGAGGGGGTCTGGAATGACCAGGCAGCCATGTGACCATGCAGGCAGAGGCTGCAGTGGTGCAGCCACAGGCCAAGGACGCCTGGGCCCCTGAGCAGGAAGAGGCCGGAGGAGGAGCCTTCAGAGGAAGCCCCTGGATTTCGGACTTCCGGCCTCTGGAACCCTGAGAGGACAGGTCTCTGTCTGAGCCCGCCGGTCCCTGGAACTCTGTTAGAGCAGCCAGGGGAAGCTAATACACCTGCGGTCACTCATTAGGGGTGGCTGAGTGGAGGAGACACACCGGATGGAAGGTGCGGTGAGATTGGTTTATCATTTCAGCAACTATCGGCCATCAGCAGCCTGGTGCCTGGCGTGCGCCTTCTGGGGGAAGACCCCAGAGTTGATGAAGCAGCCCTCCCCGTCCAAGTGAGGGTCTGGTTTACCCAGGGAAACAGTAGGCCATCCCTACGGAAGGGGTCCTGCCAAATGTGGTGTGCATTTCAGCAGCTGCTTGGTTCCCTCTGCCTGTCACCTATACTTCCTGCCGTCCTCAGCCTGGCAGAGGTGGCAGAAACCCAACAGACCTCCAGCTCTTGGCCTCACATCGATCAGATGGCTGATTGCAGGCTGCCAACACCACGTGCCCCTACAGTTGGGTGTGCACAGGGTGGCAGAGCTGAAGCCCCCACAGAGCATGCTAAGATGGCACCAATGAGCTGCCTTTTGAGCTGTCTGTCCCCTGCCTGGGGCAGGGGGTGGGAACCCTGGAGTGGGGTCTGGGTCTCAGGAAGGAGCTCCTGTAAGCAGAAACTTAAAGACAGAGATGTTGCGTTTGGTGATCTGTCAGCATTATTAGGAGCGTGGCTGCCACCAGGCTCCCACAAATCGTGATATACAAATTGTCAGCAGCTTGCAGACCATTTGCAAATAAACCATCACAGTGAGGCCTTAAAGGCCCCCTAAATAAACGTTGCGAGAAAGGTAGTGACACACAGAACCTTGTTTGCATCTGTGGTGTTTGGCACTTGTTCCACCAAAGGCAGGCCTCCCCCATCCTGCGGGCAGGCTGCACAGGCAGCATGTAATAGGCAAAGAGCTGCTGATTTTTCACATAGAATTATACAAATGGAGCTGCTCTTCCATTTTATGATTGAATTAGGTAATGCATTGATGGTGCAGAAAGAACAAGGTTATGTCCTTGTTTTCCATGATTTATAGGCTTGGAGCATTTCACAGCTCCTAGTTCTGGACACAGTCACACTGACAAGTGCCTTTGGCGCCCAGGAAGGTTGGCGTCACACAGGCCTGGGACGGGACTCCAGGCCATGATCACTTCCTCCAGCGGAGCCCTGGTCGGAGGAGAAACCAGGGCAGCATGAGATTGCCTCTGTCGTTTCGTGTTTTCTCCTCCTGCCACGATGACTTATGATGACAAGAGGCGGAAGACAACTGCTTGGGACCAGGCCCTGCCACCCAAAGCAGAACCTCGGCTGCCTGCCTGGGAGCTCCTCTGCTCCTGCCTCTGTCCGGTCGCTGAGCCTGCCCTGAATGTACCAGCTGTCCTTGGACAAATCCACGTTCCTATGCCCCAGCACACCTGCAAAATGGACAGGTGCCCTTCTGATGGTTAACACTCAGCTCTGTTTGGAACCAACTGATGAACCAGAAGTCGTGCAAACATCTTCTCCCAGGATTGCACCCCGGGAAGGCAATGGATTGGGAACTTCAGAAAAAGCAGGAAAGAACAAGCTCCCTGGAATCAGGACAAGCTGAGAGGCCGCTCACGTCGCGCCCCTTCCTGGCTGCTCGCCCCCTCCCTCCCTGCCCCCTCACTGCCCGGACTCCCCTCCTGCAGCTCATTAGGCTGGTGGCTGGGGAAGCAGGAGCTCATAAAGGGGTCATGCAGTCCCTCGCCCCAGGCACGAGGGGGCTCTCATGGCCTGCTCCTGCCTGCCTGCCCTGTGAACTCTTAAACCTGCAAGATGTGCTGAGCCAAGAGCGAATGGAACCGAGCACGCTTTCCACGGAGGAAAATGATCCGCTCCTTCACAGCTGCCCCCAAGCAGCTGGGGATGCCTCCCGCCCTGCACGTGCAGAGAGCAGCATTTTCTGAACCTCGGAGCTCTGCAGACGGCATAAAGCTCATTCTGCTAGCGTGCCCTGGCCGCACCCAGACTTGCAGACCCAAGCGCCCTGCCCTTACTGGCCTTTTACGGGCTGCTCCCTGGGGCCTTCCACTCCACCCCTGCCTGCCTCTACTTCCTTCCTCCCTCGCTGTCCTGGCCCCTGCCTGCCCCCACCCTCCCTCATGCCTCAGCCCCTTGCACCAAGCTCTCTTGCCCCTTCTCACACTACACCTGCCCAGTTTCCATCCCTGGGGCTTTCTGAGGGCAGCAGTGGTCCTCCATCCCCACCCTGGGGCCAGCACACAGGCAGTGACCTCAGGTGGCTGCAGAATGAATGGAGAGAGAGTATGCACTTCAATGCAGCCATGCATCACATGGAGACTCTCTAAGCTCTGAGGCCAGAATATGGGCACAGTACCCCTGTGGGCTGGGGCTGCAGGAACGGCATTCCCTGCGTCTCTGAGTCTGTGACGTCCCACGTGCATTCAGCGCACATCAAGGCCACAGAAGACTCACTGCTGGCTCAGTGGGCTCTGAAGGAGTCCCCAGGCCATCAGCACCTGCACCCCAGGAAACTAGCAAGACATGCAGATTCTCAGGCCTCACCCAGACCCACTGCATCAGAGCCACTGGGCCCAGGAATCTGTTTTCACTTCCCTCTCTGGCCTGTGATTCTGTGCTCTGTGGGCTGAGAGGCTGCTGACCTCTGTGGAATGCCTGCTCCAGGCAGGCACCCTGCAAGGTGCTTTAAGCCTTAATCAATCTGATCCTCCCACCCTCCCAAAGGACAGACCCTGTTATTAGCCCCACTGTACAGATAATGGGAATGAACCACAGAGATGGTGAATAATGCACCCAGGGCCACACATCCGAGAAGAGTCCAGATTCAAGGCCCCGCCCTCTGACTCTAACCATGAGCTCAGAGCTGGGACTCCCACAGGTGGGGTGGCAGCTCGAGCCTGCACACCGAGGGGCAGAGAGCGCTGGAGGCCTGGCCTCTGGGGGTCCCAACAATCATCCTGCTTTTCTCCACACAGAACTGTCCTCCTCCTCCCCATCAAGGCTCGAGCCCTGTGAAGGGTCAGCATGGCTCTGGGGCTGTAGGCGTGTGGAGCATGAAGGCAATCTTCCCAGGCCAGGTGGCTTCTCGGTGGGTGCTCCACAGCTGCCTCGGCACCCAGGACCCACGGGCAGTGGAGGCGCGAGCTGCCCTTGAAGGGTGGACATGGTCCCAAGGCTGGAGAGTGGATTAAAGGTGGTGCAGGTGGAGGTGGCCTGGCTGGGTGGAGGGAGGCAGCCAGGGAGCGAGGTGGCCGGACTGGAGCAGGGCCCGGACCAGGCATCCCCAAGCAGGGAGGGAGATGCTATTTCAGCAGTGACATCCCTGAGAGTGACACCCGCTCACCATTCCTGGGCAACCTATCAGGGATACCACAGCCCTGCACCCCATCATGCCCGTGCCCCATGGCTGCCAACACACATGCTGCCTGCCCAGTCGGCCTCCCCAGAGTCAAGACAGTGGGATGCGGTGCCAATACATGGCATCGTAGCGCTGATAGATGATGGCATTATCAAGGGACCCCGAGCCAGGCTCCCCAGATCGATCCTGACCCTGGCTCCTCCTAGCAGTGTGGCCCCACAAACTCACTCTCTGCCCCAGTCTCCTCATCTAAAGTGGGGATCACCACAGGGGTGCTGAGGTCTGCGCACAGCGCTGGGTCCAGCACTCACAGGACCCAGAGAAGTGGCTCCTGGCATCCTCTTCATTTCACAGATGGGGAAACCGAGGCAAAGAACCTGACTAATCTGCCCAAGATCCCAGCGCTGACGTACGTCCCTGGTCAGACCCCGTGCACATGGCCTGCCTCTCCTCTATGGGGGGTGGAATGGAAGGTGCAAACCCCAGGTGTACCCTTTCTAGGAGGCCTTGCTTCTCTGCCACCCACAGCAGAGCACAGGGCCTGGCCAGATCGAGAACCCTGCTCCCCAGGAGTAGCCTCTGTCTAATGTCCTCCTGTCCTGGCTGGGCTTATCTGGTGAGGTGGGCAGAACTGCTCAGAACAGAAGCACACAGCCCCAACTCAGGCCAGACTCCCAGACCCTGGACAGAGGACATGCCCCTGAGCCCCGGCTGCTGGAGAGTCTTCCCGGAGGCCGGCCCGGAGGCGGGTGTGGCTGGAGTCCTGGCCCCACTCTGGAAGCCGTTTGGCCTCCTTTACTTGGCCTGGGGCTGGCAGACGGGGACGCTGACAGCGTGGTGCTGCTGAAAACACGGGCTTCCAAAGGGCTTTACCAAACACTGTGGGCATTTAGCAGGCTGTGGGCTAACAGTGAGGCATTTCATCAAACTGTCTGCAGTAACACTTGATGCCTGTCCAGTCTAGACAAAGGGATTTTGTATGAGCTTGGCTGTTTAATCTAAAAGCTGCACCTGTCTCTTTGGTTTATTTAACTCTCCCCCAAGGATTTTAAGCCAATAATGGGTGCTTGAAAACATGCCATTTCACACAGAACTTGCTCACAAGTTTATCTTTGCAGTATTTCCAAATCCTCCCACATTCTAATGTCAAAGACCTATTATTTAGCTCATATATCGTATAGGTTATAAGACACTAAACTATAATCTTGCAGAGAAATGGTCCACTTCTACTCCCCTTGAGCCAAAAGTCCATATAAAAATACCTCTAGGAAGATGCTCGCACTTGAATCAGAGCTCCTGAGCAGCAATGCAACACTGAACTTCATTCTTACTGGGATGGAAACAAATTTTATATGCCTATATATAAGAACTCCAGTGCACCCGAAAATAGAGCTGTAATTCTCCCTCGCTGGCAGCCGTCTCTGCCTGGCATTTGTATCAGACTCGAGAGCGGCTTTGCAAGGGACAAATGGACAACAGCAGCCTGGCTGGTGGCCAGACACAGGGGCCAATGGTCACATGATGGTCATGCATTTATGGCAGGGTGCCATGGGTGCAGGAAGGCAAAGCCCGGCTGACCCCCAACCCAGCTCCCTCCTATCCTCTGCCTCCCCTAGGAGGGTGTAGTGAGTACTGTCCCCCCAAAATCCATATCCACCTGGAACCTCAGAATGTGACCTTATTGGAAATAGGATCTTTGAAGATGTAAGTTGAGATGAGGTCACACTGGATTATGGTGGACCCTAAATCTAATGACCAGTGTGACGGTTAATTTCAGGTGTCACCTTGACTAGGTCAAAAGGCATTCTGGGAATGTCTGTGGAAGGGTGTTTGGGTGAGACTAGCACTGAAATCAGTGGACTCAGTCCAGCAGATCGCCCTTCCTGATTGGTGTGGGTGGGCCTCATCCAATCAGTTGAAGATCTGAACAGAATGAAAGGCCGAGGAAGAGACTTGCTCTACTTGACACCTTTGGGCTGAAACGTCAGCTCTTCTTTGGGTCTCAAACCTGCTGCCTCTCGGGCTGGAACTACTCCATCAGCTCGCCTGGGTCTCCACCTTCTGACTACAGATCCTGGGACTTCTCAGCCTCCATAATCATGGGAGGCCAATTCTTTACAAGAAATCTCCTTTCATTTATGTGCATACATCCATAACGTACATATTCTGTACGTACACACACATTCATTACGTATATATACACCTACATATGTGTGTGTGTGTGTGTATAGACATTAGCTCTGCTTCTCTGGGAACCCCAACAAGTACGGCCAGTGTCTCTGTGAAAAGAGGAGAGAGGAGACAGCGTGCAGACACCCAGGGAGGAGGCCACGCTACGACAGAGGCAAAGAGAGGAGGCGAGCAGGCACAGCCAAAGACTGCCAGGAACCTCCAGAGCTGGGAGACACAGAAAGCATTCTTCTCGGAGCCTTCAGAGGGAGCCTGGCCCTGCCCAAACCTTGATCTTTGACCTCTGACCTCCAGAAAGCGAGAGAATAAATTCCTGTTGTTTTAAACCCCTGGTTTGTGGTCCTTTGTTATGACAGTCCCAGGAAACTAGTCCACTGGGATCACTGTGATAGGAGGCCCCTACCCAAGAGTCCGAGACACGAGCATCACCCATTCATTTGCTCACTCGTGCATTCATTCAAGCCACCAAATATTCACCTAGTGATGACTGTCAGTGGGTCTCTGTCCTGGGATCTGGGGCCAGAGGACACAACTCACTGTCCTCATGGAGGGTGCATTCCAGCAGAAGGAGAGGCAAGACACAAATCAGGTTAAACAGTGGGTCAGATGGTGGCAGGCGCTATCAAGGGAAATGGCAGCACCAGGAGACAGATCCACGGTGCTGAGGAGACCATGCTACTGAAATGGGGCAGCAACATCAAGACGGGGAAGAACTGAGGGTGCCTGGCCTAGAGCCAGGACCCAGCCAGCAGCTACCCCTTGGCCCTCAGGGATAAACCAGTAAGGGCCTGAACACCAATAGTGTGGTTCAGAAACTCACTGTGTGGTCTTGAGGGAGTTACTAGGCCTCTCTGTACATCAGTGTTCTCAGCTATACTATGGGGATAATGAATGGGTCGAGCTCACATAATTGTAGGGATGAAGTGAGATGTTTCAAGGTGGTGGCATCTGCTTGTGGTCCTACTGAGTCCATAAATGGACTATATGGAATCCCCCAGACAGAGCAATTGGACATGTGGCGGACAGGTCCCTGGTACTGGACAGTCCCCATACCTGCCTCCTGGTGTTCACGCCTTAGATGACCTACTGCTGAGTGAGGGTGGACCTCGCGATCACTTCCAAGCAACAGAAAACAGAGGTGGTGGTGTCACTCTCAGGATGACACTCCATAGACTGTAACGCCCGGCTTGCTAGGGGACCCTCTTGCTCGCTGACTTTGAAGAGGAGCTGCCATGGTGTGAGCCAACATTTGGAGAAGGCCAGAGGGCCAGGGGCTGACAACCAGCAAGAAACTGAGCCCTTGGTCAGGCGGCCTTCAAGGAACTGGGAGTTGCAACAACCACGAGCTGGGCAGCAGACCTTTCCCCAGTCCAGCCCTAGATGTGACCACATGTCTGGCCCCAGATGAGACCACATCCCTTCCCCAGTCTGGCCCCAGATGAGAGTACATCCCTTCCCTAGTCCGGCCCCAGATGATACCACATCCCTTCCCCAGTCTGGCCCCAGATGAGACCACATCCCTTCCCCAGTCCGGCCCCAGATGATACCACGTGTCTGGCCCCAGATGAGACCACATCCCTTCCCCAGTCTGGCCCCAGATGAGAGTACATCCCTTCCCTAGTCCGGCCCCAGATGATACCACATCCCTTCCCCAGTCTGGCCCTGGATGAGACCACATCCCTTCCCCAGTCCGGCCCCAGATGATACCACGTGTCTGGCCCCAGATGAGACAACATCCCTTCCCCAGTCTGGCTCCAGATGAGACCACATCCCTTCCCCAGTCCGGCCCCAGATGAGACCACACGCTGACATTCTGATTGCAGCCCTGCACTGTGCCCAGGTAAGCCAAGCCCAGCCCCCCAGATAATAAGTGTGTGTGTTTTAAGCCACTCTGTCTTGGTGCTTTGTGACTCAGCAATCAATAACTAACACAAGCATGGCTCATCGGCAGAGTCAGTGCTGGGTACTGGGCCAGATTCACTGACATTTGTGATGCACACACGTTCCATACCAGATGCTGTTCTAAGTGATTCACAAATGCATGTTCTTCCCCAGCTGGGCCCCTAAGCATCCTATAAATTTCAGGCCATAGGGAAGCTTCATAAGGGAGTTATTAATTCAACATGGCAACAAGCACTAGAGAAAGGGGCACCCCCATTACATGAACTGGAGACCAACCCTCCTGTGCATGGGAGAGGGCTCAACCCACCCTGCTGGGGGCCACTGAGCCCACCATCTAACCACCACCCAGTCTGATCCATGATCACCAAACCACCAACACAGGGAAATGCTCATGCAAATAACAACTACCCCACTCCATACAATGCAGACATTGATATGCAAATATATTTTTATATATTTATGTTTCTTCTCAAAACTAGTAAATTGGCATTCCCATTGAACTGACAGCTAGCTGTGGGACTACTACGGACAGGGAAAAGGTTTCATTGTGCTTCCTGATGGGACACATTTAGCTACTAGCTCTTAATGACCTGAGCACACTCACACATACACATTTTCTTCTTTCGGGATTTCAAGTCATTTTCACTCAAGTATTAGCTGGTCCCTTCTTATGGGGAAATACTGCCCATGTGCATATCTGCCAACTGACTTTAAGAGTTTCTCCTGCAAACGCAGCCTCACACCCACTGCACACAAGCTCTGGTTTTAGCTGTTAGCCTTTCTGTTTTTGTAATCCTTCCTCGCCTCCTAATCCCCTCTCGACCTTGTGCTTGCAGCACGGAGTGGGCCAAGAGAGGATGGGATCCCCTCTGGAAAAGGAAGCGAAAAGCCGCTGGCCAGTTCCTATTCGGTGGTCCTCTAAACAGCTCCTTTACTACAAATGAAAGCAATTCATCTTAGCCGCATGTCAGGCAGGGTATCTGCTCACACAGGGCAGTCTCTCTGTTAGCGGGAGCGGGAGTGTGTGGGGTCAGAGCATTTGACCTTCAGGTTCCTGCAAGCTGGAGTGTGCATGAGATTACAGCTCACCCTGACTACTGCTGTCTCTCTTCTGCAATATCCCTGCCACCTGTCACTGCTCCACCCAGGCTTACATGCCTCTTCTGGTGGGGATCTCTCTCCCACCCTGGCAGCTCATTTCAGAACTGGGCATCTCCTGTAAGGTAACATCTCTGCTTACCTTGAACTAATCTCAGCCACCCTGAGACTCTTGTCTACAGAGCACCGCACTCTCCATGGGGTCCACACATGCTGCTAGACACCGCCTGACCTCTGAGCTCAGTGCACAGGGCCTTGGTCCCCTCCTGACTCTCCCAAAGCCCTTCTCCTCCCAGAACAAACAGCTCCAATGTGTTCCCATGTTCAATCCATCTGTCACCCTCCCGTCCATCCATGGGAGTCACCACACATGTCTGGACATGCACAGGCAACACATTGAGCCTGCGCCGGGTGCTGAGACCATGAGGAACAAAGCCAACAGAGGCCCCTCTCCTGGAGTATCTGTCCCTGGAAGCAGCCACAGGGTCAGCGAGTCCATCTTGGATGTCCTATCTGTCTTACAAGGAGTGGAAGTCTCAGAGAGGACATTTGCCACAGGATGGCCAGGGACAAACACTAGAGCCCAGGCCTGCAGGGCTGAGAACTAGAGCCGAGAAACACAGCAGGTACTGCGGCACTCCAGATACTCACTCCTGCTTCCGGAATGTTCTCTGCGCGGCTCCTGGTGGGACGGGCTTGGCCAGGAAAACAGGAAGGCCGGTGGTGGGAGTGCATCAGTCTCCAGAGTCACGTGCAAACCTGCCCTGTGGGCTTCTACAGGTTTGTCACCTCCAGGAGTGGGGCAGGCCCACCAGTGAGGCAGCTCCCCTCTCCGTGGAGGACCAGGACAGGGCAGGGGAGCTGAGGACATAAAGGTCACCCTGAAAAGGTGGACGACGAGGGCACAAACGAGCTCGGCCCCGCTGGGCTCTGCTGGGCAGAGCACCCCTCCCCCACCTCCACTGAGCAGCACATCAAGGGCTCCTGCAGGTGCTGTGCTGAGCCCCGGGAGCCGCCCCACAGCCCTCGGCTCTCCCACTGCCCACAAACCCCGCCGTGGAGCACCTCTCTCGGCAGCTCAAGGCTCGGATCCTCAAGTTGCAAATTTTTGTTGCCTGGCACCCTTTGGTGCAGATGCTGGCAGAGAAGACCTACGTGAGACCATGCTGCCCCCAAAGCCTGGACGACAGATGAGTGAGGGACCCACCAGTCCTCGGTCCGCCTCCCTGGGCCCCATCTGCTGCCACCCCCGGTCGACGTCCAGGTGCTCTGTGGGCTGGAGTCCCCAGGGAGCTGCCTTTCTTCCCTCTCATGTGTGTGTTATTTTAAAGCTGACTCCTCAGAGTCCCGCAGGCAGGGCAGTTTTACTGTCTGAGAACAGCAGCACCGCCGTAAACATAGAGGACCCCAGGAGGGCAGGAGCGAGGGTCAGCGTCCAGCCCACCCAGTGGCACCGGGCTTTATATGTGGCCCTGCAGCCCAGTGCCCTTCTGAAGCCAGGGGCCTCTTCTGGAATTCTTGGCCAAAGTTTGCATTCGTCGTAAATAAACTCAATTTCCACTGCCTTCACACAAATCATCTTTTTTTGGAACTGACAAAAAGGAAAAAAGAAAAACAAGCAAGTGCATGGGAGACGAGGAAACCGGAGGAGCGTGACTAATGCCCGGGCACCAAAAATGAAATGAAGAGGCAAATGCATGCTGCCCACTGATGTCAGCAGCAGCGAGAGGGAGCCGGAAAAGGCCCCGCTCCCAATCCTCCCCAAGGACAAGGAGGCGCGGCGAGTGACCCGCAGGGCCGCTGTCCCTGCACCCGGCATGGAGCCGGGAGCCCACGGGACCGGTTCCTCTCCAGCCCAGGTGTCCGAGTCCCCACTGGGAGGCGTGGCTTTGTGCTGCTCCTGGCAGTGACATTGCTGCGCGTCCCACGACGTCTTGCTGGTTCATGGAGAAACTGCTCTCCTTCTCCCCTGTCTTCTGTCCAGAAGGCCTTCAGGACAGGGTCTAACTGGCTCCAGCCTCAACATCCTCAACCATGCGATCCCAGGAGACCCTCGGCCCCTGGTATAAGGCAGTTTCACCCTGCCCAAAGAGGCCTCAGCTTCCGGGGTGTCTCCAGGCCCTGAGGTTGTCCTGTCTCCTAACAGTGTCTGTCTTTCTGGGGGCCTGGGCCACCACAGTGTGATTTATGCTCCAGGCTGTTGGGTCACAGGGCATCTGACCTCCAGAGGGGCTGGAGCCTGAGGTCAGCCAGGGAGGCGATCAACCAGGTCTGTGCAAATGAATGACAATGAGAACTTGGACGCCGAGACTCTGGCGAGCTTCCCTCTTGGGCAATACTACTCGTGCATGGTGACAGATGTCACCAGGAAAGGGAGATGTCCTGACTCCATGGGAAAAGGACACTGGACATCTGTGCTTGGTTCCTCTCTGGACTCTGTGCCATGTGTCCCTTCCTTGGCTGATTTTAATCTGTACACTTTCCTTGTAATAAACCTGAACTGTGAGTCTAAGAGCTTTCCTGGGTTCCCTGAGTTCCAGCAGTTCATTAAACCTGAGAGTGTCCCTGAGGACCCCCAAACGGTGCAGTTGGTATCTGAAATGGAAGTGGTCCTGGGGCCCCCAGACCCTAGAGTCATTGTCAGGGGTGAGGTGGCTCTGGGGACTGCTCCCTCCAACTTTGCACAAGCAGGCTCCCATCGATGGGCCTCAAGGTGGCCCAGGAAAAGGGCACAGGTTGTGCTCTGGGTCTTGACTTTCCCCCAGTCCTGCTCTGACCCTGGGGCCTCACAGCGAAAGGAGGGCTTGCTCCAGCCAGCAGAGGACACCAGAGCCAGCGCCCAAGACAGCTTCCCAGCGGCCACATGGAAACATGACTCATGCCCCGTGCAGTCTGTGTTTGAATATGCTGAATGTCAAGAAGGAACAGCAGAAGTAAGCAACAAGACAGAGACACGCACATGCAGATGAAGAGGCCTTTGTCTGCATAGAACTTTCTGCCAGAGACCCCAGACTATGGAGACAGGGAGGCAGAGAAGGGTGCAGCTGCCTACTGGGCCCTGCCACCTGTGTAGGCAGAGCCACAGCCCTGGAAGCATGTCATCAACCCGGAGGCCTGGGAGGGCGCCTCAAGACCGGCAGCCGGGAGCCCCGCCAGCAGCCCACCCAGTCAGAGGCCCCCCCATGCCCAACTGTAGTCCTTGCCCTCCAATGCCGGCCTGCCAGCTTCCCCACTCACTCCTGAACCACAGCAGGGCTCAGCAAACTTTCTGGAAAGACCCAGAGGGCAAGTGCTTTTGGCTTTACAGGCTGGATGGGGGTCTCCGTCACAGCCACTGGATTCTGTTCTCTGTGGCACAAAAGCAGTCACAGGCGATATGCAAATGAGTGGGTGTGGCCATGTGCCAATAAAAGTTTATTTATAAAATCAGAGCACTGCAGGATTTGCCCCTTGGACCGCAGCTGCTGACCCCCAGCCTAGAGAACCGTTGCTGAAGCCTGACACGTCACTGAATCCTCTCCCCTGCCCTCCCCCCAGCCACTGCCCTGGGCTCTAACCTGGCCCCTCTGCCTGTTGGCAATTTCTCAGACTCGGGCAGCCGGATTTAGTAAATAAAAATACAAGATACCTAGATGCATTCGCATTTCAGCCAAACAACAGCTTTTCTGAGTATAAGGACATCCCATGCAAAGCTCAGGCCACACTAATACCAGAGCAGTGTGTGTTTGTCTGACGTGACACACAACCGCGGATCCCGTATTTTGTCTGGCAGCCCGACCTGGGGGCAGCGCAGCTCAGAGTGTTGCATGGAGATTCGGAACCTGCGCTCCCGACTCTGGAGCAGAGCCTGCCCTCAACAACTGATTCCAATGAAGCCTTGATTAGAGTGGCCAACATGAGCCGCGCATCTACAGCATCAGTGGTGAATTCACTCAATCGTGAACATGAGGCGGAGCCGGGACTCACACCCAAGTCTGCCCAGAGCCTGGAAACCTCTGTGTGATCCCGCCTCCCAGGAGGGCTGCTGCATGCAAAGGAGGCCTCATGGACCCCCAGCCCCAGCCCACATCCAAAATACGGGTGGCAGGGAGGGAGGGAGAAAACCGGACTACAAAGGGTGGCTCCTCAGCTAAGTTATTTGTGTCAGTCATCTTTCTCCTCATAACAAATGACCACAAACTTGGCTGCTTGAAAACCCCACCATTCAGTAGCTCAGAGTTCTGCAGGCCAGACCTCTGCTCAGGGCCACAGAAGCTCACATCAAGGCACCGCCAGGCTGTGTCCCTTCTGGCGGCCCCAGGGGCACATCACAGCCTTGTTTCAAATCTCTGCCACCCTCACCCCCCTCACTGTATCTCTCCATAGTTCTTCTTGTCTCTGCATTTAAGGGCATGTGTGGTCACAGAAGACCCACCTGGATAACCCAGGATAATCTTCCTATTTTTAAGGTTAACTGATTAGTGACCTTAACTACCTCTGCAAAGTCCCCTTGCATGTCAGGTGACATCTTCAGGGCGTGCCATCACACCACAGTCACAGCCCTGGAGCTACAGGTAGGGACCTGCCTGGGGTTCGTGACCCCCTACGTCACCCATGAGACAGGGATACAGTGGTGCAGCAGACAGACATGGCCCCTCCCTAAAATGGCTCTGGGAAGCTGGAAACACCTCAACTCTGGGCTCTGGTTCCAGCAAATGGCTGCTTTGGGGAGCTAAGGTCAGCCACTCTACTCCCAGACCCCAGGGTTAAAGGTTTATCAGCATTTGAGGTACAACGCAGGGTCCCACACAGAAACCTACTATATCCCAGTGTCACGTGGGCAAAGCTCATGCAAAAACAGTCTTCCGTCACTGTAGTGATGAGACAAAACAGACTGCCTGTGGCCCTTCGAGGCTCCTGGCCGACTGCCTGCTGCATTTTTGTTTGCTGTGTGCTCGGAGCTTACGTCACAGGGATTTGGGGTCCTGTAAGCTCAGTGGCATTTGGCAGCCCCGCCTGCTCCTACTCTCAGCACAGCTGTGCACGTGCCCCACCCCCATGTAATCTGCTCTGGGGATGTGCCTGCCGTTGAGTTTCAACATACGCATCATAACATGATTCACAAGCAGCTTGGAGTCTTGAACCAACTGCGTGGACAGGAGCCAAGGCGGAGGTGCAGGTTCTGGGAGGGGAAGAAGGGTGCTCCCGGGAGGGCCCTCCTTGGGAGCCTCTGCACCAGCCGGGGCACCTGGCTCAGGTGAGCGCTCGGCACTGGGTCCCGGCTTAGACCGGTACAACGAAAGCAGGCCCTTCCCTGCAGAACGCTGTGTTCCCATTCATGACATGTTCTAGTTCCACAGGGATTCAGTTTTGTTCAGTCTCTGGATTTAGAAAAGCAGGAAAAATAATAGGCCAATATCCTTTAGATCGGAAGCACAGCTAACAAGGTTTCCATGTCACTGTGCCAACATCCTTTAATGAACGGTGACACGCTGGGACACAGAATCGGCAGGGGCGTTTGGAGGATGCCAGAACCAGGACAAGCCCATCGCCCACACTTCCTGGGTTGTGCTCAGGTAAGTCGGAACCATCCTGTGACCCAGCACCTGGGAAGTGGGAAGACCCAGGTGCCAGTGCTCTGGGTGGTTATGAGCATTAGGCAAGATGTCCTCCTCACAGGTAGCTGGTACTGCTGCTACAAAGACTGCCATCATAATGTCCATATTGTCATCACACTATATTTTGGGCCTCAGATTCTTCCATAAAATGAGTGAAATCACCCACCGCTACTCATTGCTGTGCTGCATGGTGGAAACTGCACGGGAGTGTGATGCAGCAAGTGTCACTCACAGCACCATCTCCACAGGCAAGCAGGGCTGCAGACGGCTCTGTGTGTGTCCTCACAGGAGCTGCGTGCCAGGACATCACTTAGAAGGTGTCTTCAAACACCAAAATCCCTGATACCGACCGGTTTGCTGTCTCTTACCTCTGTCCCTCCTCCAAAAGGGACGGAGCAGAGGAAAACGCCTGAAAACCCAGTGGGTTCCTGTAACCAGAATCCATAAAGGGATGAGGCTGGGCCGCTGAGACCCCCTCACCCCTGCTCAGCCCCCCCGATGCTGGAGCAGAGGGGTGGCAGTTTCCCGGGAGCCATCTGCTGCGGTGCCAGCAAGATACTGTTCTCAACGAGCCAGGGTGTCACTGGAAAGCTCCAAGTTCATGGCACATGGCCAGGTCACGGAGGTCCCACATTCCTGCAGAGTACAGGCTGGTGTCTCACTAAAAGGATAAACGTTGGCTTAGGTATTTATAATAGACCACATGGCTCAGCTCCAAGGTCCAGGGAGAGGGGAAGGCAAAAGACAGGGAGAATAAGATTCATCCAGGGGCAACTGCTTTAATCCACTCCCCAAAAGGCTCATAATCCCTCTTTAGTGTGGAGCTTATAAAAAGTGCTGCCTCTCGCCCAAGCCTCCTCCCTGGGGATGTGTGAGGAGTAAAGACGAACAGCTGCTCTGTGCCCGGCACGCCAGCACTGGGCCCACGGACAGAGTGCGGCCGTCTGCTCTCTGACGGGACAGGGTGGGGGATGGGCTGGTTCTGTCACAGCACAGCCACAGTGCCCACCAGGCTCCGGG
The DNA here is from genome assembly GCF_040802235.1 of Manis javanica. Lineage (NCBI taxonomy): Eukaryota > Metazoa > Chordata > Mammalia > Pholidota > Manidae > Manis > Manis javanica. Next base: position 3,278,513 of record NC_133159.1, on the reverse strand, counting down.
CTGTGCTTTTTAAGCACATCCTTCCAGCCGTGTGTGGGGTGACATCCCCATCCTCCAGTAAGGAGACCAAGGCTCAGAGGGACCACGGGAACCACCCAAGACCACACCAGCCGTTCAGCTGGTTCCAGCCCAGGCAGCTGTGCATAAAGCCCATGTCTGAGATGTGCTGGCACCTGGGTGTGTACCCCAAAGAATGAGAAAGGGCCTGAAACAGACACCTGCAGCCCTGTTCACAGCAGCGCTACTCACAACAGCCGAAAGGTGAAACCCCCCAAGTGCCCATCACCAACAGGTGGAAAACAATGTGATCCATCCACATGGTGGAATAGTACACAGCCATGAGAAGGAACGAAGCACATGCCACAACACGGATGAACTTCCAAAACTGTCCTGAGTGGGAGCCAGACACAAAGGGTCCCACACTACATGATTCCAACTCCTGAACTATCCAGAGTAAGCGAACCCATGGAGGCAGGAAGTGGACTGCTGGTGCCAGGGGCAGGGGAAGAAACGGGGAGCAGCAGCTAATGAAAACCAGGCTTCCTACAGGAAGACAAGGAGACCTTGGAACCAGCTAGTGGGGATGGTTGCACAATACTGTGTACATACTAACTGCCACTGAAGGGTCATGTTAAAGTGGTTCATTTTATGTTACATGAAGTTCACCTCAATAAAAAACAAAAGCAAAAATGAAGTGTTGGCTGAGTCAGAGTCCCTCCTGTGAAACCCAAACATGTCCTGTGGCCTTGACATAACTGTACCTGCTCATTCATGACTCAATAGGATCCTGGAATTCCTACACAAGAGGTGGTCTTGGAATGATAGACCCACACGTGGACAACGGAAGCAGCACCCGCCCCCACCCCCCAATGATGTTCCCTGTGGAGGAAGTAAGTCCCCCAAAGTCTATGTCCGCAGGGACTCGGTGTGTGAGCTGTCGGGGGCTCCTCCCCAAATGCAAATGAGCTGTGCATCCCCAGCGGGGGCAGGTGGGTTTCTCTAAGGGAGAGTGAGGGTTCGGCTGGTGCTGGAGGGGTGGGGGTCAGTCTCTGAGGGCAGAGATGCAGAAAGGGGGACAGAAAGAAAGACAGGGTGATCACGTCGAGGTGTGCACTGTCCCGTGTGGTTCTGAGCCCGTGATTCCCCAAGAGCATTTCTTCGGGACACAGACCAGAGGGTCCCTGGCTGCCTGCAGCCACAGCTCCTCGCCCTCCCAATCCCCTCCCCGGCTGGGGTCTCCGCCAGCCTCCGCTCCAGGGCCCTCACCCTCCATTTTTTTGATACAGCCCATAGGCCTGCGCACAACCCTGAAGGCCAGCCAAGACAGGAGGCTCAGCCCCAGGTGGGGCGCGGTCTCCAGGTCTGCGGGCTCCCCGCACTCCCAGGGCCCCGCCTCTCCCTACCGGGTCTGCCTTCCCCTTCCCACCGGAAGCCACGCGGGTGCAGGCTGAGTGGGCAAGCCGCTCTGGACCTTCCCCTGCTCCCCACCTGCTGACCCAGGCCAGAGTCCTGGGCTCCGCGCCCAAGGCCCCCACTCCCGCCCGGCTGGCCTTTCCAGGCACCCCTTGGCTGCCCCCCACACAGCCTCCGCAGTACCCAGACCCAGGAGATGGACGAGAACGCACCTGCTCACCTCCCCCCACCCTGCCTACCGGAGGGTGGGGACGGGGCCCCTCAGGGTCTTGGGCAGGTCATTCAGCTGCTCGGGCCTCCGCGGATCCTGCCTGTTGAGCGCACCGTCCGCCCTCCCTAAGTGCTGGATGGGCAGCAGCTGCCCTGCTCCCTCTGCCTGGATGCACCTTCCTTCCTGGGCCCTCCTGGCTGCCTTCTACTCGTCCGTCCAGGTGGGGGACCGGGAGCCACTTCTCCCGGGAAGCCTTCCTGGCTGCTCCAGGCAGAGCTACCTGCTTCTTCCTCTTGGGCCCTGCAGTTCCATTTGCACCTCAGCTCCCTCTCCTCTAAAACGCTCCTGCAGGGCCAGGAAGGGGCCCTCGTGCTTCCATGCCCAGCACACACCTGCGTGCAGCGGGCGCTCCATCTCCCTCTGCTGACGATGGCACCAGGGGGGCCTCTTCCCTACCCAGACAGGCCCGGACCCAGCCTGGACTACAGTTGTGGAGCCCCAGACCCCAGGGGATGGCCTGGGTGGCCGGTGCTCCAAAACCCCAGCCCTGCCTGACACCACCCCCGACACCCCCCCGCCCATGACCCCCGCCTGAGAACCTGGGAAACGCAGCAGCTGAGCCGGCCTGGGCCTCAGGTTTCCGGAGCATCAGCAAGAGAATCAGATTCGCCTGGAAAGCGCCAAGGAAGGACCCTGGAGCCGCGAATGCTCAGGAGCCCCGGGGCAGGGGCGGGCAACAGATGAGCCGGGCGCCGGGGCTTAATCAGAGCCTGCAAACGCCCCCTGCCAACCTGCCAGGTATGATGCCACAGCATCCGGGGACCCGGGCGCGTAACGGGGCCATTCCGTCAACATTTTCTGGGGTTTTGAAATGCGGTGTCATAAAAATAAACATGCTTACTCTTGTCTTGCATAATTGGCTCCCCAAAGAACCCTTGTGTTCCGAAAGCCACCACGTCCCTCGGCAGGAAGTACAGCTCTTCTCAGCATCTGGGTACAGTCCTGAATTTTCTCTTTACAAAAAAGAGGGGGTGGGAGGAATGAGGGAACATGGGCGGCGAGGTGGGGTTCTCTCCCTTCTCGTACAATGTTCTTCTTGCTAAGAGCTAGAACATGGTCTTCAGCTGGTCCGGAGGCTGAGGCTTCTGGCCCAAGACTGGCCTCGTGGCTCTGGGAGGTTTACTGCAATTTGCAAGATGCGATGCCCCTGCCTGGTAACCGATTCTGTTTTAGAAAAGTCAGTTGTTAAAAATCTCAACTGCATGCCAATGGAGTCTATCAGCCATCCCCAGCTCATTTCTTCACCCTCGCCTAAGATGGCTTTTTGCAGCGATGTGGGGACTGACTCCACAGTGGCACGTTTAGTTCCATCGCAGGCAGGCAGTCTGGGAGAGTGGGCACTGGACTCTTGTCAAAGGTGAGCTGCGTTAGGTAGATGCTCAAGCAGAAGCACATGGGCGCCAAACAGGGCATCACCCAAAGGTCCCCCGGAGGGAACCTGGTCTGTGTCCAAAGTGGCCAGCTTCCTCCCAGGGCCATCCTTGACCTGTATGAGGACATGTCCCTGACCCATCCCCAGCAGGAGGACATCGTGCAGGGCTCCCCATCAGTTATCTGGGGAATGCTGGGGAAGAGCTGACCACTGCGGCTACCAGCTGGCCCCCAGGGAGGCCTGACTCTTGGAGCGCTGGCCCCCAGCTACACGAACAGGCTTCTGCTGTGACAGGTGCTCAAGGGCTACCATCCTTTCTAACAGGCTCCAAACACCTGGTGGTGTTTCCACCCTTCTTCCATCTCTGTATCGTGGGCACCCATGTGGGTCCCACACTGAGCCAGGCAGGAGGGAGCTAGCCTGGGAAGCTGGGCCCAAACCCCACACTTAGCTGCCTGTCTGGGCCTGGTGTATTCCTTAAATACATCCAGTGCCCAGGTGTGGTCTTTGAGACCAGTAAGAACAGGATATAATGGTTCCAGGGACAGACCCTGGAGCCCAGCTGCCTGGGTCTGAGTACTATCTCTGCCATTTACTTGCTGTGTGACCTTGGGAAAATCATGCAACCTCTCTGTGCCTCCTCTGGAAAAAGGAGATAATTAAATGCCTGCATCACAGCGATGCTGTGAGGATTTCAGACGCATCAAGCGCTTGGCACGGTGCCTGGTACATGGGCAGCAACCAGCAAGGCACACTAACATGTATGCACCTCCATGAAGGTGTCCAGCCCATGAGGACTGGCAAGCCTGCAGGCTGTCCTGCCGCGGGAAGGGCAGTGCTGTGGCCCTCAGGTGACCACTGGGCGCCAGAACTGAAATCGCCCCACTGACCCCAGGCCTGGGGAGATCCTGCTCCCCACACCAGCTGATACGCTGGCGTCTGAGAGCACAGACCGTCCAGCACAGCGGGTCCATGCCGCTCACCAGACGCACGGGAACGAGCAGGAAGGGTGCCCGGCCTGCAGTGCAGGCTCGAGGATAACCGGTGGGTGTTGTCTCCTGGCACAGTGCTAAGTCCTCGCTTCATTTTTCCCTTTTAGGAAATCAGGTTCTTCAAAGCTCCGGGCTGCCCCTGGAACTGCCCCCGCCCCGGAGCACACGTGCCAGGCGGAGAGACCCACCTCCACAATCCCGAGAGGAGCCCCTGTGCTCTGCCCTGCCTGCGGACCCAGCACCATCTCTGGGACCTACAGGGGCACCCGACGACCCTCTGCCCCAAGGTCCCCCAGGCGGGAGGATGTCCCCCTTCCCTAAGCCAGCCCCGCCGGCCCCCTGGAGGGAAGCACACCCCCGATGAGCATGGCTGCCTCCCACAGGCTCGGGGGTACTCGGGGCCATGTCACCCACGTGCAGGGCACGCGGCTCAGACGCCCGGGGGCTCTCGGCGGGGCCACCTGGCCATCCTCGCCAGCCCAGGCCACGAGCTGCCCTCCGCCAGCCCTGGACCCCCGCCCAGTGCGGTACCACTGTCCCAGGGCAGCACGGAAACCTTTGCAAGCGTCCTTCTCTCCAAGGCGCAGTGCCACAGCAAGACACGGTGACTCTCAATAAACGTTTATCGGATGAAAAACGAATAAACAAGGGCTTACGTATAGTCAGCTCTTCCGTCACAGCAAAGGGAAGGAGAAAATCCAGACCCACCAACCGCCTGCCCGGGGGCATCTCTGACCGTCCAACACATTTATGTCTGTGGGTCGGAAGTAGGTACGGTGGCAACAGAAATGAAGACCATGCTCGCAGCAGTGTTCTGTGTGTGCGCTGCTATGCGGACAAGCCGCATGCCCATCGACAGGTGAATGGACGGACAACCGTGGTGTGTCCAAAAATGGAAGGCTCAGAAGTAAAACAGGGAGGGAGAACCGTGGCACAGCACAGACAATCTCAAGAACCTGTGTCACGGGAAAAAGACGACACATTGTACGTACTGTATGATCCCATTTACAGGAAATGCCCAGAACGGGCAGATCTAGAGACAAAAATCAGATCACTGGTTGCTTAAGGCAGGGAAGGGCACTCAGCACTGGGGACCCTGACGAAAGGAGGTGGAAACGTTCTCGAACGACTGTAGTATGGGTGCACCCATGGTTAACGCCCCTAAAAATTGCCCAACCATACACTTTGCATGGGGGAATGCTGGGGTACCTAACTTACACCTCAATAAATAAATAGACGCACACATGCACACACGGTGGACCATCCTTTCCACCCAGACTTCTGAATTCTGCTAACCCCACTTTTCTCCGCATGGCCATTCATTCATTTCCACAGTTCAGTTTCACAATAGTGCTCAATGGCCTCCTTAGATTTGCTGACATATTTATTTTTAATAATTAAATAGACTGAATAGCAGTATCTGTGTCACAGACATGATTTTATCCCTTCGTGACATCTCATTAATTCTTTGCTGCAACATAATCTCTCATGAAGACTCTAAAGCTTTTTACCTTAACCTGGAGGTGCCAGAGGACTTTGGTTTCAGAGTCAGTGGGACACAAGGACTGGGTCCTTCAAGCGCTGGCCTGACGTCAGCAGCTGGGGCCTCCAGGGTTTTTTTCCTCAGTTGTTTTGTTTTCGCCAAAGGGGCAATAAGTAACTTGATCAAGGCCATGAAAAGCGGATTTTATATAGAACATGGTCACCATAGGGGACAGTGGGAAGAGCATGAATAGACCAAGAAATAGTGGGTTCAAATCTCAGCTCTCCTACTGGCTGGCTGTGTGACCTTGGGCAAATTACTCAACCCCTCTGAGCTTCAGTTTCCTCTTTTGTAAATGACAACAAGACAGCAACAAGAACTATCTTGCATGGTCATCATGAGATCCTGACAGACCAAGTCATCAACAGACCCTGAGGATGGACTGAGGGTGCAGAGCGGTTGGGTCACTGAGTACAAAGCTTGCATTATGGAAAGGTCTAGAACTCCTATATTCCAGCACTTCTGGTTGTACAGAAAAGGATGGAAAAAGAGAAGTAAGGGGTCTAGTTCATGGGATCTTAGGAACTCACAGTCAAATTAAACATGAAGCTGCCTACTGCATTATGCACACCTTCATTCAACAAGCATTTAGAGGCACACGCTTGTGCACATGCATGCACACACACTCACATACTCACACACACACACCAGTTCTCTTATCCTAAAGACCAGATCGAAAACAGCCAAGCCACAAACCAACATTCTGCCCTCACAAATGTGAGGCTCATGACTTTCTGATCTAGAAACAAGAAACCAACTGTTTTGTGTTTGACTTGAAGTCCTCAGAATCAGTCCTGAGGCCCCGCTATGTGCCAGCAAGGAAAGTGGGGCTGTCCCCAGAAAGGCTGCTCTATTTTCGGAGCTGACCTGATTTATGTAAGGATCTGGACAGCTCTTCTTATCCAGTAATTATGCACCAGGTCATCTATTACTGTCATTGATGATGGATCTCACAACATTAGCAGCCCGCACGTTCATCTGCTGCTGTATTTAGCATTTTAAAAAATGTGCAAGAATCACAACAGAGCAAATTTTGTCAAGTAATTTTTTTATCCCTTTCTCTGTGACTGCTATCAAATCCAAACATACGGTGTCTAAAGAGGTTATACACACACACACACACAAACCCCAAAGACAATCAGGGCTCATCTTTGACAGGTAAGTAGAGAACTTTTCTCATTAAACTTTTTTATTTTAAGTGCACTGTAGATTCACAAGCACTGTAAGACATAATACGGGGAGATCCTGTGTACCCCCACCCTGCTTGCCCTGTGGTAACATTTACAAAACTACAGTACCTTGATAAAGCAGGACACTGACAGTGATACAAGCAAGATAGAAAGTATCCCTACCACCACAAGGATCTCTCATGCTGCCTGTTAGAGTCACATTGTCTTCCCTTCTGCCCCCACCCTCTCTCTAACCCCTGGCAACTACTACTCATTTCCATAATTTTATCATGTCAAGAATGCTATGGAATCATCATGTCTTATGTAACCTTTGAGACTGGCTTTTTTCACCTAGTGTCATTTTCTGGAGTTTCGTGCACGTTGCTGAGTATATTGATAGCTCTTTCACTTTGATGGCTGGGTACTACTCCAGGGTGTGAATGCACCACAGTGTGTTCAGCTGTTGACCCACCAAAGGGCACCTGAGTGGGCCCCAAATGGAGACTGCTACAAATAAAGCGACTATAGACATTCACGTACAGGTTTTCATGTGAACGTAAGTCTTCATTTCTCTGGCAAAATGCCCAAGGGTAAAATGCTCAACTGTATGGAAGTTGCATGTCAGTTTCATAAGAAACTGCCAAACTGCTTCTGGAGTGGCTGCACCACTTACATTCCTACCGGCCATGACTGAGGGGCCCAGTTTCTCCAAATCCTCGTCAGCATTTGGTGTTGTCAACATACTTAATTTTAGCCATTGTGACAGATGGATAGTGATGTCTCAATGTGGTTTTAATTTGCATTTCTCTAATGGCTAATGATGTTCAACATCTTTCCCTGTGCTATTTTGCCATCTAAATATCCTTTTTGGTGAAATGTCCCTTCATGGCTTTTATCTGCTTCTGATCGGATTGTTTGGTTTTTTTACTGTTGAGTTTTGAGAGGTCTTATGCAATTTGGGTACTAGTCCTTTGGCAGACAGGTGGTTTGCAAATATCCCCCCCATGCCTGTACACCTTGCCTTTTCATCTTCTTAAAAGCCTTTCACAGAGTGGATTTTAAAAATTTGATGAGGTCCAACTGATCACCTTTTCCTTGTATGAATTGTGCTTTTGGTGTCAAGTCTAAGAACCTCTTTGCCTTAGCCCCACATCTCAAAGATTTTCTCCTTATCTTTTCTTAAGTTTTTCATTTTACATGTAATTTTGTGAACCATTTTGAGTTAATTTTGTATGAAGTGTGAGATTAGGCTGAGGTTCTTTTGGGGGAATGGCTCTGAATGTCCCATTGTTGCAGTACAATTCGTTGAGAAGGCTTTCTTTACTGAATTCGCACCTCTCTCAAAAATCAGCCAGGCAGATATTTGTGGGAGTCCATGGCCGTGTTCTCTGCCCAGTTTTATTGACCTATTCACCATCCATCGGTACCACACAGTCTTAATTATGGTAGTTACATGGGAAGTCTTATGATCAGTTAGACTGATTCCTCCCACTTTCTTTTTCTTTTTCAGAACTGCTTTAAATATCCTAGTTCGTTTTTACCTTTACATATGAATTTTAGAATAATTGTATCTATACTGCAAATATCTGGGATTTTGATAAGAATTGTGCTGAACCTCTGTATCAATTGGAGAAGCAGTGAGATCCTTGCTTGAGGGTTCCTGTCCATGAACATGGTATATCTTCCCATTTATTTAGACCTTCTTTGCTTTTGTCCATCAGTGTTGTACAGTTATCAGCATTAACATGTTTTGTTAGATGTACATTGAAATATTTCATTGAAGGGGGACTATAAACGGTACATTTTTACTTTCAGTGTCCAGATGTTCACTGGTAATAGAAATACAATTCATTGTTTTGCAGTTGCCTTGCATCCTGCAACCTTTCTGAACTCACTTACTGGATCTAGGAGTGTTTCACAGATTATGTGAGCTTGTCTATGTAGATAATCATATCATCTGCAAATAGGGACAGTTTATTTATTCCTTTCTGTGTGTCTTTTGTTTCCTTTTCTTCATGTATCACACTGGCTACAACTTCCAGCACTGCACGGAGTACGAGTGGTGAGTGGGGACATGCTTGATGCGTTCCTGATCTCAGGGGAAAAGCTTCCAGTTTCTCAACATTAAGAATGAAGTTAGTTGTAGCCTTGTAGATAGTCTTGATCAAGCTGAGGAAATGCCCCTCTATTCCTGTTTTTCTGAGAGTTCCTATTGTGGACAGGTGTGAAATTTATCAAATGCAAACAATCATGATTTTTCCTCTTCAGCCTTTTCACAATACATTGGATTGATTAATTAATTTTCAGATATTAATTTTCAGATATAAACCCTACTTGGTCATCTATTTGCTTCTTTTTACATATTCCTGAATTTTATTTGCCAATATCGTGTTAAGCACTTGTGTTGGTTACTTTCACAAGCAATGCTGGCTTAGTCTTCCCTCTTTCGTGCTGTCTTTGTTTGGTTTTGATATCAGGGTAGTATCAGCTTCATAAAATGAAGCAACCATCTTTTTTTTTTTTTTAGATAATTATTTTTTATTGAAGGGTAGTTGACACACAGTATTACATTAGTTTCAGGTGTACAACACAGTGATTGCACATTTATATACATGATAATTCTAGGTACCAGCTATCACCCTACCAAGTTGTTACAATATTTTGACTATATTCCTTATGCTATACATTACATCCCCGTTACTTATTTATTTTACAATTGGAAGCGTGTACTTTTTTTGTGTGTGTGAGGACATCTCTCCTATTTATTGATCAAATGGTTATTAACAACAATAAAATTCTGTATAGGGGACTCAATGCTCAGTGTACAATCATTAATCTACCCCAAGCCTAATTTTCATCAGTCTCCTATCTTCTGAAGCATAACGAACAAGTTCTTACATGGAGAACAAATTCTTACATAGTGAACAGTACAAGGGCAGTCATCACAGAGGCTTTCGGTTTTGATCATGCATTATGAACTATAAACAGTTAGTTTAAATATGAATATTCGTTTGATTTTTATACTTGATTTATATGTGGATACCACATTTCTCTCTTTATTATTATTATGTTTAATAAAATGCTGAAGTGGTAGGTAGATGCAAGATAAAGGTAGAAAACATAGTTTAGTGCTGTAAGAGGGCAAATGTAGATGATCAGATGATCAGGTGTGTGCCTATGGACTAAGTATTAATCCAAGCTAGACAAGGGCAGCAAGACATCCACGGATGCAGAAGATTTCTCTCAAAGCAGCGGGGGTGAGGTTCTGAGCCTCACCTCTGTTGATCCCCAATTTCTCACCTGATGGCCCCCCTGTGTCTTAGGTTGTTCCTCCCTTGAGGAATCTTACCCGTCTCTGGCTAACCAGTCATCTTCCAGGGCCATACAGGGAAATGTAAAGTTGGCAAGTGAGAGAGAAGCCTTATTGTTTGAAAAGGTTAGCTTTTTGCTTCTTTGCATATTTATGCCCTGTGGCTTCTATGCCCAGCACTTGTCTTGAGGTATCTTTACCACTTGGAAGAATTGTGATACACCGTAAATTCGATATGAGGCACAAATTCTATTTATGGGTTGTAATTAGGAAGGAAGAAGAAAAGCTATAGAGGTAGCAGGCGGAAGAAAACATGGGAGGATTGATTATTTCTTTGACATATCTTCTTGTAGAGTAACTTCAGCATGTATAGGTTTTAAACTACTAATTAAATTGCGCACACACATTAACATAGTAGGAATACAGCTACATAACCAAAGCAGACCTACAATTACCAGCCATCTCCAGTGAAACCAAGAAAACTAGTTAGGCACCCTAGGCATTTGTGAAAACTTATCTATGATATGATGGATATTGTCCAACTGAACTTGAACAGTCTGAGAGAAATCAGACAAATTAAAACAACCCATTCCTGGGGACTGTTCACATCCCATATGTTCTTTTAACAGTAGATAGGAAGCAACCATCTTTAACAGCACTTTCTTGATGCCAGACATTCTCCACCAAGTTTTTCCCTTCTTCCAACCTAACCATTCTTTTTTAAGGACCAGAGACTCTATGAAACAGCATGAAAATGCCCCCACAGGGCTCTGCGACGCTGTGGCCCATCCATCAGTGCTGAACTCCTGAGATCCCACTCCTGGAGCCTCGTCCTCGCCTTTTCCCCTCTGGAATCTTCACCACACCTCATGGAATCTGTATGTCAGTTGGAGGAGGTTGCTCCAGTGATCTGGCCGAAAGAGGACACTTGGTCTGCCATTCAGTTGCCCCAAAGTGCCAGAAGTTTGAATTTAGTGGTCTTCCAATGAATCAGTGCCCTGCTTAACCAGGTCAGTGCATTCAGAATAATTTAGATGAGATCAGAATGTAAGCTATCTCAGAGCTCAGAGTTTTAACATTTGACTGAGAGCTCACAAATTGTGGAGTTGTCCCACAGTCCAAATTCCTGATTTTGGTATTCAAGGAGGGGTGGCCACAAAAGACCACACAGGGCACCTCAGCAATGTGTATTCATGTCGCAGGTCACACTCCCTGCCTGGAGGCCATGCCTGGCACTGAGGCCCTGCACGTAGCAACTGCCGCATCAGGATTTCCTGAAGGGCCCAGGGTGGGCTTGTCAGTGCAGGGCCACTCCCTCCAAATGCCCACAAGAGCCTTCTTGCACCTGTGTAGCACTGGTAAGCAGCCCAGTGGCCCACCTGGAACCACCTACCTCTCTGCACATTTGTCACCAGCCAGGTTCTTATGTCATGTGTTCCACACTTTCTTATTCATACTTTCAATCTTGTGAACACAGCAAGTTTCCTTCTGCAGGAGAAGCTTTGTTTTAAAAAGTGGTCTCTTCACCTGGAGGTGGAGCTCCTGATAATACATGTTTGTTTTTTGGCTTCCAAACTCCCCAGAACACACCATGCACACAGCCACCCACACCACACATGCACACTGCCACTCATATTCCCACACACACTCTCCCCAAGATACACACACACATATGGCACTTGCACACATGCACACACTCACCCCTATTTTTGGAGCAACATTCCTAAAGGTTTTCACTGAACCCAGGCCTTAGCAATTCACCACCAATCCTCCTTCCATGGAGCCCAGGTGGCAAGGACTCTCAGCATTGGTGACAGGTGCTGGGTGCAGTGGGGAGGATGAAGGCTCCACCCTCAGACCAGGTGCTGTGAATGTGAACCTCCCGAGCTTAGGAGGGGCTGCCAGTATGTCTGTCACCCAAGGTGTGTTTCTTTGGGAGCTACTTGGTTCCAGCCAGGCGCTGGCTCTGGGACAGGCAGTGGGGAGCCCTGGAAACACCCCTCTAGGAGGTCAGCTCTCCCTTCTGGAAGGTGACTCAGCTCCTGTTACTCTGTCACCTGCTGGTCTTACCTTTCCGTCAACTGACCCCCTCTGTTACAGGTGAGCAGGCTCTTTCATCCCCTCCACAGCTCCCCAAAAGTGGCTTCATTACAATCCAGTGTGGGAAGGGCCCCAGCAGGTTAAGAATGACTGGCCTCCACGGCCACACGGGACCCTGCAGTCAGCGGCCACTGCCCCCACACCAGCTCGCTGTTCCGCCTCCAGCACTGGCCCTGGGCAAGCACAGCACAGGCATTTGGCGAATGTCTGCAGCTGAATCAGGGCTGCTGGCCAGGTGGCCCTCCTTAGAGCTCACACTGACACTGCCAAAGCTGGACACTGCGCAGGGAGGGGCAGGCTCTAAAACGCTTACTTTTCTCACCTCTGAGTTTCCACAGAAAAATGCCCAGTGTGGCAGCCATTAGCCCCAGGAGGCTGTCGCATACCCACAGATGTGGAGAGCCCAAAGTGACACACTGTAAAATAAACTACACTTCCAATTTCAAAGACTTAGGACAGGGGCAAGAATGAAGTAGTCATCGAGACTACTTTATACTGATTGCATGTTGAAAAGATACTTTCATTATCATTATTATTTTTGTATACATTGGGTTAAATTAAATAGATCATGAAAGCTTATTTCATTTTGTTGGGTTCTTCTTTCCTCTTTTAACGTGGCTACTGGGAATTTTCAAAACACAAATGTGGCCTGTATTATATTTCAATAGGGCAGTGTGGTCTTCCCTGGGATAAGAGTATTTTTATGCTCAAACAAAGGCCCCTCCATTATTAGACTGCAGAGTTGTTGAGAGCAGAAACCCACTCACTTGTGGGTCTGCATGTCCGGGTGTCCTCCCAGCACTTAAGAGCTGAGGAATGAATCAAGAACAAAATGAATAAAAGCAGAGATGAGGGCACTTTCTCTGTGTTATGCAGATATTTTAAGTGCCAGACCTGTGCCTCCTGCCTTCATGTTCTCTTCCTATATACTCCCTGACAGTTAAAAATGGGATATTCTCACTCCTACTGAACTGGTAATGACTGAAAGAGCTCAGTGGGGTAGTTTTCCTTGAACATGTCTGCATTCCAATTATGACAAAACTCACACCAAAGGAATGCATTTCTAATGGTGGAATTGTGAGCACCAGTAAGTTGGGTTGAAGCAGTAATGTTTCTATGTAGGGCAGAACAGGGCCTAAACCTAAGGCCAGCCCTGCTGAGAATTGCTTTCCTGGGTCTCAGTGTGAAGTTAGGAACAAGTAATCAAAAAGGGAAGCCCTGATAAAGCAAGGTCACTGTGCCAGGCACACACACTCATTCATGCACAGACGTCTCCTGTGCATCTACTGTGCACCAGACACTCTTCCTGGGTGATGGAGAACAAGCACAGGCCCCACCCTCATGAGGCCACGACCCAGAGCAGAGGCTCCTCTCCAGTGAAAAACCGGGAGTCTGCCCACGGGCTGCTGAGTTTCCGGAAGGACACACCCCCTTAGTCTCCACTGCCAGCTACAAGGTCCTGGCTGCCTTTGCAGAAGCCCCTGAGGTCACACGCGGGCCTGAGCGCTGACTCACCAGGGAGGGAGGTGGCAAAGCCTTAGCAGCCACAGGGCCCAGGCAAGTGCCCACACAGGGCTGGGAATGGCGGCAGAACAAGAGAGGCAGCAGGCCTTGCCATGCCAGCCCTCCTTGGCCGACCACCCGGGAGAAAGTGCACCAAATGGCAGAAGTCCCAGTGAGTGGACAGAGCAAGCACAGTGAAGGGCCAGCTGGGATGGCTGAGCCACAGATGGACCCAGCATGGCTGCCACCAACCTTTCCATGGGTAGGAGGAGATGAAGAAATAAAGGGACACCCTTTTGCAGAGGGTGCACTGGGGATAGGAAGGCAAACACCGAGCCTGATGCCCTCTCCCCTGGGCCGCCTCGTCCAGTGGAGGACCTTGCCCTTTGCCAAGTGACTCCCGCCATGCTGCCCTGAACCCCTGCCGATCTGGTTCTTTTCTGGTCACATTAAAGATAGCTACAAACAATGAAGACCCCCCCAGACAAACAGTGGGCTCCTGGCCCTTTCCAAAGAGAGAAGAGGAGCCCAGCCCAGCTCACTAAGCCCCTTCCCTGCACCCGCTGGGTGCCCCAATGAACTCAACCTGTCCAGAGGCTGGAAGCAGCAATTAAGCAGCGGCCCCACTCCCCCACCCAGCAGCAGGGGAGTGGGTCCCACACCCTCTTCCGGGCGGAGCTTCAGGGACCTGGCCTTGAAGAGGTATTCCACTACTCCTGGTCGATTGCCGGGGTACGGAGCACTGCCCCCTGAGAGGGCAGGAGCAGGTGGCCAGACATGGATGGCTGGGGCAGGGAGCCAGGGCCCCGGAACTCTGACACAGGCACACTGCAGTCTCCGACTTCCTCCTAACTGGGAATTAATCGGAGTTACGTAACTGCCACTCCCCACTCGGCACCTCGTGACTCGCCGACTCCTCTGAATTCCTGGAAGGGGGTCTTAGAGAAAGAGTCAGTCAGCTGCACAGTTTCTCTGCTCCAACTCCAGGATGCCGGGCTCCTGCCTCCCCTTCGTGTCTGATGGGCATTGGGCAGAAGAAACCCTCTCGAGCCAGACTTCAAACATGAAAATCTAGATCAAGGATATATTTGGCTTTCCAAGCTAATCTTTACATCAATTTGGTCTCTACTGACTTGTAGCCCTTTGAAGAAAACTTGGCAACTAGGCATGTGGAAAGCAGATGACTCTTACGTAACCCCAGACAGGAGCCCCTGGGCTCTGGGAGGCTCAGCAATGGTTGGTGGGTCACGGTTTGATGTTTACCCACTTTATCATGATCTACGGTATGGCTTTTGTCTGCATGCTCTGGGCACCCTGTGGTTTCCCCACAGAGAGCCGGCCCACTTCTGCTAAACATCTTGACCATGCCCAGGTCAGTAATGATGAGGCCAGCATGGGGAGCCACTTTTCCCACCACTAACCAAGTAACCCCAGCTAGGAGGATGCAGGATGCAGTGGGGAACAAGCTATTCCCTCTCCAGCGACCCAGAGACAGCCTCCTCTGGGAAGCGTGCAGCTGTCTCAGCTGGTGAGAGGAGTTGCAGGGCTCACTATTTACCACCCTCTTTGGTGCGCAGAAGGAAAGGAAGCTGGTGATCAAAATAAATCAACAGAAGGCACAGACTGAGAGGAGCCTGCCGCCTCTCCTTTGCTGGGACAGTGATCCCCTGGAGGGGGGTGCAGGTGAGGCGAAGGGGGCACAGCAGGTGGTAGAAAGATTTGAGCTGTCTCCTAAAATGGTTAGTTATTTCAGCATTACTGTCCCTTACGAGCATTACAGCTGCTGACACTCGATGGATTCCGGTTGCAATCAATTTGGTAGCAGCAGCTGGAAATGGGCACCAGCCAGGATTGGACAGGAGGGCAATGCTGTCTGTGGACAGAGGACAGAGCACCCAATTCCATTCCCTGCAGCCTTTCTGCACGGCCCCAGCTGCCGGAGGACTTTACAGACGGGAGGTGACAGCCAACCCATTGGGTTCATGCAGTAGGGGCCAAATGTGGTACAGAGCTCACAGCAAGGGCTTGGGGAACCATGAAGTGCCCCACAAAAGAAGAGAGCCAAGCTACCTTTCTGCACATCCCACCCCCACCACACATGCACAGCCCAGAGCCTCCTGAACCGCTGGTGGAGAAAGAAACAGAGCAACCCCACAGGACATGCCTGGGGAGAAGCTGTGGTGCAACCAGACACTGCACTGGGAGGACTTCTAGCAAATGCCCTGCATGTGCCCACAGAGCTACAGCCTCTGGCGCCACTCACCAGCCTCCCCCCAAACTCCAAACCCCTGGTGCATGCTGAGTAAGCACCCCCTTCCAGGCTGCTCCCCAAGCTCACTTATGCGTGAGCCCCAGTGCAGCCTGTCAAGCCACTGGGCCACCTCCAAGAGATCCCTCTATTCACGCTGATGGAAGGGATCTCTGGAGCTCGTATACAACTACCAACCAAAAAGCCTGAGAACAGCTCCACGAGACTCTATCTGTTCCCCCTGCTAAGAAGACGCTCCACACGCAGCTCCATTCAAACACAGAAGCAAAAACCAAGTGCAGACTCTCTTTGAAGCCAGAGCCCTGCGCCCCTCACTCAGGTCACATCAGCGCCGCCTTCTGTCACCTGGGCTGCAGGGTCACTGTCTGCCTGAAGCCTGGCAGCAGGATGTCCAGGGCTCGCCTGGGGCGCCAGGAGGTGGCTTGTAAGCAAAGGTGACCAGCTGTGTTCAAGGGGAGGGCTCACGCCAGGCCTCCAGCAGGTGCTCCTGGCTTTCAGCCACCTCCTCGCCTGGCGTGATGTAAAAGTCCCCCCGACTTCCCCCGGCATGGCCCCTGCTCCCGGCCAGGGGACGTCTCTAACAGACATGACACAGCTCTCTCCTGTCAGCCTCCCAAAAAGGTGACAGCTCGTCTTAGAGGCACGCATACAGGAAATCTCTTGTGCTAACACCGAAGGGGAAAAACAAAAGGTCAAACTTCAAAATCACCAACAGAACTATTTCCTAAAGCAAAATTCCAAGTATATATCTCACTTGGGCGTGCTTCAGAGGAACCGCCGTAGTGAATTTTGAACCAACAGAGAGGTTTCTTGCCTTGATATTTACTCTCCTCTTCTCTTATCAAAATGTACTAATCTTTCACTCTAACAACTTACTAATGAAAAAAAAGATGTCGGTTCAAATAACTTGCCGGCAGACAGTCAATAATCAAGCACCAGACTGACAGCAGCCCGGGATGCCTCTGGTTGCTTGAGGTGAGCCCAGGCCAGGGCTGGATGCCTTTAATCTTTCCCAAGGCCCTGGAAGTCTGGCTGAGCCCCGGGAGGCAGGCAGCAGGGCATCTGGATGGGGTCACCCAGACAAAGCTGCCCTCGCCCGGTGTCATCTGTGTCCCGGAACAGCCAAGCCTAAACCGTATCTAGTCCAAGCACACAGGATCGATTCAGGCCCGGCCAATACCCAGCAGGATCCCAACATGTTTAACCTTTTCAAGCCCACGCAGGCAAACAGGACCGGGCCACCAGGAGAACCGAATCCGCTTTCCAGAAAATAGGCCGATAATAACATTTGACGATTTTCACTAGATGTTTTTAGTCTTCACCCCCGCGCCGAGGAATCAATCGTCTTGTAAATCAAGGGGAGCTAGAACACGCTTGGCCTTCTACGTCCTCCGATTTCTCAAAATCAGGACGCGCGCACTTAGGTCTCCCTTTGGCCCACTCCCCCCAGCTCTGCTGGGGCGGCGGTGGGGGCGGCTCAGGCGGCAGGCTCCGGCGACTCCTGGCCCCCTTCCTCTCCAACGTGGGAGCGCAGTGCATCCCAGTGGACAAACTCGAGAACCGCACGCTGGCTTCCTCCGCCTCCGCCTGTGTCCTGCCTGCTCTTGCTTGCAACCCGGGACCCAAACGCGCCAGCTCCGCGGAGCCCCCTGGCAGCAGGGTGGCGCTCCGAGACAGCCGCCCCACCAAGGGGACAACTGCGCACAGCTGGGACCCAGGCCGCCCGAGGCAGGGGTTGAAAGCCCTAGCGCCGCGGCAGGCCGGCAAAGTTTGCCGAAAAGGGTCTTCCTGGGCACCCCCACTGCGGGCTCCGGGCTCGGACCCCGGTTCCAGCTGGCCCTGGAGTCCCGGACACAGGCAAGCCCCGGGGCGCTCCCGCGGGTGTTTGCGTCGGTGGGGAGGGGGCGTCCGGGATCCCCCAGAGCCCCCGCCCCTGCTGCCCGCCAGCTGTGCGCGCCCGCCGAGCCCGGAGGTCACCGGCAAACAGCTGGATTGACAGCTGGGAGCCCGGGAGGCTCCCGCTCAGCCTCGGGGCCCCGAAGAAGGGAAGGGCCAGCGGCGTGGCTGTTGGGTTCTGGTTCCCTCCAACTGCGCCTGCCAAGCTCTCTCCGGGAGCCGGCGGCCGGGCGCCGGGGTCTGGCTTTCCCCGGCAGCCCCGGCCCCCGCCCCGGGTCCACAGCCTGCCGGCCCCAGGGAGGAGGCGCGCCGGGGCGGCGGGCCAGGACACTGCGCTGCTGGCGCCGCGAGCCGCGGACGCGCCCGGCCGCCCCGCTGCTAGGGAGCTGGGGCGCCCCTGCCCGGACCCGGGCGCGGGGAGCCGGGGGAGCCGGCCGCTCCCTGCGGGGCCGCGGGGCTCCGAGCTCGGACTGGCGCCCGACCCTCTCTGGGCAGCCGTTGGCCGCTCGCGCGAAGCAGCGGGAGGGTCCCTTTCTTTGCAACACTGAGGAAAGCGCAGCTTCGCCCAGCCCGGCGCCCACGTACCGCGCACCCACGCGCGCCCCGCCGCCGGCCGGGCCGCTCACCTGAGTCCTAAAAGCTGTTGAATCCACATGGTCACGTTTCGGGGAGCGGAGCCTCAGACCTTGCTCGCCCCGGCCATCTGCGCGGCGCCCGCGCCCGCTCGCTTCCGTCCCGCGGCGCCGGTCTCGGGCTCTCGGTCCGCCGCCGGCCGCGGGGCGCAGAGCGAGTCAGAGCGCGGCCGCGCGGGGCTCCATGCCGGCCGGCGCGGCGCCGCCGCTGGGGAGCATGGCTCAGGCGGGGCGGCCCGCGGGGGCGCACATCCCCGCGCCGGGGCGCGGGGCTCGCGGCCCCCTCCCGGGGCGACCCAGCGAAGGCAGCGGCGAGGCGGGGCCGCCCGCGGCCAGCCCGGAAGGGGCGCGCTCCGGCGCGGCGGCCGCGCGGCGAGGGTCGGAGGGGCCGCGGCTCGGCCCTCCCGGGCGGCGAGCAGGAAGGCCGGACGCCGCCGCCGCCGCGCTCGGTGCGTGTCTCACGGCGCGGCTCTCGCCTCCAGTCCGAGCCCCGCGCCGAGGGGCGGCGCGGTCCGGGGGTGCGGGCGGCGGCGACGCGGGCGCACGCAGGTCTCCTTCGTGCGCCACGGGGTCAAGGGGCTGCGGCGGGGTCTGCGGCGCCCGCCGGCGCCGCTCAAGTTGGCCGGGGGCTCCGTCTGAGCGCTCGCTCTGCAGACGGCCGCGGCGCCGGGGGCTGGCAGGGCGCGGGCGCGGGAGGCGCGCGGGGCGAGGGGGCCGTGGGGACGCGCGGGGGCGGCGCCGCGCCTAGGAGGAGCGCCGGGATCCCGGGGCCCGCCGCCCGCGCCCACCGCGCCCGCCGCAGAACCGCCAGCGCCGCTCGGCCGCCTCCCTACGCGCGTCTGCCTCTCGGCGCGCTCGCCCCCGCCTCCCCGAGCGGGTCCCAACTCCGCCCGCCCGGCCCCGCTCACGTCACCGCCTTCCCCGCCCCTCGAACTGGAGCCCGAACCCCCCGGCCCGGCCCGGCTGCCGCTCGCCGCCGCGCCTCGCCCGGGGCCGCCTCGCAGCGCGGCTCGGCGCCCGGCCCCGGGGCCCCGGCAGGAGGGGCCCCGGGCCGCCCCTCCCCATCCCGGCCTCGTACCGGTCCCCACCTTGGGAGAGGCTCGAGAGAGGCCGCGGGCTCCGATTGGACCGCCGGGCGCCGCCGGATGGTGTTGCCACGGTAACCGGCTGGCTTGCGGAGCAGTTTGAGGTTCCGACCCGGTTACGGGTGCACCCAGTGGACCCGGAGACTGAATTTGGGCAGGGGGCGTTCCCGAGGGAGCGCCCGGGGAGCGTGGGGCCGGGGCTGCGCGGAAAGTTTCCTCCCGCGGAGCCGCAGGCGAGCAGCCGCCGTCACGGATCCCTCCCTTCCCGCGGCCGGACCCCCGCCTCCCACCCTGGCGAGGAGGCCTCCGAGTTCCTGGTCAGAGCTCAGCACCTCCCGCCCAGCCCGGCCCGATCCTGAATGCCGACGGGCCAGCGGGGCCGGGCTGCGGCTGCTGCAGGGCCAGGCCCTCCCTCCCAGCGGCCCGGAGCCCGGGACCCGGCCGGCCAGCCTCTGGCACCGTATTCAGCGCGCCCCTTCCTCACGCAGGACTTCCCCTGTGCCTGCCCACTGAGGCTCTGTTTGCCAGACAGCGACTGGAGGGGGAAAGGCAGCTGGTGAGAGACCGGTTTCACTGAGACAAGTGACAGTAAATCTCTCGACCCAAGGCCAGTCCTGGGGTCTTCTGGAGAAAACACCAGCAAAGCCCTGCTCCATGGGGCCTCAGACGTCAGGAGGCCTAGTGCAGCCCTTTAGTGGCAAAAGTGGATGCGGGGATCTAGGGAGGGGAAGGGAGAGGCGAACATGGGGTCTGGATCCATGCCGGTTCCTTCCCAGCTAAGCTCTGGGATCGCCCCAGCAGGGTGGGAGCAGCTCGGAGACCCTTCGCCCTCCACCCCCCATTTCCTGGAAGTCAAGTGGGAGGGAGCAACTGGTGCATGGGCGGAGCCAGGCCCGAGGGACGGGGGTCCCTGGAAGGCCCCCCATCCCTGGGGCTCCGGGTCTTTGAGAGCCATAGGACTGGACTCTGCTCTGGGAGGAGGCCAGGCCACCTGCCTGCTCAGGAAGATCCCAGAGAGGAGCAAGAGGCAGGCAGGGCAGTGGGGTAACAACCCACAACTTGACCTGGGCAAAGCAGCCACCGCTGTTGCTAACTGTGGGCCCCTGGAGGTGCTAGGTGCCCTCTCTGGTCCTCAGTTTCCATGGCTGTAAAATGGGTTTCCTGTTTCCTTTCACGCAAAGAACTTTGTGGGGATTGATTGGATGGCCTCACAGTGTCACTCTTATGGTCCAAAGAAGCACCAGCCTGAATCGTCACTTTGCCTGTCTGGCCGCTCACGGGTGGACCTCCTCCAGCGCCCGCTCCCTGAGGGGTTTGCAGGAGCGGGTCGCACCGAGGGAGGCAGGGAGATCCTGAAACAGCAAGCTGGGCGGCGGAGAGCTGCCAGAGCAGGGGATGCCCGCACTGCTGCCACCTAGCGGGGTGAAGTGGGGGTGACACACCAGGGAGGCCCTTCCAGGAGGCTGATTATCCCTGGAGGAAGGCACAGGGCCAGTTTCCGGCGGGGCAGCGGGTCTTGAGACCCCTTCAGCAGCCTTGTGCAAACCTATGTCTCAGAACATAGGACCTTGTCTCAGAAGTTTTTAAGTGCATACACTAAAATGCACAGGACTGTTAGGAAACCAATTACATTGAAACACATCAAATATTAAAGCAGATTTTGACATAGCAATGTATGTTCTCTATTATTACATCAAGTAATTAATTGGCAGATCCAAAGTACACCACAATTTGGAGGTCAAGGTACGTAACCGTAATATCTTGAGATCTCCACAGTCGTGGTAATGTGACAGGAAAATGGCTAGCTTCTGTTTGATGGCCACAGGTACCATCAAACCATTGCCTACATTTGTAATGGAAGGAATGCAGATTTCAGTTGGAGTTTGCAAAAATAAGGATGTAATTTTTCTCCATCCAAGTGTAAAGACCGTTTGAATTCTATCCACATACCCTGGGGGGTCCTCAGATGTCAGGTATGAACCCCTGGGCTAAGAAGAGTAGGTAGGGGTGCTTTCTGAGAACAACTTGGGATAAGCTGCGGAAGTAGCAGGGAACTCAGAGTCCTTGAACACAGCAGATGCTCCCCAAGAGGGCAGGCCTCTGAAATCTGTACAGGGGGAGCGGTGGCAGGGGAGGCATGTGAGGGCAAAGAGGCTGCTCTCCACTGCCACCCAGGCTGGAAAGCATGACTTAGGATCCGGACACACACTTTTTTCTCTCGGGCATTGATAATTCCAGTCCAACTCCCTTGAAAGAGAGCACCCACCTGCTGTTTTATTTGTTTTTATTTTTCTCCTAATGAAAGCATTGTCATTTTCCACATACTGTAAGATAATAAAACCCTGACTTCTATCTCACCATGAATGGGACAGGCTTCCTGTAATTTGACCACATCTAACATTTCTGACTGTTTCCTCCTCTCAGGAATTGGGAGGGTGGGAGTATGTTATCCCCCCCTGACACACACACACACACACACACACACACACACACACACACAGACATACACACACCTGGGCTCCCATGCGCACACTCCTGCCAGCTTCAGCAGGTGCAAAAAGGGAAGTTCTCAGATGCACCTACTGTGGAAAGATGTCCTGGTCCCCTAGCCACTTCTGGCGTGTTGTGCCCCCTGCCCAGGAGGACCCCGACACCCTGGACTGCCCGGGTGCACAGGGGCCTCTCAGAGCCCGTTGCCTTGACCCTCCACTATTTTCCCGGCAGAAGAGTTGGCCTAGCCTGCAGGAGGCCCTCTTTGAAGCTCTCTCAGGCCATTTACCTAATGGCCTTCACAGACGAGACTATTTTTAAAATCCATCCAAAGCCAAATTGAGCTGCCATTGTTCATTTTTCTCCCAAGGAGGTAAATGTGTCTTAAGCATGACATCTGATTAAATAGCTAAGTTTATGATTTTAAATAGAAGGGGAAATACTGATTAAAATTATGATGATTCTTTAAAGCATTCACCCCTCTTTCTTCACCCCTACCAGCTGTGCTGACCTAATAAAACTCACCTGGGGTGGGGAAGGAACTCCAAGCCATGTTTCCTTCTCGGCAAGGTTAATGGCCCAGCCTCTGGAATCCCTCCCTTGGCACCCGAGCTGCCGCCTCGGTGAGGCTGCTCAAGCTGCAGGCTCCAGCTGGGTGAGCGGCGTGAGGGGTGAGGCTGCCAGGTCAGAGGCTGGAGAGAGAAGCTGAGACACGGCCGCCTGGCAGAATGACTCACAGGACAGTCATCCTGCAGCTCAGGGCCAGCAAGAGAAAATGCCAGGTCTCCACTGCCTGTTCAAATATACTTGTATATCAGAAAGGGGGAAGAGGGGAATCCTTGCTCCAAGCAAGGGGGAGGCTCTCCCCGTGGGTGGAAAGGAGGCTGTCTAAGAAGCTGATCTGGCCTGGGATGGAGAAAAATCCTCATTTCAAGGCTTTAAGGAATTCTCTGCGATGACAGGTTTGTCTCTTCAGTTTATATGGCAAGCGTGACTACTAGAAAGGGGGTTAATTTGCATTGCAAAACAGAGTGACCACTGTGGGGTCTGGAGGTTTGGGAAGAGGAGAGGGTCCCAGGACAGGCAGACGCATGCAGGGAAGCCAGTCAGGGACTGGGGGTTCCCAGGAGGGGTTGCAGTACACAGATGAATCCTTACATTTCCTAGTAAACATAGCTGAGACCGAGGCCCGAGGCTGCTGTCTGATGCAGCGGTACCGCCCCGAGAGCAGCTGTGTCACGGATGATGGAGGGGTGGTCTGTGCTGTGGAGCAGGCTCGGGGCCAGGGCGGGAAGGGAAGCCGGACTCCACAGATTTCTCAGGATGGGGCTGATTTGGTTATTAAAGTAAGGGCGGGAGGTGGATCCGGGACACCATAGAGTGGGACCCCTACGTGAGGGGCCCAGGCGGTGAACTCAGACCCCTGCTGGTAGAAGGTGAGAGCAGGTGTGGGTCCTGTGGACTGAGCTCTGAGCGTGTGCAGAAAGAACCAGCAAGCGAGGCCCCCGGGAAGCACCCCACGTGGGGCAAGTGCGCAGGGCCAGCGGTCAGAACTGGGTTACTGCTGGCTGGGCAGGAGACCCCTGGCTCCAGGTAGCAAAGGCAAAGCTGGTCACCCATGCACCCATGATGTGTTATCCAAATGCATTCATAAGCCACATTCGTCGGCTCAGACTAGATTATATTGTATCAACAGACAAGCCCCAGAGCTCAGGGGCCGAACCCCACAAAAGTTGATCCTTGCTCAGGTGCATGACTGCCGAGAGTTTCCATCAGCCCTGCTGCACGTGGTCTTCATTCTGGGACCCAAGCTGAAGGAGCTGCTCCTACCTGGACATCCCTGGTCACATAGCCCAGAGCAAGGAGTCCTGGCAGAACCTCACCGTGGCCTCCAAGGCTGGGAAGGGCATTGCCACTTCTGTGCACATTTACTGGCCAAAGCAAGTGACATGGCCAGGCTGGCAGTGTCGGGCTGAGGAAGCATGAACCTCATGCAGGGAGGGACAATTGACCCTTTAGACAACCACACAATATTCTACACTTACTGGTAGGTATCAACAACTTGAGAAGATAATTTATATCTCATTTTCACCAAGCCCCTAAACTTGATAGTACCAGAATTTGTTCCAAAAAAGGAAGTTTGTTGTTTTCTGGCAAGCATGTTGAGCGTGCATACCTTTTTCTACCTCTGAGACTCTAATGAATCCTTGAATCTCAGGGCTGGGAGGACTGCACACTAGACCTCACCACCTGCCCAGGAGTCGGGCACCTGACTGATACCAAAAGCAGACATGGGACAACAATGACTGGGTGATGGGGGTACTGGGTCAGCCCCAACAGTAACGATGGTCAGATAATAGTCTTTGGGGTTGTGCTTCTATCTAGAGGGGAGAGCTGTGAGTAATCAACAAAAATCATCACCATCCATCGCCACCATCATCTAAGAGTTTTGTCGGCACTCAGGATTTATTGAGAGACCCATTCTTAACACACCGAAAAGTAACTGACCCTTCTATGTCCCCCTTTCTCAGCCAGTAATCATTGGACCCCATCTTCCCCCAAACAACACCTCAGGTGGCCTCTGGGCTGCTCACAGCCAATCTAGGGGGTAATGGAGCAGAAAAGCCACTTCCACTAATAATGCTTTGTCTGAGCTATTATCTTCAGGCTTGAAGAGGCTTCCGGGACATGCCAAGGAGGGAGGAAGACATGTCACTTATTGAGTGCCCCAGTGCCAAGCAAATACCCAGCTGGTTTCCCGCAGTATGGCCTGAAATTCACCCCAGTCTATAAACATCAGTCACCATGATGGATCTTACATTTTTGATCTCACTTAACCTCCATAACAACCCAAAGAGATTGGTAATATGAACCTACCTGGACCTCATATCTAAAGTATCTAACACTGTGCAGCTTGGGCACTGGGATGGAAGATGGCTACAGCCACAGAGCCAAGTGGGGGCTCTGGGCAAGGAAGTGAAGCAATCTGGGGTCATTTGGAGGAAGTTCAGGGGCTGTTTTGAGCTGATGTGAAGCTATTTCCATATTGCAATATGCAGTGTGACTGGTCCAGAGCCTGCCACCTGAGTAGCAGGCCTGATCATGTGCATATGTATAAGAACTTCAAAGCAGATTGTCCAAAATTACCCAGCCAGGAAGGGACGACGCGGTGACCCAGCTGGGGCCTGTCCAATGCCGAGGCTCTCTTTAGTGTGACACATGAGGTTGCTTCCAAGAAAGCAACTTCTCACCCCACTTTTTGAATATGACCAAAAGCAGGCCCCCTGGCAGGCAATATGTGTTCAAGGCAGTGATGTCCAAACTCTACCAAGTGTTCTCCTAGGTTGTTATTCTCTTACATACAATGTAGCTGGACCCTGCACAGTCAATGTGGGCCCTAAATTTTACCTCTGAAATTGAACTTCTATGAAATGTTCACTTTTGTTTAGTCCCCTGGGGAATGTGGCTGCTGTATGCTGCCAGATGACCGCCCAGCGTCCATTCTCCCATATACCCATATTACAGAACTTTTGTGATAGTCGGGGTAGGGGGGGTGATGACAAATGGGCTTGGCCAGAAGTTCATATATTCCAGCCTCTCTGGTACAGAGGGTGGCCTGTGACACAGTTCTGATTAACGAGTTAAGCAGAAATTGCTTGATGGTGGTTCTGGCAAAGTTCTTCAGGAGAGAGCCGAGCTGTTCGCACACATCATCTGCCTTCCTTCTTGCTCTTAGTCCTTCCTGCAGGGATCCAGGAGACTGGAGCAGCCACGTCGGAACCCCGAGGTGACCGGTTGAGGGTGGAAGCCACATGCCGAGAATATCAGAGCAAATGGATAGAAGTTGTCTGGCCGCTGGGGCATCACAGACATCCATATGAACCCAAATTACCTACCTACAAACTTCCTATTAGGCAAGAAATATAAATCTTTCATTAGTTGAGGCTTCACTTTATTCCATTTTTCTGTAACTTTTGGCCAAATGTGATCCTTTGATAGAACAAGCCAGTTCTCCCTGCGAAGCCAGTAGAACTCGGGTGCAGGCTAAATTTCTTCAAAGTTGGCTGTTTTCTGGGGAGGAATTTCACCTACCTTCACTAAATGTTATAATCAAAGAGGAGATAAATCTGGAATCAAAAGGCCAAATAGAAACGTAACACAGGCGTTTTAAGTTAAGTCTTCACATTATCCACCAGCGCCCGGTGCCACATCCTCAGCTGAGTTCTGCCCGAGATGGAGGTGGTGAAGCTAAGCGATTCACTGTTCCTTTGTTCTGGTGTTTCTGGAAATCTGACTGAGCGGGGAGATAAATACCGGGTCTCCCCAGAGGCAGTGACTCCCGGCTCTGGGTTTGATGCCTGCGGCTTTGGGGTTCTCCTTTGTTGCAGGAGCCAGCAAGAGGCTCTGGAGAAGGTGCTCAGATCTGTGCTCTCTGGAGCAGGTGTTTAAAAGCTGAATGAGGCTCACAGCTTCCCAAATGAGTTTGCGGAGCTCCTTTACTCCAAGCTATAAAGCGACACTAGCAACTCAGGATGATGCCGAGGAGCAGCGGTGCTCCTCCACCCACCACACTCGGGGGGACGGAGATCCACCAAATCAGCACGGCTATTTGTATCCAGCAAAAAGAAGCTTGTGGTAGCCAGAGAACATGGTTTTACTTTGTTCTTTTCTTTTTAAAAAGAATCAAATAATTTCAAGTCTGGCCTCCACCACTTACCCGCTGCTTGATCTCAGACCAGTGCCACCACCTCCCTGCCCTTGGTTTTCCCACCTTGAAAATGGGAGAGGCAGGGGCGTGCCTCCAGAGGACTACATTAGGTGAACTTTGGGGTGCTCCGCCCTGTTAGGCACACACACGTTATTAGGAAGAGGCGGACTGTCAGCGAAATTGGTGTCCCTCAGAACTGATATGCCCCCAAGGACAGACATCAACTCTCTGCTAACCTGATCGCCATGCAGCACTTTCCGTACAGGGTCCGCGGTGCCAGATACACCGTGGTAAGTCAAACACACCTGGTCCCTGCCCTCACAGGACACTGGGCATGGAGGGCTTCCTTCTCGTGTTTCACTCCGGGTGACAAGTCCCAGCTGGGTGACTCCTGGGTAAGAAGCTGCATCCAGGTGCCACTTGTCCCCATATACAACTTCTCCCCCACAGTGTCCAAGACGAGGTTGTCAGTAGGGACGTGAGCCAAGGGGTGGGAGGCAGGACTCAGCTGACTTCTGCCCGGCTGGGTTCTGTGCATCCCCTCCCACCTCGGTGTCCCAGGGCCTTCCTGTTTCACGGGGCCGGAAGGGGAAATGATACCGAAGATGGGAATGCACTCCAAAAAAGGCAGACACAATCATAAGACAATCGATCCCATGTGTTACGTCTGGTGGGTCCAGTGGGAACCCTGGACAGCCACACGGGCTGCCGGTGGGAGCCCCGCTGTTCTGGGGCCGCTGGCACGGGGACCAGGGACCCCAGCTGATCAGAGCCTCGGGAACAAACCTTCAATTAACTGTTTTATTCGTACCAACTTCCACTGACAGGATAAAAGCACACTGAAAAGTCAGGCTCCTGTCTGTCGGGAAGCTGAAGAAAGGAGGATCTATTTAGTAATCGGAGCTGGAAAACAATTATGTTCTAGGAAAGAAAAGGGGAAATGGGACCCCCTCCTCACACCGTCTGAAAACTCATCCCCAGCTGACTAAAGACTCAAATCTAAAAGCAAATACTGGACCCTTACAAGAACCTGTTGCCCCACCTTGGGAGTAGGGCAGGATTTTTAAACAGAATACTCAAAGCTCTTACATACAAGCAAAGCTTGAAACAAATGCCTTCATCAAAATTAAGGACTTCTGTTTATCAAAAGTCCCCTGGGGAACATGAAGGCAGGCTACAAACTGGGAGACAGTATTGATGAGATAAACTGAAAGAACGTTAGTATCAGTAATATATAATATATATACACACCGGGAATGCAGGGATAAACAGTGGGTTGGGAAAACGGACACAAGTATAGGGAAGGGCTTTTTACAGGCGAGAAAACACCCGCGGCCAGTAAATGTTTGAAGGTGGGAGGACCTTGGTTTTGAAATGCATGAAGGGAAGGGTCATCCTGCCGGTGTTTCTAGATATTTCCCCATCGTGAGCACACCTGCGATGTTCTGGCTGGAGATCGCACCTCCGTTCCAAAGGCTTTCAGTGCCCTTCTCTTTCCGCCCAGGTTTCCCTCATGTTTCTGCAGCTCCGTCAGCTGAGGTGAGCATCTTGTGACTTCTGTCCCTGCCAGCCTGCCTGGCAGCTTCCTGCGTTCCCAGCGAGCAGTGAAGGGAAGACCTTCAGGGAGAGGAGGGTGGTGCATCGAGAAGGACATGCAGGTGATCGGCCTGTTCCACCCCATGGCCACCCACTCCCCCTCCCAGGTCTCAAGCATTCATGGGTCTTCCACCAAGCCACTGCCTGAGGCTCTTACTGACCTGGGCTGAGGTGAGGGATTTCCTGTATTCACAGTGGCGCCCCCGCCCCCTCCCTCCTGGCCAGCAGTGCAGTGTGGACGCGCAGCCCAGAGATGCTGCAGCATTTGTCCCGGATTCTGACATGTTTATGTGCCCTGGTGGTCCCAGGGGCTCCTGCACTGCACAGAAGCATTTTGCAGCATCCTCAAGAGGCCCAGGGCAGGTAGGAGAGAGCCCAAGGTGAGAGCATGAACTCGTAATGCCCTGTTTCTGCACACCACGCTCCTCGGCCTAACGTCATTCCTGCTTTTAGGAAGCGTATGGCTCCGGCTTTGAGCACCTGGTCCAGAGGACTAATTAGCCCGCCCTTCACTTCAAAAATAAAATCCCCGCACAGTATGAGGATCCTGATTATTGTTTCCACCATTAATGCCACTCCAGCACCGATGCCCCAGCCCTTTCATTCCGGGATTTCAAAGCAAAGGCTGCATAAGGAGATAGCTATTCATTGGCACAATGGGAAGCATCCTTTGAAAATGGAGATTCCAGACTCTCGAAAGGAAAAAGCTCTGATTTCTACTCAGCATGACTAATAGGATGACAAAGCCCCTGAGAAAGATTACATAAAGTGGGGTCCAGGCAGAGTGGTGTCAGAGGCAGAACGATCCCTCACAATGCAGAAAGTGGGACCTTGCGTGTCTAAACCCCTGCAATTCTCTGCAGCCCGTCCTGTGCCCCGTGCACCCAGTCTCTACCCAGGTTGCTTGGGTTCCTACCCTCGCTTTGCACTGGAAATTGCAGCTGTGTGTCCTTGGGCAAGTTAGTCGACCCCTCTGTGCTTGTGTTCCTAATAGTTTCCACCTCTTGGGGCCTCTATGAATTATATGAGTCATCACAGGTCCAGCCCTTGGAAGTGTGTCTGGAGCATAGTAGGTACTCAGTAAATTATGGTGAAGTGGATGACGGCCATGGTGATGTCACTTTGCAGCTTAAAATTCAGCCTCAGCTTCCTGCGGCTCCGACACAAGCAAACCGTTGGCGGAGCACAGGAGGGTCACTAGGGCCTGGGCCTTCCCTCCCCTCTAGGCAGGCTCCTCCGGACTGTCTCCCCGCTGCCTCAACAGCGCTGTTGCCAGGCACCTCCCAAAGCGGTCACACTGCCTCCAGTTCCCTCAGCCGTCCTTTTTAGGAAGCTCCTCATCCTTGCTCACCTATCCCTTGGCCACCTTGCCCCTGTGTGCCCCCAGCACCCACAAGTGCTTCCTTGTCGGGCCTGTGGCTGGGTCTCTGCTTCCCCATCCTCCTCTCTCCTCCTTCCTCCAGCCACATCTCATCTTCATCATCACCTCTGTCCCTGCCCCTGGACTATCATTTCCTCCAGGACAGTCTGAACTGGCAATTGTTGTACCCAGTCCTGGTAAACGCCCCTCCTAACCCCACCAGGAGCACACGAGCCTTAGCAGGGGGTTTGGTGTTTGTGAACAAAGGTGACGCCCACTCCCTCAGGTGGCTCTTCCCTTCTCATTGGACTTCAGGGGTCACAGAGAGACGGACGGAGCAGAGGGGCTGCTCTGCCTGGCTGGCCAAGGGTGCCGAGAGCTGTATGTTAGGTGCACCACAGTGACTGGCAGAGGGCCAAGCAGGTGCACATGTGTGCAGGCGGGCAGCGTGGGTCAGTCCAGCAGGACTTCACCTGGCAGACTCATGCCTGTGTCATCATGAAGCTTCTGACAAATCAATGGCAGTCATTTCTAGACAGACCCCCAAGGAGTAGGGAGCTCCTTTCATTGTCCTTAGACATCACAAGTGACAAATTCATCCTGGAAGCATATTCACACAAGCATTTTGCTAAACGCCAGGCTCCTGACTGCACTTTGGGATTAATTGGCTGAAAACAAGGAGCTGAGTTAACCAGGAGAAGCTGGGTGAGGGCTGCTTGCAGACAGGACCTCCACGCGGCTCTGCCTCTCTGACGTGGGGGCTGCAGAGTCAGGCAGATCCCCCTGATTGGCCTCTGCAGGCCCATGGAAGACGGCGCTGTTCTGGGCTCTGGAGACTTTTAAAAACAAATGAAAAGCAAAGCAGATGATGGACTCCCTCAGAAGTAAGGCAGGTCCACGTCCCGCTTAGCCCTCTTCCTGCTATGAGGCTGTAAGAGGGGGCCGGGCAC
The DNA here is from genome assembly GCF_040802235.1 of Manis javanica. Taxonomy (NCBI): domain Eukaryota; kingdom Metazoa; phylum Chordata; class Mammalia; order Pholidota; family Manidae; genus Manis; species Manis javanica. The sequence goes on along the minus strand of NC_133159.1, from coordinate 3,247,854 downwards.
CCCCAAAGCCTGAGCCTTCCTATGGTTCCAGGTACCCTACCTGTATGTGGCTATCTGAGCCCCACCTACTCCTGGGCGGCAGAATAGCACTGCTGGGGCAGGACAGCTGGAGAGCGGGCACAGCCCTGTGTCCATGCTGAGGGGCCAGGGTGGGGAAGCCAGACCCCAAGGGGATTGGTGGCCTCCTGCGGCCTCTCTGCTCCCCACTAGCCCACGTTTCTCAGAAGCAGGCTTGGGTACGTCCAGCCACCAACCACCAGCAACCCCCCAACCCGTGGAGTTCCCCGCCTCATGGAGCAAAGGTCTCGGTCTCCCCTGAGGCTCTGGCCACCTTCTCTCTGAACCTCCCCTACAAGCTCAATGTCAGGTGTGCAGCAAGCACCCCTCTGACTCTTGCCGGGATTCATTCTGTCCCTTCATGTGCCAGGCTATGTGCCAGGCATTCAGTGGGCCCCGGGGGTGCAGCAATGAACCAGTCCCTGCCTTCAGGAGACGTGCAGTCTGCTGGCGGGCAGGGGCAGACCGTTAGTGAGGGAAGATTCAGACGTAAGTAATACACTCTCCCCCACAGAAGGCTGAGTAACAGCCCCCAAAGATGTCCATGTCCTGATCCCCAGAACCTGGGAGTATGTGACCTTACATGGCAAAGGGTCTTTTGAGGTGGGATTGAATTAAGGATCTGAGATGAGAGATTGTCCCGGATTATCTGGAAGGGCCCAGTGTCAGCACAGGGGTCCTCACAAGAGGGAGGCAGGGGTCAGAGTAAAGACAGAAATTGGAAGGTGCTGCCCTGCCGGCCTGGAGGACGAGGCATGCCGGCAGTCTCGCCTCTCTGGGGAAGGCAAGAGAGGAGGGTCCCATCCTGAGGGTCCCGTCCTGAGGGTCCCGTCCTGGAGCCCCTAGAGGCGCACGGCTCTGCCCACACCCTGCTTTCAGGCATTCCGAGTCTAGAACTGTGAGCTCGTCAATCGGTATCGTTTTAAGCCTCCATGGTAATGGGGTTTTGCTAGAGCAGCAACTGGAAACTAGTATCTCCCCCCAAAAATGACTAAGAATAAACTAAACCAGAGAAATGGACTCAAGAGCACTGGATTTGGAGGGGTGAGCTCCTGGCTGCTTCCACAGGGTGGCCAGGAGGACCAGGGAGGAGGTGACCCCAGTCAGGAGGCCAGCACTGGGGAGGTCAGGGGCAGAGGCTCCTGCCGATGGAGGTGGCGAGAGCTGGGGCAGGGCGGTGCAGCACAGACAGAGGGCATGGCTGGGTGCCAATCTCCACCCCACAACCCTGCTTCATTCAGCTTCCTGTCCTGCAGAGTCCCATGATCCCGCAGCCAGGCCACCAGGCCACACAGCCTCCTTCTGATTGTCCTGAGCCCCTCTTAGACTCGGGGTCCTTTGGGGAGAGCCGTAGGAGTGTGGTCGGCCTCAGGGGTCCAGTGGAGTCCCCTGCATTGCAAAGAATTTGGCCTTGTTCAAAGGGCAGCCTGGCTTGCCCTCGGCTCCTGAGGGTCCACACCATCCTGATGGGAGGGCCTCTGTTTAGGGTGAGGCTGGCCACGTCTGAAAGACCAACCATGTGACCTGGGTGGGTTTGGGTCATGCAATCACAGCCAAGCAGTGACTGAGATCACCTTGGTGGGTAATCAATCAATCAATCAATCACCAGTCAATCCATCATTGATCAGTAGAGTTCTAACAGAGCCCTCATAAAGCTCCAGATGCGGGGCACAGGTGAGCGTGCCTGATTGGTGATACCCTGCATGTGTTGTCACCTTGATGCTGGAGGGGGCATGGGGAGAGGACAAGGAAGCCTCCCGCGGAGCCTCCCAGACCCTGTTCCCCGGGACCCTGTCCCCTAGGACCCTGCCCTGGGCTGGCTCTGAGCTGTACCTCTGCCTGTGATAAGCCATCACCGTGAGGGAGCCGCTCCAGTGGGCTCTGCGGGACTCTCTCTAGTCTGGGGACTCCCTCCACTGGTGGCAGAAGTGGGGGTGCTCTTGCATGGAGACTGGGGTCCACTGACCGCTGCAGCCTGGCAAACTCCGGGAACCCCTCCTAAACACAGAAAGTCACCCCCCTGCCGAGGGTCGCTCAGCATCTCCCAGCCCCAGGTGTGGCCTCCTGCCCCACTGAGCGTCGGGACCACCAGCTGCTCCAGTGCAGGTCCCCTGCTGCTCATTGTGGCGGCCTCTGGCTCTGAGTTTTCTCCTAAGAAACGAGAGGTGGAAGCACAGCTCTGGTGGCTGACCACCTCAAAAATGCATATCAGTATAATTTCAATCAATACATGCAGCACTGAGCACTAACAATGCACGTTTCCCGCTGTGCAGAGAGCAGAAAGAACAGTGCCTTGTTGAGAAAGCAACTCGGATGGTGGGAGGAGATTTCTGGGTCCCCCATGAAACGCCGTTCTTGACTGGGACAGGTGAAGAAGGTGAGTCTACTCCTAGGGCCGGGTGACACTGGCGCCTCTCCCTGCGCCCGCTCGGTCTGTGCATCGTGTCATAAAAATGGGCTGCTTGGCAGGCGGCCACAGGGTGCCCCTGTCCCTTTGTTAGAGGGAAAGTGCGTGTCTCCCCAAGCACGTCTGCCCTCCTTCCTCTCTTTACCATCTTCCACTCTGCAGTCCTTCTGCCTGCTTCTCCTCCTGGAGGCCACACGCCCAAGGAGCCCCTGGACCAGGTGAGGACACCTGGGGCCCCAGTCCCAGCCCAGCCAGCACCCCTGGTCCCTCTGAGAGGGTTGTCTCTACTCACCTGTGTCAACACCCCAGACCTGGGAGGCTGATTTTCACCAAGAGGTTTGTCCCTTCCCCTAGGGAGCCCCCTCACCAATCCCCACCCCCACCCCACCAGCTGACGCCTTCCGAGGGCCCTTCCTGCACCACAGACCTTGTTTTGCAATATAATACAGTTGCCATGCGTCTGCCTGTTGACGTCTGATCTTCTCGACCTGTGTCTATGCTCCCTGGGGTAGGCACCACCCGTGTTTGTGCTCTAACATCGGCTTTGCACAAAATGTGTTAAAATGAATACAGGGTGATGTCCACTTAAAGTCCCCCTTCCCGTGTTTGGCCCCGACACTACTGTTGGCAACCCCAGAGGTTCTAGATTTTCCTCTTTCCCTTCGCTCCCTGACCCTGGGACACTCCCCAGACGCAGCTCAGGCCAGCCCAACACCCCACCCCACCCCTGGGCACCCGCCCAGCCCACTCCAGGCCTCCCCACCCCAGCTGCCTTCATGACCCCACCTGGCCCCAGGCCTCGCTTCCCTCACTTCCTCTCTGCCCCAGATCCCAGAGCAAAGACACCCCTAAGTCCCCTCCCTGGTCCCCCAGGCACTGCAGCGCTGGGTCCTCCAGGGTCCCAGACCCGGCGGCAGCTCATGTCCAGCCGCTCACCCCTCCCCCAGCAGCTCTGTCAGCCGGCCCTGCACCATTAGCGGGCGCCTTCCCCTCCGCCCTGCCCTGGGCCCTGCGGGGCTGCCCCATGTGGCTCTCTGGTTGTCCCTGTTTCCCCAGAGCACCAGGAGGACTACGGGCCTCACCCGGTACCAGGGGGAGTGGGCCTGTGCCAGAGTTGCCCTCTCTTGGCAGGCAGACATGGTTCGGGGATGAGGAAACGGAGGCCCAGAGACACTGAAACCTGCCTAGGCCTGAGGTCCCGAGAGAAACACAGGACGCCCAGGGAAATTTGAACCTCAGATAAACCACAAGGAATTTTTTATAAATGAATCCCAAACATCACGTGGGCTGTACTTATACCAGAACAAAGGAATTTGTGATTTACCTGCAACTCAAATTAAGCCGGGGTCCTGCATCTCACAGCTGGTGGCAGACGAGGAGCAGGACCTGGAGGCGGGTCTCCCTCCGGACCAGGCTTCCCCCCCCTGCTGTGCCGTCTTCCCCAGGATGTGGGCAGGCTGGCCTCCATCCCCTGCAAGCAGACCCACGGTGGCAGCTGCAGGCCGCCTGGAGGCACCAGCCAAGCTCTCAGTTGAGTGGGGGCACACAGCAGGTTCTTGCTGTCCGGGTTACAGGATGGCGATCCTGCACATCTTGTCGCCGTGACCACCTGCTCCAGATGGAACGTGTGTCCCCCAGATTCATCTTGAAGACCCAACACCTGGTGCGATGGTGTTAGGAGGCGGGACCTTTGGGGGGGTGTTAGGCCCTGAGTGTGGAGCCCCTGTAAATGGGGTCAGTGCCCTTAAAAAAGGGACAGGAGAGGCTCTTTCTCCACCACATGAGGACACGGGGAGATGCTGGCCACCCGCAAGCCAGGACATGGGTCCTCGCCAGACACCCCATCTCCAGCACCTCCATCCTGGACGTCCAGCCTCCAGACCTGAGTAGTGAGCGTCTGCTGCTGGAGCCCCCATCTGTGGTGTTTGCCACGGCACCCTAGACCGGCTGCCTTGGCACAGCGGCCCCACCCTCTCCTCCGGGAGCCCTGCCCCCTGCCTCTGCCCCGGCTCCCGGCCTGAGCTGCTCATCAATGCGGAGCAGGCCTGCTACATTAATCCACACACTGGTTACAGGGAGATGTCGTCCCGTGATCTGTCTCTGCTGAAAGGGGGCACCTGTTACTACACTGTCACCACCCATCCTGAAATGCCGTATTTAAGTGATTAAGCCAGTGAACAGTTTTATTTCCTCCAGAAGCTGACGGAGAGATTTAATCTAAATTGGCACAACAAAAAGCCCTTCCAAAGCCACTGCAGAGGTGCAGAAGGCACCTGGGAGTCAACTGCTCGGTAGGCGTGGAGGTGCAGTCTGTCCACCTGCCTGAACCCTTCCTGTAATCGTGGCAAGAGCCACACTTGTGGCCATCTTCTAGGCTCCTCACACCCCACATCCCCTGCAGACTCTCACACTGGAGTCTCAAAACTCCTGCCTATGGGAGATGCGGAGGCACCTTTCTGGAATGTTCCCAGTGGCCACGTGGGCAGGAGAGACGTCCGGCCTCTACACGTGCAGCTGGTCCTGCCTCCCAAGCTGGCCTGCTCCTGCACACCTGTGACCCTTCTGTGCACTTGCTCACCCCCTGTACCCTCGGAGGAGGCTCCAGGCAGAGCTGCTGCAGGCTGTGTCCTGGCCGAACAAGAAGCCCCGGCAAACCTGGAGGAAACCATGATGTGACCGTGCCTGGGTGGCAGCCCTGGCCCTGGCACTGGGGCAGGGGCTCTGCTGTTCCTCCACCCACCATCCAGCCGGCTCTCCCACCATCCCTCCCCGGGCTCACTGAGCTAACCACCCTGAGATCCCAGGGGTGTCGACACTCCCACCAGGGCCGAGTCAAGCTACCATTCTTGGAGCAAACTGTTCCCAAACTAAATATCCGCCAGTGGTTCTTGGGAGCCAGCCAGAGCCGCTCCAGTCCAGCTCTGCACAGCAGCCAGCCAGCAACCTGTGCAGAAGCCAGAGAGCTGTGGTCACGCTCGCTCGGTCTCTGCCTCCGCAGGGCAGGGCCCACTTCTCCTCTGTAGGTCCCTGCGTCCACATGCCAGGGGCTCCACATGCAGGGAACAGGGCCCTTCTCCGTGAGGCACACGGCCTGCCTCCCCAGACCCCGGCCCTGGCCCCACACGCCCCCCTAGGCCTTTGTGCTCCAGAGCACTGTCTGCTCATCACCCGCACGCCGAGTCGCTCCGTCCACTTGGTGGCGCCCATCCCACCCTCTCCCCAGCCACCTCAGTACCCGTGCCTTACTTCAGGAGGCACCCCAGGCCAGCCGCCTCTTGGCCAGATTAAGCACCTCCACTCTGCGCAGACCCAGCCCCCTCTCCGCACTGGGTTTATCAGCATCTGTCGCGTTCCTCCACTGGAGGTCGCAGCTCAGGTCTCACTCCTGTCTCTAGACGTGCACCCTCGCAGCGCGGCGCGTGGGGACCCGGCCAAGTGAGAGGATGGCGAGTGCCCAGGCCACAAACACTACTCTGGGGGGCGCAGGAGCCCGTTGGAGGAAAGCCCCCAGAGCCAGCAGGTCATCTGGCCCTTCCCTCCAGACCCACTGGGCAGGCCCAGAGGCACCGACTGTGTGCTTAGCCCCGTTGGGCACACGGAGGTGCTCAGTAAAAGCTCAGTCATGAGCAAGTGAAAGGCAGGCTCCCACCGGCCAGTTCAACCTGTCCATGATCACTACAGAAGAACAGGGTTTGCAGGCTTGTCTGCCACGGAAGTGCGTGGAATTAAAGCGGCGCCATTAATTGCCATGGATCTGTCAGGAAAGTCTTCCTGTTTATAATTTGAACCAATTGCCCTGTATCCTCTCCTGATGCACGTCCGCACGCAATGTGCCTCAGGCAGGTATTGATCTACTCTGCCGTAAGAGAGGCTGATGCCTGGTGTGTGGCTGCTCTGTGGCAGGTACAGGGATGTGGCCTTCTGGGGCAGTGGGGCTGAGCAGTCTGCTCTCCCACGGGTTCGGGGTTGGGGGGCCGCCCTTGCTGTGGACCAGGCCATGTGTCTGCTTGTCTGCTGACAAATGGATCATGAGCACACAGACACACGGCTCCACACCCAGCCCCACCCTGCCAAGGGAGCCCCTCCCCAGGCCTTCCCATGCTGGCAGCTGGGATGGAGAAGCGCCCCCCTTGCCCCTTGGTGGCCTTGTGGATAGTGTGTTTAAGAGGGAAGAGCCACACCTGAAGGAGTCTGGGTCCACAGAACAATGTCTGGAAAACCCTAACAGCAGCTCCTGGGTCAGACGAGAACACATGTAAAACTCACTGTGAGGTCACTAAGATTTAGGGTTAAACCTGTGGGAGGTTGGCACCAAGAGGGGCCTGAGAAGGTGAGGATCGTATGGAGAGGAGCAGAGGGAGGGGGCCCTAGACACAAAGTTTGGGTTCAGGACCCTGGCCTGCAGGGGCTGGCTGCACCCCCCCCCCCACAGGCATGGGGCTGAACTCCCTCTGTGGCTTCCAAAAGCTGGGGCAGGTTTCCTCCCAGAGTCATGGCAGCAACTCTGACTGTGGGGTAAATCACACAGCACCCCGATTCTCACGGAAGCCCCTCCCTCTTCCAGTCTTTCCTGCTGGCCTGGAGCATGCAGCTCCATCCTCTCCAGGGCCCAATTCAAGGTGAAGGAAGCCAGTGTCTGTCCGTGTGACCCGTGGGCTTGGCCGAAGGATGCTCGTTGACGGCCTCCAGCCCCACACCCAGACACAGCCACCATGGGATGGGTCACTCTGCCGGGGCTGCACACGGCCCCCCCGTTCACAGACGGCGCTTTCTCATCATGCTCTCATGTGGCAGAAGGGTGAGGAGGCTCTCTGGGGTCTCATGAGGGCACTGATCCCACTCATGGGGGCCCCACCCTCAAGGCTAAATCACCTCCCAAAACCCCACCTCCTAATGCTGTGATCAGGATTCAGCCTACAGATGCTGCCTTCCGACTCCTGGCTTCTGTGATGGTCTTGTACACACGCACAATAGGCATACATTGAGCACTTTTAATTCCACACGTGGTTCCCGCTTAAAGACCATGTGGTGATCACCTTGCTCTTGACCCTTCCCAGAACCAACACTTATCTCTTCTGCCTCCCAGCAAGGATGGCTTCAGGCAATGCTTGGCGGACAGCCAGTCGCGGTGGGGCCCATGCAGCCACCCAGAAGACATCAAAGCCCCAGCTGGTGGTCAGCGGGATTGGGGGGCATTATAAGCCAAGTGTGTGTGACCTGATGAAGACATAGAGGTGAGCAGTCTTGCCGTAGGGCACGCAGCCAGGGAGCCACGGGCAGACTCTGGCTTCAAACGATCCTTTCCGCACTGTAGGCATAAATATGCAACCAAGTATTTATTGTTTCCTAACGCTTCTTAAATTTCGTAACAAACCCTTTTGGCAGCAACGAGCTAAAATATTGCAAGTACACACTTAACAAAAAGCAAGCACTGAATGTCCTTGTTCACTGAAATTATGCTGAAGTCGCAACTTGCACGAAATGCCCATTCACATTGTCCATCCACCCATGGGCCGTATGAGGATACCGACCATACAGAGGCATCGACTTCCAATGCTAGTGGCCACTTTAAGAAGACTTTGCCCGACAAGGATTTACCACGTGTGGCTGCAGGAGGTGAAGCATGATATTTAAGTCAGACACCATTCTTCCAAACTCTGTTCGTTCAATTTGGAAGCTAAGTTTTCTCGTGCATATGTAAATGGTGGAGCAGTCAGCTGTTAACACGTCAGCTCCCCTGGCGGAGGAAGGACTTTGCAAACCGGTAAAGGAAGCCAGTTGAAACGATGACATCATAGGACATCAGTGAATTCCAAGAACGGTTCAATGTTTTCAATCCAATTTATGGACTAAAAATACAGCCTTTACAATTTCATTCTGTCAGAGGCAAAACATCTGAGACTATTGGGAGTTCTATTGCAAATTCAGCTCAGAAGTTCCACACTGAAGATGAAAGTGTGTGTCTTATTGTGGTGATAATGTGCGCACGTATTTGACAGGAGATTTATGCTAAGGTTCACAGTAAAACGTACTTATAGTAAGAAACACGGGGAGCAGATTGGAAGTGGGAATGGGTTGTGGGGCACACATAATTCAAAATCATGTCCAGCAAGCTGAGACAATCTAACAATCAAACCATGTAAGTGGCAGTTTACAAATTTATAAATACTGATGTGTATACAGTTAGAGTAACTGAGTGGCAACATTTTGTGACCATTGCATGTTGAGTTATAAAAAACCCTTCCGTATGGCATTTTGGACTATTCCCATTCATGCCCATCACGAATAAGATCCTAGAAGTGTTTGCGCCTTGAAGAGCTTCTTTTCAATCAATTTGAGTGTCAGATCCTCTGAACTTAGGTTGCAACAAATAACCCAATGACTAGGGCAACCACCAGAAAAACTCCAGCTTTTGGGGCCTTTAAAAAAATCATACTTATTGAAAACAGAGCTTGCAAACAGGAAGACATTATGTGTATCCCTACACAAGTGGAAAAAGGAAGAAACGAACCAATGCGAGTCCCAACAGCATATGGATTCAATTTAGAAATTATGTGATTATGTTTTGGAATATCTCAACCAGCAGAAAGCATCTTTTAATGAAATTCTCATTTTAAGTAAACAAATTTATATCCTGTACTGGAATGGAACAAAATAAAAAGATCTACAAGTTTGCTGCATCCGAATTGGAAGAAACATTCAAGAGATTCCTATGTGGAAACCACTTCAAAACAGACAACTTATTTGATGAGTTTTATATTGTCAGAATATTTGTCCAAGAAAGGCTCTCAGAATGGAGGCAAGAAGCCAGCCTCTGTAAATGCACTGGGGTGAAGTATTTACACATTTCAATGTGGGCAAAAAAACAGCCATGAACATAGTCTCTGAAGAGCAGAATTTGCTCTGAGCTTACCAGGTACCCCTGCACCTGCAGAGAGAAAATTGTCTCAATTAAAAATGTCATGGTCTAACAGAGAGGAGTCAGCGTGAGGCATCAACAATTTCAAATGTATTAACAACAACAACATAAACAACAACTTTGAGTAAGGACCCAAGCAATGTTATAGAAATATTTAACATGTTAAGATTCAATTGAAAAATATGTATTCGTCACAAAAATTCCAGTGGGTCTACTAATATAATCAAACCTATTTATCAATCAAAAGAATACTTCAAAAATATATAAGTTTAGTTCTTGTTAGAGCTCCCCCTTTCAAGTTGCCATTGCATCCCAGTTTGGACACCACACTGAATGACCACCAGGCCCATCATCCGAGCTCCTGCAGCACAGAGGGTTTCGAACTTCAGAATTTCCAGCCACTCATTTCATTCTGATGCAGGTGATCTGAGACCCATGTTGTGGTTGTTTTAATGGAAGTATGATTTACAACCCAGCGAAATGCAAGTTCTTAGACGTGCAATTTAGTCAGCTTTGACCATGTGTACACCTGCATGCATGACACCCAATCAAGGTAAGGGATGTTCCCATCACTCTAGAAAGTTCCTTGTGTCCTTTGCAGTGAGTCCCCTGCTCCATAGGTCACCATTCTTCTTGTTGGCTGAACTCAGAAGGGTCTGGGTCCTGGCCCGGACTAGGTCATGGACCAGCTGTGAGCAGTAACTTGGGAAGCAGCTCAAACCTTCTGAATGTTGGCAGATATTCCCAGGGCCATTGAGAGATTCCATCAGTTGAGAAGTTGGCAGTGCTGGGTGTACAGCTGGCACTTGGTAAATGAGCACACAGTCAGGGCAGATTGGGGATAGGTGAGCAGAGGTTCCCACCAGCTTGGACCCATTCACCATGGAGGGCCTAAGAGGACATGATTCTACATTCAATTCCCTCATGGTGTCCTGCTCACCCTACCTGCGTACCAGGGGTCCTACCTGTATGCCAGGTGCCCTACCTGTTTACCAAGTGTCCTACCTGTCTTCCAGGTACCCTACCTCTGTACCAGGTATTCTACCTTTCTTCAGGTGTCATATCTGTTTTCCAGGTGTCCAACCTGCATAGCAGGTGTCCTACCTGTCTGCCCCATATGCCCAAATTCCCTATAAATTCCCTTCATCAGGCAAAGATTTGTGAGCATCTCCACTGCCTGGAGTTCTGTCTTCCCCTAAAGCTCTTCTCCCTTGATACTCCAAAAGGGGTTCATGTCCCCATACACATGTCTCCCCACTCCCAGTCCCTTCCCATGACCCTTAGCACCTGTAGCATTAGTTACCCAGGAGAGATCAGCCCAATGCCCACATTGTTAGGCTCTTGGTGTCCCAGGCGCTCAGCCTAGCCCTCGACACAGACCAAACATGCAGGAGAAGTGAGCCGAGCTGCCCTCCGTCACCTGGCTGGAGGCGATGTGGCCAGCGCGCCCTCCCTCACTGTCACCAGGTTACGATGCCTCAGGGACTGGCAGCGCCTGTCAAAGCTGCTTTACATCCCCACGTGGGAAGCCTTATGTGTCCATGTTACAGATGACAAAACCTAGATTCAGAAAAGTTAGGCCACCCACACCACCCAGCCAGAAGGTGCTAGAACTGGATTCTGAGGCCAGCTCTTGAGTTCTGTCTCCTCGCTCTTTGAGGAAGTGGGAATCACACCCTGCCTGGGCATCCCCTCTACCAGGCTTCAAAACTCACTGGGCGTGCTCCCTGGCCCCACTCCCAGAGGCCCAAACCCAGCAGGCCTGCCTGGGAGGGTTTGTTGCTTTGAGGAGGCCCTAATGGGGTGCACATGCCACCCACCTGGGACCCCACATTGTCGGCTGTGTCAGAACTCTGTCCCCTCTGTGTCCTGACATCACCAACACTCAATTCCCCCATGAACCTCTGTGACCATGAAGCTCACACTTCCTGGCTCTCTGAGCCACTGCACCCTGGACCCAGCCCCTGGGCCACACAGCTCCCACCCCAGCCCCACCCGAGGGCAGAGACCACTGAAGCAGTGAACGTCTCACCCAAACTCACTGACATCTGTGCCCACGACGCTCATGCAGAGGGAATTATTTTTACCTGTGAGAGCTTGTGGACTGTGTCTGATGATGTATTTAAAGTGGCCTGTGGACCTCAGCCAGTAGCAGCCACCCTGAGTGACAGGGAAAATTGTGAGAAATTGTTCCCTGTAAAAATAATGAGCTCCTCTGAAATGAGCCAATCAAAACAGCCTCCTGATGGCTTCCTGCACCATTAGGTGCACAGGTGTGGCAGGCTGGGGGGTGCACTTTCCGGAGGAATGTGGGCCCTGCCCGGCCTGCTCTTGGCCCTGGTTGCTGACACAGGATCTGGGGGGGCAGCATTTGGGGCTGCTCTGTTTCTGGAGGCAGGTGGTCCTGGGGGAGCCGGAAACAGAGGTACAGGGAGTTTGCACCTTTGCCTGAGGGTGGCCAGAACCCGTGTGTACACTGGCCACCAGGGTCCCCGGCCCGGTGGAGGACCCCCACCTCCAGGGTGCTCAGGGTCCCCAGCCCGTGCAGCCTGCGCTGCCCACTCCTGCTGCCCCGGCCTTCATCCCCTCGGCCAGGAACATGCCCGCACCTCCTCGCCAGCCTGCAGCTTCCTCCCGGGTTTGGCTCAAAGGGCAGCCTGTCCAGGCGGGCACCCTCCCTGCCCCACGGCGAGCAGGACCCGCCTCTGCACCAGCAGAGCCCACCCGGCTGTGAGCACGACTCAGGCTGGCCCTGAGGACACCTGTCTGCTCACCTGTTTCCTTGGCCAGAACAGGGACCTTCTGGGGCGCGTGGGCTGTCTTCACCTCCCAGGGGCCTGGAATTGTGTGAGGCTGAGAACAGATGCCCCAAACCCGAGCACTGAACAAATGAATGGGCAAAGGAATGAGTGAATGAACGCAAGGGTCTGCTGAACCATGACGTGTGTGCAGGTCACGAGGCGTGACGCTCCCAGCTCAACGTGCTCACTGCCCCGCTCTCTTCCCCAGGCCTCACCTTCCTTCAGGGCCGATTCTGTGGATGCACACGCCGCGCTCTGGTCCCTCACTCGCCCGGCCCCACTTCCTCCCTTGGCCTGGGTTCGGGCTCATCAGCTCTTGCCTGACCTTCCTGTGCCAGCTGTCTCCCTGCCCCACTGCCCTTCAGGGCTCCCCACCTGGGCACAGCCGGATGCGCCTCCGCTCGGCCTCCTGCACCTGTCACCATGGGCAAAGCCCCCCGGGGCACGTGCATCCCCTCCCCTTCCGGCTCAGGCCCCTCAACCTCCCTCTCCCAGTGACTCCACAGCAGTGAATCCCTGCCGCGATACCACCCAACGCACCCCACGGCTTCTTCCCCGGGGTCTCCGCCCACCATCCTCTTTGCCCCAAATGCCCTCCCGCCCTGTCCTCCCTCCCGGGCTCTCCTCCCCGCCTGGATTCTAGCGGCTTTTGCAGACACAGCCATGGCTGCCCTGAGCGTGCCCTTCTCTCCCTCCACCATGCCACATGCCACCCCTCCGCCCCCACCAGCCTCCAGCAGCTAGGGGATTTCGGCCCCCGTGTGCTGCCTCCGACCACACGTCACTACTCCTGGCCAGTACAGAAGTCGCCCGGGAGAGTCCCAGCGAAAGGCTGGGTGCTGTTCCGGCCCGGTTAGCTCAGTGGGCCCCGCCTGGGCACACTTGGCCCACCATCCCCCCACCCCCGCTCAGTCCCTCTTCCTCTGGACGGGGAGGCTGACGTGTGTGGTGCTGGCTCCCAGGCGGCCAGGCCCACAGCCCAGGACCCTCGCTGGCTCTGAAGCACTCGAAAGCCCCTGTGAGAGCCCCAGGCACGGTTGCCGAGGATGGGGACAGTGGCCAGAGAGCTCAAAGGCCCTGCCCGCCTGGAAGCTGGGTGACTGCAAGGCCTTGAGCTTGTCAGTAAGGCCTTCGATCACAGCTTTCTTCTGGGTCCAGATGACTTAGGCTATCATCAACGTCCAATCAAGAAACCACGCTGCAGGGGGACAGAGGAGGTCAGCCAAGGCGGGCTAGCCGGGGCCAGGGCTCAGAGAGGGGTCCTCAGGCGGCGGACTCCGTGCCGAGGGGACTGGCTGCACTCCGAGCCACGCGCCGACTTTAGGATCTTCTCTCCGTTGCTGAAGTGGGTCCCAGACCCAGTGGAATAAAAACCTTTTCTCTGCCGCTGCCAGATGGCGAGTCTGGAAGCTCTTGGTTCAAAATGACCCAGGGAGGAGGTAAATTGGACCATTATTCATTTGATCGGTTACTAATTTTTAAAGCAATCTAACCTTTACATGTAGAGCGCAAAGTGTAAAGTGATTTACAGCCCGATGGTTAATTTACTGTCCCCATGTGGGCACCTGACAATCTGCGTTTCCACTTAGCGTCTCGCCCCTCCACGAGCCCGGGGTTAACGCTCTCTTCATTAATGAGAGAACCAGCCCGTCTAGGGCGTGAGGCTGTCAGGAGCAGGACCAGACGCCGCTAACCCGTTTCGTCGTCCTACCCACCACAGTGGGACGCCACCGGTACCTTGGAGCTCAGAGGCCCCGGGGTGGGGAGGGTGCAGAGCGCAGCAGCAGAGCCCCCCGAAGGAGTGGTCCGCACACTACCTCTGTCGCCAGGACAGCACGTACCCTGATGGCAATTTCGCATCTTGGAGGCACCCTCCCCAAACAGAAATGGGAGACCCTCAGCCTAGCCTCATCGCCTGCCCTGCTCTGATGTGCTCGGGTGGTCCGTCCACTGTGGGCAGCTGGCTCTGGGCATGGGTCTGACTCCCTCCCCAGGGCCCAGGGCCCAGGCCCAGCCCTGCACAGCCCAGAGATCTTGGCACTGGTTATCAAAGCAGGGCCATCACATGTGCTCATCCTACAAACAGATTAACAGCAGGGGGAGAGGGACGCGGGCCTCGGGGGAGCAGCCCCTACCAGGTCACCCACCTGCCCCCAGGACTTCAGGCCCTGGCCGCAGACCACCTGGCCCCAGACTCCACGGACCCTCAGGCCCGCTGGCCACCTGTGTGGTTTCTAGTCTCCCTCCTGGTCACAGGGAGGGACACGCTGATGCGGAGGCCACCCTGCCCAGAGATCCATGGGCAGCCTCCACCTTCCCGTCCTGCCATCCGCTCTCTTCTAAGTGTGGCTGGTGAGTTGAAGTGCCTCCTGCTTGTTTTGTTTATTTGGATCAGGAAAGTCCTTCAGATGGTGAAGGGGAACAACGTTCAGCTGACAATAATAGAGCCTCGGGCCCATCAAAAGACAAACCCAGGCCCCCGGGGAGGCCTGGCAGGGAGGGACCAGGCTGAGGGTCCTGGCAGGAAGGGCTCCGCTTAATCTCTATGTACGCTATTTACATCATTCCGCTGGTTCCGGCACGTCTGATGCGGGTATCTCAGGCTGCACTAATTCAGCAAAGGCCAGGCTCCTTTGCCAGGCCCCGGAAGGAGGCAGCCTGTCCCCACCATCCTCATGATTTCCCAGAGATGTCACTGTCCTTCTCGATGGGCCCCTGTTTTTGCTGCCACCACCCACTCCCCTCATTTGGGAAAGGGCACCCACATTTCCTTCGGGAGGTCCCACCCTCTGCTCTCCCCAGGGGCCTTGACTGGCTCCAGCCTATGAGCAGTTTCCATCTCCCCGGCCACAGGGATCTGTTCACAGGCAGATACAAGAGTGAAGCCAGCGGGTCCTAGGGACCTGGGACAGCGAGCAGGCCACTGTCTCTCCCACAGGATACACCCTGGTGGACGCTGGCTTGGCAGTCATCTTGCAATAACGAGGGGACAATGAGCCTTGGGATGAAACCTCCTGAGAGCAGCGAGAAAACAGCAAGGTAACCGGCATGGGAGGGCGCTGTGGGCTGCCCCCCAAATACAGCCCACCTGGGATCTCAGACTGTACACCTGTGCAGATGTGGTTAGTTAAGTGGGTGACATCTGACGAAGGGAGAAGAGGCCGGCGGCTGCCTTTCCTCACCAGGCAAACACCAGGGGAACCCACGCAGATGCCGCGTGCTGGCCCCCAGCTCCCCTTCTATAAACCCATCTTCTGCGGCTTCCCAGCTCTCCCCATCTGGGGTGAGATCACCCCATCCAGCAGCCATGCCTCCACAGGGCACCTGCCATCTCCCTCCTCCCAAGCAAGACTGCCCTCCTGCCCTAAACACAGAAGTGTTATTTTCCAGACAAACACCAGGTCTTCCATTTTCCTACTGAGGCTATTCCTGCAACAGGCAGACGGAGGCCTGGAATGCCCTCTGACTATGATGGTCTTTGACAGGCCTGGAAGATGCATGTGGGCCTCCCCTTTCCCCACTCAAGACATGGCTCCTCTTTACTTAAGAAGCTCATAAAACAGTGTGGAAGCCTAACCATGGCCCCAAAGACACATGTGAATCCATCTACCCCCCAGAACATGGGAATGTGACTCCAGGGCAGAAGGATCCTGAGAGAAAGAGATGATCCCAAACTTCGCAGGTGGGCGTGAATGCATTTGTGAGATAAGCAGAGGGGGTTTAAGGCTGACGCAGAGAGGGGAGAAGCCAGTGAAGGCAGCGGCAGAGGCTGGGGGGATGAGGCCCCGCCAAGGAACACCTGGGGCCCCCAGAAATGGAAAAGGCAGGGAAGGGGACCCCCAGAACCTCTAGAGGGGGCATGGCCCTGCCCTCACCTAGCTTCGGGGATTCTGGCCTCCTGAACTGTGAGGAAATGCATCCCGTATCTGAGCCCCAGCCTGCGGCACTTTGCTCTGGTGGCCCGAGAAGACCAGGGCAGAGGGCTAAGAGAGGGTTTCCTGAAGGCCGGCTGCAGGGACACAGCTCTGCAAACGTGGGCCAGAGTTCTCCAGGGAGAGGAAATGGCCGTGATGAAGCCCCCTCCCCCACACAACCCCCACCGCAGCTGCTCCAGCCCACCTACCTGGGGGAGGGAGCAGAGACCAATCTGCAAGGGTCCTTTCAGCCATGCCAGGGGGTTAGGCTTTATTCCAAACACTCAGGACACTTTTGAACTGCTTTAAGGGGAGTGAGGTATCTGACGTACATGAAGCAAGCAAGCGAACCCTGCTGTGGAGGTGGTGTCGGGACGGGAGGGTGACTGCAGGGAGGGGGCCTCTGTGTGGGTGCTGAGCACCAGGGGAGTTGTCCCTGGGGAAGGCAGGGGTGTCCCCTCCCTTGAGAAGCTCTGTCCATTCCCAAGTGGAGAAGTCAGGCAAGCGGTTGGATGTGCAGCCTGGAGCCCCAGGGAGGAGAAAGACCCCTGGAAACCAGGCTTACAGAGGGTCCTTAAGGGGCTGGCTGATTCCCTTAGGGCAGGTGGGACAGAGACCAGAAGAGGTGAGGCACCTGGGGGCTCTGACCCTTAAAGATCAGACCGAGGCCCAGGGGACAGCACTGGGCTGGGGAGGGAGTGGCGGAGAGACAGGAAGCGACCCAGGGAGGTAGGATGTGGGGAGAAGGGAGAGTCAAGGAGGAGGGCCAAGTGCTGCTGGCAGCCCTGAGGATGGGGCTATGTAATTAGCATCCTATGTCTTCTTTCCAGGAGGCTGGCTGGCACTGGGGCTCAGAGAAGAGGCTTTTTAAGAGCTTTGATAACCAAGGCCACTGTTTTCCAATCACAGGGTCTCATCATATTGTGAAGATACCCTAAATGGCACAACTGAAAAATGACCATGATCCAAAATATACAAAGAACTCATAAAACTCAATGATAAGGAAACAAACCAATCAATTAGAAAATGGGCAAAAGACCTGGAGAGACACGTCACCAAAGCAGATAGACACAAGGGACATAAGCATAGGAAAAGATGCTCCTCATCATAGGTCATCGGTAAAATGCAAATTAAAACAACAGAGAGACAGCACTGCACACCTATCAGCAGGGCCAGCGCCAAAACCCCGCCCCCAGCACGTGCTGGTCACGGTATGGACGGGACTCTCCCTCACTGCTGCTGGGGTGCAGCATGTGCAGCTCCTCGGGGAGATAGTTTCGTTCTTACAGAATGAAACATACTCCTACCATATGATCCAGCAGTCTTGGTATTTATAAATATTCCTTAGTGTTTGCACAACTGAGCCGAAAACTTCTTTTCACACAAGAACCTGTGCACGGATGTTTATGGCAGCTTTACTCATAGTTGCCAGAAGTTGGAAGCGACGAGATGCCCTTCTGGAGGTGAACGGGTAAGTGGACTGCGACTCGCAATGGAGCATTGTTCAGGGCTCAAAAGAGATGAGCCACCAAGCCACGCACAGACGTGGAGGAACCTTGAATGCACCTTGCTGGGTGAAAGACTCCGGCTGAAAGGGCAGGGTACTGTGTCATCCCAACTACGTGACATCCGGGAAAAGACAACACCATGCAGACAGTGAAAAGCTCAGCAGGGGCCAGGTGCTGGGGGAGGGGAGGCTGAACAGACAGAGCACGGGGGTTTTCAGGGCAGTGACACTGTTCTGCATGATACCGTAACAGTGGATATGTTACTGTCCAAACCCACAGAGTGTACAACACTACAAGTGACCCTAACGTAAACCATGGACCTTAGGCGATACTGTGATCTGTCGATGTGGGGCCATGGATTATAACAAAGGTACTGCTCTTGGGGGCATGTGGCAGCAGGGGAGGCTGAGGGGAGGGGCAGGGGTATATGGGAAATCCCCGTACCTTTCCTTTGATTTTTCTGTGAACCTAAAACTGCTCTAAAAAGCATCTACTTATGTTAAAAAGATACCCTAAATTCATGGGGTGGCTGGACTTGCCCCCACATCCCTGCGTTGCAGACTCAAGGTCAGGTGCACAAGCTGCAACCTAGAAACCAGAAGGGAGTTCCTTTGCAAGACATTCGTGAGCATCACAAAATTAAGATTAGAAAGTGGATGCCTGGCTCAATCAATCCCTCACCCGTTGCTTTAATACAATTATTAAATATTGGGTATACATGCATCATGCTAATATAATTACATTTATATAATTTGTAGAGTCCTAATTTTCCCAAGTGCAGTAACTGACTTCAGGATCAAATGTTTTCTTAGGTGATGCCTCTATACCTGAAAATCTTCTCAAACTCATTCCTGGGGATGCCCCCAAAACTCAGCTGAAACTGGACAATAAGTTCTGACATTTTCCTGTCTCTGGCACATGATGGAACTTTCAAAACCATGAAAGCAAGCCCCCCAGAGGGAGGTGCCAGTGTGGCCCCCAGTGGCGTAAGGGGAGCTGTCCCTGGTGAAGGCAGGGGTGTCCCCTCGCAACACCCTAGTTCTGTTCATCTGAGGATGTGCCAGGGTCTCGTGGGCACGTCTGGCACCAAGCAAGACTGGAGTCATCCCGGGAACTATGGCCCTCTGCACCTGTCTCGTGGCACCCACACTTCTCACCTCTATTCAAGCAAGAGAGTGCAAGACGTGAGCCCCTGGCATCCCCCACCTTCACTAGAGCAGAGAACAGATGAATCCGAAATCAGGGCCCTGCCTTGGTGCAACGTGGTGCTTCCCGGCCTCCACCTGGCAAGATGTGGCCCCGGCAACACCACCGGCAAGAAGGGGAATCGGAGGCTCCTGGCCAGAGCCCACCTCTGGGAAGAAGTCTGAATCTGATGCAAGAGCTGGCGTGGACTGTTCGTGCCCTTTTTCTGGTTGAAGGATGGCAGGCTTCTCCCTGGGCATTCGCAACTGTGCCATGAAGGCTGGGCTCCCAGCATCACCTAGCGTCCCACATGTGAATCATCGCTCAATGACTCAATTATTTAAAATGAAATTTGCCAAGCAAACAGATCCGGGCTGCTCAATCCTCAGCCCTTTGTCAGGATCCAGGTGCTATTAAAAGCGAGATGTTCTTTGTCAGGGTTGTGACGGGAACGGTGTGCCCTTCCCCTGGGCTGTAGGCCCCCAGAAGGTCAGCTCCAACCAGCCTCCAGCTTCCCGTGTCCCCATTCACAGAGCCTTTCATTGCACAGATCTCTCCCGCTATCTGCATCTGAACGCCTCTCTCTGCAAAGGGTCTGCTGTGAGCCATCTAGAAAATCTTCATTCTCAGGCTTTGAAAGGAATTGTGTTTTGTCAGTTGACACGCCAGCTTTTATGACCCCATGGGGTGCAATCCCTTTTCCTTCAAACAGAAGATCACTAAAAACAACTGGAAACCTACCTGGCCGACCAGTGCGAGCAAACAGGGCACGGAGAGCGCCCACAAGAGGGGAGGGTGTCCGTCCCAACGGGATGGGGCGGCTGGCGCCCACGGAAGTCGTCATACCTGGCCTGGCCTTTTGTGCAATACGCCCTGGCTGTACCCTGGCTCACCTCTGGGGGCCTCAGCTCAGGCATCCTCCCAGCAAACGAAAACCATTCTCAGGAGAACTCTTTCCCAAGGGATACTGTGCAGCCTGCACCCACACCCCTGGGCCTCGCGGTTTTCACTGAGGCCCTTGGACAGCCAGGTTGATGGGTTCAGGGGGCGGGAGTGGGCATCCCCCACAACCCTGCCTGCACCCCTTTCTCTTGCTCCTGGTTGCAAATGAGGACACGCTGACACCTGATGCTCTCTGGCTTTCTCGGTGCTGAGGGTGACATCCACCCCATGGCATGTTTCCATCAGCAGTCCCCTCAACTGACAGCAACAGGACAAATGGGACGGGCTAGAAACAGCCTGTTAGTGCTGGGGGACCAGGCGGGTCAGAGCGCAGGCAGGTGTGACTCAGCCATCTGTTTCAGGACAAGAAGGAGGAGGCAGGGGCAGGGACTTTGCAGGACAGCTGCATCCAGAAGGAGCCCAGGAGGCTGAGTCGCTGGTGGACTGTTTTCATTCACTGGCTGGGGAGGAGGGAGGCAGTGGGGGTGGAGACCCCTGGCTGAACTGCAGGGCAGAGCTCTGGACCTGGGGGGCACCTGTCCTCCCTATGTTTCTCCCCCTGCCCTTTTATAGCTCAAAAGTGACTTGGGAACATCATAGCCATCTTGTTGGTGCAACAGAGTGGTGATTTGGGCACCAGCAAAATGGGGAGTCACTTTTTCGCCTCCCTCGATGAAGTCTGATTGGCAGGGCCATGCCCACCTCACACTGTGCCCCGCACTTGTTCTGAGGATGGCCAGGAAGGGTCACAGTCCCGTCTCCAAGGTGCACTGACTCCCCACCCAGGAGCACATGCTAGAAGGTCAGGCTGGAGACCACAGAGGTCTGCCTGGAGGAGGAGGAGGGAAGTTCCGGCAGGCGTGTGGCCAGGCTGGCGATGGGAGTGAGAAGAATGGGCAGCTGGGCTCGGCCTCAAGTACTTCAAGAGTGTCAGTCTGCTCTGTACCCCAAGCTCCACCTGAGCAGCAGTGGGATGGTAAGACCCACCTGTGATCCTTGCTTAATCAGGGAACTAAATGATACGGCGGCTGATGCTTGCTCCTTCAGGGGCCCTGTATCTTGTGTTTCCATAGCCTCGCCTCCACCATTCAAAGGGCTTAATAATGGGGATGGGGCTACTGGCGGCAAACTTGCTCTGTCCCTTGATGGTTCCCGTTTTACAGATGGGAAGCAGAGGCTCAGAATGGTTAAGTCACTAATCCCAAGTATGTAGCGACTATAAACATGTCCTCCAGGGCGGATCCCCAGTCTACCTGCCCAGAGGTTCCCCCGATGCCCCACCCACTGCACTACCAGACCTGGGCCTGGGACACACACAGACACACAGACACACACACACACACACACACACACACACACACACACACACACACAGCCTTTCTGAGGGTGCTTCCAGTGAGGACCATGTGCCCTGCTCCCCAAGGCCTCCTTCACTACAGCTGTGCCCACCTCCCCACTTTCTCCCCTCTGTACCGGGAACCTCACCCTCCTTTAGAACTCCACCCAACTGGCAACTGCTGACCACATCTCTAGTCTGAAAGCTTCCACGACAGCCCCCTGCACCCCACTCCCCAGATGAGCTCTGCCTTCTCAGGGACTGGGAGAGATGGATGAATGAGGTTTACTGCAATCATGGCAATTTCATTAGGATTGGGATTTAAGTTCTGGACAACATGGGTGTGGGAAATGAATCACTTAGTTAAGAAGTGGGCCTAGCAGACTGCCAAGCATCCACATGTCTATTGCTTTGTACATGTTACTTGGTCATATCTAACTTGCTAGGTAATAGGTAAATAAACACACGGGAAGCACAATTTAAATCCTAGGCATGCTAGTATTTAAATAGTGGGTATTTAATAAGTAAATACCTAGTAATTTATTAGATACTCCCCGGAAAATTGATGACATGATGAAAACTACTTCTATGTAAAAAATGACTCTAGAATAAAAGCCAACTGCTGATGGGAAGGTGCCAAATTGATAGGGAGACGTGTGCCTCCCCGGCATCTGCCCCTCGGGTGTCAGCTGTGAGGACTTTGGACCCTTTTCTGTGCAGGGATGAACTCCGAGGCGGGCACTTCATAGTCTGTCCTGGTGCCTGGCCCAGCGCTGAAGACATTTAAATCATTAGTTGAATCGTTAAAGACTTCCTGCAAGGTCTCTTTAAATAGTAAGTCTCCTGGGGCAACTACAATATGATTTTATTTATAAACATTGCAATTATATTAAGCGGTCCGAGAACTTCATTAGCTAAAGTGAGGTCTCCTTTGTGCTCTGCAACTAAACCTCCCAGGTCTCCGTGGCTCAGGAGCATGGCCAGTGTTGCATATTCACGACTCAATGTCCAGCTGATGGAAGGGGAAAAGGGGTGCCCGGTCGGTCACCCCTCTGTGCTCATGCACTTGGGGTACGGCAAGCTCACACACATATACATACTCATTCACATGCACACTTGCAGATTTCAGTGCCCATATGGGGTTTTCCTTCAGGAGCAACCAATGGGCCCATCCGAGCCGCTGGGGAGATGCCAGCAGCCTGCCTGGGCCTCAGCACCACATCCTGGGGGGAAAATGCCAGGACTGGCCACGGGGCTGCAGCAGGGTTCAACGCAAGGTGAGGGGCAGGTTCCCCCAGTCAGAAAATCAAGCCGGGGATGTGGGAGATGCTGTGAGCAGTGGCTCTGGGAGCAGTGAGGTCAGTTAGCACCTTCAGGGTGACTTTCTTTTTAGTATAAATATGGGATGATTCAGGATTTTCCTGTAACTGTGTCTCATGGACTCTGCCTCAGCCATGTCCTCTGAGCCCGGGGTGCCGGCCAGGACACGTGCCTCCTGGCTGACCCAGCCCGGCTCACCTGTAGTGATGGGCCGGGAACATAAAGGCGGTGGTGGGAGGAAGCCGCAGACACCTGCTCTGGGCAGTGGGGGCCCTAGAAATGGTTCTGGAGACCCCTGCCTGTTATGCCCCCAACTCCAAAATATGCAGGTACACCAATTTATTAAGTTTCTGGGTTTTTTTTATTTTGTTTTATTCCAAATGAACATCTTGCCACCCAATGAGACAGTGTGTCCTCGGGAGCCCTCAGGCCCTGCCAGCCAGGTGAGGACCAGGGGAGACCCGTGGGGTGCGGGCCACATGCTTCTGGGTGTGCCCAGGCCCTGCTCTGTACGCGGAGACACAGCCACCAGACGGGATACATGGTGTGTCGGTGCCGAGGTGTGGCTCTGGGATTGGGGCACAGCCCCTGTCACCCACAGAGATGCCAGAGCTGTGTCTGGAGCCTGGCCCCAAAGGCCCTCAGGGTACCTGGGATGCCCCCGCTTCTGTGCTCAGTGGACGCATCCAAGCACATCATCTCAGGGCTTTTTAAATACCTCTGCATCCTTTTTCTTTTCCTTCTTCCAAATACCTGAGGTTGCCTGCACCCCCCAGAACTGTTTCAGGAAGTCTCTGACTGCTTTTGTCTCACTGGGGCAGGGGAAGGTGAGAGGGGGTGTCTGGGCGGCGACTGGAGAAGGGCCCCTTGGAGCTGGGGAGCAGCTGGCGGCTGGTCCCTCCTGCAAATCAACCCAGACCAGCCCCCATCCATGGCCAGGGGCCCCCAAATGCCACCTCCTAAAACGCTCACAAACTCCTCCAGTGGAGGGACCAGGGGATAATCTGTCCATGGCTTTTGGAATAATAATAGCTTCTTCTGGGATGGGGGATCCCGGGCAGATTCTGAAAAGGGCGTGGTGGTGGGCAGGGCTGGCGGTGTCCATTGCGGGAGGTGAGCCCTCCTTTGAGCAGAGGCCAGAGGGAGCCCCTGAGAGCTGCCCAGGGCTGGAGGGGTGGCCAGTGTGCAGGCCTGAGGTGGGAGAGGGTCCATCCAGGAGCCAAGTGAAGGGGAAATGCTCCGCCATGAGGGACTTGCCGCTCTGGAACCACCCTGACAGGAGGACTGGAGACTCAAGCTTTCATGAAACCCAGGTGACCAGCCGGCTCGGCTTTCCCCGGGCAGCAGACTGGGGAGGGGTCAGGTTGCTTCCCCAGAGCAGTCCCTCACCAGGGATGGGACGATGCTCAGGACCCAACAGGCCACGGGGTTTCCTGATACAGAGACACAATCCCCAACTTAGAAGAAAGCTTTCCGAGGGTGCAGGCTGATTTCAAGGCATTTCCTGGGGAGAGCCTCCTCCCCACTGCTTCCTTCATGAAGAGGACCGCAGGCGGCAGCAGACCCACTGATCTCAGCCCGCCAAGACAGAGCAAATGTTTCAAGTGACGCATCTCCAAGACTCTGCACCCCAGAAACGGGAGCCGCCACACCGGGCGCTGGGGGAGGGAGATCCTTCGTTTTTGGGGGAAAAGCTGATGTCCCTCTGAGACACCCACTTACTGAAGTTTGGGGGATGCTGTTTGAGAATCAGGCACATGCTTTGCACTCATTCTAGCCTAGATGGGTCCACAAGTGGGAGGATGGGGATTCTCTGCTGGGGAGATGCTCAGCACAGCTTCAGAGCTTAGACGGCGTGTCTGTTTCTGACATCACAGCACTTCTCGGGGCTGCCTCTCCCCCCAGATCCTAGTGTAAGTCCGTAGTTAACAGGCTAAGCCAAGGCACGGCGGGTGGGGGGGAAGAATTGACTCCCCAGTAGATGGTTACCAGACAGCAGTTGAATATTCCCAAACCGTAGGATCAAGATCTGCCCCCTGTGTGGCTGAGGGTATTGCTGCCTGAGGCCACTCACTAGGGACAGTGCGGACACGTCTCCTCTGCATCCAGACCTCCCAGGCTGGCCTGAAAGAGGAGGGCCTGGAGCACACATAAAGTCCATGTATGTGGTTTTCCATCTATGCAAAGAGGCTGACATGTAAGGAAAATGTGCATCTCTGAACAAGAGCCTCTCTCAACCCAGTGAGATACCTGGTGCTGGTGGGGGTGGGGGTACGGGCAGCGAGTCCCATCACATCCCTGGAGCTTGGGCCTGCTTGGGGGCTGGTGGGCAGGCACCCCTCACCAGTGAAATCGCCCTTGTCTCCTAGGCAGGCTCTCGCCCCTGGGTCCCTCCTCCCCTGGTCGCTCATTCTGTGTGCTGAGCCCACGGGTGCATAGATGTTGCTCCACGGGCCCCACCATCCTGACGACATCTGATGAGTGGGCACGTGAATAAATGAAGCCACGTCCCCGGTTCCGAGGCTCCTCTACCTGCCGCAGGCGGCCTCCGAGCCCGGTGCTGGGAGGACAAGGGCCGGCACACATGACCCGGGGCCACACCCAGGTCAGACCCCATCACCCAGCTCCGTTCTCTGCCTCATGGGGCCCAGGTCCAGCCCAGTGTTCGGAGTCACCCAGAGCGGCAGTGCGGTCATCCACCCTGGCTCCCATGTTAGTGTCTCCATTCACGGGCTCTCACCTTCTGCTCCCAGAGTCTCCTTCCAGCCCCATCGCCTCTGGTCCCCTCCACTGCCTTCATCAGTGCCATGGAGCACACCCTGCCCTCCTCCCCTCCCAGGCTCCCCAGCCTGCCTTTCCCACCTCCGGCTCCGCCACACCTCCGGCTCCTCTGACATCCACTCTTGATCTCTCTCCTCTGAAATGCTCTCCTGGCACCCTTTGCAACAGCAGTCACCCCACCGCGAATTTGTCATTTCCCTTTGCTTTTACAAGTGACAATGCAACATGTATCTATTTTCTTTGCAAAACTGCCTTCTCCTGGAAAAGAGGAGAGCTCTTTATCCTCGTGTGGCTGGTACCCACGTCATGCCTGATTCACAGCAGGTGCTGCAGACTCTTGGTGGTTTAACTGGATGGTTGGGCTTCCTAAGAAGACCCCAAACACCATGCACTCCATGTGGAAGGAGTCCTCCCAACCCACAGAGGTGTGGGTGGGCTGTGCTCCCCTCCCTGGTTCCTCTTCCAGAATCACTTTGCTGTAGATGACTTTGGTCCCATGGAGCAGCAATTCCTTCTACGTCATCATCTGTACATTTAATTTAAAAACTCTGATCTTATATTCCTGTGATAATGGAAAAAGTCATCTCAGTTTCTTCCCCAGAAAAACAACCCTAATACTCTCATATCTTTAAGCTGCTCGCACAACCACTCCTTGCCTCGGTCCAGTGTCCCTACCAGGACCAATTTGGGTCCTGTCTCTGTCCTGTCACACCTGCATTTGGAAATGTCCAAGGGAAATTCCCTACTGCAGAGAAAGGAGGTAAAGACTCCGGCCTGTGGGTAAAGCACTTTTCTGGGCCGAGACTGTAGGGGATGCAATTCAGAGGGTGTTCTGAGAAGTGCTCCCAGGGGCAGGGGACTGGCATGACCACAGACACACGCTGACGCTCAGCCCAGCACCCGTGCATGCGTCTGAAGTCCTACAACACTTGGTGCACTTATCCCAACACAGTGCACAGCCTGCCTGCCCCCTCCCCAGATACCTCCTTTCCTGCGGAGCTCCAAGCCCGCAGTAAAGGATAATACGCTTCCCTCCAAGGCTCCCATCACTGTCCGAGAGAATGCGCCCCCTCTCCCTGAAATGGGCAGATGCATCTCCAGCTTACATTTCTTCAAAACTGGCAAATTATATTTTAAATCCCTTTCCATCATCTGATCATCGTGTTGCTTTTCAAAGACACATTCGGGGAGCGGGGAGGTTGGGAGGGTCCAGAGGAAACATTTGTTTCAGCCCAGATTGTAGAATTGGTGAAAGTAAAATATTTATGTTCATTGTACCCAGCTTGTTTTTCCTGTTTCCCTCCAAAACAAGAGGTCAGAGCCCCCATGAGTGAACAGATTGTTGACTTCCATGTCTGAAAACACCCAGAATATCTCCCATTCAGGGCCCCTGTTCCCGTGCCTTTGTTCTGTCTGGGCGGAAGAAGCTGTCTGCGTTCCAGAAACAGAATTTCAAATTAGATTATTTGAACGAAACCAGCAGCTGTTGATTCAGAAGAAATGAAGGCTGGGTGTCATCACATCCCTGATGAAGAAGAGATCTCAAGAGAACATCTGTCCCTGGGCCCTGCACAAGCTGCTGGGGGCCCAGCACAGCCCAGTGGGACAGATGGTTTCCAGTCTCTTGCTGAAGGTCCCTGGGAACAGATGTCACCTATCGCTCACTGGCCATTTATAGAAACATTTGTTTTGAGTTGAACCCCTGCTTATGGGAAGTCATACCTTTCAGGAAATATTGTTTGGGTGGAGAAAGATAGTTCCTGCTCAATTCCTGGAAACGGCTCATGAGCTGCAGCAAAAGCATGAATCTCAGGGACCCCAGAAGGGAGCAAAGGAACTGCCTGGACGCGCTCACAGGTAGGGCTTCAGCGGCAGCCCTGAGATGGTTGACTTGGTGTCATTTTGCCTGAGCCACGTGTCCAGGTGTACATGGTCCAACATTATTCTGGATGCTTCTGTGAGGGCGTTTTGGGATGAGATTAGCACCTAACTCAGTAGGCGTGAATGAAGCAGACGGCCCTCCTACGTGGGCTTCATCCAATCAGCTGAAGGCCTGACACCCTCGGACCAGGAGGGAATTCACCCTGCACACCGCCGCGGGCCTCGTCTGCAATGTCAGCCCCCCCTGGCTCACCGGCAGACGGCCTTCCTGAGCCTCCAGCCCACCAGCCTCCCCCAGCAGGTTTGGCGCTTGCCAGCCTCCACTGTCACAACAGCTAATTCCTTAAAATAAATACGTTCTGCTCTCTGTCCACAGCCCCTTGGTTCTCTGGAGAACCTGCCTAACACAAGTCCCGAGAGGTGGATCTGAACAAAGTGAGGAGGGAATGGGTCAAAAAAACAGCACTGGAGTGTTCTGTGACCCAGGAAAACAGCCCTCTGGTTGGAAAGATAATTTTTGTTCATTTTCAGCCTCAGCATTTTCCTATTCTTCCGATATTTAAGAAGGCATCACGGCCGCAGGGCGACCCACTCCATTCCGCCTTTCCTCTGCCGGCCTCACCTAAGCACCGTCGCCTGCCTCCGGCCGTGTTCCTACTGCGCTTGTGTTCTCGGTGGTCCACACGTATTTCCCCACAATCCTCTCTCCACCTGACAGCCAGGATATTGCCGTCCCGCTAAACTGTAAATCTAGTCATGCTTGAGCTACGACAAACCATGGGGTCTGGTTTGAAGCTGCGGAGACGGGAACTTGGATTCAGCTCGGGTTTGCCTTAAACCACCCAGAACCCACGTACCTTCCTGGTGGCTTCCCCGGGGCTGCCGGACCCTGCTCTCCAGCCTGTCACAGGCCTTCCTCCACTGCGCTCACGATGCTTTAAATCCTCAAGCCTACATGTTCTGTGAGCTCACTCGACTTCTTGCCTTAGGGGTACAGACACACTTTGTCCTGTAGGTACATGGTCCTCTCTTTCTGGCCACCCGTCCCCCCAAATTATTTCCTCCAAATGGAGGAAAAGAGGGAGGTGGTGAGCCCAAGTTCATGTTTCTGTTATATAGTCTTAAGCACCATGTGCTTTTTCTTCATTTTTCTTCTATTTTCAAGTATTTGGTCTTTTATCTTATTTGTTATACGTCTTCCCCACTGGAGAATAATCTACTGGGCCTGGCACCATTTCTGGGTTAATTATTACTATATTCCCAGGCCCAGAGGATTCCTGCCTGGTAGTTAATGTTCAATAAGTAAGTGTTTGAATGAAGGAGAATTGTGAACCCTTAGCTCTCTAAGGGTCTTGCCACAATCATAATCAAATTAATCAGAATCTGCCTCCTAGATTTTAATTTTTACTTTTTTTCCATTAAAATTTGAAATCGGGTTTTTACTGGAGAAGGGAATACAATTTTCAGTTTTGCTAGAAAGTGGTAGATATTTGTCATTCTTTTTTCGACTGCCTTGCCCCTGAACCCCTTTCCAGTGTGTGCAGGGAATTCTCCACCTGTGTGGTTCTTGATGGAGAAGTGCTGCTTGCCATCAGAGAAGCTGAAAATGCCAAATGTTTATCACTTAAGGTCCTCAATCAGATGTTCTCACCTGACCTAGAACGGGGGCTGGTGGTACACGGGGAGAGGGTGTGAAGGCTCCCTGGGGTAGAACTGGGGGCTGGTGGGGCACGGGGAGAGGGTGTGAGGCCTCCCTGGGGTAGAATGGGGGCTGGTGGGGCACGGGGAGAGGGTGTGAGGCCTCTCTGCTAGTGGTGACTGTAGTACCTGCGTGCTTGGGGCAGTAAAGGTGGTGGTGCTATGGGTATCACCCAGTACTAGTACTAGGGACTGATGGTGCCTGCTGCACCTAGAGCTCAGCGCTGGTGTCCTCACAGGAGGCGAGAACTGAGACGGAGACGTACAGGAAGCGTCTGATGAACCACTGGACACCTCTGAACCTCCCTGTCCCATGAAGCGGCCCCACCTTCCCTCTCTGACAGGATGGGAGATGCCCTGTCATCCCATTCAAACACTTACTTATTGAACATTAACTACCAGGCAGGAATCCTCTGGGCCTGGGAATATAGTAATAATTAACCCAGAAATGGTGCCAGGCCCAGTAGATTATTCTCCAGTGGGGAAGACGTATAACAAATAAGATAAAAGACCAAATACTTGAAAATAGAAGAAAAACGAAGAAAAAGCACATGGTGCTTAAGACTATATAACAGAAACATGAACTTGGGCTCACCACCTGCCTCTTTTCCTCCATTTGGAGGAAATAATTTGGGGGGACGGGTGGCCAGAAAGAGAGGACCATGTACCTACAGGATGCTTAAAGATGCCCTAATGACCTTGCCTGAGGGCCACTGTGGAAGAGGCCATGCCTACATGTGCCCTCCTTTCCTCCAAGCTTTGCAATCCAGCACATCCATGGTGGGACCGATTATAAACTAAAATACCGAAAGAATTGCAAGATTTTGTGTTTTTATATCAGAGAAAAATATGTTGCAACTCTAACCACAACTAATGGTACCAAGGTCCACAAAAAGGCATAAAGCATAGAGCCAATGATGTGTCAGGTCAAAGGCATATAAATATTTGGTAGAGTGTTATTGTCTGGTGATTTTAAAACATGATAAATATCTAAAGAATGATAAACAATTGATAGCCACAAATTTAAGAATAGAAAGTACGTGTGGGGGTGAGGGAAGCAGGGGCACAGATCCCCAAAGTGCTAGTTCCAAGCAGGAAAGAACATAATTGAACAGGCTCATTTTTGTCCCCTAATATGCACAGACATATCAGAGATTTTTTAATGCAATGTGCTAGGTCAAACCTCTAAAAATTGTTCTCATTATTTGCTGAGTTGGTTGAATAAACCTGGACCCAACATTTCACCAGAGGCTCACACTAATGAAGGTGGGATGCCAGCCTTCTCTTGATTACTGTGGAGGAAAGAATCCAAGATGAGAAAGATTAAAATACTGGAGTGACTTTATCACTCACTCTCCCACTCCTTAATGATGCTGTACAGCAGAGCTCAGAGCCCTCCCTCCGCCAGGGCACTAAGAAATACTCTGTTGATGGAAATGCCTGAAACTTAAAAAAAAAAAAACAACATAGTGCCAGTTGTCCTTAGGCTGGAGATGTGGAGATGCAGAGATGAATCGGGCTCTCTGACTTAAACACGACTTCCAGGATCCCGGGATGGCCTGAGAACACCTCGCCGTTCGGCCGGTTCGTGTGGCTGTAACCTAGGCACCAAAGCCAGGCACGGGAGTGGTCCGCTGTGCATCAGTCATGGTAGCAGCTCCCTGACGTTGGGTTCCCCAGTGCTACGGGGCGGTTGTGTATTTTCCTCGGTTCTTGCCCCCCACCCCCGGTCCCCACAACAAAGAATTCAAGGGCAAAGACACAGTAGTGAGACAGAGTAAGAGTTTTATTTGAAGTTACGCACGAAAAGAGAGAGAAGGTGTGGGCCTCCTCAGAGAGGAGGTGCCCTGAAAGGTTGGGGGTTCCCTCTTTTAAGGATTTTTCAGGAATGTGACAAAGGGCCAGGGGGTGTAGACTTGTCAAGTGGCCTTAAGAGGCTTATCTCTGGCAGAGACACCATATCTCCTCTATTATGTCATCCAGGCAATTCTGCAAAATTAACTTAACACCAGAAACTTACTGATCTGTTTCCTCCCCAGGGGAGCAGCTTCCCTCTGGGAACATATCAGTCAAGACCACCTGCCCTGCCCCCAAGGCGGGCTGAGTTATTGTCTGTTTGCTAAAGGATGTGTCAGGAATCTACCTTCCTAAATTCCTGTCTTTGAAAATGGAATCTTAGCTTAAATGGAATCTTTCCTGTCCTTACTATGGTGTTTGTATCTGGGTTTCTGCATCAAAGGCAGAAAAAGTTAACCACAATGCTTGTCTCCTGCCCTGGTTACAAAATTACTTGATTAGGGGCTGGAGGGGAAGGAGAAAAAGCAGCTTATAGGTTAAGTTAAAGGATAAACTGGGCCTTCTAGCAGGCTAAAGTCAATCTTACACTGGCATGATCTAATTGACACAATGAAGACATGGGCTGCACTCAGATACCGTTCTTTATCTGGGGAATATCTGGACATTCCAAGTCCCTCCTGGCCTTTGGAGCTTCAGCAGATTCACTCATTAACTCTGTGGGCCCTTTCTGGCTCTCTAGTTTTATCTGGTTAACCCTTTGAGTCCTTTTTAGTGGGATTTACTGGCTGTGGGTAAAATTGCAATAGTTCAGAATCTCTCGCCTGAATTTAGTACATCTGCACATCAATAGGTGTTTCCAAGGGGTGGAGAAAAGCCGTCATCTCCATATCAGTAGGCAATTACATGGGTGAGGGAGGGTTTATGTGCCTCGGAGAGGTTGGGTGGAGCTCTCTTCTGCTGCAGCCAGGTAGAGAGAAAGAAGGGCTAAACTGCTTGTAAGAAATAAATGGGCTTTTTAAACTTTATTTCTCCCGTTGACTGAGTTCGGCTTCAAAGGTATTTTGCCCCGGGATTTTCACCCTGGAGTTACACTAGCCTTTCTCTCCGGAGACCCGACTCAAATCTATTTTTCTGCCACTGGGAGCAAAACAGAGACAGCACCTAAGATCTTCTGTTATATGAATAGACCTGGTGAAGAGAGCCAAAACTGAGCTTTGGACAAAACAGGGCAAAGTCTCAGCCCCCTGCTGACACCCCTGGCCTGAGTCAATCCACAGGCCAGGACTCCTTGAATGAAGAGTTCTCTACACGCATTTGACAATGGCTCTGGGGATAATCTCACAAATAAGAATTATGAATTTCCCTCCTATTTCTCCCCAAAAAAGGCTAGCAGCCTTTTAACAAGTCAACTGTACACTGGGAAAAGGAACTGCTCAGACCCTTGGGGATTGTTGCAAATGGGCCAAGCTCATGCTAACAGTGGGTAAGTATTTTGGGGTCAGGAAACAAATGGAGAGTTACCCCAACCCCCATTCTGCATGCCCAGGGGAACCTTGAGCCAACCCAGCTTCTGAATGTATGATTGGAAGAAATACATCAAGGACAAAATCCCCACATGGTCCCATTGATCCATGCAGTAGGAGCTATGCTTGTAGGCAGGTCTAAGTGGAAGGAAGTGGCTGCTCATGAGGATATTGTGTGAGCTTCAAGCCACTAGGTGAAAAAATAAAAAATAAATAAACAAAAGGGACTATGATGTTAGCTCAAAGGGCAGATCTTGACCATGAAGGGAAAATAGGTTGTTGGCAAACAGTGGGGAGAAGGAGGGGCTTGTAAATCAGGGTATGTTTGCCCTGAGCGCCTCCCAGCGCTGCCCAGCCTGACGTGATAGTTAAGGGAACAGGAAGGCCGGTGTTTACAGGCAGCATCACCAAAGCGCTGAGGTCACTCAGGAATGAAGGATTAAAGTGAGTGAAGAGGTGATGAGCTGAGAAGTTGGCTGAAGGCAGAGGGAATGGTAGAAGACGGGACCTTTAAATACAAGCTATAGTCTCTTCACCAATTATGGACGCAAGGACTCTAGGACATACCCACATTTTCCTACTTCCTGACTTAATGTATATATTTGTAGTATTTTTGTCTTTTACTAATTTTCCTATTTTTCTTTTTCCTTTTATTCCACTAATATCTGTAGGGTATGTTGGAGCTAGTCATTTGGTGGGATAGACCATTGGTTACAGAATATCAAGATTAGGTACTGATTGAACATGGGTGACCGTGGAGTCATCCTGTTGTTTTTAAGGGGGTGAGTTTTCCATTACATCAGAGAAAGAGGTGTCAGGGGGGAGCGTTGTTCCAGAAATGTAAAGGGGGAGGGAAGAGAATGTGCTGACGGTGAGTGGCCACACGGCAGGCCTTGTAGATGTCACCCTTTTTGTCTGCTACCAAGCATTTTAGTTCCCTGTGTGTGGGCTAGGGTGAGTTTCTCCGTAGGCATTTACGCGGCTCACACCCAAAGTCTGGGCACTTAGATAAGGACCTAAACTCAGGATCCCCAACCCAAGTTCCCATCTGCCTTTTCCCAGGAAAACTTTAAAAATGACTGCTCAGAGTTAAGCCCACAGCAATTAATGGCCACTGCCCCAATCACCCTGTAAGTAACAGGTGCGTGCTAGCCTGCTCCCCACGCCCCTCATGCCTCTGCTGCCCAGTATTCAGCACCAGTGGAAACTGCTGTGCAAACTCTACCAGCTAAACACCAGTGTTAGAGGCGCCTCCCCGCAAACACGCATGTTTTCCTCAGCTCTGGAGCGCTCGGCTGACTCTCCACTTCCCCACAAGGCCACAGCTACCCAGGGCTGCTTCAAGTAAACTCCTTTTCTGCTTAAGCAGAAATTATCACCATTATTAACAATATTATTACAAACAAAAAATAACATTTCTTAACAAAGTTATTAACAATATTAATCTCTGTTGCTTGCAACTAAGAACCTTGGCTAATGCCAAAACTGAGAAGCAGGTGAAATCCCTTTCTGCAAATGGAAAGTCATGTTCCTTAATGACACAAGGGCAGGCCAGGGACATCTATGTCACTAATAAGGAAGTCAGCATTGAGGATCGTGAGGACTGAGGTCAGCTAATCACTATCGCTTTTTTCTGGTCAAAAGTTAATTTTTCTTTCCAAGAATCAGGCACAGGCTTGGAGTTGATGTTCCAACTGTTTTCATTTTATTTTCCCCAAACTTTCTCTGCACTAAATGCCTGCCAATGTATTCAACTAGATGCTGAATGTGGAAGTCATAGTAAAAACCTAAAAGCACTGTGTGTGTTTGGGAGGTTAGTAGGACCACCCCTTTCCAAGTGGTGCAGGTGGTGCTGGCTGACTGATATGGTGCCCAGTAGCAGCGACCCTCCCACCAATGGTATGGCAGATTATCCCAAAGAAAACCAAGCCCATCAATTATCTAGGACTGTGACATCTGACCCTTGGCCACCTCCAGGTGTACAGAAAAGCAATGTTCCTTTCCAAGAAATCCTGTCAAAATGTGAATATAAGGGGTAAGGAGATTAGCAGTGACCTGTGAGTGGGAATCAGCTGATAAATCCATCGGTCGGTACCCACAGCAGGAGCACGGGGGCAGCTGAAAAACACCGAGGGGTTTTGT
The DNA here is from genome assembly GCF_040802235.1 of Manis javanica. Taxonomy (NCBI): domain Eukaryota; kingdom Metazoa; phylum Chordata; class Mammalia; order Pholidota; family Manidae; genus Manis; species Manis javanica. Next base: position 3,213,643 of record NC_133159.1, on the reverse strand, counting down.
TTGGTTGGTTGATTCACTGATTATTAGAAGAAAAACTACAAATTGAATTTAAGTTTTTAAGCTAGAATTTTCCAAACTGGGTTTCACAGAAAACCATTTCAGGGAATAATTATTCCAAGAATAAAGGCTGTGCGATCAAACGCGCTCAAATATCTCCTCCTCTGCAAAGACAAAACGACGCTCAGATCCCACCTGCCCCATGAGCACCCGCTCAGCTTGAAGAATGGTCTCCCCTCTGTTTCTCCTTTCATCTCTGGGATGGGCAATTCTATGTGCCAGCTTGGCTAGGCCATGGCACCCCGATACCTGATCAAACCCTATTATTGATGCTCCTATGAAGGCATCTTCTGGAAAAGATGAGGGGGGGCCCTCCTCCGGTCAGTTGAAGGCCTTAAGAAAAAGACTGAAATGCCCCCGAGGGAGAGAGGATTCTGCCCCCAGGCTGCCCCTGGGCTTGGACTGCAACGTCAGCTCTGCTCTGGGTCTCCAGCTTGCCGCCTGCCTTGCAAACTTTGGACTTGCTAATGCCCACAGTGGCAAGGCATGTGCATCAGTCCCTTAAAATCACCTTCTTTCTCTGCACACACACACACACACACACACACACACACACACACACGCACACCCCATCAGTCTGTGTCTCTGCAGAAGCCTGATTAAGGCAATCTCTGACACGCTTTCCTCAGCCATCCATCCTGGGCCTCTGTCCACATGGCGCTCCCAGCTGGCTCTGCTCAGCTCCCCAGGCCTCCACATCACCCAAAGCGACGGTGGCCTCCACCCTCTTACCTCATTCGAACATTCAGCAACATCTGACCTATTTGAAGCCACCTCCTCGAAACCCATCTCTCCTTGACTTTCATGAGCGCACACTCTTCTCGTTTTCTCCTGTGTCATGGAAGTTCTCACCCAATCTCATCCATCAGTTCCTCATTCTTTGACCACACGAGTGTTGGAGGGCTCCGGAATGAGCTACACGTCCCTCCTGCGGACGCCATCCTTTGTAAAGATGGGTTGCTACTCCTTCCCCACTGGTGACCTCCCCTCTTGGCTCCCAGCACAGCACACGCTCTCGGCTGTTCTACATCAGTGGCTGTTCCTTCTCACCTCTTCTGAGGCTTCTTCTCCTCTCCACAGCTTTGTAGAGTCAGAGCCCCAGAGAGCCTAGACCTCGGTTCTCTTCCCACGTGTGTTCACTCCCTAGGTGGCCGACTTCATGGTCTGACGTAGCATCTGTACACCAACGACTCCATATTTACATCTTCAGGCAACATCTCCACAAGTCCAAAGCCAGTGCTTGCTCGGTGACCATCCAATTGCACATTCAGCCAGAATCTTTCCCCGAGACTCGATTTGTGTATCCAAATGCTCGATCGGCATCTCTCCACGAATATTTAGTGTCTCAAATTCAGCATGTCAAAAATTAACTTCCAATCTCTCTCCAACTCCCCCCAAAGGGGTTTGGTTCCGTCCTTTCGCTTCTCGGGCCACAGACTGTGGAGTCATCCCTGAAGAAAGCCCTCTTTCTCTTGTCTCACACCCCACACACCATCTCTTCTCAACTGGCCGGCTCCCCCTTCAAAAGGCGCCCACATCCGGGTAGGACGGACACGCTTATTTGGGATGATGTCTTTGGTATGGAACAACTTCTATACAGAAAATTTTGTATAGAAAATTTCCTTTGTGTAGAAAACTCAGGAAAAAACATTTTTAAATAAAACATCTGTTTGAAGGCATCTGAGTATGACCAGGGACAAGGGGGACTGCAGTCCCAGAGAGAAGGTCGGCGCGGGCAGAGCCAAGGATGTGGCTTGGCTTTTCTACTCGAAGCATCTGCTGATCTGGTGAAAGGCTGAGGGGCAAAGAAGCTGAGCAGAGCTTCTCCCAGCCACAGGTTTGGGGGAGCAAGGGGCGCTCACAGGTGTCAAGGGGGATATGTTCCTGTAAGCACAAGGTAGGACTTCAAGGTGGTACCCAGGGAGGGCTGTAACCTGGGAATGAGTGCAGACCAGACGTAGACTAGCCTCTCCCTCTCTAAAAAAAGGTAAAAAGAGCGTGGGGAAAGTAACAGCCACCACAAAACCATAACACAGCTTCAAACGGGATCAGGTGCCCTCGCCACACTCCAGAGGGAAGCCCAGTTCAGAGCTGCTTCTCCTATGAAGGCATTTGCTGGCTTATTAGCAGAAGTCCCAAGGCTGAAAATCTGGGAATAAAATGGTTTGGAAGTTGAGGAGCTAAGCATAGTTTTTGCTAGTCTCACAGTGTTAGATAAAATTAGAGCTCAGGACCCTGCCAACATGAGAAGTCTTGCTACACACATGTGGCTCTCGATGTCCTACTGCTTAAAAATAAAATGCAAGAACCAAATGAAAACCAAGAGTAAAACAGACACTAGAAACAAACCCACAGTGATTCACAGATGTTGTGATTTCAGACATGAATCTTAAAAGTAACTGTGATTAATATGCTCAGGAAATTTAGGAACAAGATAGAGAGTTTTGGCAGTGAACTGAAAATGGTAAAAATAAATCAAAAGGCAATTCTAAAACTTAAAAATAAACATGCACAAATTAAGCACTTAGACAAATGCCATGGAAAATGGGCGAAAGGTTTAAGTAGGCACTTTACAAATGAGGCTAGCCAAATTGGCCCATTAGACATGAAAAGATGCTCAACCACATTAATCATCAAGAGAATGAAAATTATAGTTAGAAGAGGACTAAACCAGCAGAGCTGAAGTTAAAAGCCTGGCGACCCCAGGTAGGCAGGAGTCTCTCATCCCGTCTGTCGGATAAAATACGTGCAGCTGCTTTGGAAATGCATTTGACGGTAGCTGCTGAGGTCGAATATATACATGTTCTAATCCAGCAATTCCACTCCTAGGTGTTTATAAAACACAACTGCATATACTGAAATGTTGTAACAGCTTTACACATAATAGTCAAAAAGGGAATCAACCCAAAGGACCACCTCCTGAGGCTGTGTGCAGGGGTGATGGGTCATTTGAACAACGCGATTCTGTACAGCCACAGAGTGAGTGGACTTTCCCTGTAAGGGAACAAGAAGCTAAGCAGGACAGAGAGCACGATTCATTATGTCAGTTCAAAACCAGGCTGACCCGCTCCCCCACTTTAGAACTCAGGACCCGTGGGAAGTGGGCGTGGGGCTGCAGACAGGAGAGCGTCTTCCACACCAACGTGGTGGACGCGTGGACGTGTTGGGTTTGTGATTATCCACGGAGCTGCGGACTTTGGGTTCTGTGCTATTCTATATGAATAAACATTAACATATACACTCACGTGGAGTGAGAAGGCACCCACCCCATTGGCCCCATCGCTGTCACTCGGTCCCAAGCCCCTGACACCTGCCAGCTGCATTTCTGCAACAGCCCCTGACGGTTTTCCCACTTCTGACCTTACCTCCTGCCATGTTATTCACAGCAGGACCGCCAGAGCTGTCCTTTCAAAGTCTACATCGGATGCTGCCTGATTGGGTCCTTCCTGCCTCTCTGCCTCCTTAAACACCGCTCTGACCTCCACGCACCCCCCTCCTACTAAACACAGTCTCTTTCTGCCCCTTGACTACATCACACTCATTCTCACTGCCCTGGCTGGGACGTGCCATGCCCTGGGTGGCCCTGGGGCACATCTTCGTCCCTTAGCCCTGGGCATGACTCTCCCTGGAGTCCTGCTTGGCCTCCCAATCTGAATAGCCCACCTGTCACACACTCACCTTAATTCCCCAACCTCAGCTTGCCCTCGCTGATACGCCTCTCCCTGCCTCCCTCACGCATGCTCCTTAGGATGAGACCGCAGGACAGCACACAACCCTGAGCACCCCGAGCAGGGTTCTGCGTTTGCAGGAATGTACCTCTTAGGTGTGAAATGAATAAAAAACATTTGGAAGACGCTGCCCACTGTTCAGCTCTCTTGAAGAGACCTTGTTACATTAGCTATTAATGTTTCTGAGGGGTCCCAAAGAAACCTAGGCGGCTCTCACCCAGCATTTCCCAGCCTTTTTAGAACACAAGACGCACGCTCGCATTGCCTCTATTTGACACCCACTTTAGGAGGTGCTGCCTCCCAGGGTTTGCAGTTTTCATTGTCAAGAGCATCCTCAGGGCGAACACTGGGCTGAGCATCATACACACATGATCTCTGTCTCCATGACAACCCTAGAGACGGGGCAGCAGCATCCCTGTTTTAAGTGTGAAGAAGGGGCGATGCGCCAACCCTGTGAGGTGGGTAACACGTGGTGAAGCTGAGATGGGACTTCTTTTCTGCCCTCACTCCAAACCCCACTCTTGACCCCTCAGTTGGGGGAACCCCCTGGAAAATCCCAACTCAGTGCAGAGGCTGACCTCCCACATCAGGCTCCGCCTGCCCGGGGACAGAGGGAGTGGGTGGGTGGCTGGGACTGGGACTCCCTATCCCCTGGGGAAGAAGGCGGAACCCCAGCTTCATTCTGAACGTCTGCATCCTCGTGATGTGCCCCATGCCATGGCCCTGGGACACATTTCCCAGCCACAAAATTGTATTTTATGAAACTCTTGGCCAAACAGACAGGAAAAGATAGCAAGTCTCCACAAATTGCCAGTCTACCCAAGAGAGAATTTATTAAACCAGCAGGTGACCCACAGCAGCCTGCTCTATGCCGCTAACTAGGGCGCACTCTGCACCTTCTCCCTCCTGCGGGCTTTACTCCCCCCAGTGTACCAGTGGCTGCACCCTGGGTCTGCCGGGAAGGGGAGGGCCATCCTCAGGGGCCACCCCCTGGGGAGAACCCTTGGGGTGCAAGTGAGCTTCCTCACCCAACCCGTGACTTCACTGGCAGGCAAGGCTGACCCTTTTCTCCCCTATTCACCTACAATAATGATGACAGACAAGTTGTCCTCAGGAGTATTGTCATATGGTCCCCTTAAGTCTACAGTGAGAGAAAGGAAACAGAACCGTCCAAGTCCTTCAAGAGCCACAGTGAAACCACAGAAGTCCTGACCCAGCAGCGCTCACAGCCTGGCCTGGTGAACTGCGGAGGCCTCTCTGGGCCAGGATCCCCGGCACTGTCGGCACCAGGAGCAAATCACACTTCGCCACGGGGGGCTTGCCTCTACCCACGGATGCCAGGGGCACCTGCCCGCCCCTTCCATGTATGACAACTGGATGTATCTCCAGATTGTGCCACATGTCTTCCGGGCGACAACACGCTCCCAGTTGGGAGCTGCCAACCCCAGTTAGTGGAAACAGAAACGGAGATGAACTAGTCAAGTAACATACTGAATCATCGAAATTAAGTCGTTTACCTTGGGCACTTATTTCGATAAAAATATTCATTTCTTTAATCAGCAAATGACTGAGGGTTGAGCGTCCTGCTCATCCCAGCCTACAGCAGGTCCCTGCCTCATAGTCTAGCAGAAAACCATGTAGGACAGATCGGTGATCGGCAAATCAGCTATAGATAAAATGAACGGTGTGTCCCTCCGGTCCTTGCAAGCGGGCAGGCAACTAGAGGGAGTCCGGCTCCCTTCCGCAATCGTGTTTGCATTGCGAATTTGTGTGGCCAAGCCCTCCGTTCACCGTAGACCCTCTCCATCTAAGTTAGCGTGGATTTCAGATGAGTGGCCTGCGTAGGAGTCAGCCTTCCCCCTGCTTCCGGCATCCTGGCAGAACAGGCTGGGAGTGGCCTCTGGGCTGCGGGGGCTCCGCTCACAACCTCCCCTCATCTCCTGGGACTTGGGGGTCAAGGGCGAGCAGCCCCTCTGGGCCCTGACCTTTACGTTAACAGGGTGAAGTGGCCTGGCTTTTGGAGGCCATGTCCACATTCCTGCCCTCCCTGTGGTTTATTAACAAGGTGGATTGTCCTGCTTTTGAACAAATTTGAAAACATTTTCAACAGCTTGTTTATTAAGGCAGAGCCAGGGAACAGAAGTCATCGTATTTTTCTGGAAAAATCTGTTCACAAGAGGAAAAAAAGGTAATTTAGTTGTGTGCACTTCACAGAAAAGAAAAAATTCTAAGCCCAACACATCTATAAAGTGGTTTCAGTCCCACCTCACAGGGAAGCGGGGCCCTCCTTAGGGAAGTTTCTCGCTCACTCCTCTCGCCCCACGGTTTTGGTTCAGGCGCTGGCCCCCGAGGAGCCCCTGAGCTGTCCCCGCCATCAGCCACTTCCCTGGCCCACCTGCCTCTTTCTGCCATGACGGTATAGGGCCGCCCTAGTCCCCATGCAGGCTTTCTCCAGCACAGGTCACACCTAAAAGCATCAAACAGCAGCACAGACAAAAATTGGAGCTGTTGGTCCACAAGTGAAGTGTGTCAACAAAGCATGGCGCACGTGAATGCCTCCTTTTCAAACCTTGCCATTTCTTGTGACATGCCTTTGGGATGCCCTCCACCAAAAGGAATTGGCGTCCAAGTATAAAAGATTAGAAAAGGTGTCAGGGGGAGAATATTCTGAAATTCTTGCATGCCTGCCTGCTCCCGTGGGTCCCTCTGATCTCATCCTATGGGACCCGCAGCAGATTACTGTCCCCTCCTGCCAACATGGAGGTCATGCTCCTGAAAAGTACCCAAGGGCACAAACTGAAATTCACAAGATCAAGACCCCGGAGGAAGTAGGGGACTAGGAGAGAAAGGGAAATGCCGTCATCCCTACTGACTTTTCCACTGCAAGGCCATCAAGCAGGGGCAAGGGGGTGCTGTGGGGTAAGGAACCCTCATTAACGAAGTCCTCCCACCCCGAATGTGAGATGGCTTTGGGGGGAGACCAGCCTTTTCCCTCCCCACACGAGCACATTGCAGAATAAAGAGCAGCTATTAAGGCTCAAAGTGAGCCATGCTATTGGCTGGGGTGGAGGGGCAGAAATGGGGGTGAGAACTGTTGGATTCTTTCATCTCCCAAAAAGGTCCCACAGGCGCCCCGTAAGTCTGCCTGCAATGCTGGCACTGTGACCTTCTCCCCTGGGGATGTAATTTTCCTGTTCTGTCCATTTGTTCACTCAGAGCTCCTTTAAGCATTTCTTGGATACAAAGAGTACCAAGTAAATGCTTTCATGCACCGAAGCTACCTTCTAATGGAGTATGAGGGTGACTGACGCCCCTATGCGTGCAAAGCGCCAGACAGCACTCAGGTTCATATTATAAATGAATGGCAACCCGGTCATTCCCAGTACTGCCATTTCCCCCCAAAGCACAGGGGTAGCTTGTTGGCAAGCCCAGCCAGGTGTACCCCTTAGTACGTAAGGGAGAATCCTTGTGGACTAAGGAAATTCAAGGGAGGGAGAGAGCAGTTGGTAAAGCTTGGGCCAGGGTTTGAGTGGTGTGAGGTGGGTTTCTCACTGCGTAGACCCCACCGGCATGTCCACAATGTAATAGTTCAGCACTGGTGGGCACAGACAGCAGGGTCTTGGATCACGATTTGATGAATAAGCAGTTGTTTGATAAATAAGTGGATTTGCCCAGATGAACAGACTGTTGTGCAACTAAAGAGAATTTCAGGATGCTGCTGAAGCTAATGATTCAGCGATTTACTCACTTACAGGCTTATCTTCCTGGGCAAGAATTTTCCAGGACGACTAGTTACGTGTGGCAGGCACTTCAGTCTGGGGACTGATAACTAAGCTGTGGAACTGAGGGTATCTCAGTTCTCAGATGTTTCAACAATCTTTTGTGGCAAGTGCTGTGATTCTCCCCCATTTTACCACAGAAGAAAGTAAAGCACAGAGACGTTAAGTAACTTGCCCAAAGCCACACAGCTAGTAAGTGGCAGAGCCAGGATTTGAACCTGAGCTGCCTGGCTCCAGAGTCCATTAGATGGGCTTGAACCCTACATTACTCTGCCATTTGCTAAATCAAATCCAAAAACCTATGCAGGAGAAATAAAAGCCAGAGAATCTGTAGAGAAAGGTGAGCTTTCCACAAAACCCATATAGTTTACTTAGAAGAGACAGGGGTATCTCTCAGCAAGGCAGATGTTAGGGGGACCTCTCCTTTCTGCATCAGTGCAAGAAACCCCTGCCCCACAGGTGACAGGAGAGAAAGGACAATAATTGCCTCAGTTCAAGGGGATTGGACTGAGTCACACAAAGGTGAAGAAACTGCAGATGAAAATATTTGTGGCATTCAAATAAATAAACAATGCTTTTATTTCTACACCATGATTGGTAAGGTAGAAAACAATGCCATGGACTGAAAAACTGCTCTCTCTGGCCCAAGTCCAGCCCCTAGTGACTGCTCGGAACTGTTAGAGCCATTTCTTCCCTCTCTCCCACCCTCTGCAACTTCGGAAAGAGGCGCATACACAAGAAGCAAATAGCCTCCAGGTAAGGTCGAACGTGTTGTGAATTCCCTGGGTCAGGCTGGAAGAGCGGTAGGAATGCAGAGAGGCGGGTGGGAGGAGAGCACGAAGCAGTGGGGCAGTGAGGTCTGATTTGCAAGTAGGAGAAACTGAGGACTCTGAGACGGGCAGGAGGTCGGACCTCACCCAAATGGCCATGGGGACCCTCAGAGGTTCTAGAACAAGAGGGACAGCAGGGAAGACGGAGCCCCACAACCCCAGAAGGGCAATGAAAGGGACGAGCTCTCAAACTGCTGATGGACCCGGTTTCCATAACTTGCAAAACTGTGTTTCCTTGAGAGGCAGCAGATCCTTGGTAAATGATTAGGGAAATAAAGCTTCAGCGCAGACCCACCAGGGCAATAGTTAAGCATTATAACTGCTATGCTCTCACCTCCATATGGAAACAAGTTCATATATGACCTCCCAGGGAGGAGGAATCTGCTGAGCCAGGGGCTTCGTCATCAGACACAACTTCCTGCTGGGCCGTGCAGGGAACGCTAGCTCTCCCACAGATACAGTCAGTTCTGTTCTGTATTCAAAGGCCTTTAAATGTGAGAGGAGCAATCTGTCTTCGTTTATGACTGCAAGGGGTGGGAAGGAAGCTGCCATGTTAAATAGGCTGGCAGTGAGGGGGTGAAGGGCGCTATCACGGTGCAGAGGCTTCCCGAACCCCGTCAGCAGTGGCGACAGAGGAAGAACAGAAAAGGCAGCTGGTTGCAGAAAGGAGGGGCCTCTCTGCAGGTCCCACCCCTCTGGCCCCTCACTGTGGCCCCTGGGGGTGTGGGAGGCTGAACTGTGCCCTCTGCCCAAATTCGTATGTTGAAATCCTAACCCCCAGGACCTGAGAATATGACTGTATTTGGAGGTAAGGTCTTTATGCAGCTAATGAGGTCACTTGGGTGGGCCCTAATCCAGTAAGAAGAGGAAATGAGGACCCAGACATGCACAGGGGGTTGGCCACAGGAGGGCCCAGAGAGGGGGCAGTGTCTGCACGCCCAGGAGGGAGGTCCCAGGAGGAGCCGGCCCTGCCCTCGGCTGGACCTCAGGCTTCTCCCTCCACGATCCACAGAGAAAGATGGCCACAGGGGCGGGGGCGGGACAGCTGCCAAGTCAGGAGAAACTCCCTTGCTGGGGGAGAAAGGGTTAAGTGTCTGGTGTCTGTTTAGGAAGGGCTACGATTCACCCTGCAGGCCTGTGCTTCAGACCGAAGGACCATCGGAGAGAGCAACTGGCCATAACCCCAATTACACGAGAATAATGAGACTCAGCAGGTACCTTCAAGGTATGGGTCATATTTGTACCCACTCAGCAGTTTCCTCAGAAAAGCCAGCTATTTATATCCATTACCGCCATCCTGGACTTGACAGGACCCAAATGTAGCTGTTCTCTTTAGCAGGGGTCTCATGTAACATTTTGTTTTTATGATATGGGTGTTAAATCCTGAGAGCAGTTCCTTCAGTGCTCACTGAAGGGGACAGGACAGCAGGGAGGTGCCCACCTTGGCACAACTTTGTCAACACCCTCTGCCTGCTCCGGGCACCAGAGGGCCCAGGGGCTGTGGTGGCCCCGGTGGTCAGGAGCAGAGGCCCAGCTGGGGTTTGCCCTGTGCAGGATTCACGTCCTTCTTGGGGTCCCCTTACTGCTCCCCACAAGGGCTCTGCTGTTTCCGGTACCTGTCCTGGCATCCCTGTCGTGGGCCTCGTGGGGGTAGGTGGAACCCCTCACCGAAGGCCTTTTGCAGAGTCTGGCCTCTCGGAGCCCTGTGGAGGTGATCTGGGGCTGCCCTGAGCACCCGGTCCGGGCAGCTGCAAGATCAGCCAGCAGCTCCCCTCTCCTAGGGAATGTGTTTGCACGCACACACGGCTCCTCCAGCCTGGGTGCTCACCGTCTCCTTGCAGACATTAAGACCCCTGGGTGGGCAGCCCATACCAAACAGCCAAGTTAGAGACTCAGGGGTTAGAACAGGAATTGTTGTTGCTTAAACTTTTGCTAGGAGTGTCTGTAAGTCCGGGGAAAGGAAATCCTGGGGCAAAATATCTCTAAAAACTGAAATCAGTTAAAGGGAAAAGTAAAGTTTAAAACCCGTTTATTGCTCACAAACTGCAGTCCTGGACTGTCCTTCTCCTCTGCTCTGGAAGAAGAAAAAACTGCCCTCCTGTCTCCTCTTGGGTACAGATAAGCCCTCCTTGCCCAGGTAATTACCTATTGACATGGAGATGAACTTCTCTCCACCCCTGAGGAATGATGCAAACGCACTAAAGCCATACTTCTTTCCACCTCTGAACGCCTATTGATGCGCAAATGTACTAAAGCCAGGCGAGATATTCTGGAAATGTTACAATCTTACCCACCATGTCTAATGTCATCCTGGATGGGGACATTTCAGTCTAAACCCCAGATGGTCATGCTTTCCTGTAACTTGGGTGGCTGGTGGGGGCGCACAGGAACATCCCGTCTCTTGGCCCCGCTGCTGGTAGAATATCTCAGTTTCAAGAGGTCTAGGAAAAGATAAAAGAAGAGAGGAGACAGAAGCACATTTGCATTGACTGTCTGTATATGTCACGCATCCAGCAAGATGCTTCCTGTATTTTCCTTCATTTCATTCTTTCAGGGCCATTTGGAAATAAACACTATTTTCTCAATGCCAAAGGGGTTAAAGATGGCCACAGAGATCGTGTGCCACTCGTCCCATGAAAACAGGGAGTCCTGGTGCCTCCACTGAATCTGAGAACACCCAGTGGCTGCTTCTGTGTCTCGCTATTCATGGCAGCGTTGATCCTCTGTCTGTCGGGACCAGGCCTGGGGACGCTCGCAGCTTCCGTTTGCTCCAGCTTTAAATACTCAGTCTTTGCACAGCCATGTGCCGTGTAAAAAGCCAACTCTTGTGACACATGCCCAAGCCAGCCATGCAGAAAGGCCACATGGAGAGAGAGCCGCCCCATCAGCCCACAGGCCTGCCAGCCAGCCCAGGTGACCAGGACCTCAGTGGAGAGGCCAGAGTGGCCCTTCCAGCCCAGCCAAGCCTTTGGGGGACTGGGTGCAGCCACAGTGTAGGGGAAAATCACAATGAGAGATGGCAGATGGAAGCCACTACGCTGAGCCACGTCAGCCCAAACAGCTGCAGGAGGTGTCATTGGGGTGTTTTCAGGGGGTTTGCCATGCAGCCAAGAATCTGAGAAGGCTCAGCTGTACCCATAAAGAGAGTGAAGCCCACAAGATTAAGGAATTTACCTGAGGCCGTGAGATCATTAAACATTAGGTTGAGATTGAAACCAGAATTTGCCTGGCTTCAAACACCACTTTTCCTCCCAAACCTCAATTCTGTCAAGTACAATAGCCATGTTAGAGTCAGAATTTACGTCTCAGTCTAAGTTTGGAAAGGGCTTTAAATCACCCCTGCCGTCCCTCCGCCACCATTGTCCAACTCCATTGGCAGCTGACCCCCCAGAAACTGTCCACCCCACCCTGGAGAGCAGGGCACTCGGCGTGCTTTCAGAATCCGGAGCTGCTGTGGCGTTTGGCCCCTGACCGCCCGTCCATCAGCCAGAACCCCGTGATGAGGGGCGTACGTCAGGCTGCTGCGGCGCAAGGCTTCTGCCTGCTGCCCGCCTGAGCGCCTACTCTCAGAAACGCCATCGCACCCTGATGGCCTCTAGGAACCATCAGCTTTTCCGCCTGCCCAGCTGCTGCAAGGGTCATTATGGCTTCACTGCAAAGATAAAAAACACCCCAAAAGTGCCTGAAACCGATCTTAAACTGTGCTTTACTAGGAGGCTATTGGCTGGCTGCTACCAGCTGATTAAACTGTGAAGGTCACTTTCACAAGGAGAGCCCAGCAGCAAGGGCTGGGTGACCATTGGGCGCAGCCCCTTCCTTCTTCTGACCTGGACTGATGGGCAGTGCTGGCCACAGTGAGGGGTCTGGGCACCCACAGAGGTACAGGGGATTTGCCTGAACTGCCCACTCCTGGGGCCATAACAAATGCCCCAGATCCCTGCAGCTGGTCGGCTCAGCACCTTCTCTGTTGTCAGGAATCACAGACCCGAGGGCTTCTAGAATGTCAATGGGTAAGAAACAGCATTTAGGAAAGACAGGAGCCCACCCTGCAAAATGCGTGACCAGCTTGTTCTGTTTTGGCCAAAGAGAAGGCATCAAATGCACCCAAGTTCCGTGGCCCAAATGCACCTTAGGTGTGGGGATGCCTCCCCTCTGATCCAACAGTGACAGTGCTGACGGTGGTGCTGGCGGTGACAACAGTAGTCGTCAGGAGGAGCAATGTTTGCTGAAGGCACTTACCTGCAGCAGGTGCTTACTGACAGGGGTTACTGCACTCAGCCCTAACTTTTCCCAGGTAGGTGGTGCCAAAGCTTTGGCAGATTAAGTGACCCCCCCCTGATGCCACACAGCCAGAAGGGGTGGCTCTGGCGTCAGGTGCCAGTCTGTTCCTGAGCTTGAACTGTCAATCAGAGAAGCCCCTGAGTCTTTCTCTGCCTCCCTGCCTCCCTCAGATCCTTCCTCTGAGGTTTGCAAGTTATGAGGGACCTAGATAAGGAGCCAGCTGGGTTAGACACCTGTCCCTTTAAAGCACAGGATTCACACTCTGTTTTTCTCAAGGTTACAACCATCTTCAAATTCCTGAAGGTTTTTGTGTATCACGGAAAAACAACACACCAGCAGAAAGCATCTCCTTGGTCCAGGTACAGCCGATGATGTGGGAAACAAGCAGCCTCCTACACTTAATTCTGCACATCTTCATCAAGCACCTAGTATGTGCCAAGGTCCTCGTGCTACCTGCAGAATGGGGACACAGGGCACGACAATGTCACCCACAGAGCACAACATTAGAGGCGTTTCCCCACAAATAAAGCAGATGCATTATTAACATACTGTTAAATACATTTGCGTGATTGTAGAAAAATGAGGTCTATGCACATGTAAAATTATGTTATTATTATGTGCATATATTAGAAGATTAAGCAGTCAAGTAACCAAATGCAGCAACAATAACTTGCTAAGCTTTTCCACATAATTGTGCTTATGACATGTTGATTAAACTCAAGTTCATTATTCCAGGCAATATTGACCTACTTTGCTCCACTTAATATCATCCAAACAGCACTTTCATACATTCTCATAATCACCCAGACTGCCCTGTCCTTGATGTACGGGTTTCTCACATGAAACTGCGAACTTCCGTCCAGCTGCCCGCCTAGCAAGGAACGGAGAGGCCAGTCCGGCAGACCGGGAAGCTTCCTTCCTTAGAGACCAGAGCCGCAGGGTCACGTCTCCTTCCCGGCCATGCCTGTCACCGGGTTACCTCTGGCTCGGCTCTTTTCCCTGATTTGGGGAAGTCATGAGGAGACAGATTAGGAAATGTTTTGCTCTGGGGAGGCTGGCCAGGAAAATCCTTGAAGTGGCAGGATTTTAATTCCTTCCCCCCTCCCCCGCCGTTCCCCATCACGCGGCTTTGTTTCAGATGTCAGCCCAGTGTCAGCAGGGACGGTGAGGTGGCCAGCCACCAAGCTGGACAGAAAGCCCCACACTCCAGCCGGACTCTGTCCTTGAACACGCGCACAGCTTGCCCGTCCAGCTTGGCAGGCCGTTGCCACCCCACAGAACACTCTCCCCGTGGATGCCCCCTGCAGGTCCCCTTCACCAGCCACCTGGGGCCTGGGTGCCTCCGCCCGTGGATCACCCCACAAAGCTGGGTGTTTGTGCCCATGAGATTGTAGGCTATGAGCTCGGGGACCATGCCTGCTTTGCTGGGATGGCCCACATCTGGCAGAGGATCTGGCCGACTGTGGATGCCTAGGAAATATTGTTGAATGAACAGGACACAAAAACCTGGCACTTACGACCTAAAAGAGCTTCTGGTTGGTCCCAACCCCTGATGCCTATCAGCAGCAAACATCTAAACCCCTGAGGACAATCTGCCCTGGTCTGTAAGTTTTGAGAAGAACTGATGAAACTGTGGAACATGTCACCTAGCATGAAGGGAAAAATATCTCTCAGATAGGCTCAGAGCTGTTTCCGTGTTAAGAGAGCCAGATAGTTCAATCATGCCATCCTGTCCTGTCTGAATGGAGAACAGCTCCTAACCCATGATCAAGTTATTTGTTTATGCATTAATTAATTAATTAGATGTGTATTAACAATTAGCTTGTGCTCAGAAACCCATGCCAGATGTTGGAAAATAAAGATTATTAAAGACAGTTTAAGGAACTCCCAGGCCAATAAAAGAACCTGGGATTAAGCAAGTAAGTCTGATACAGGGTCAATGTATCAGGACAGCAGGTTGACCAGACAGACAGCAAAATCTATGCGTGCAGAGAATCGGCCTTGCTGGGAGAGCGCCCTGTCCCTCCCTCCAGGTGGCATACACCTGCCGGTCACAGGGCGCTTACCCACACAGCCTTGGAGCCCCAGGGCTCTCTGAGAGCCCATCCTAGGCAGTGCTGGGTGGTGACCTTGGGGTGCATGCTCTACTTCTGTGGGCCTTGCTTATTCCCCAGTAAAATGAGGGGTTTGGAGCAAGCTGACGTCCAAGGGCCCTGCAGGTCCTAACCTCTGGTTGGCACCGAGATGCTTCAAACGGCAATCGGCTTGGCCGCTGATGAGAGCTTTGTTCTGTGTTTCCTGAGCTACATAAGGTCTCATCACCAATATAATTGCACCACTCCTCAGAGTCCCCGTCCCCCGGAAGCAAGGTGGTAGCTGGTCACTTAAAGAGGGGCCACGCGGTTTGCTTTCATCACAGTCAGATCACACTCCAAGCTCCTCCGGAGCTCTGTGGCCACGTGGCCTTTGCGCCAGCGAGGCTGGTTCTCACCAGAAGCTCACAAATCGACTTCTTTCAAGCCAAAATGAACAAAACAAATACTGAGCTCTGAATTGCTATTTGCTGGATCAAAGTCAGAGAAAGCAAAAAGTAAATTTCCCAAGTGTATGTTCCCATCCTACACGGGGATTTTCCCGGGTTAGGATGAGCTCACAAACGTTTTTTAAGAGAAATAGGAAGAGGTCAATATTTGTTAAGGTTTCCTGAGTTCTCCTGAGGTTTGAGATACACAAGCCGAATGAAAGGCCAGATCCATCTTTCACCTTTCCGCTGAAACCCAGCTTCAGCGTCTGCTTCCAGCTGGCTGGGGGCTCACCTGCTCCGCCAGGTCCCCGCCAGCAGTGAAAGCCCCAAGGGGTCTCGTGTCTCCCCCAGTGGAGGGAGGGTCCACCCCAGTGGTTCTCCAACCTCTTGGTCTCTGGAAACTCTTTCTGATTTTAAAAAATATTGAGGACCCAAAGGGCCGTTCTCTATAACTATTCAGATTTATTATATTAGAAATTAACACTGAGAATATATTTTAGGTATTTATTTCATTAAAATAATAAGCCTGCTGCATATTAACATAAGTACTTTTATACAGAGTAATATATACTATAAAATATGAAAGTATTAGAGGCACTATTATAAAAGAAGAGAGGCACTATTTCACAACTTTTACAGATCTCTCCAGTCTCTGGCTGGAATCTCTTATCCACCCCTCCATGCAGCCAACTGTGTCACAGCCAAGTGTGTGCAACTTCTGGAGAACTCTGCTGTGTACCCCTGAGGAAATGAGGTCGAAGAGGGCAAATAACGTCGCAGCATCCTAGTGAAAGAGCGCTGGAGACCCCCTGGGAGGGGCCAGAGGAGCTGCCCAGAGTCCTTGGACCACGCTTTGAGGATTGTGGTGCTGCACAATTTTTAGGTATAAACACACTTCAGCTCTGGAGCAGCTTCAGGCTTTAAAATCCCGAGTTTAAAATTCTTCCCTATTGCTAACTAGCTGTGTGACCTTGGGAAAGCCATTTAACTCTCTGAACACATCCACCCGTTCCTCTCTAAAATGGGACTAATCGTGCCTACTTCAGTTGTTATGAAATTAGACACAGCGTAAGCGATCGCACAGCCCTGGGCTCACAACCGGCCTCCATAAACTCCTCTTTGCCAGGATGCTTCCTCCCATATGCTGGGAGCTTCACGACCTTTTACTCTTCCCCAGGAAGACTTTGGGTTGGTAAAGTCGGGAGAAAGAAGTTGAGAATGTTCCTGAAAAAGCACATGCTCTCCTCTGCCCCTGAAGGGCCCGCCGTGGGGCGCCCGGCTGGGGCAGGCGCACCTGCCCAACACGGTGGGCTTGGAAGGCCGTCAGAGCTGGAGTGTCACCCACTCTGACCTCCGCCAGGAAGAGGGGCCACACATCAGCCCCATGGACTACTTTTCCTTTATTTCATTTCTCAGTTTGTTCCCTGTGGGGCAGGGAATAAAGAGAGTCATAAGAGGACACCCGAAGAGTCCAGCAGCTGATGTCACCATCACTGCCGTCACCGTCACTGCCATCACTACTGCCACCGTGTCACTACCATCATCACTACCGTCATCACCATCACCGTCACCGCCATCACCGTCACTACCTCACCGTCACCCTTATTCACGCCACTATGGCCCTTCAGTTTTGTAAAAATATCCCTTGTGGCCATGGAGATGTATGTACACACACACCTACCACCCCCGATGTCCACATAATAGGCTTTTAAGTATGTTTCAAATTGTACAAGAACAAAATTCCATCAAATGCTTTCATAATCTAGGCATTATCAGTTGACCGCAGGATTAAGGGATTCACAATAAATTGAACTGTGGGACTGAAATAACCCATTACAAGAAGGAAGAATTAACATTGGTCAGTTAGTTCACCAGGCAACATCGGCGAACAGGGAATGAAATGAATTCATATAGGAAATTTGAGAACAGTTTCTTCATTCTCAGTAATTCTTTTGCTCATTTTGTGTGGTCATTGCATCCGTGTAAAGGCTCACGGGTGGTCCTCCAGCAGCACCGCTGGAAGGAAAATAACCATTATGCCATGGCTCAGGACCCTCCCCTGGAGCACGGCCAGCCTTACCCATAACCACAAGGCTTGGTTCTGGGCGAAAATCCCAGGACTGCCATCCAGGCTCTGACTGCCAGTGTTTTATGGGCCTCATTTCTAGAGCCATGACCCTTTGCCTTCTCCTGTCCAAGAACACTTTAACATTGGTTTATACTGCTGGGTAAAGTTCCAAACTCATTTCTAATTCGGCTGTGGTGGTATTTGAAATTCTTAATCTAGGCAATCGGCTCCCAAGGCCACAGTTGTGTGGAACCTTTTCCCCCTAGACCCCCAGGGCTGGTTAGTCGCTGCTGAATTAATTCGTTTGGTCCAGTGGGGTTTCAGCTGGGGCCCTGCGGCAGGGGACAGCTATGAGCACCCTCATTAGTAACTATCACTAGAACCTTTGCTGGGGCTTAAATAGTCAGATCCGCTTAATGAAATGGAGCCAATTAGCTTCCAGTTTATGACCAAGAAATAATTTCACCATGTGGTCAAAACTCCACTCTAGGAGGAGATTCACAGCGCGTGGATGCCAGGAACAGAGATCATCTCCCTGGTTTGTGTGCATGTGGGTTCTTCCCTCTGGCTACTTCTTCACAGCACAAAACCTAAACCAGTCCGGGGGTGGCTGACAACCCCAGCCCCGCAAAAACACCCATGCTTCACAGATCGTCCCAGAAAACATTCCCGGGGGCAGGAGCCCTCCCCAAGTTCACCCTGGAGAAGAGGAGCCATCGGATATGCCCGTTGGATCTGTAGCCCACCGTGGATGACGAAGGAGCCTATTCTTACATCCTGTGTGGACAGTCTGACCCCCAGATCCCTGGAGACTGGAAGGCAGGATGGCAACCCCAAGGGGGACCAGGTATCCCCTACCTCCTGGGGCTCATTCCCAGGACCGTTGCTCTTGTCTGGTAGATCCCCAGCCCCGGCAGGTGCTTCTGCAGGTCAGCAGAGGACGAGCGGTGATGCCAAATCCAGCCTTGCTCCAGGATGCGCCCTCCCAGATGGTGGGATGCTATGTCGTTAAGATCAGCTGGAGAGATCTGGCCCCTGAGTCCCGAGCCTTACATGCTTCCAATGCCAGCTGAAGGGTTACAGGAACTCCCCAGAAATGCCCAGCTGTCCCTCCAGTGCCTCTTCAGAACAGTGAGGCACCTGGGGCAGGTACCCTCCTCCAAGATGTCCTCGAATTTCGCTCCTAGTCTAGGGTTGCTTTTTGTTCACATAACAGTCATGGGCCAGAACTCATTCTAGGGGAGGGGAGTGCAGAGATGAAAAATGCGTGGTCCTTCTCAAGAAATTACTTGGGAGGTGGGGATTCAGGGAAGGCCTCATGGAAAAGGTGCCATTAGTGAAGAGCTCAGGGTAGGATAGCAATGTAACAAAAATCTGGGACTTCAGAGAGCAAGGGTAGTTTGCAGTAATATAGCAGAGGTAAAAATGGAAGGAGTCAAGTGTAAGAGAGACCCAAGGCATAAAATGGGTATCCTTTCTGATTGCTTAGACATGCAGGATGAGTGAGAGGGCGGAGACATGGGTCTTCTGGTTTGGAGAGCTGGGTAAATGGTGGCACCATATTCTTGAAGTTGCTAAGTTGAGTTTGGACATGTGTGGTTTGTGGAGGGGGGCATGCAAGTGAAGATGTCTATTCAAAGGTTTCAGAAACATCTGGAGCTTGGAAGAGCAGTTAGACCAGATATAGAATTCGGAGTTATGGGCATAGAATTGATAATGAAATGATAAACCTACTGAGGTGGAGGAGATTGTCTCCTCCACCTCAGTAGCTGTAGGAAGAGCAGGTGAGCCAGGCACACAGACAGTGCAGGTATGGACAGGAAAAGACCGACGGAGGCAGCCAGAGAGATAGCAGACACTGGTGTGGGCATCTGTCTTCTTGGCCAGCCTTCTCCTCCAAGAGATGCCTGATTTTGCTCAGCTCCCCATGTCCCGTGCCCATCACAGTGCCTGGCACACAGGAGTTACTCAGCAAATGTTTATAGCTGAACAACAGAAGAGAGGGAAGCTTGGAGGTTAGCCATGCAGCAACCTTGCAAAACAGGAATCAGCCTGGACGTGGTGAATGGCTTGGATCAAGGCAGGTCTCCATGGACTCACTGGAAACACTCGCCTCAGCCTGGCATTTCCATTTTGTGGAATCATCCCCAAAAGCATGTGTGTTGTTGACACCAAAGGATGAACTCTGCTTCAGGAATTGTATGAAGCACTGAGATCTCAGTCCACCTCCCGTTCCCAAGCTTGCTCAGAGGTCAGGGCTCCGGGCTGTGAGCCTCTGTGACAGGAAGGAGGAGAAGCAAGGAGCTCAGCCCCACACGGAGCAAAGCTCCCCCATCCCAGAGAACTAAGGCACCCCCCAAGTTCTTCACGCCTGCGGTAGCATCTGATAATCCAGTTGCTGCTGGAGTTCCCACATTTGTTTCTCTTTTCTCAGGTAACATTTCATATTAAAAATGCAAATTCCCACAAGAAAAGTTCACTTTTTCGTTAACCTCACATACATCACTTCCACCTTAATGTGCACACAGAGCCTAAGAAAAAATTTTAAGATCAGAGAAAGACCTAAGAGGACACCAGATGTCTTATGGAAAGAAGAAGGGGGTCCAGATAAGGAAATAATAAATGACACTGGAACGGAGCATGGGGACACAAATCCCCAACGTTCTAATCTTGCCTGAGGATTTTGGTAGAAAAACCTCTTTAGAGAATTTGCAGGTGTTACACACAGAGCTGTGGTTGTTAGGTGTCTTACCATCAAGACCGGTCTCAGAGGTCACCCTGTTAAATGCCACGGAAAAGGCTGTCTGACATAATTTAAGATAGTGTTTGGATTTTTCTGAGCACTAAACAATAATTGAATCCCCAGATACTTAGCAGAATCTGACCACACAGGGTGAAATTATTTCTTGGTCATAAACCGAAAACTTAATTGGCTTCATTTCTTTAAATAGATTCAATTATTTAAGCAACAATGAATCTTGCAGAGGTACTTACAAGTCAGGGATGATCACAGGAGAGGAAGGTTTAAAGCATTGCTACCCAAAGGCCTTTGCAGATTGCCACCAAGGAGCTCGCAGATTGGGAAGGGATTTATCTGGGCTTATAAAATATAAAAACTGCCCTCTGTGGTGTGATTAGATTTGAGGCAACCAGCTTATTAAAAATTAACATAGCCAAGAAATGATGCCTGTGCCTATGATGGAGTTCAGTGTTTTGAGAGCAGTGCAATGAGGGTTTTTTGAGTAGGGAGTGTGGGTTTAGAGCCCACCATCTCATCAGACTCTCCGAGAAAGCAGCTAAGCCACATACCTGGGTCATCTTTGCCTCCACAGGCTGCCGGATAACGTGCTTCCCCTTCAACACAGCTCACTACTGGACCCTAAGTGAAAAGATCGATTCCTAAAGCTCACAGAGGAAATGCGGAGGTACGGCTGGATTCATCCCTAAGCATAGGCTTCCTTCTACACAATAGACATCTGTGAGTTCAGTTCAAACACTCCTTCCTACTATGTCCTTTCTCCCCTCCAGCTTTGGCCCTGATTCTAAATGTTAATCAGTCCCAGAATAAAGTGTCTGTAATTAGCCGAGAGTCTGACTCAACCTCCAACCCTCTTCCTGTTGCCTTAATAAAAGTCGCTTCAAATTGCCCTGACCCTGCAGCATGGGCACGTTATGCCCTTGCACGCTTTCTCTAGTATGCGTGAATTACCTTCTGAAAGAACATGCTTAGAAGTAGAGTCGAATCATTAACCTGAACCCAGAATTTCACTAAGCAAAGATATTTGAAGCTGCAGGGTTAGGTGGGTTAATTAGAAGCCAATATCTACCCTTCTTTCCCAGCAATTGAAGACAAGAGAGGAGATGAATGAGCTGATGGTTACAGGTGAACTCTGCAGGATGGGGGTGGGGTACAGGGCGAGCTGGATTTTTCTCTAAGGAAACCAGAAGAAAGTCATGCCCTCTCCATCAGGCTCCTGCAGAGCCTTACCCTGAAGATAAGGGATAAAATGATGGGACCAACTTTTGGGAAAGTGCGTCTGTGCGGCTGTAGAGCTGTCCGCAGGCTAAGTGCTGAAAGCATTGAGCGTGCGGCAAAAACCCACGGAGGCCCTGAAATGCCAGTTCAAGCTGCACGTGTCTGCAGCATCCAGAGTGGGTCCTACTGAAAAGCAGACCATTCGAATGCCTTGCTGGCAAAGCACTAAAGGGCCGCTTTAACTCTTTACCACTGACGCTGTGAATCATTGTATTGCTGCCAGCTCCACCTTCCAGAATCCAGCATGTCTAGGATACGGGCCTATGAGAAAAGCACCACAAGTTCTCGTATAGGACAATGACGCATTTTGCAATGTTTTGAATGAGATAAGGGGAGTAGAAAAACCATCAATATTTAGTTTTCCCATCAGAAGATGCCTCCTTCACTTGAGCTGTGTGCAGAGAGCTTTGGCTCCCTTCAAGCTCACACCCGATCACGGAGCTCCTCTCCCAAGCAATCTCAGGAAGACATGGTCCTTTTGCCACTTATGCAACATGTCTATACACTCCTTGGCATTTCAAAGAAAATCATCTGAAGTTAAAAGTACAAAAGCTAGTGTAAATATGGAACTAATGAAATCGATCTATGCTTAAGTCTTTAAAAAATTAACTTATGAAATGTTTGCCAGTAAAATTATTAACATGTAATTCTGGAGATAATGAGGCAGTTTAAGGTTATTTAATTACCAGTAGAATTACAGTATTTACACTGAAGTCTTTTCTGCGGCTCTCTCCTCATGTGCGGTACGTCGCTAAAGGGATTCCAAGCCTAGTCCCTTCTGATGCTCCATTCAGATAATTATTTTCATCTGAAAGGGTAGAATTTGTTGAGCCAAGGGAGTCACTGGCTCTTGACTGGGTAGCGTCTAAGCCATGGAAAGGTCATCCTCAGACTCCTGGGCCACACGGCTAGCGCAGATTCAGCCCTCAGTGGGACGAAATGCCCGTCAGTACTCTCTGGACGTCCTCACTGGGTGAAGAACGCTGAGAGGACACAGCCTCCCCACTTCCAACCTTGCAAGGCCTCTCAGAAGGCCATCCTGGTGCTGTCCCCCCTCTGGGGGCTGGGTTTCCCAAAGGGGAAATGTAATGACCGTTTCCTGCAAGGCAGGTTTGTCTGTCAGCAGAGCAGCTTATGCAAACTTAGAGAGGCCCTTGAGGTTTGTTTGCAGTCATGCAGCCGATTCCCTGGCTTTCACGGAAGGGAGGTGACCTTGGGGGCCCTCGGTACATGTCGGGCCTCACAGAAGGAAAACCCTGTGGGTAATACCAGTGCCCTCAGAATACCTGGATGTGTTCAGCAAAGTGGGCAAAGACCCGTTTTTTAAAATCTCATGTCTTGGCTGCAACTGACCTTGGGTCTTATGAAAAGACATCTGGTTTTCCTGCATCCTATGCACCATGGCTGGGGGGTGGGGCCAGAGAAGCAAGCAGCCTGCTCACCCCACCTCGGTCTCTGATGGAAGAATTTACCTGTGCCCCCTTCTCTGTCTCCATTTCTACTAGGCCTTCTGCTGAGCTCTCCAAGACATGGCGGATGAGATAGGAAGAATGCAAGTTTTTTTAAAGAAGGAGAAATACATCTTCATGCCCCTGAGAGCTGGGTTGTAGGATTTCCAAATCTAACACAAAATGCTGAGATTTGAAATGCAGCTAATTTTTCCCAGGAAGGTCTATCGCTCTTCATGCTCAGAAACAAGAAAGCCCATTCCACGCTTCAGGAAACTGGCAAATGGTCTGTGGGGTCAGAAAGGGACTCCTGCGCTTGGGTGGGCACAGCCGCTCTGGGGGTGATGAACTTGAGATGTGACAGACAGAATCTCGGGAGACCTGCAGAGCGGCTAACGACAGACGCTGGGATCACAGGGGACAACGGGGAAATGCAATCCAGCGAAGGATGGGGGAGGGGGAGTTGATGGTTTAATATACCACCTTCCCTCTCATTTTTAATAACTTTGCCTTTATGATATTAACTCTGTTAATTCTCACCCCATTCCACTGGCTTTTGTTTTCACATGCATGTGCTGTAATTTTCAATTTAATTAGTTGCAGTTCTGTTAGATGGCAACAGGTCCTGGTTTATCTTCCCAGCTAATACTGCTAATTGTTTATCCAGCCTTCAGTAATATCTCATTAACTTTATAGGCTATCGTTTCCACATCATCTACAGAATTAATTTTCTGCAAATCTAGAGATGTTGGGGCTTGTGAACATTTTCTTTCAGAAACACAGGAAAACCAAACAAAAACCCTGGCAAAGATGTCATTTTCTGTTGGGGTGTCTCTCAAGGAAGTAATATCTGAAAGCAATCTTTCCTTTAATTTTTTCAGAAAAGAACTCACCTAAACAATTCATCATTTTTATAATAGCCATTAGCCATAAGGTATTTATGGATATGCAGATACAAGATGAGACGTGCATGCAAAATATTTGGAGGCAATACAATGCAGGCCTCCAATTACTTGCGTTAATATAATGAAGTTGTTACCCAGATGATTTTTATAGCACCTGTGTTGACTTCTCAGAACCTTTAATAACTGCCCCCACCTCTTCATTTAGAGGGCGAGAAATTTGGAAGACCATGGAGCATGGTTTAGCTATAATCTCCCAAAACCCCATCTAAGATTGACACACAGTTCCACCTCCTTTCTTCACCCCTTCCCTGTTGGAGCCGAGACACAGAATCTCCCCTCGTCACGTGCCTCGCTTCCCCTGCTCCAGAGCTGGCCTCTTCGCAGTGCCCCAAATCAGCAAATCTTCTTTCTTCGTGCTTTGGAGACAGAGAGAGGTCAGGACACTCATGGTGCAGCATTTGGGGATCCACCGTGCTAAGACAATAGCTTAATAAATAAGCATTAGGTCCTTCTGTTTGTCTTTGGAAACAGTGAATGCAATTCAATTCTACAAATATTTTCTAGTTTTAACTGTAGTCCAACAAAAGCTACATAGTAGGTGCTTTCAGATAAAAGTGGCAGAAACCCAACTGAAATAGTTTAAGCCAAGATGAGATGTACTGGTTCTTGCAGATGAGAAGCCCGGGAGTGGAGCTGGCCTCCAGGACGCCTGTCTCTGTGGCCGGATTTCTTTACGCCCTTATTTGCCTCCTCCCTCCCCACGCCTCGCCTCCCCCCCTGGCCCCGCCCCTCCTCCCCCCACCTCAGTCTGGTTCCCCTCAGCCCCTCTTGCTTGCTTTCCTTCTGCAGAAGGGTTCTCTCTGTGGGGAGGGGAGGGAATTATGATAGCAGAGGACCCCGGACCAGGTAGCTCCAGGTTTCTATCCTGTCGGTTGCTGGCAGATAAAGAGGCCATGTGGTTTTTGCTCTTGAATCATAAACTGAAAGTATGTGAGCCTAGTTCTGGCAGGATTGCTCTGGTTTTTGTTTTCATAAAAGACTGAAGGGGACAAGGTCAAATGAGGGACGCCAGCAAACGCTGAGGCCTGAGCCATGGTGCCCTGGTCCTAGCTGGTGGGCAGCAGAGGTGGGCAGGGTGGCCTGAGTCTTCATGCGTTCTCAAGGTACAGATGATGGGTGTCCTCACAGGAGAGACGTGGGACATGGAGGCAAGAAGAGTTAGGAATGGTGCAATGGTCTCTTGGCCCAAGGAACCATGGGTGTGACATTAAGTTCTATCAACTTCATATGGATTATATTATAGAGTACATGTCGCCCTGCAACTTTTACCACTCAACAATTTGTTTGAGACCCTTCCATGGATAAATAGATAGGTAGGCATAGATGACTATAGACAGATAGATGGATAGATAAGATATAAACAATAGATAACTATATAGATAATAGATGATAGATATATGCAGAGTAAGCAGATAAAATGCAGGCATAAGGTAGAGTTATGTAGATACAGATTTAGATAAAAGTATAGGTACATGTACAAGCCCAGGCCAGGTATAGGGATTGACGTAGTTACATATAGGTGAATACAGGGATAGAGAAAAAGACACGGACTGGACACGGACAGATGCAGTGTATTCATTTCCCAAAGCTGCCCCAGCAAAGTCCCACAAATTGGGTGGGTTCAACAGCAGAAGTTTATTCCCTCCCAGTTCTGGAGGCCAGAAGTCTGAGTACAAGGGGTCAGTAAGGTTGGTTCCTTCTGAGGCCGTGGGGGAGAAGCTGCCCCGGGCCTCCGCCAGCTCCTGGTGGTGTGCTGGCATCTCGGACATTTTTCAGCCTGTCCAAGCACCATCCCAATTTCTGCCTTCATGTTCGCCTGGCCTTCCTTCCTATGTGTGTCTGTCTTCACATCACCATCATCTTATAAGATCGCCAGTGATACTGGATGAGGGCCCACCCCGGCCCAGTATAACCTCATCTTAACTAATTACATCTGCAGTGACCCTATTTCCAAATATAGTCACATTCTGAGGTGGTGGAAGCTAAGATTTCAACATATGAATAGGGCAGGGCAAAAACTAACCCATGACATACGGTATTGGTATTGGTACAGGGACAGGTGTGGGTACAGATGCAGGTATAGGTGTAGGTGTAGGTACTAGCACAGATACAGGTACAGGCCACAGTGGTACAGTTACAGGTGTAGGTATTGGAACAGGTATTGGTGACAGGTATAGGTAGATATAGATAGAAATAGGCGTAAGTATAGGCTTAGATACAGGTATACGCAGCTACAGATACGTAAACTCAGCACGCTTTTCCTACACTTGAACATGCAATCACTTTCCCATTTCCATCCAGGGGAGCATTTAGGGTATTTCCAGTGTCACCATTGCAAATAAAGGCTCGAGGACCACCGCTGGCCCAGGTGGAAGCATTTCTCTGGGATCTAACCTAGAAGGGATTTATCAGACCATAATGTATTTGTACATTTTTCTCATTAAAAATAAACACAGTTTGAAGATTCTCCCCCCACCCCACACACTTCTTTTTCTTCCTCCTCCTCTCTTTATATGTTAGGGTGTCGTATTCGCTACTCGTTGTGTTTCCCTTGACTGACTCTGTGGGTAGCTGATTTAATTTTGCATTTGGTTACTATTTAATTGGTCTGCTTTCTTTGCTGTGGTGTTATTTTCTCTGGTGACAGCTATTTAGCCTTAGATGCACTTCCATCTAGAGCAGTCCCTTTAAAATACACTGTAGAGATGGTTTGTGGGAGGTAAATTCCCTCAACTTTTGCTTATCTGGGAATTGTTTAATCCCTCCTTCAAATTTAAATGATACTCCTGCTGGATACAGTATCCTTGGTTCAAGGCCCTTCTGTTTCATTGCATTAAATACATCACGCCATTCTCTTCTGGCCTGTAAGGTTTCTGCTGAGAAGTCTGATGATAGCCTGATGGGTTTTCCTTTGTAGGTGATCTTTTTCCTCTCTCTGGCTGCCTTTAATCTTTGCCATTTTAATTATTATATGTCTTGGTGTTGTCCTCCTTGGGTCCCTTATGTTGGGAGATCTGTGCACATTCATGGCCTGAGAGACTATTTCCTTCCCCAGATTGGGGAAGTTTTCAGCAATTATTTCTTCAAAGACACTTTCTATCCCTTTTTTTCTCTTCTTCTTCTTCTGGTACCCCTATAATGCAAATATTGTTCCATTTGGATTGGTCACACAGTTCTCTTAATATTGTTTCATTCCTAGAGATCCTTTTTTCTCTTTCTGCCTCAGCTTCTTTGTATCCCTGTTCTCTAATTTCTGTTCCATTTACCGTCTCCTCTACCTCATCTAATCTACTTTTAAATCCCTCCATTGTTTGTTTCATTTCAGTTACTGTATTTTTTAAGGTGTCTATCTCCCTCCTGAATTCATCCCTTAGCTCTTGAATATTGTTCTATAGCTCCATTAACATGCTTATGACTTTTATTTTTAATTATTTTTCAAGAATATTGGTGATGTCAGTCTCACTGAGCCCTCTTTCTGGTGTTTGAGGGATTTTGGACTGAACAAGGTTCTGCCTTTTCATAGTCCTGGAGCAATGGGAGTGGGTGCAGGTGAGTGGCATGGGTGTCAGCTGGGAGGACAAAGTCCTTTCCCACTTGCAGGTTGAAGTGCCTATCTCTGCTGCCTGTGCTGGTTAACCAAGCACAGGGAGTGACCTCTGGGTCAATCCCTTAAACTGCCCGGGGCAGGGTGGACCTCAGGATGGCCTATGGCAATGGCAGGGGTCACAAGCTAGTGGTGTGGGAGTTTGCAGTGAGGAAAAAGCCCTTTCATACTTCCCGGTCACAGTGCCTGACTCTGCTGTCTGGGCCGGTTAGCCACGTACTTGGAGCACCCTCTGGGTTAATCCCCTAAATTACCATGGGTGGGGCAGCCCTCCTGCTGGCCTAGGTGATGGCAGGGGTTGCAGGCAAGCAGCATGGTGTGTGCCAGGAAGGCAAAGCCCTTTTGTGCTTCCTGATCGCTGTGCCTGTCTCCATTGTCAGGGCCGTACAGCCGCGCACAGGGAGAAGCCTCTTCTTTAAGCTGTACAGTTGCTGTAGGCAGGGCTGCCCTTTGGCTGGTCTGCAGCAATAGGGGGCCACTGGGTTTGCACCCCAGGTGCCAGCGGGGAGAAAGGAGAGGCAGGCTGCTTATCACAGTGAGAGATCTCAGGGCTGTGTTGCCACCCAGGGGGATGGAGTGCCTGAAGCTCCTGAAAGTTCCCAACCTGCTGAGCTGAGTTTCCCGGGTCGATTTTGTCCGCCTGTTCCTTCTCCTAAACCCTTCCCCCATTAGCAGCTCTCTGACTGTTGAGGAGTCTTTCAAAGATCCCGCCTTTCTTTTGTCCCAGGGCAGCCGGTTGTGGGAACCTGTTCGCAGTCTGAGTCTCCGACTTCAGTTTTCAGCCCCTCTAATCTCCAGAGCACCAGGCAGTGTGGGTCTGTGCTCCCGGAGTAGATCTCTAGGGCTGGGTATTCGGCAGCCCTGGGCTTCCGCTCCCTCCCCGCGTTGAGTCCCTTCCTCCTGCCGGTGAGCTGGGGTGGGGGGGGGGTGCTCGGGTCCACCCGGGTCACAGCTTTTTTACTTTACCCTTTTCCATGAGATGTTCTCTTCTCCCAGATGTAGTCTGGCTGGTGCACTCTTACTTACATTCACTCTTTTAGAAATAGTTGTATTTGCTGTATTTTCAAAATATATGTGGTTTTGGGAGGAGATTTCCACCACACTTCTCACACCTCCATCTGTTTTCACTTTCCTTTGTTGAGATAGATTTTTAAGGCTATGCATTTGGAAAGTGTGGGTGACCTTGGAGAGAGGAGCGTGCTGAGAGTTCTAGGCTTCCCTCTTTTAAGGATTTCTCAGAAATGTGACAAAGGGCTGGGGGTGCAGACTTGTTAAGACTTGACACAAGAAACTTACTGCTCTGACTCCTCTTTGAGATGCGGGTGTTCTATAGTTATTAGTTGGAGTTCCATTGCAGGGAAGATTTGTCCCTCCCCCACATCTACTTATTTGTTCAATTAATTTTTATATCAATATGGACTCATGGATATTTATTTTATAGTTTAGGTTATTATCATGGTTTTGTTGCTCAAATTGTCCTAGCTTTGGCCATCTTTCAGGTTGGCTTCTGCACCCTGTGACATGTACATTTTTTAACACAAGAAAAATACTCCATTTTTTTGTTTCCACTTATCTCTGCACCCTAGAGATGGCTTCAAAGCTGTCCAAAGAGATGTTCCTCTTTCTTTTTTATAGCATCAAAACAACCCTTCGCGTGCGTGTACTGCTGTTCATCCGGTCATTCCCTAGTGAAGGGCATTTGGACAGTGACTGTCTTGTACTCTTTCAAACAGTGCCATAATGGATGGGCCTGTGTAGGAGTCTTTTCATGTTTTTCCTAGTGCATTTTGGAATAGATGCTAGAAGTAGATTCCTCTGACAAAGGGTACATGTATATAAAATTTTTCTAGGTCTTGCCAAATTTCCCCTCGTAGGGTTTGTACTGTTTTGAATTTCCACCAGTGATGTTTCCCCAGAGGAACCAACAAAGTCTGTTGCCAATATTTTGTATTTTGTCCAGTCTGCTGGGAGAGTGTAACATCTGTCAAGGCTGGAACACCTCTGTGAAAGACAGACAACAGATAAACAGGGAGCTCCTCTGGATCTAATTCACAGTGGGGGAGCTTTGACACCCCCTCAGCACAGCATCCCTGAGCAAACCTGAGGGCAGCCCAGAGGAGGGCTCACAGCCACCAGACTGGATCCTTGGATCACCAGTGTGACTGGTGTTAATATGCAGCCGTCTTTTCAACTTAGGAAGGAAATTCACACATCTGGCAGGGAAGCCATGCAAGCATTTCCCATAGAGTTTCTGTTGACTCTTCAACACCTGATGGGGTAAAGCAATCATCTGCTGTTTTATCTTGAAGAAACTGAGGCTCAGAGAGTCTAAGTGATATGCTCTGTGCCCACAGCTTGCGTGTGGATGCACCAAGATTTGACCTCACGTCTTTCTAACTTGCAACAACACAGTCAGGCTGGCAGATGAGATCCCTGTTGGAAGCATCCGCCTCGGTGTCTTGGTCATCTGGGGCTACTATAGCAACAATACAGACCGGGGGGCTCAGGACACCACAGACATTTATTGCTGACAGTTCTGGAGGCTGGGAGCCCAAGACCCAGGCTCTGTAGATTCAGCGTCTGGTCAGGGCCTGCCTCCTGGTCCATAGACAGCGTCTCTTCGCTGTGTCCTCGCGTGGCAGAAGGAGCAAGGAAGTTCTGGTGTCTGTTTTATAAGAGCACCTGTCCCATTCATGTGGGCCCCATCCTCAGGACCTAATCACCTCCCAAGGGCCCCCACCTCCTGACACCATCCCCCGGAGGATTAGGATTCAACATATGAATTCTGAGGGGACATGAATGTTCAATCTATAATCCCTTGCTTGGGATGTTGCCTTTTGGACTCCGAATCCACTTAAATGTCCTTCTGATATTGCTGTTGCTCCTGACCGCTGCTTCTGGGACAGCCTCTGCTGACAAGCATCTCTGTTGCCCGCCCTCCACCCCCAGCCTGTGTTTTACGGTTCTTCCCAATGCTACGCGGTCAGTTGAGCAGAAGGGAGGAGGCGCTGCGTTCTGCCGTCTGTCTCGCTGCCTCAGTCCAAGGCGAGGAGTTAAAGATAGCTCCACCACACTTGGCGTTGCAAGCTCTGCTCATCACTCTGCTAATGAGTTCATGTTCACAGATGAGACTTTCCTGGCTAAAGAGGGAGCACGTGCAATCTGCAACGACTTCTGTGGGTTTCTGCCCAGCCCCCACAGATGAGCTCTACGACTCTGGCATACTGGGCTGCAAAGCTGTGGTTCTGATTTTATACTTAAAGGTTGGACAGCTCACAATTGTCTCTAGGCTTCTCTGCTGCTCTTTCTCACAGTCCTTCTATTTTTCCTGTTTGGCACCTACCACCGATGCCTTTGGCATCCCCGTGGTGTGGGTGGAAACAGGGAAGCCTACAAAGAGGATTTTTTAATGGGTGACTTAATCTGGGGTGAGGCTTGCTCAGGACCCACGGTGAGGAGAGAATCTCCCAGACCTTCTGCTGTCCTCAAGAGCCATGCAGCCCCCAGGCACGTCTCTCCCATGAGGTATCCTCAGGGGACCTCCTTTTTTTATTTTAAACAAGAAAACTCCAAAATGACACATTGCAATCAGCTTGATTAGACGTTGGCAAGATAATGTAACGGTACCAGTGGAAACAAAAGCATCACTGCCATCACATGTTGCTGGGCACTTGCTTGGCCCAGTAACTTGGACAAAAGTCACAGGAAGGAAGATTTATCGTCTCTGCCCTGTAACAAGCAGATTGAGGCTGAGTAGGTTAAGCAGTCATCCCAGAGCACCCAGCCGGGGAGGAGAGCTGCCTTCACACCTCTCTGGTGGGACGTCCTCACGCTAAACCCTGAGTCCACACCCAACAAGGAAGCTCCCCGATGGGCTGACTATGCCCGTCACAGAGGTCGTGGAAGAGGCCTTGACCATACCTCTCAAGAGAGCTGGAGATGCGTCCACTTGCGTGTGAGTCTCAGGAAAGAGGGATCATAAATCCGTGTTCTGTTGAGTGGCTTGTTTTTACAGCTCAAACCCCTACAATCCTTAGGGACAATATTAATCGGGGTTCTCCAGAGAAAGAGAACGAATAGGATTCGGATAGGTAGGTAGAGACTTATTTTAAGGCATTAACTTATGCCATTGTGGAGGCTGGCAAGTCTGAAATCTAGAGAAAACTGGTGTGCTGTCCAGGAAGCATTGCAGTTCAAGTGCAGAGGCCACGTGGGGACAGAGTTCCCTGCCTTTTAGGGCATCTCAGTCTTTTTCTCAAGTCCTTCCACTGAATGAATGAGGCCCATCCCCATTACACAGGGTGATCTACTTTTCTCAACGTCTTCTGACTTAATGCTAATCCCATCTAAAATTACCTTGACCGAGCACCTGGAATAGTGTCCCACCAAGTGTCCCACCAAGTGTCCGGAAACTGTGGCCCTCTCCCCTCCTGCTGTCATCCTCAGCCTTTGGAGATATGTGACCCCCCAGGAACGTGCCGAGGGAGGACCGGGCAACCGGGCAGCACCCTTGAGCGAGCTTCTGCAAGGCAACAGGGCTGCCCTGTGTCCCGCTCAACCTATGACTAGTTATAATTGATCCATCTCAGATAAATAACATACTGTCTGCTTGGAATTAGTCGGTCATGCTCCTTGGGGGGTCACATCAGACCTTTGCAACTTCTCTGAGTGGAGACCTGTAGCCAGGATGTTCTGATTGCGGATGTTTATCTTCTGCCAGGACTTCCCCTTGGGCAGAAGCCTCCTGGGTGGGTATAGTCAGCACTTCTAGGGGAATTCATCTAGTATGGAGATGTCATCAGGATGGCGAGAGGTTTATAAGAAGATCATTTATCACCTTAAATTCCGTATTGTCTCCTTCCCATCTTCTGTGGTTAGCGAAGAGACCCCTAATCAGACACATGAGCCTTCCAATTAGTCAGCGTGACCTTTCCCCCTCAATTTAGCCAGTCAAAATGAAATACTGACTCCACAGGAGAGTATTTTACAAGCTTCCTACCATATGTTGAATTCATTGTAACCTTCGGACCAAAAACTGGCTTCTGCCAGCCACCCAGCCCATGAGCTCTCCAGTTATTTATTAAAATAGCTTCCAGATATGCAATGTGCTAATAAAGCATGAGAATGTCTGGTGAGTCGGGCCATTTGTATTCAGTGTTACCCCACATTCCTCATCGGAAAAACGCTTAACAGACGCCCATTTTCAACTGTTGCTTACACATTTCATAGCCGCTGCTCCAGAGCTGGCTTTACTTTTGTACTTGGGATTTAGATCCTCAACCTTTTCATCTGCCTTTTAAGGCTCTCGCGGTGTGCACGTGACTCTCCAAAGCAGCCCCTGCAGGGAGAACTCAATAGCAGGAGCAATTGCCTGCTGATTCTGAAACCACCAGAAACTCAGACATTCCACTAGTTTCAACACAGCTGCCCATTTCATGATGACTTCCCATGCCTCTTGGAGAAATGTGTTTTCCCATCATGGGAGAATTATTTGCAGCTTCCTTCAAAATCTAATAGAAGCAGAACCTAACAAGACAGAGCCATGCTGGACATTTAGTGAGTGCTCTTTCTGGTCTATCTCCGAGCTCTTGAATGTGCCCTGAGGCTCTCTTGGGGGCCCAGAGCTTCACAGTCTGATGACACAGGGCAGCAGAGAGGTGACAGGTGTGCCTTCCCGGCTGTGGGAGGGAAGACTGACCTGTGGCCTCTGTCCCGCCACCATACAACTCACACAGCAGAGGGTTTTAATGGATCCTATAAGCATCAGAGCCTCAGGGTAACTTTGACAACTTTGCCTAAGTAACCCCTGCATCTTTGAGCAAATCAAGACCACGGTCCAGAAGCGACAGAGCGTGGAGGGACGCCAGAGCCCACCTGCCAGCTGGGCGCCAGGGGGCCCCACCAACAGGCTCGCCGGGCATTCCTCCTGCTCTTATGGCCAGCGGGTGTGGGCTTTGGCGGGCATGTCATCCCTCAGCCTCCTAGTTTTCCGGGATTCTTTCCGTCCTGTGGTCCTTCTCCTTCCACCTTTTCCAGCCTAAAAGCCCTGGGACCCTTCATTGGCCAGGAATCCTCGCTAAGATCTGGGGTTTGGCAATATTCCTTTGGGGACTTTCTGAGGCCAGGAAACGAGATCTCCAGTGAGAATGAACCTAGAGGGGCTGCGGGGGGGCGGGGGCTCAGGCAGCTGCCAGGCACAGGTGGGCCGGTGCATGCGCGGGGCTCTGTGCGAGCGGCTGGATGAAGGTCGTTTCCAGGCCCACGGTATTCTGCCGTTTTGCCAGGAGAAACAGACGTCATAGCTGCACCTTCTGCAAAGACCTCTGATGGGAGCAGTGCCCACCACCACGGAGGGCCAGGCAAGGACTTGGTCCCCGGGTGCTTTCCTCTGCCTCTCTGAGAAAACTGAGTCTTGTCCCATCAGTCATGCCCTCTGGCCTCACGCCCTGAGACCCCCAAACTCGGCCTGGCCCGGGAACTGCGTTTCCTGCTTGCCTGAGGCTGGCCTCGCTGGGGCCTGAGAAGCCACGCTGACTGCTGGGCAGCAATTCCATCCTATTTAAATGGCTTCCTTTCAACCTTCTTCGGCTCCCACTGAGGTACAGGGAGCTTGTGTTGACTCCTGATTCCCCACCTCTGCCTGCACCCCCTTCCCTGCCTCCACCCCAAAAAGCCTGAGAATGTTCTTCCAACTGGAGACAACTTAAGAATAGGAAAGAACAAGGCAGGAGCAGCTTTCAGCTGCCAGCATCCCTCTGCCTTCCAGTCCTTCCTGTTCAGCGCACGAGGCAGGGCTGGCCACGGCCTTCTGCAGGGCGGGCGGAAGAAGCCCAGAGCCCCTGGCTGGGAGCTCGGGAGGCCCCCGCCTCACCAGGCGGCTGCGGGCGCAGGTCCGCTGGAGCCCCAGGGCGCATGGTCGCGTGGGAGGGAGAGGCGGCTGCCAGCCCCATATCAATCGGGGCAGGGCCTGGCTCCATATTTGGGAGGTAATAAGAGGAGATTTTTGCAAATGCCCAGCTAACTGGTAAACAGGCTGGCCTGCTTATTAAGCAAGAGAAACGAGTCTCTGCTCTCTCGGAGACAGCAGACTGAAAGGGCACAGGAGTTTTAATTAATTCTTTAACGTTCCAGTCTTTGCTGATAGCCCAGTTCAGAACATAAAGCAGACAGTCCGTGTCCCAGCGTGTGACCGGGTCTTTCACACCCATTCTGTTGTCCCGTGCAAGTGGGGCTGTGACCAGGAAGCCCAGCCTAGGGAGGGACACCTGCCCACTTCCTTCTCCTTCCGCCTTGGTCCCTTCTCCCAGGCTCACAGCCCCAAGAACCTAGCCCTGCCCCTCAGTATCCACTCTGAAGGTGAGGCGGGCCAGACCCCAGCAGGGACAGCTCCTGGGACCACCGTGAGAGCACAGTCTCATAGACGCGGAACCACTGACATCCAGGCACCACGTTATGGTTTTTTCTCATACGCTTCTTTAATTGCTATGAAAAATCACATGCAATAGATCCTCATTTGAACATTGCTTCTTGCACACTAAGCAATATCTCCCCAAATCACTCCATGTTAGCTCACGGGCATCATCCTTATTCATTTTACAGCCCTTATATCACGCCATCCTCTCCATGCAACAGTTTATTCAGCCTACCCCATGGGCCAGCATTTAGGCTGTTGTCCATACTCTGCAATTGGCAAACAGCACTTTTGTAAAGAACACTGTGCATATTTATTTTATATAGTTGGATACCTCTCCAGGCTAAGTTTCCAGAGGAGGAACTCCTGGTTCAAAGGGCAACAGCATATGTGATTTTAATTGGCATTGCCAAGCTCCCATGCAGAAGGGCTGAGCCACTTCAGGCACTGCTTTATTTTCTCCTAGAGATGGTCCCCAGTGGCAGATCTAGGGCTAGAATCCGTGCAAAACTAAGCAATTGAGTCATGTGAAAAACTCGAAGCCAGAACTAGAGATTAATGACTGCTTTCCTGAAACATGGGGATCTGGCGTTGTTCCAAGCTCTCCAGGGGCTTGTAAGACTAACAATGGGATGATGGACTGTGACCTTTACTTTGCAATAACTTTGCAATAACTGTTTTTTAATTCATTGTTTCTAAAACCTGTCACTGGTAAGTAACCTACAGTCATCAGTGACCCTGCCTCAACCCATTTTATAAGATAAGACACACTTCAGATGGGAAGCCAGTAAGTCTCCCCTAAAGACACAAGGCAGACGTGTTTTTCCTCAGTTTTGACCTTTAATAGTGATATTGTTTTGCCACAAGCAATTAAAAATAATAACACTAAACATCAAGTAGGCACAAGAAAGTCCAGTGAAATTTCCATTTTTCTTTATAGTGCCTCTAATGGTAAAAAGCACAGAGACTGGCTGGACTCATTATTCATGAGCCCATATTTGCAACACCTCCTTCTAAAATTCATGTGTAACCCCAAAATCAGTAAGGGTGCACTCAGGTCATACATGGACGCACACAGAGGGGTACAAACGTGCAGTCACCCCGCAGTGCTCAATCCCAGCTGAGACGGCTCTATGCCTTCGTGTTTCTGCTCCCAGAACACAACGTAGGTGTCCCTTTTGTGGCTTCTTTAGTGCAAAACTTTCTGCATTTTTGTACTTTTTATTGGTGGTTTTGCTATTTAAGATGGCCCCCGGGGGTGGGGCTGAAGTGCTCGCTGGTGTCCAACCGGAAGGCCGTGATGTGCCTTACAGAGAAGATGCATGTTAGATATGCTTCATTCAGTGCTGGCCATGCGTTCACAAATGTTAATGATTTGACATGTATTAAATAAGGTGTCTTTAAACACAGACACACATAAAACAGAGCTATGTATCCATTGGTCGATAAAAATGTCATGACCAGAGGCTCCTAAGAACCTAACCGTCGTGTCTTTCTCCTGGGAGCCAAGCTCTGCATTCACTCAGTCCCATTGCAGTGACTTATGGACCAGGCCTACCGGGAACAGCAAGAATTGGCTGTAAAATCAGTATTTTCCTCCTCTTTGGCTTCCTTGCTGATTCTCAAGGCATATATAGGGCTTGCCTCACGTATAACCTGTCACCAGATCCTGGGTAAAGGGCTGGGCCTGAGTCCTCCATCCACACCCCGCCTGTGATCACATCGGCTTCAGGGTGACAGCCTCATTCAGACTCCTGTATCAAATAGGGCTGAAACTCAAGAGCAGAGAGACTCCAACCATGACATGCTCTGGGGCCGCCTTACCCGAAGTGGCTTCTCCATTCCCTCTGAGTTCCTGTTGATGTCACCTTCCCGCTTTACTCACTTCTGCGCACTTATCGGATGCTGGGACTGGTGGCAGCTTGGCGTGTTCACAGGCCTGCTGCCTAGCAAATCCAAGAATGGAGGCTGCATGACGCGTGCCACACCTGGCCCGTCTCCTGCTCCTGACGCGGTTGAATGAAGTCCCCCCATGAGCCCAGAGACTCTTAAAGTGCCAGGAACCACGGGGATGTTAAAACGCTGATTCTGTTCCCAAGGCCTGGGTGGGCCCAGGAGATGGCCTTCCCAACGAGCGTCCAGGTGACCCGATGCTGCGGGCCAGTCCTGTGCCGAGGAGCCAGGGGCTGGAGCCGGCCTTCTAGCCAGGGGTCCCCAGGGCCCCCAAGGCCTCGGTGGGCCTGCCCGACCCTCAGGCCTCCCGCACGCCCCTTGGTCTTCATCAGCAGCAGCTCACTTTGCAGCGCCCAGCAGATGGGGCTGGGGACCCAGTTGCCTTCATCTCTCACCATGTTCTCAGGGGGGAGGGGATGGGGCAGAGGAGGGAGCACAGAAGCCTGTCCCACTTTGGACACAAAGACACTGTGGCCCGGAGAGTTGGGACGGCGTGGCCAAGGCCGCAGAGTAACATGAGCAGGGGCAGAGGGGCCGCGTCCCCAGCATGTTTTGTCCTTCCTGCCTCCACAGAGCTCCCAGGACAGGCCTGGAGGTCCCGTAGGTGGCTCATGGTGCCCACCTCCTTCTGGCCCAGGTGGGTCCCCCGAAGCCCCTGGGAGGCAGCAGGCAGGCCTGCTTGGCTTCCGCATCACAGCTGGACACCCGTGGGGCCGAGGGCCAGGTGAAGACAAGCGCGGTTTAAATCTCATCGTTTGCTCGGGGACAACATTCGGCATATCCCCGCCCCTTGGGCTCAGGGCCAATCAGAATGAACATCTTAACCCGCCCTTAGAGCCCCGATGCCTGTGCCCGTGGGGCCATCATCACCGTCGCTGTGGACCTCCGTCTCTGCTCACAGAGGACAGCCCTGGGCGCCCCATCCACTGCCCACCGTGACCCGCTCCCCACCCTCCCTTCGGGCCCCTGGGACCCACCCGGCCTGCAGCAGCTGCTC
This sequence comes from Manis javanica, assembly GCF_040802235.1. Taxonomy (NCBI): domain Eukaryota; kingdom Metazoa; phylum Chordata; class Mammalia; order Pholidota; family Manidae; genus Manis; species Manis javanica. The sequence continues at coordinate 3,175,962 of NC_133159.1, read as the reverse complement.
CTTACCAGGACTGCATTCTCCAGAACGGGAACGGTCTGGAAGGGTAAATACTGTGTTCTTTTCACAAAATCTGTGTTTCCACCTAATGACAACCAGGGCACGCGGAATCACCCATCAGCTTTTCCAAACCTGCATGGAGGTGGAGGGGTAAGAAAACATCTGGCTAAACAGCAAATGAGCCCGAAGCTCAGAGTGATTGCACAGGTGATCTTTCACCTGTGCAGGGTTCATAGCAATGCTTCCGTCAGTCACAAGGATTGATGAACATGGACCCATCTGATGACTTCTCCCCAGTCAGTCTTTCAAGAATTTGTGAGTTCCAGGCCAGTTCTTAAGTGGGGTCTCTGAGGCCAGAAACTTCAGGAACACCTGCAAATTTGTTAGAAATGCAAATTTGGGGCCCCACCCCCACCTACTGATTCTGAGGCTTTGGTGGGGGGCAGCAGTCGTGCTTAAACAAAGCCCCAGGTGGTGCTGGTGCAGCTAAAGTTGGGGAACCTCTGTTCTAGATGGAATGGATGACCCCTTTCCCCTGCGGAGTGCCCTCCCTGTACACGTCCCTGACATCAGTGAGTCACCAGCAGGGAGACACTTCAGTCACCAAAATGTTGTGAGCGCCTTCTGGGTGGGCTGAAATTCCCCTCTTTAGTGTCTGTGAACAAAGGGCTTAATAAGGAAATGGATTAGATGAACAAAATTACAATGGAGCTATTCAGAGGGAAAAAATGTTTCTGGATACCTTATTCCATTAACTGTCTATACGCAAATCATTTCTTCTAATTACAATGAGTTTTCGTTATGAAAGCGGATATGCAGAAACGCACTCTGAATACTCAAGTCAGCTCATCACTCAGGCTTGAATGTGATCAAACAAAAACACCCCCGACTCTGGACCCCTCTCATCCAGGCCATTTCATCAACAAACTAGCAACGCATTTCTGAAAATGAGCATCCAAGGAAGAAATCTTCATTTTCACTGAAAAATTGCTAATAACATCCCCACACACTGTTCCCCCTTCCAACTTTGGACAGATAGTTACAGCCGAACCTGGAAAATAGCAAATGGAAAAAGACTTGCAATCAAGTGTGCCCGGTTGATACTCTCATCAGACAGTGACAGAGTGTCTCAGGAGGCAGGAACATGCAAATCGGCACATGTTTCCCTAACCTCATATTGACTTTGGCTTCTAAAATCAATTTTCTTTATTAGCTGGTGTATCTCTGCAAAAGACTTTCCGCGTGGAATCTGGATAAATTATTTAAGCAGTAAACTGTTTCCATTCCAACTGGTAGTAGCAGGAAGATTTAATAGGATATAGCACAAGCTGAGGGCTTGGGGCAAGGTCATCCTGGGAGGGAAAATGGGATCTTAGGGACCCACAGAGATAGATCTTTGAGGTCAGAACCAGACAGGGCACCAGGCTGCATGACCTCAGGGGCTTGCTATAGCGTCGTCTAAGTATGGTTGGGCAATCTATGCCCTGAGCGGCCTTACAGTGGCCCTGCAACCAGGTATTTAAGACTCAGCAAGTGTTGTGTCCAATCAAAGGCCAGAATGTGTGTGACATGTTTCGCTCTTCACATCACCATGTCCCCTGTAGGGGTGTCAGAGTTCTCCAGAGAAAGAGAAACAATAGGATGGGTACAGATGTAGACACAGATGTAGATATAGATATAGATATAGATGTAGATGTAGATAAAGGTATAGATATAAATAATAGCTATTATCTCAGAGAGAAAGATTTCTTTTAAGGAATTGGCTCACATGATTGTGGGGACTGACAAGTCTGGCAGGCTGCAGAGACCAAGAAAGAGCTGACGTCGCTGTCTTGAATCCAAAGGCAGCCTTTTGGCAGAGTCCCTTCCTTCTGGGGGCATCTGGGGCTTTTTTCTTATAGCCTTCAACTGATTGGGCGAGGCCCACCCACGTTGATGATTGCTTACTGATTTAAATATTAATTTCATGTAAAAAATCATCTTCATAGCAGCGTCCCTACTGGTGTTGACCAGTCAACTGGGCACCATATACCAGCCAAGTTGACACTTAGCAGTAAGCATTTCAGGGAGACGTGTGCAGATTTTGTCTGTCGGCGTCCTTTCCCCCTTTTGCTGGTGAGCTGACCCACATTCTCCTTGTGGCACCTGTTCTCCTCCACTCAATCCTCAGAGCCCCGTGCTTGGGGGGCCAGATTTAACCTGGGATTCAGGTGTAGACACTGAGCCCAGGCCTGACCTATTAGCTTAGTCCTCTGGCATCCCTCCTCACCCAACTGTGGGGATTGGTTTTGGGGTGGAATTGGGCTATTTTGGCCAAGCTGGCCAGTCAAGCATTTGTACCCTCACCCCACTCCCAGTCACTATGGTAGATTCAGGGCTGGGCTGTAACCAGCCCACACAGTCCCCAGGACACCCCAGCCCAGTGAATCTGTGTGAGCTTTCAGGAGAAAAGGAAAACTTGGGATTCATGTGGCAACAGCTGAACCCCTGACCGGGTATGTCTGGGTTTTGCCACTGTGACACTATAAGCTTGACTGCAGACTCCAGGGGGGCCGGGCCCGGGTTGGGTCCCTTCTTCATCTGCAGGGCCTGGAACTATGCCCTGCATGTAGTAGGAGCTCAGGGACTGCACGTTGAATGTAGACTGACTGAGAAGCCTAAGTAGCACATGCCAACCTGAGCCACACCATAGCCCGGGACAACAGACCGTGGTGTCCACCAAGACTCAGGCATCCTTAACTCCAAAGGCAGCTCTGGTTTTCCATCCAGGCCATAGCTTAGCTCACTCAAAAGTAAGCTGATTGGCAAAAACAAGCCTTGAGCTTTTTTCTCCCCCCTTAAATGACACCTATATACTCCTGAAGCTTGTCCTTCCAAAAACCTGCCGATTTTTCAATGCAAATCAGTTGCTAACAAAAGAGGCCTGGCTGAACATCGATGCTCCGGAATGAGACACCCTTTCCTGCACATCCATGAGCACATTCAGTCCAAGCCCCCATGTTTAGGTTCAGTCGAAAGATTCACAGAAAACTTAAGTTCTTGTGACAAATGGGTCTCAGAATTCTTTCGTGTTGTGTTTGCACAGAGAATCAGAGCTCCCTCGCATCCAGTGAGCCGCAGAATCCACGGGAAGGAATCGGGGGAGAAGGCTCCAGGGCTGGCCACCAAGCCGTGGGAGCGATGGGTGAGCGAGGGCTCCCACTGGGTGGGAGGTGCAGGGGCCATGCACAGTGGCAGAATGCAGATGCTGGGACAGCCGGGCCGCCCTCGGGAGCACGGCCCACAGGCCCCTCCGTCCAAAGCAGTGCGCACGGGCTCCCCTCCCTGTGGGGCACAGGCCCGCTCAGACCTATAGCTGCTCCTGCAGAAGGGGACATCCACCACATCAGCTGATGAGAGCTGCATTAATAGCAAATGATGACCTTTTTAAGAATGACTTGTTCGTGGTCATCTGACTGAGATCACTTCACAGGAAAGCATATAGGTGGGAGGGGGGGCCGGCGGGGAGGGAGGAGAAAAGTGGCAGATTTAAATTTAATACTTGTTGGTGACTTAAAGTCTCATGGTTACTTAAAGAAAGTCAATCTCCGATTTAGCACTGTTCAGCCTCTGGGGCAGTTCAGTGAGGTGAGGTGTTTTACTCCTTTGAGGGCATGGCCCTCAAAGGTCGCCTGAGTGCTAAGACCCATGGCAAGGGGGAGCTGGGAGCCGTGCGCCCGTCCAAGGCCTGGGGGCAGGTTATTAGGACAATCATCGTGGGACACAGGGGTGCCAGCGCAAGGCTCTGGTGGTCCGACTGCTGCAGCCCCCTGCTTCCCACTGGCCCTGGGTGATGGGCCGCCAGGAGGCCAGCGAGAGCTGAGAACAGGTCAGGACCCCCGTTTCTCTCCTCCAGAGACCCCCTGCCTTTCACCAGCCTTTGCTTCTAGGCTGTGTCTTTGCTCCACTCCCAGGAGCAGGACTTTGGAGCTGAGTCTGACCAGCCTGTCCCCACCTGCCTCGGTTTCCTATAAGGTACCACAAACTGAGTGGCTTCACACAGCAGAAGCACCCTGTCTCACTGCTCCCAAGGCCCGGAGCCCCAGATCCAGGTGTGGACCAGGGAGTGGGCGGACTCCCTCCGGAGGCTCTGGGCCTCCATCCTTCCTGCCTCTTCAGGCTCCCGGTGTTGCAGGAACCCCTGGCGCCCCCTGGCTCACGGCTGTCCCTGGAAGTCCTGCAGCGCAGGCCCTGGGGCCTCAGCTGGCTGCCCTGTGTGCCGCTCGGAGTCTGAATTCCCCTTCTCATAAATCAGCCATCCCACCGAGTGACCCCATTTTAACTGGATAACCTCTGTAAAGACCATATTTCTAAATAGAGTCACTTTGTGAGTTACCTGGGACTTCAACATATCTTTGTGGGGACACAATTCAACTCAAACCCTCTGTATTCCTGTTCAGTAATAGGCGGCTGTTTCCAAAAAGGAAACAGTGAAAAAGTTTTCCTGAATCGTCTCTCTCTCCATTTCCTGATGACTTTACTTGCTTTCCACCAAACTAGGCTGTTCGAATCACAAAACGGTTCATTCAGGAGAAGGCCTGTGAGCCAGCTCATAGGACAGAGAAGCCAAGTAGCCAGAAGCTGCCTGGAGTCCCGCACAGGCGGGGGCACCGCTCTGCTTCGTGGCGAGTCTCTGTAACTGCATGCCGGCCGTGGGGCACGTGGGGCTGACACGGCCTTCAGTGGAGGGGTCTGACAGCCTTCACAGAAGATCCACGCGTGGCCTGGATCCCAAGGACACTCCGAGGATGAAACGGCAATGTACAGAGAGCAGTGCCAACCGGCTACCTCAAGGGAGGAGAACTGAGAGACAAGGCTGGATGGGCAGGAAGAGGCCATTTCTGAGGCTCTAGGAGAGCTGGGCTGGTCAGGAGGGCAGAATCCATCGGACGAGGCTCAGGACCACGTGCGAGGCACGTCCAGCCTGAGCAGCCTGGCTGGCAGGCCCAGGGCCCAAGGGGCTGTGCTCCCTGGCGCTGAGGTTGGCGGGATTTGCCACAGCCTTCCCCTCTGTTCCCACCATCCTTCCCGGGGGGGTCCTTTGACGGCTCCCAGCTTTAGGGGTCTTGGCCTCGGGAGCCAGGGAGTGTCTCACATTCTGCCATTTGCTTTCCCCTCTGTGCAAATAAAAGTAATAGTCCTGATAGATCCACGCAGGCCTCTGCTCAGGCGGTCCTGTGCTTTGCCAGAGAACCAGTATCGCTTGCTAAGGGCTTCCTCCTCCAATCACCAAATCTGGACCCTGGCTCGTCTGCGCACCACTGCCCCGGCGTCCTGGCCTTCTGCCTTCACCTGGGTAGGGGCAGGTGGGGGCTTGCTGCCTCCCATCTCACTGGGTAAGCCACCACCCTCCCAGTCCCTCCGGGCATGTGTGCTGGCCCTGGACTCACGCACCCATGGAGCAGGCAGTGCGGGAGCCCCAGGGCCTCGAACAGCTACCACCCTACCTGAGCCCTCAGACCAGGCGGGCAGGGAAGGCACCCCCAGCCTTCCGTGGGAAAAACACGTAACATTTCTAAACAGCAGGGCTTTTAGCCATGAATGGAGACACAAAGGCGGCTCACCAGAAACGGCAATTAATAGGCCCAATTTTTCCATCCAAAGCTATTTCAAACCTGTCTCTAGCTGTTGCTTATTAAGCCTTTAACATTAAAAATGTTCCATATTTAAAGCTGAGGTGTGTGCAAGCAGGAGTGGGAGGGAAGCAGACGATTCCCCACGGAAACGGCCGTGCTGCCTCAGGAAAGCAGCTGGCTGGGGCCGTCGGGGGCCTGGCGCTGCACCAGCCCGAGGGGGTGATGGGGGAGTGACACGGAGCCCTGCCAAGGTCGCCCTGCCCTTCTGCCCTCCGCACTCACGCTCCACTGGTGATTCCTGCAGCCAAATCCAGTCTTTCTGTTCCTGTACAGCCTGCGAGCGGAGAATGGCCTTTACATTTCCAATGGTTGGGGAAAAAATCAAAAGAAGGATAATATTTGGTGACATGTCAAGCCGAGAGGAGTCAAAGTTCAGGGTCCATAAATAAAGTTTCGTGGGCACAGAGTCAGCCTCATTCAGTTATGTATTTGCTCGGGCCTCTGTCCCCCCACAGTCCAGAGCTGACAGCTGAGACTGTGTAGCCTGCAGAGCCTAAAATATGCGCTATCTGGCCCTTTACAGACGAGACGCACCCACCCCGCTTAGATCACGGTGATGCTGGGAGGAAGGGGAAGAAAGGGGGTCCAGACATTTGGCAAGCAGACTTCAGGCAAGGTTTACCTGGGGCGTCAGTTTGGGAGTTGTTAGTGGACTGCATGTGTCCCCCTAAAATGCATATGTTGAATTCAAATCCCCAAAGCGACGGTGTTAGGAGGGGTGACTAGGTCGTGAGGGTGGAGCCCCACGAATGGGATCAGTGCCTTATGCAGGAACCTAAAGAGCTCTCTCGCCCCTTCTGAACAGCAGGGTCACAGAGGGAGACAGTGTCTGTGGACCAGGAAGCGGCCTCCCCAGACAGCTAACTGCTGGGACCTTGATCTCGGACTTCAGTCTCCAGGACTATGAGAAATAGTGTCCTGTGCCTGAGCCTCCGGCCTGCGGCACATCTCCGCAGCAGCTGGCGTGGACTCATACAGGATTAAGGGGATGAGGGAAGACACGCAGATGTCCATGAATGTCAGGCTGAGGACCAGGAGGCCTGGCTGTTCTCCCGGGGCCTCTGGGGGAAGTGACAGTTCTGAGAATGTGGGGGATAACTTCACACCTGTGCAAACTGGCTCAGCCCCGGTGAGCCACTTCCCTCGTCACCCTGAACCCTTCTTCTGGAGAGCACAGTCTGACTGCCACGCAGGCCCTGGCTTCAGCTCTGCTCCCGAACCACCAGGACACCCCTTGTGCCTGTCAGCTCTGGGCACCCAAAGAGGGGGCAAGGGGCTGGGGCAAGTGAGGCCACCTCCAGGAAGAATGGCCGTCCCCCCGGCCGGCAAGGGCTCCTTTGCCCACCGCCTTGCTCACGGCCCATGGACGGCTCCTTCCCACAGCCTTGCTGCTGGCACACCTGCTCTCCCCCCGCCCTGGGCTTTCGCTCCCCCAGAAAGCCGCCGTGCCGGGACAGAGCTCTCTCATGGACGGGTCATAGAAACTGCCCGCTTCACTTCGTGGTTTTACACACAAATTGCATTTAGATAGTCAGTCCTTTCCTCGTCAAGCATGACTAGAAATCACCTCAGTGAACACCACCAAGCGACACAGGAGATACATGGACACCGTCCTCTGGGTCCCTGCACCTGGATCCTGGCAGAGACAACACTGAGCTCAGGAAGGGGCGGCTTGTCGTTCAGCCACCCAAGGTTGAGAGGGGGAGGGGCCGTGCAGGAGCAAAGGCCCCCTTTTCAGGATGGGGGGCATCCTGGAGGAAGTGATGGTGCAGTTGACGCCATGAGCGCCCGGGTACTCAGTGGGCATCATTCCGGTGTGTCCGGGAGGCCTGGAAGGGGTCCGCGCTGGAGGCGGGTAAAGAAAGCAGTGCCCTCCCAGCGCGGGTGGGCCTCAGCCAACCCCTCAGGGCCCGAACAGAACAGAAGGCGGAGGGAGGGCAGGTCTGCTGTCTGCCCAGCTGGGAGTCCCGCCCTCCCGCACTCTGACGTCAGCGCTCCTGGCTCCCAAGCTTCACATTCAGGCCGGGAGCGCCCAGCTTTCCCAGGTGTCCAGCTCACAGGGACAGGTGGCAGGACGGGTCCACCCCCATGATCGCACAAGCCAGTTCACATCCTAAACCTCCTCTTAACATCTATCGGTACATGTCCTGTCTGTCGTTTCCCCGGAGAGCCCTGCCTGACCCATGGAGGGCCGAGGTGGGAGGTGGCAACACCGGTGTGCAGAGGGCGAGGCTCTGATGTCCGCTGCACACCACTGCCCCTGTGGCCTCACTTCTTATCTTTACAGCAAAAGCTGGGGCCAGTGGATGCCTGCTCCATCTGCGTCTAGTGGCCTGTGGCCCTCTGTCTGGGCATCTGTTCATTCCACCCATCCATGCTTCCTGGGTGAGCGTCCACAGGGCAGATACAGGCCACGTGTGCCCAAGCGGGGGCCACAGGTGGGGCGGCTCTAAGGGCTGGACCTTGGACTCCGTCTCCCGTCCCCATCTGTCCCTTGGCACCCCTCCTGCTGCAGGCTGGCCGGGAGGGGAGGAGGCCATGTGCGTCCCAGCTCTCTTCCCGCCCCAGCAGCCAGGCCCGCAGGATGGAGAGGGGAGGGCGGAGATGCAGAGAGGGGCCTTCGGAGTGAAGAGCCCCCCCCACCGAGCCCTCCAGGCGGAGCTGATGGCCTGGACCCCTCCAGGGCTGCCTGCCTGCCTGGGGAAGCTGCCCAGGGCTCTGCAGACAAGCAGGAAGTCCCTCGGGGCTGCGAGCTCCATACAGGACGGCTGGCATCCACATGCAGCCCCCTCCCCTCCCGGCCCCAAACCTACTTGATCTGATGTAACTGAACCGGGTTGCTGATAGAACTGCCCCCTGGAAATTTGAGAAGAAGCAGAAAGACGGGAGGGGCAGGTACAACTCTCCCTTCGGCTTTGCACCTGCAAGGTGACAGGACAACAGAGAATGTGGGGTCTCAGGTCGGTGGGAGACAGGCTCTCATCAGGTATGGGGAGCTGAGCTGCCCACACTGTCACGGGTCAGGGCTCTGCCAGGCCGCAGCTGGCCAGGGGCTCCGGGAAGGGTAGTGACGCTGGGCCCTTGGGCGCCCCAGGCGGTCCGCCATCTCGGCTGGTATGCGGTCACCACGTCCCCAGTCCTGCCCACACCACCAGCCTCACGGTTCTCCTGCAGGACATCCTGGGCCGCATGGCCTCCCGGCAGCCCCACAGGGCCTTCCCATTTTCCCGTCCCCACCTCGCCTGTCCCCTGCAAACAGCTTTACACCAGGAGCAGCTCAGCTCTTTGTGAAGGGCCAGAGAGCAGCTGTTCAGGCTTTGTGGGCTGACGGTCTCTGCTGGGACCACCCCGCTCGGCCCGTGCCGGTGAAGGCCACCCCGATTGCCGTAAGGGAGCAGCGGTCGCTTCCGGCAGCATTCCCACAGAACTTCATTGATGGGCTCTGAAACTGGGACTGCATATAATTTCAACCACCTACAATGCCAAAACCACTATGAGCTTGCAGGCCCGTCACAAACAAGAGAGGGTCCACATTTGACCTACTGGCGACCCCTACCACATACAGGTCACCCTGTGGGCCTGCATGTCCATCCCTATCCCCCCACACCCATGTTCCCGAGACCCTGCCTCCCTGGGCCAGGGTGAGCGCTCCCAGCAGGGCCTCTCGTGGGCCTTGCCGCCCACAGAGCTCCACGGCCCCGCTGCATCCTGGCTCTGTCTGCCGGGTGGTCCTCACTCAGGGAGGTGTGGGTATCTCATGCTAGTGTGCCCTGACCGCCCCCCTAGAAGAGCAGAGCACAGAGGAAGGACCACTAAGCCGGCCACGTCTGCTCCACCTTGCCTGCCCATAGCTGCGGGGGTCACCGTGTTTTCTTCGGGATCCAGGCATTATGAATGGCCGGGTGGTTTTGAGCAGGTTCGAGGAGATAAATATGGTGAGAAGATGGTTAGGAACCTGAAAAGCTGTACTTCTCCATGGAAAGACACACACAGACCCGGGAAACTGGTGATTTCCATAGCAGGGCTGGGGTCATTCTGGACCACAGGCCTCTTTTCCCCACTCAGGGCAAAGCCTAAAAGGGATGCCTGCATCAGCAGTTCTCATTCACTTTCCACCAAACAAAGGACCCTGGATTGGCGACAATACATCCACATCCTTAGAAGGTCTCTGTGCCACTGCACAGGATGCTGAGAAGCTTCTAGATTGTGAGAGCTGTGTCTGCAGGCCGGGCCTCTGCCACTGCAGTGTTTTCCCAAAGATGCAATCGTGCTGGGGCATCTGGGGCTGCAGGTCTTTGCCCTGAAGGTGGGAACAGACTAGTCATCCCAGAACCTATTCCCCAGTCACTGGCGCTTGGCGGGGCCCTGGAGGGACACATTTCCAAGTCCACAGGGACAGCACACACGCTCTGCTCTCCCCACAACAACCAGGGAAGGACCCTCAGCAAGCACTGTCCATGGGGCAGAAGAACTTGAGATACAGCTTCCTCGCACCCAGTGGCTCAGAGCCACGGGACCACCAGGACGGCCACACCAAGGAGTCTGAGAATTCAAGGCGGTCCTCATTAAAATCCATGTCAAAGTTTGGATGCAGTAGACTGAACACTCCCCCCTCTCGTCCCCAGAATTCATGCTGGACATGCACTGTGGGTGTCACAGGCCCAGGCCAGTGGGTGGAAGCCCCGGATGAAGGACCGACAGCTTCGGTGTCTACTGGGGTCATCTTCCCTGTGTCCTCACCTGGGGGAAGGGGCTGGCGACTCTCTGCAGCCCCTTTCCATGGGCACTGACCCCATCATGAGGACCCCCCCCAGGACCTAGTCACCTCCCAAAGGCCCCCTTCCTAACACCAGCACACCGGGTGACACCAGCATTCCGGGAGACACCAACGTCCTGTCTAGGGCACCACGTGAGCCACCCTGCAGGCTGGCTTGTGATCAACACGATTCTCTCAGGAGTCCAGCTAAGGGACAAAGAGGTGGCAGCTAAGTGGCTGCCCGGAGCCCAGGTCAAAGGCCAGTTTCATTGACAGCAAAGCTGCCCTCTAGGCAGCTCAGGGATGGAGGGGGGAAGGAAGCAGGTGCTGGGGGGAGGCAGGGAGGGTCGGCAGAAGCCCTGGAGAGGGAGCCAGGGCAGCTACAGGCAAGGAACAGCCTCCTGGCTCCAGGCCTCCAGACCCCAGGCTGGGTGGCCGGTCTCCAAGCCTTGGCTGCAAACTCCGCAGTTGGGGCCAGATGCAGGGTGTCCTTTGCTGGCACCTGACAGCACACTGCAGTCACCCTGCCCCGCCCAGCGCCTGTGGGCCAGGCCCCCAGCCGCGGTAGCTGCTCCCCCTTTCTCCTCACTCAGTAAACTTGTCCTGGGCCTCTGGAGTCGGCGGCTGAGGTTGGAGCGCACAGGGTCCCGCAGGCGGGTTCCTGGGCCAGTGCCTGCCTCCCCTAGGGCTCTCCTGCCAACGCCCTGCCTGGCCTGGGTGGGGTGAGCAGGGCTCCTGCGGCTCACAGCACTGAGTCTCGGGAATGCCTGGCGCACTGCGCCTTCCAAGGCCCCTGCCCGGGCCCAGCGGCAGTTCTAAGATGTGGAAGGAGGTGTGGTGCCCGCCCGGGTGGCTGCCTTGCGAACTGCTGGTGATGACTCACGTTCTAACTTCCTCTCCATGAGAAGGCCCCGCGAGGTGATGCCCTGCATGGAGACAAGCCTCTAAAAGAAAGGGCTGCCTTACCGCCCTGACTGTACCTCTGTGTCTGTGCTGATAACTCATCGGATCAGTTCACCAGCCCTCGCCGGTCTGTCCTCACCAGCACTAAAGCTGGAAGCCCAAAGGTTGCTGAGCAAGGTTTTTTCCCCCTTATTCTTTGTCTGGGGTAGGGGGGGTGTCCTGACCCAGTGCTTTATGGCACCTGTAACCTCCATCAGCCTCGTCACCAGAAAGAGCATGAGGCCCTGGCGTCACCTTCCAAGCTGCCCCCACCGGGGATGTAAACATCTCTGACACCTCCTGCCAGGAGTGATAATGTGGCTCGTCTCCCAGCCCTCCTCCCCGAGAAACTCGGGTGTCATCAGCCCATGAGGTGCCAAAGACATAAAGCAAGAGCCAAATAGCCTTTTCTGGGTGTGTTCTGGCCACCAGAAACTCCTGACCCACAGCCTGTAGGGCATCGGGTGTCTGCGTGCCCCGAGCAGGGCGGCCCTACCAGAGGCAGACGTGGGCTGGCCCAGGCCGGTGGGAAGGGTTCTCAGCTGGTGCTGGGGGAGAGATCTGAGGCCACTGAAGGTGCAGCCCCGGAGTCCCCAGGACGTGGGCGGAAGCTGGAGGCTTTCCGGGATATTCATCATCTGTCCCAAGGGACCCCCCTGCCCTAACCAGCCGAGGTTTCCTTTCACACATAGCAGGGGGTAAGCCAACCAGCTGGGCCATGCCAGGACCCACGTAGGACCACCACAGTCAGGAGAAGCCAGAGGGGGACCTCCTGGTCTCGTCTGCCGCTACTCACTGGGCACCTCTGACACCTGACATGTAAGTTTTCCACACTGCGTGGTTCCATGACACGGCTTGGTGTCCTACATTTCAATTCAGCCTTGACACTGTGCGCTAGTGCTGACCCCACGGGTGGAGGGCTCAGTCCCACAAGACGCCCCCTAGCCCCATCAGACGCCCCCTAGCCCCATCAGACGCCCCCTAGCCCCATCAGACGCCCCCTAGCCCCATCAGATGCCAGTTGCAGGTCCCAGGTCAGCACCTGGGCTTCTGACCAACCAGCTATAAATCAGGGGTTCTCACGACCTCCTGTCAGGTTAGATCATTTGCTACAACAGCTCACAGAACTCAGGGAAACTCTTATTTCTACTGAGTTATTACAAAGGATTTAAAGGATGCAGACAACAGCTGGGTGACAGGTTCACAGGGTGAGTTGGAGGGCCCTGAGCCTGGGAGCTGGGGTACGTCTGCCCCAGGGGCGGAAGTGTTCACCAGCCCAGAACCTATGTACTTTTGGGATTTTATGGAAGCTTCCTCACATGGGCGTGATGGATGATTAACTCAGCGTGAAGCCCTGCTCCCCTCCCTGGAGGATGGGGGGAGAGGCTGCAAATTCCAAGCTTCTGGCCACAACTTGGTCTTTTTGGCGACCAGCCCTCATCCAGGAGCCACTGGGAGCCCCCCAGAATTACCTCACAAGAACAAAAGATGCTCTCATCACCCAGGAAATGACTAGGATTTAGGAGCCCTGTGCTGGACACCAGGAGCAGACACCAACCTATATACATGTTCTGTTATTTCACTGAGACCGCAGACAGATTCCTCCACATGAGTGCAGTTGTGCAGCATTCGTCCATCTTTGTCTGGCTCATTTCAGGATCATGTCCTCAGGCTCCCTCCACGCAGGCATCTGGCAGACTCTCCTTTTTTCAGGCTGAATAGTATTCCCCTGTGTGGATCAACTACTCTCCTTTTATCCATCACCGGTGGAAGGACGTTTAGGTTGTTTCCACATCTTGGCCATTGTGATATGATGTATCTAAAATAGTCAAACTCATTAAAGCAAGAATGGCGTGGTGACTTTTTTGGGTCTGGAAAGGGGGGAAATGGCTGTTGCTGTTCATGGGGGTAAAGCTTCGGTTCTGTGGCACGGACCCGTCCCAGAGGTCTGCTGTGCCGCACAGAGCAGGCAGCCGACAACACTCACATACACTTAACCATCTGGTTCGGAGGGCTGATCTCAGGTTAAATGTTCTTACAGTAACAAAATGAAATGAGAAGCCTGCAGGCTCCTTCCTTCCTCAGCAGGAGGGCTGTGGGCACCGACTCTTCCCCACGTGGGCACCCACTGCCTTGAGGCCGTGTATCTGTGTGTCAACATCTAACAGACATGGAAACTCCAGCCCTCATGAGCATCTCACTCTTTAATCCCCAATCCGAATCTCTTTGCCCACTTTCCTTGACTCTCAGACACTTGCTCCCAGCAGGAACAAATCTGCCAAGAAAGATTCCTTAACCCAGGTCCACTTAGTATCTGAGCCCCTGATGTGCTTGCTGACTTCCTTTCCCAGATCACTTAAGAAAATGCTCTCTTATGGACAGAAATAAATAGCCACCTGTTGGGGTGGTAATGTCTCAGCTGTAGCAGGTGACACCCCTCCTGGCCCAGAGCACCTGCACATGGGGACATCAGGCTTTGGGACATACGCACACAGGGCTGGTCTAGAGCAAGTTCAGGCTGGGGAGGTGGGAAGAGGGGTATGAATATTCATGATATGCAAATCACAGGAAATGAAGCTGTCATCTCGTCACGGGTGCTCCCTCTCTCATCCCCCCTCCCCAGGGCCACGGTATCTCCTGCAGGTGTGCGTTCCCGTGGTTGAAGCTGTGGGGACAACACTCTAAATGTGACAAGGCGTTCAAGGAGAGCTGCCTTCAAAGGTTCCCTGTCTCCCTGGGGACACTGTATCTAGTCCCCCATTTAGGGGGAGAAGGGCAGCTGCTACTGCTTCCATGAGATTCTGAGGGTCCCCAGCAGCAGCTGTCAGGGGATGAGTGGCTTTTCTCTATCTCTTGCGTTTGTCACTTCCTTTCTTTATCACCCTTCAAGTCTTGAAAGTCAGGCAGGTGGAGGGACACAGCAGCTGGTGCTGTGCCGCTTGCCCTGTTTGCTACTTATCTGGTGGAGACTTGGAGAAATGACAGGAGACCTGAACCGGGGGCTGTGGGCTGAGCTGGCATTAGAGGCCTGGGCAGCCTCATGTACACGCGACCTATCATGTAGGGGCCTCGTGATGGGAAAGGTAACCCTTGGCTGAATGCTCTGCTGTCACTGATTTGAGATTCTTCATCATTTTTGAACAGGGGCCCCATTTTTCTGTTTTACACTGGACCCTGCAAGTCAGAGCTAGTCCAGGTTAGAGGGCTGGACTGCTCACGGGGGACGTGAAGGGAAGCCCTTCATCACTTCGGAAGGATGGCCATGCCTGGCAGGGCTGAGGCAGGGTAATGGATCTCAGCAGGACCTGCCTTCAGCTTTAGAAGAACCCAGAGTGAAACTGAGGACCACGGGGCAGGAGGGCCTATCAGCTTCCTGGGGACGCCCTCCCAGCTCCCAGTCCCAAGGGGGCCGGGCAGACGGGCCAGCGAGTCTCACCTTTGCACCTGCGGGTGGATAGGACCTAAAATAAACAGCTAAGCCGTTAACACATAGGCACGTGTCGCCTGTGCAGAACGTGATGATTCAGCTCCTGCACAAAACAGCCGGGTCCACTCCAGAACTGCACCAGTTTTGCTATTTGTACTCTTTTCTTGGATATAAAAATATTAACCTTGTATACAGTTCTAATTTAAATATTCTCAGTGGTTCCCCAATATGTTTTATACCTAATTTTTTAAATCCTGTGTCTGATCAAATACATGTGCTGTGTTTAGTTGATATATCTCACTATCTAGTTTAGTCTAGAATGTTCCCTTTCTTCATCATCTGTGTACTTCTTTTTATTGTAGTAACATATACATGACATGAAATTTACTGTCGGCATTAAATATGTTCACCCTGTTGTGCAGCCATCCCCTCCAGCCACCTCTAGAACTCTCTCACTGTCCCCAGCTGAAGCTGCCCCCCGAACACTAACCCTCCATCTCCCTCCGCCCCCCTGCTTGCTGTCTCTATGAATCTGACACCTCAAGACACCACATATAAATGGAATCAGGCAGTATTCGTCTTTTCGTGCCTGGGTTATCTCACCCACCAGAATGTCCTCAAGGTTCACCCATGTTGTAGCAGGTGTCAGAAGGCCCTTCCTTTTTAAGGCTGAATAACATTCCCTGGTGTGGCTATGCCACGTTTTGTGTATCCGCTCATCTGTCAGTGAGCGCTCAGGCCGCTTCCACCTTTCGGTTATTGTGAATAATTCTATGGATATAGATGTACAAATATCTGTTCAAGGCCCTGCTCTTAATGTTTTTGGTATATGCCCAGAACTGGAATTGCTGAGTTGTATGATAAATCTATTTTCTGAGGAATTACCACACTCAGCTCATTTTACACGAGGGTTCCATCGCTCCACACCCTTGCCAACATTTGTTATTTTCTCTTTTTTGATGAATCATCTTAATGTATCTGAAATTGTATCTCATTGTGGTATTTATTTTTTTATAACTGACATTTTTGAAGCATCCAAGGAGTTCATTTATAGAATATCCAACAGCTGAAATCTTTTCTGGCTATTTCCCTATGGTTGAATTCAGATGAAGCAATTTTTGTCCTGATACTGGTTATTTCCCAGTGCATGTAAGACTGGTTTGTCTCCTTATTGGTTAAGATGGTGCCACCAGCTCTCTCATCATAAAGGCAGCTCTTTCTGGTGCCTCTCTGGTGATTATAGTTAATTTGTGAGACATTCCTCTTGAAAGTGAAAATATCCTGCTCACCAACTTCTACCCAACATTTCAGCATCAACAGATGGCCCTGGCTCTCGTTGATGATTCCGGCAGTGGTTGCAGAACAGCAGTGCTCTAATCCTATCATTCCTACAACACCCAGAAGCTATCTTTTTATGTATCAAACTTTTTCCATCACCTCTCCCTAGAACGTTTTTGAGAATCACTATGGCTTGCTCATAGATATTTTTTTTAACCCCAGTGTTTTATAATCTGTCATCATCATTATTCTTTCTGACACTCAAATCGTTCTGCATTTGGCCTGTAGGAATTGCTCCAAGCTCATTTCTGGGTCCTTTTGTCACATCTGCACTTCCTTGCTCTCTGGCACAGCAAGGTAATCAGGCACCCCTTGACCCCCACCTGCTCCAGACTTGGAATCAGCCATTTCTCCAGGCTCCTTTCAGTGGGGAACAGTATTTAGAAACCAAGATGAGGGCACTTGGTTGTTTGATGCTTCTAGGACCTTTTGGGACCACATATTTTTATGGACATCAATGTACAGCATTTAGACTTTTCAGAGTTCTTTTAATGAAGTTTTACAAGGCTGTTACAAAAGAATTAAAATGTCCTTGAGGCAATATTTTGTCATACCTGGAGAGCTGTATTAAAGGCAAAAGGAAAATGGCACTATCCTTTCAGCAAAATAAATTCAACAGCACATTAAAAGGATTGTCCACTAAACCAAGCAGATTTATTCCAGGGATGCAAGGATAGCTCAATACCTATAAATCAACCAATGTGATACACCATATAACAAAATGAAGGATAAATATCATGTGATCATCTCAATAGATGCAGAAGAAGCAGTGACAAAATTCAACATCCACTTATGATTAAAACTCTTAACAAAGAGGGTATAGAGCAACATACCTCAACGTAACAGACGTCATATATGATAAGCCCACAGCTAACATCATACTCAATGGTAAAAAGCTGAAATGTTTTCCTCTAAGATCGGGAATAAGACAAGGTTGCCCACTCTTTCCACTTTTATTCAACATAGTATGGCAAGTCCTAGCCATGGCAATCAGACAAGAAAAAGAAATAAAAGTCATACAAAGCAGAAAGGAATAAGTTAAACTGTCACTATTTGCAAATGCCACGATACTATATACAGAAAACCCTAAACAGTCCATCAAAACACTGTTAGAAATAACGAACTCCGTAAAGTTGTAGGACACAAAATCAGTATACAAAAAGCTGTCACATGTCTATACAATGTAATAAACTATCAGAAAGAGAAATTGAGAAGCCCCAGTTACAAATACATCAAAAATAAAATACCTCAGGATAATTTTGACCAAGGAGGTAAAAACCCTCTATACTAAAACTGGAAGACATTGATGGAAGAAACTGAAGGACATATAAATAAATGGAAAGATTTTTCTTGCTCATGGATCAGAAGAATTAATATTATTAACAAGTCCATATGCCTACCCAAAGCAATCTACAGATTCAGTGCAATCCCTATCAAAATTCCAATGGCATTTTTCACAAAATAGAATGGACAATACTAAAACATGTTTGGAACCACAAAAAAACCTAAATAGCCAAAGCAATCTTGAGAAAGAAGAACAAACCTGGAGGCATCATGATCCCTGACTTTTTACAAAGCTATAGTAATCATAATAGCATGGATTAGCATGAAACATACACAATGGAACAAAATCTCTATTAAATCTGCAGAAATAAACCCATATATATATATATATATATATATAGCCAATTAATTTAAGAAAAAGAAGCTGAGAATATACAGTGGGAATAGGACAGTCTTCAGTAAATGATGTTGGGAAAACTGGATAGCCAAACGCAAAAGAATGAAACTGGATCACTGCCTTAACACCATACACAAAGATTAACCAAAATTGTATTAGACTTGGATGTAAGACCTGAAACCATGAAACTTCTAGAAGAAAATATATGCAGTAAGCTTTACATCAGCCTTGGTGATGATTTTTTGGATCTGACTCCAAAATCAAAGGCAACAAAAGCAAAAATAAACAAGTGAAATTACATTACACTAAAAAGCTTTTGCACAGCAATGGAAACCATCAAAAAGGTGAAGAGACAATCTACCAAGTCAGAAAAAATGTTTGCAAATCATATATCCTATAAGGGACTAGTACCCAAAATATATAAAGAACTCATACAACTTGACAGCAAAAAAGGAAAAAATACAATTTTAAAAAATGGGCAGAGGATCTTAATAGACATTTTTCCAAAAAGGACATGTAGATGGCCAAAAAGTATATGAAAAGATACTCGACATCATTTATTATCAGGGAAATGTAAATCAAAACCACAATGAGATATCATATCACATCTATTAGAATGACTATTATCAAAAAGACAAGAAATAACAAATGTTGGCAAGGATGTAAACAAAAGGGAATCCTTGCACACTGCTGGTAGGAATGTGAATTGGTGCAACCACTGTGGAAAACTTAAAATAACAAATACCCTATGATCTAGCAATTTCACTTCTGGGTATTTACCCAAAGAAAATAAAAACATTCATTTGAAAAGATATCTACACCCTATGTCCATTGCAGCATTTACAATAGAAAAGACTTGAAAACAACCTAAGCGTCTGCTGATGGATGAATGGACAAAGAACAGGTGGTAAACATAAGCAGTGGAATATTATTCAACCATGAAGAAGAATGAAATTGTGCCATTTGTGACATGATGGACCTTGAGGGCATAATTATGCTAAGTGAAATAAGTCAGACAGAGAAAGACAAATGCTGAATGATCTCATGTATATGAGGAATCTTAAAACAAATAATCAAGGAAACAAGCTCACAGATACAGAGAACAGATTGGCAGTTGCCAGAGGTGGCAGGAGGGGAGGGCAAAATTGGTGAAGGGTGTCAAAAGATGCACTTCTAGTTATAAAATAAATAAGTCGTGGGGATTAAATGCATATTTGTAAACTGTTAGAAGAATAGATCTTAACACTTCTCATCACAATAAAACATTTTATAAATGTTGTAACTATGTATGGTGATGGATGGTAACTAGACCTGTTGTGGTGATCATTTTACAATATATGCAAATACAGAATCATTATGTTATACACCTGAAACTAATACAATGTTATATGTCAACTATACATCAGTTTTTTTAAAATCAAGAAACAAGAAGGAAGAAGGGAGGGAGGCGGGGGTGCGTGGGGGGCGGGGGGCGGAAACACCGTCCCTCTATGGGGAACTGACAATGAGGAGGCCTCCCAAGAATCAGTGCTGAGACTAAACATACCTGAAATGCTGTGAATGTTCTGAAGGAGTCAGTGCACAGTGACTTCTTCACATCTGTAGCTAATGCCAAGCATTTGTCTCAGATAAAACTCTACAGGAAGAAGGTGGGGGGGAGCAGGTTCCCTAAGGTGCTACGACAGAGCAGGAAGGTGGCATGGGGATTTGGTGTAAGCAGGCACAAAGCAACACTTTTGGAGGAAAAGCAACCCAAGCACCCCTTGGAAGTGACATATTCTGGGCCATCTGTTATGGCCCCAGACTGGGATGTCACCATCAGTAGAAATGGTGGCGTCATCCTCCAGTGGTCTTCCCAGCACTCCCAAGACAGTTACCCACCCCCTTCTGCCCTCCGTGGAACTTGAGCAACAGCATCACAGTCAGGCTGTGAACCTGTCAGTTTTGCCTACTGGACTGTGAGTCCCTGGAGGGCTCTTCATGGGGCATCTACTCTGTGCTATCCCTGGGGATGCAATGAAGAAAACACCAAGCTAAGCAAACAAACCCAACTCATCCCTGTCCCCATGGCGTTCAGTGTTGGGTGGTGGAGGCAGACGCCCAGTGACCACAGTGGGCAGTGGGTCTCACGGCCGAGAGCACAGGTGCACGGAGGAAAGGCCGCACATGGCAGCGGGAGTCTAAGTGGTGGTGCTGGACAAAGTCATAGTTATGTTGGGATCTGCAGGACGAACGGGGTTGGCTCAAGAGGCAGGGAGAGCTCTGAGCAGGACAATAGCATGTGCCAAGTCCCTGTGGCCAGGGGTTGTGAGCATAAAGTGGATGAGAGGCCAGCAAGGCTGCACGAAGGGAGTGGGGATCATGACAGGGATGATGCCTGAGAGGAAGAGGGGGTGGTTTTGTGGTCAGAAGGGCTTTAAGAAGGGATGGCGCAACTGGGTGGAACGCAGATCCCCTTCCAGCGTCTACTCCAGAATGGAGGGGTTTCCCTGGCCTCCTCCTAGGGACTGAACTGTGCTCCCCAAATTCACATGCTGAAACCCTGCCCCTCAGCGGCATGTTTGGAGGTGGGGCCTTTGTGGGGTGACTGGGTCTACGTGAGGCTGTGATGTTGGGACCCTGTGGTGGGTTCCATGGCCTAAGAAGAGGAGCAGAGAGCTCACTCTCAGGCACGTGGAGACACAGCAAGGAGGTGGCCGCAAAGCCGCGAAGAGAGCCCTCCCAGGACCCGAATCTGCCAGCGCCTTGATCTTGCACTTCCCGACCTCCAGAACCACGAGAAATCGAAGTCCGTGTTTAATCCGCAGTCCGCGGTATCACCGCAGCAGCCCAAGCGGCCAGGCCCGCTCCTGGCCCGCAGTCACTGACTGGCTCCTCTGAGTCCAAGCTGCCTCTCCACGCCTCACGGTCAGTCCCCAAGGGGAGGTCAGCAGGCGTTCAGGCCGCTGGGCCTGACTGAGTAGACCAGCTGATTCTGGAGTCCCTTGGCGGGGAGCCCACTGTGCCTTCCCCTGGGCCATGGCCCATCACGTCCATGCATGGGGAAGCCGACATCTTAGCCTCCATCTGCCTGACCCCTCTGTTTATCTCAGTATTGTCTGTAAACCTGGCTGAAGACTGGAGGGTCGTTTCTGATGTCCCTCATGTCCCAATGGGGGGCAGACAGGTCACCAGACTGGCAAACAGAAGCCCCGTACAGGCTAGTCGAGCAGTTGCGGGGAGTGGGAGTTTTCCAGATTAGAGACAGGGAAACCCGCGCTGGGGCAGGGGCTGAACCGTATTTGGCTGGATCCGAGGGGAATTCAGGAGGCCTGGATTTGGTGTTTCTGGGGCGGGACACCTAAGCTTCCACGTGAGCGTGAGAGGGCCTTCTGGAGGTTGGTCGCAGCAAGGCGGGGCAGGGGTCACTCCTGCCTTAACCCAACAACTTCCAGTGTGTCCACCTTGTGCTGGAAATGGTCCTGGAAGCTGGGAACACAGGGGAAACAAGCTCTGGCAGCTAGACTGTCCTGGAGGGGACAGACAACAAACAGAAATGAGTCACTAAGTGACACACTCTCAGGGAGGAATCCCTGTTTAGGAGGACAGTGAAGATCCTGAGTTTGCACACGTCTGCAGGGCCTTGGAGAGACTCACAGGGAACAGGATGCCTCTCCTTATCCAGCACACGGCCCCAGCCCTGCTCGAGGTGAGTCTGTGTTGAATTGAGCTGTATTCGGGGGACAGAGGGGGCCATCTGGGGTAATAAAGGCTGAGAGAAAAGTCTTCTGGAACGTGAGGAGGTGACACCATGACATGTTCCAGGGCACTGGGATGTGTTGTCTGCTTGGGTGCAGACCAGATAGAGCAGCTTGGCTTAAAGACGGAAGTCCTGCTTGGGGTGCAGCCTGGTCACCGTGACTGGTGAGGGCTTGGACCCCAAACCGCAGGACGACGAAGGCACTCTGCACGCTTTCTGTGCATGTACGTTCCCTGAAAGACTTCCAGGCAAAGACACGGCACCGAGGGAAGGAGCTGCGTCCTCCAGCCCCCCACGCACAAGAATTCTTCTCACCCACACCACGAATGGAGTGTTAATTATGCTCCAAGTACTTTGCATGAGTTAACTTATGCGATTGATGCATATGCGTACACACATATACATGCATAGGCATAATTACATGAGGGCGGCAGGATGATTACCCCTAATTCCAGACAGAGAAACCAAGGCACAAAGAAGGGAAGTAGCTCACCCAAGATTACACACCTAGTGAGTGGGAGAACTTGAGTTCGAACCCAGGTTCAAATGCTGGCTGCAGAGTCTCTGCTGTCACCACCACACTGTTTCTCTAAATACCAAGCAGTTGACAGCCACCTTGGGACTGAGCATCCCCAGGCCCCTGCTTTGCACCTGCCTGTGGAGGGCCTCACTGATTCACCTACAAACCCTCCCTTGACTCTGCACCCCACTGCTGGTAGAGATCAAGGACCCTCAGAACCATGGAGGTTTAAGGGTTGACTTGCTCCTCAGAGCATAGCAAAGGTGGGGAAAAAACATGTCTTAGCATCAATAATATCTGAGGAATCTCATTTTGTAAGTTTCCCATCCTGAGTTGCAACCTCAGATATGGAATCTTTCCCAAGGTTTCCTCATCTTGGTGGGTGACATCTTTGATGTCCCCTGATCTGGGTGCACCCGTTCAAGAAAGTCCAATAAAGTAATCAGACTGGTGCCTCAGAGTCCCATCCCACTGGCTTTCCAGTAGTGTTAAAGTTAAGTTCAAGGCTCTTAGCATGGAACTCAGCACCTCAAGGATGGAAGGAAACTCATACACCATGCTTTCTAAGCAGGACCTGATTTAAGAATTTCTTCCAGGACATCACAGGAAGTCATCTTCCTGTCTGCACAGTGCCTGACCTGGAATAGACACCCAGAGCATATTTGTCCAGTGTTAACTGACAAATATTTTCTGAGCCACACATAGAGCTATGTTAGCCGCAGGGGACACAGGGATAAATAAATAAAACCAGTAGAGCCAAGTTGATGGAGCTTATGCCTTAATTAGAGAGGCTGACAACCTGCAACAGATGGGAAATCAGGTTAGATGCCAAGTGGCCATGGGTGCTTTGGAGCAGAATAAGGTGGAGTGAAGGGCAGCAGAGGGTGATCCGGGGTGCTGAGCATGCAGGATGCTCAGTATATTTCATCAGAGGGGTGTATGAGCAAAGAACTCAAGGTTTAGGGGTGGACACGTGCAAATCTCCAGGGGCAGGAGACCCTATTCTGGGAGGCAGTGCAGGCCTCACTCCAAGTCACCCCTGACTGTTGAACATGCCCATCCGCTCAGCTGTATTTGGGGGATGATTTTAACCTACTTTTGAAATCCTGGAGGTCATGGCTTTTTCTGAGGTCTCTGCTTTTTGTACTACTTCTGGTTAACTCGTTGATAAGAACCATCCTGGATTTGGGAAAAGGTCAAAGGGCAGGTACAATAAATGGCAAAGGGAAAGAGCTTCACGGTACGATGTGCATATTTAAGGACAAGGCTGCAAAGCATAAATATTTCCAGTACATTCTGTCACCAAAAAAAGTGTCTTTGCCACAATTGTAACTATGGACCTGCTTAAATATTCCTTTATATCAACTACTGCTGGTATTCACCAAACCTTAGGAGATTATCTGAGAAAAAGTATCTCCATCTCCACCGCAGACCATTAACTCACAGAAGTAGTGGTACTAAAAATAAATGGCCCAGAAGGAGTTTTGATCAATGCATGGTCCCCGTAGACTCTTGGAGGGAGTCTGGAGTCCCACCCGGCCGTTTGGAATTGACTTAAGGAGAGTAAACTGGGCTCTTGCCAAGCGTGCTCTGATCTGCCACTGGAGACAGGATGTCAGACTGGATGCAAAATCAGCCTGACTCAGTGCAGTCAGGGTCTATGCTCCACACGCTCTTTCCAAAAGCCGCTGCCACATTCAGTTACTTTGTTCTTTACTCACATTCCTAACAAGATGCTGCAGAGTAAAGAGTTTCACTGGGCTATGTTCGTAGTTTCTGGGAGGGAGACATATCCTTGGAATTTCTCCAACAGTTGGAGTGTCTTTGAATTCATGAACCTTTGGGACTGGACCTGAGTTTACACTGAAATGAGATGCCTCAGTATGGGGGCTGATCACGGGAAGACCTACCTGTGGTGAGAGATCTGGGGCTTTGAGTCGGGTGATATCAACCTGGCCTCCAGCAGGGAGCGGAAGACTGCGGATTGAGTTTCGCCATGTGGTCAATGATTCAGTCAACTGTGCCCATGTAACAAGGCCGTCATGAAGACTCTGGCCACCTAACCTGGGTGTGACAACATGCTGGCTGCACACATTGATGTGCAGGGACGCTGACACACCGTGGAGAGAGGGTGTGGAAGCTTCGTGCTCAGCGCCTTCCTGAGCCTTGCCCTCTCTGTCCTGAGTTGTATCCTTTAAGAAAAACTATAATCACACGGAGAGCTGCTTGGTTCTGTGAGTCATTGTAGTAAATTAGCCAACCTGAGGGTGTCCTGGGAACCCCCAAATTTGTCACCAGTTGCCCAGAAGTGTGGGTTGCCTGGAGTCCCCCCAAGCACAGAGGGTCTGAAGTGGGAGCATTCTTATGGAGGAATGAGCCCTTCACCTTTGGGGTCTGCACTGACGGCAGGTGGTTAGTCCCAGACGGAACTGCAGCGCACCAGCTGTGGTGGAAGCAGAGGAAAGGTGACTTAGACTTTCAGGAGTGTCCCCTCCAGTGTGTGTCCCCTCCCGGTATGGGTTGTGAGTCCTGTGCCAACTCAATCACAATGGCTGGATGGGCTCCAGGGTCCGTGATGGAGAAATGGTATGGGACTGGGTGTGCAAATTAAAGCCATTCCCTCCAAATCAGAATCAATTCATCTTGTAATCACAATGGCCGAGACAGCAAAGGGCACTCAACGGCGAGCGGACGACTTCCCAGGGTAAACATGAGATGCATGCGGAAAGTCAAGTTCACTGGCTCACTGGGTTCAGAGAACTTCGCTGAGGATGAGTTCATTGCCAGCACCAGCATTTCTGTGCCCTGCTGTGGGACACGGGAAGCAGCTTGCCATGGGGCCCGCTGACCAGCAGGCAGGGGCGTTTCTTTCCTGGACCTCTTTACTTGCTAACTCCTGTCTCATGAGCACACAGTACACACCGCGTGACACCACGTCTCCAGGGGGCATCCGTGCATGCGCGTGTATGCACTCACACCAGGACCGCCCTGCCTTTGCCCACCCGCGGGCGCTGCCCGCTCACCGGCCCCTCCTGACGCATCAGTCCCAAAGGCCTGAGGGCGAGCGGCGGTTCTCGGTGCTGAGGGCAGGCCTGCGGCCCGAGGGGGGCGTCCCTGCCAGTCCAGGGAGACCTTGCCCTCTGCTCCTGCATTCCGCGGGCAAAGTGGACTGGGAGGCAGCAGCCCCTGTTTGCGTGGTGGCCGGAGCCTCACTTAGGCAAAACCGCACCCACTCATGTGTCAAGACGGCTTTTCAAGCACTTTACCTCCTCCTGCCCTCCCATGCCTGTGCCCCTCCTGGACCTGGCGACTGACGAGTCCCAGCGATTTGTCACGTGTCCTGTGACCCAAGAGCAATCCTTCAGCGACAGAGGAAATGCGCAGAGCGGCGGCAGTCTTGCTGTCTGCCCGGTGTTTGAGCGACTTCCCAGCTTCCGATCTTACATCGGTGCCCACTACCACTCACCAGTCCCATTCCAAATGCTCGGACAGGCTCAGCACGTACGCGCTGCGATTTCTGGGCCCTGATTGTGATACATAAGCCCCTTTATTACATTCCCTCTCTCATAATAACCACTATGCACTGTCTATGTGTGCATACATGTGCATACACACACACAGGTGCATGCCTGTATATGCATATATGTATACACACACACACACATAAGCCCTTGTTGGTCAGCTCTTTGTATGTCTGTCAATCAAGGCATTGCTTGAATTTTCCTTCAATCTCCACTTGTCACAGCGCCACCTCCATCCCCCAAGTACAAAGCCTTTGGCTAGCAGTTGGATAGAGGCCAAGGTGACCACCACCTAGTGCCACCCTCCCCTCCAGGAGCCCTAATGTCTGGTGGGACAGGCAGGGATGTCTGTTTTGTACAGGACAGCTGTTTGTTCATTCTTGAAAATAGGCAGAAACATGGAGAAAGCAGTGGTTCATTCTAACTGAGGGAGGCAGGAAAGACTCATGTCCCTGCTCCTGGGAGGCTGCAGTGGTTAAGGGTGGGTAAAGAGGGAAGGCAGAGTGTGGGGGGGGTGGGAGGAGGGGGGTCAGATGGAAATCCTGGACCTGGGAAACAGCCTGAGGAAAGACACGGCCTGCCCCGGCCTCCTTCCCCCCCAGCCCCTGCCCCGGCCTGCTTCCCCCCAGCCCCTGCCCCGGCCTCCTTCCCCCCCAGCCCCTGCCCCGGCCTGCTTCCCCCCAGCCCCTGCCCCGGCCTCCTTCCCCCCCAGCCCCTACCCCGGCCTCCTTCCCCCCAGCCCCTGCCCCATCCTCCTTCCCCCCCAGCCCCTGTCAGATGTCCCAAACCTCTGGTAGGAGGTCGATGGCCCAGCTTGGCTCTCTCCCCACCAGAAGAGCAAACCCCAGCACGGATGCACCAGCAACATGGGGGATGCTTCCAGGCCCTTCCTCTGGTCTGGGGGTCTGAGCAGCCTCCTGGTCTTTCTTTCCTGGCCTCTGAGCCTCTGCCGTACTCCCCAGCTGGCTTACCTCACCCCTCCACTGGCCTATCTGACTTTTGATTGTGACAAAAAGAAACAAATTCAGACTTGGTTAGGGACAGACTTTAATTAAAAAGAAAGACCACTGAAATAGGAGACTGTCCAGTCCCAGGAATCTGAGGGCATCTCAGCAGCGACAAGGGAGGTTTTTCTCTTACAGGTTGCAGGGGAAGTGAGCAGAGAGAAGCAGGGTCCCAGCAGGGGTGGAGTGCAGGACAAGGGAGGGGAAGCAATCAGCAGGGCCTGATGGGAAAGTGTCCCCTGTGGCCAGCCGGCTCTCAGGAGAAGCTGGTAGGCAGGGGGCAGGGGTCCCTCTATTGTGTGCTTGCTCAGACTTGGGGTGAGCAGAGCACAGAGCCTATGGGAGGCTGAGAAGCCCGAATAACAGTGGTCAGGACAAATCGGAGGGTCAGGGGTTGGTCAGGCCTCACATCCTTGGGGCAGCCTGAGCCACACTCACCTGGCAACCCTTTATGTGGCGGACATCTAGGAAGTGCTGTGTGCCCAGCAGTCTGTGCCTGAGTCAACCCCTGCTCTCGGGGCACAGCTGACGCCTGGGCAGCACTTACCATGTTCCAGGGGCCATTTGAAGGGCTTGCAGGTATTCCCTCACCTGCAAGTGACACAGAAGGAGGTGAGTGCAGCCGGCTCTTGGGACCCTGGCACCAGGGTCCGTGGGACCAGTGCAGACCATGCTCCAACCCCATGTAGTTCGGGTACAGGACCTCCCTCTAGTGAAATGCTACTGGCTCCGCAGGGGGACAGTCTGCGGCGATGAGACAGTGGACATAGATAGCGTTTAAACAAAGACACTTGGTATAGCACAGGAAATTGACAGCAGGGACAGAGGAGACCCAGAGGGCCTGATGTGATGGGGTAGCCAGAGAGGACTCACCGCAGGGGGGGACTCTAGGCCAAAACCCTAGGACAGAGAGGGGACAGCTGTGTAAAGAAAGCAAGGCAGGCCATGGGCACCCCAGGCAGAGGGGACAGAGGGGCCAAATCCCTGGGCAGGAAGGCAGCGTGTTGAATCGCGCCCCCAATTCACATCCACTTGGAACCTCAGCATGCGACCTTATTTGGAAACAGGGTCATTGCACATGCGATTGGTTAAGAGGATGTTATGCTTGACTGGGGCAGGGGGTGGGGGCGCCGAACTCCAGTGCCTGGAGCCCTGGAAAGGAGAGGAGAGGAGGCAGAGACGATGAGCGGCCACGTGATGAGGCAAGGGTGGAGGACGCAGTCACCAGCCAAGGACCGCCCGGGCCCCCAGCATCCAGAGGGGGCAGAATGGGCCCCCCTCCCCGGAGCCCTCAGAGGGTCAGTGACCCCACGGAGGCCTGCATTTCTGACTTCCAGCTTCCAAAACTGGGAGAAGGACCTTGTGTTGTTTAAGCTGCCTGGTTCGGGGTGACTGGTATGGAAGGAAGCCTCCAGGGGATTGGTGCAGACGGAAAGGGGGCCCTGTGGCCAGGTCATGACGCGTCTGGGAAGAACAACATGAAACAGCAACCAGGGGTTGGGGTCCAAGTGGGCAGGACTTGGAGATCACCCACAGAGCATCGGACGGCCACTGGAGAGTGTGAGCAGGAGTTGGCACGACAGGCAGAGCCATGGCACCACAGAAGGCCAAGGCCCATGCCATAGAGAGGGAGCCGGCAGGGGGCAGGGGCAGCAGGTGTGGGCAGGGCTGAGGAGTGTTTTGGAGGTTGTCAGGGGTGCTCAAGGCACCCTGGGGCTCACTGACCCCCTAGGCCCCCCAGAACTCCCTGAAACCTGCCAAGATCATGGTTACAGTGTTTACAGTGAAAGGTCACAGACTGACGTCCGCCCAGGGAAGGCACCCGGAGGATGCGGCTGGGGAGGCCGGCTGTCTCCTCCGAGGGTCACTGTTTGGACAGTGTGGCAGCACACCCGGAGTCCTGCGAGCCAGGGGAGCTCGCCTGAGCCTCGGTGTTGGGGTGTCGACATGGAGGGCCCATGTGGGGGACCCTAACCACTCAGTCCCCGGCCCCTCAGGGGTCAAACCAACACCGCACAGCCCAAGGCCCCTCACACATCACACGGTTTGCACAGACTACCTCGCGGGCCTGAGGTCTCAAAGTCAAAGGCACTCATACAGGACATCCCTGGGCTCCGACGTGGCCTCCCCGGGGCTGGGAAAAAGCAGCACGCGTGGTGTGGGCCCCCCAACCTGCCGAGGTGGTCCTTCACTGCACAGGAGGAGAAAGGCCTGCGGTGGGGCCGAGCAAGAGAGGCGACGAGGCGTGACTCAGCCTTTGACTGGGCATCTGGGGACCTTGATGCCATTATCTGGAGGTGTCCTGGGGATGGCTGGGGTCTGCCCCGGACATGTGGTGTGAAGCTGGGATGAATTTAACCCATGGAAATGGACCATGTTCTGAGGTGAGGCCATGCACAGAGAAGGGGCGCCAGGACGCAACCTTGAATGCTGTACATGCAGAATCAGGGTGGAGGAGAAGCTGACCACACAGACCGAGAAGGACTAGCCAGAGAGGTGGGGGCAGCAGGGCCCGAGCCGCCGCAGGCCGGGGAAAGCAGCCGACGTCTGAAGCTGTGCTGCCCCGTAAGAGGGCAAGGCGGGTCCTGGCTGGGTCCACGTGGGATCTCACGCCACACTCTCCCCCAAATGCCCGGAGGTGATGGGAGACCAGAAGTTGCAGGAGCAGACGTGCTGTGCAAGGTTCGCCCTGCGGAGAAGGCTGGCTGTGAGCAGGAGCAGAGAGCAGGGAGAGCCCTGGGCCCGGGGAGGAGGGCCGGCGCACGCTCGGTCGGGGGATGATGTCACTGACACATCAGAGAAGGATGTGGAAGAAAGGGGACGTGGCACCAGGGACCGATCTGCCCCAGGTGATGTGGTGCAGAGCCAGGGCTGTCCTGTGGCAAATGAAAGTCCAGGAAATCTGGTTAAATCTGAACTTTGGATGAACAACTAGCCACTTTTTAGCGTAAGTATGTTCCATGCGGTATTTGGCATGACTCATTGTTTATCCAGAGCCCACGTGGCACTGTGTTTTGTCTGGCAACCCTGTCCCCACAAGCGGCCATGTGCATGGGAGGCACTTCTTCAGAGGAACACTCTTTTCTACCTAGTGTGCATACTATCTGCCTGGCCCTGGCCTGGGGACTGGGCAGCATGAGACCGCACGGCCCTGCCTGTGTGGTGTCTGCTTTCCAGCACGGGAGATGCTGACGAAGCACAAATCCATAATTAAAACAGGTTCAGAGAACTAAAAAGGTTTTATCCAGAGGAATTGAAATCAGGACCTTGAAGAGACACTGGAACCTCTTTGTTCAGTGCAGGTCTATCCTCTCTAGATGGGGAAACAACCCGAGGCTGTCGGTGGGCGGATAGAGAAATGCGGTGTATTACTCAGCCATGGAAAGAAGGCAATCCTGCCATTTGCAACAAATGGACAGACCCAGAGGACATCATGCCAAGTGAAATAAGCCAGGCAGAGAAAGACAGACACTGTGTGACCTCACTTATTACGGAACCTAAAAATGTTAACTCACAGAAGCACAATCAGAGTGCTGGTTACCAGGGGCTGGGGGTGGGGAAAATGGGGAGATGCAGACCAAAGGGCTCAAGCTTCAGGCATGCGGTGAACAAGGTCTGGGGACCCGACGTCCAGCACAGTGACCGTGGGTAATAACACCACATCACACATTTGAAATCTGCTGAGAACAGATCTTCAGTGAATCACCACACACACAGGGCGGTGACTGTAGGTGATGGACGTCAACTGCAGCGAGCATATCACAGCCTTCACAGATATCAAAACATCGTGTCACACACCTGAAAAACATACAATTCGTATTTCTCAGTTATTTCAGAAAAGAAGACTGGTGTGGGAAGGAGCGGGTGGCCACTGAGAGTGAGTTGCAGCATCAGGCGTGCATGGCGCATCCCAAAGGCCTCACTTAGCTTTTAAATGATCTCCTGGTGCAGGAGTCAAGCAGCTGTGTGCGAGCAGCCAGCCAGGGCCTGATGCAGAGGGCCGCACACCTGTCCTACGATCTTCTCAGCACAGGGGGAATTGGGCATCACAGATACAAGGACCATGCTGAGCCCAGGACACAGCCATGTCCCACGCCACAGAGGAAAGCGCTGGTCAGTCGGTGTGACAGCTGCTCACTGACCTCACTCTGGCATTGCCACAGCCACTTTCCAGCCACCAACCCCTGCTTTCTGCCTTCATGCTCTGCCCCACTGCTGGGGCAACAGGACCACCCACCCTGGTATCCAGTTACCCCAGTCACCTGCTGTGGGGGCATCTGCATGCAGCACCCCAGGAGCCAGATCTGGGGACGGGCAGAGGCAGACAAGGTCCCTGAGCCAACACCAGGGGACCCAAGCAGCCCGAGCTCCCGGAGGAGACCAGGGCCAGGCACAGCACGGGGGCATCAGGAGACAGAGCCCGTGCCTGCCCCGCCCAGCAGCCCTCTCCCCAAGGTCTCACCAAGTCCCATCTCCCAGGAATGACCCCATTACGCTGCCAGCGCCTGACAAGGGAGGTGGCCAAGGATTCATTTGCAGCCAGCTACACTCCAGTTATTGGATTTTTCTAACTTGCTGCTGTCTTTCTTTTGATTGACGAGCGTGAAAGGATCTTTGTGGGGAGATGAAAGGAAAAGGTCCCTGGGTGGCGGGGCTGCTTCTGGCCCCAGTCCCCCAGGAGCCGGCTGGAAGGCGACATGGTGGTAGCTTTCCCCATTTATTTAAAGGTGGCAAAGTCCTCATTTTAAGAGCGCCGCGCTCCTCGGCTGGGATGAGCGCCCTCCGTGTGCTCTGGCCCCTGGTGTGCCAGGCAGCTGGGCGCTGTTTAACTGCCAGGGCTGAGTCCGTGGGGGGAGCCTGAGCTCCAAGTACTTACCCGCCGTCCAGGGGGCCTGTGCCTGACACTGCGTTGCTGACCCCTTACCAGTTCTTGTCCCCTTTGTGTCCCCAGGGGCTTGGAAACTGGAGGGTGGTCTTGAGTTAAACACCCAGGCAAGCATGCATCTGGGCTGAGAGCTGGGGGGACAGGGAGTTGGGGGCAGCTTGGTGGGGAGATTGTCCAGGAGCTTCAGCCCAATAGAAGGACCCATGGATTCCAAGAGCTTCCTCACTAGCCTGGCCCTGAGCACCCACAGCCGGGCCCTTCACCAGTGTGTCGCATGCCCACCACCCACGGTTGCAAACCCTCTCGCTGAATTCAGGGACCCACATGTCTGGCTCCTACCTCTGAGGCTCACAGTCCACATCCCGACTTGGGGAACACAGCCCTTTGCTCCCTGTCTCCCTCTGCTGCTGTGTGTGTCCCTCCCAGGGGTCTCTCCTGCAGATGGAGCACCAGCCGTGGCATGCCCCGAGGCCCCTCCTTCAGCCTACCCCTGAGTCCCGTGGCCCCTCTCCAGCTCCCCAGTCCCCCAGGGCTCTCCGCCTCCACCTGGACTTGCTGCACCCACTCTCTCCCTGCACCACTGCGGAGACCCCAGATGGTCCGCACCTCCACTCCTGGGCCCATCCTCACCCCAGTCCTTCTCTCAAAACAGCTGCTAGTGTGACCTTTCCAATGCCCACCAGGTCACCGCTCAGCCCCCACTCGTCAGTGACTGTAGTGACTGCCACCTCCCAGCTCCAGGTCCCATGGATCACCAGGCTCGATGGATCACCAGGCTCAAGGGCAGCCCCAGGAGCCGGGAGAGAGGCCGGGAGCAGATTCTCTCTCGGCCTCCAGCAGGAGCCAGCCCTGCCTGCACCCAGACCTGACTCCTGGCCTTCAGACCATTGTTTTAAGCCCCTGGTTTGTGGCACTTTCTGGCATTGGCCCCAGGACACTTGAACAGCTTGTCTTCATCACCAGATGCTATAGCCAGAAGGGTGTCCAGAGCCCAGACAGAAGAGAAGTCACCCTGTCCCTAAAACCAGGACTGTGAGGACAATGTGGTGAAGGGCAGGGACACTTCTGACTTCACGGGGTGGCTGTGGAAGCCCGAGAACAGCAGGCTTCAGAGGGCTGGCAGGCAGGCTGCCGAGGCCACAGGGGGCACTCAGACAGGCTGCGCCCACCCGGAGGGCCTGCCGTCAGCAGGGCTGTGGTCGCGCGCGGCCCCCTGGTCCCTGACTCTCCTCTCTTTGGTCCTTTCCTCTTCCTTCATGCTCCCCTTTCTTCCTTTCTCTGTCCCCTCCCATGGGAGGCGGTCAGCACCCTCAGACCTTCGCTACCCAACCGTCCCAGCACCCAGAAGTCAGGGTACCTGACGATCTGGGTGCCCAGCAGCCCAGGTGCCCAGTATCCTGGGTGCCCAACAGCTTGGGTGCCCTGATGGCCCAGGTACCCAATGGTCTGGGTGCCTGATGGTCCCAGTGCCCCAGTGGTCTGATTGCCTCCTGGTCAAAGTGCCCAGTGGTCAGGGTGCCCTTATGGTCCAGGTCTGGTAGCCCAGCTCCGGGTGCCCGATGGTCCACCTGTGGCCACCCTAGAGGCTGGACCTGGCTCTGCCTTCTGCACCCTCAGCCCCGGGCACAGCCAGAGCGAAGGCCAGGAAGCAACGTCTTCCCCAGAGTGTGGTGTGCTCGGTCAGCAAGGACATGCCCACGGGGTGACCTCTGGAGTCAGCTGCCTGGGCGATGGTCACCTGCCTTCCGGATGTGAGTGTCTGCTGTCACTTAGCCGGTGTGCACCCGCGAGGATGGGGTGGGGCTGAGACCAATGAGCCCGTCCATCAGCATTCTGAGCCCACGGGGCTGCCGCTCCAGAAGTGCTCTTCAAGAGGCGAGGACCGGTTCCCAGACGCAGGGCCCGAGGAAGGGGGTTGGGCCCCACGCGTGGGGGAGCCTGCAGGGCAGACAGGCCAGGAGGGCTGGGGTCTGCAGCCCCCCACGGTCCCACACAGGAGTTGCAGGGGCGTTTCATTTTCATTTTTATCGTGAAGTACAATTCACAGAACATAAGATTCACCATTTTGAAGTGGACACATTCTGTGGCTGTAGCGTGTCCCGGGGTTGTGCAGCCATTGCCCTGAGCAAGTTCCCCCTGAGCAACCCAGGCCCGCTAACAGGAGAAGCCTTTGCTCATTCCATGCCCTCGCTGGCGTGGCAAGGGAGGGCAGGAGGGTTACTCTGCCCTGTCTCACATGTGCCCAGGCAGCAGGCAGCCGGATGGTGCAGGGGCTGGGGTCACGTGGACCGGGGAGGATGGAGCCCCAGCCCTAGGCTCTACCCGCCGCATGCCCCTGCCTCCTGCACCCCCCTCCCAGGGACTTGGAGGCCCAGGGCTCCCCAGGAGGTTCCTGGGTGCATCTGGGAGCAAGGCTCCCCCGGCACTCTAAAAGGTGTTGCTGTGAACACCGCGTCCGTCTCTTGCCCAGGCCACATCCGGCCGAATGCAAACGTGCAGTTCCTGTCTGGTTGGAGCCCTCCTGAAATATTACCCTCCGCATCTCGCACCCCCTCTTGTTTTGCCAGGGCTGAGCCTCTTCAGAGAGTCAGAGCAATTTGTTGCCATAACAACCCTCTCTCCCACTCCAGAACGTTTAAATGCCAGCCTTCCTCAGCCTGGTCCTCAGGGGACCTTGCAAAGTGGCCTCCACCAGGGGGAAGGGGCGGCAGGTCCTCACGCTCTTGTCTCGGGACACCAGCCCCTGAGAAGGTGCCCCAGGGAAGGTCTGGGCTCACCTTTCCCACCTGAGGAATGGCTCAGCCGTCCCAGCCCAGAGCCTGGCTCTTCGGGTCCCTCCACACTCAGCCTAGCGCATTTCCATCATAAAGTAAAGGAACCCAGAAAAGCAGGAAATTAGTGAAGGGTTACTTCCCCCCTGGGACCCTGAGGCCTAGAGGGAGAGCCAGCGTTTCTAAGTCATATAGGAGTGCTGCCCCCTCGGGGGCCGACCCAGGGCCTGCCACCTCGTCAGCTCTCATGAGACCCTCAAGGGCAGTGACAAGCCCTGACCCACTTCCCAGTCCCCTGCCACCTTCCAAGAACCCGGGGGTCAGATGCCTCGAGCAAAAGACTGTCTCCCTCCGTCTGTACCATCCCGGGTGCCTGGGGGAGAAGGACTTGGGATAGCGGGTGAGTCAGGGCCCGCAAAACCCACAGATGCCAGCTTGCTGGAAGCGTCAGAGAGCAAATGGGCTTCCTGTTTGGGGAATCACACAAACCAGATGGTTAATTCTGGAAAAATCCACTAACACAAAAATCTTCCTGCCCTTCCAGCTTCTACTCCATGCTTCCTTCCCTCCATTGATAAGGCCTGGATGATATCTTTGTTCTGGGAAATCCTGTTGCCCAAGCTGGGGTCTTATTTATAAGCCAATCCCGCCTTTTAAACAGAGGTTGTTAAACGCCAATAGCTTTGATTTTATATGTAAATCAGGTGGAAGCTTTCCAAGCTGCTCAGAGAAAACCTTTGTCTGAGGATTTGTCTTTTCAACCTGTTTCTTTCAGGAACCCTTTTTTTTAAAACCAGAACTGCCACTTATAAATTATAAATTGTGTCCCTGGCCTCTCACGTTCAGTGGTATGACCTTGTTATGTTAACATAAGAATTAAACACGAGAGATGAATCAGCTAGATTGGATTCACTTACAGGGATCAGATGGCTGCCGCCCAACCGATAGGAAACTGCCTTCAGTGCAGCCCGGGAGGGATGGGCTTCTTTTGTGGGCTCTTGAGTTGAGAGAAAAGGTAAAGGGGCCTGAGGAAAGTGCCAGTGTTAAAGGTCCGTGTGGTTCTCACACCCTTGTCACACTCCATCGGCTGGGGAGGCATCACCAGTTCCCCTGGTGATGAGGGGAGGCTGGCTCTGGAGACCTGCACGCGGCTGCCCCACAGGCCTCACACTGAATCATTGCAAACCACCTGCCCGTGCATCACCCGGTTGCATCCTCCCAAGATGCTCACCTGGGCCAGCGTGCAGGCGGGCCACGGGCAGACAGGCAGCCTGGCAGCCAGGCCGCGGAGAGGGGGCACTGGGGCCCCTCTGGGGACTTTCCCAAGGACTCTAACCTGATGGGCTCTCAGTACTTCCCAGGGCTGCAGAACAGTGCCACCATCACGGATGCTTGCTGGCCAGAGAGGCGACCGCAGGGGACACTGGTTCTGCGGGGTCACTGGTTCTCCAGTCTTGTTGCTGGAGAAGAACTGTGGGGGTGGGAGGGGCACGTGACCGAGGAGACAGCGCCTGGTGGTTCCCAGAGGCAGCATGTGACTGAGAGGTGGCCTGGGAGGGAAGCACCATGAGCTGCCCTCCCCCAGGCCCTGTTACTCAGGACAAGGCGTCTTGGAGGTCTGGCTCAGGCTCCGGCCCCCGTCACAGAGGCCCCCCTGACCATTTGACCAGACAGTGTCCTGCCTGCCAGGCCATCAAATGCCCAGCCACTGCCACGCCAGGGGGGCGACCTGCTCGGGGACCCACTGGAGGGAAGCCAGCCGCCCCACAATCCGGCTGGCCACC
Source organism: Manis javanica (assembly GCF_040802235.1). Taxonomy (NCBI): domain Eukaryota; kingdom Metazoa; phylum Chordata; class Mammalia; order Pholidota; family Manidae; genus Manis; species Manis javanica. Next base: position 3,139,922 of record NC_133159.1, on the reverse strand, counting down.
CAGGACAAGCATGCTGCGAGGGGCCCGGGCCACATGGGGGTGCAGTGGCTGTGGAGCAAGCAAGGAGGGGGCCGCCGAGGCCCCCATGGGCCACCCCACCCTGAATGCCTGACCAGCAAACTCACCCACAAAGTAACGAGGCTGTTGGGGCCTCCAGAGGCAGAGTAGATTGTTAACCCAGCAAAAGACACCCCGAGAGGTGCCCCAGCTGCAAGCGTTCAAGGGGCCCAGGAGTTCAAAGCGAAAATCCCACAGCTACAGATGACGGACAGCGTGCTCTGGTTTACCCCTCCCGCTATTCCTTTTTTCCCTTAAATGTCATGCTTCCAGAGAGTCTAACTAAGAAAGTTCAAAGTAATAATATCAGAAACCGGCTTCCTTTTTTTCCTGTTGACATTTCATTGTGACTTGGAACTGGCCGGGAATGGCTCTAACGGGCATATTTAGGTTCTCCCTTTGTGGGTGTGGGTGTCAAAAGTAAGCTCTTGGCGGCCCTCCTTCGCGTCAGGTGTGCAAATGCTTAAGTCACTTCTTTACTAACTAAACTGAGTCATGCTGTAGATGCATGAATGGGCCAGGATCTCAGTGATGGGGCTCACGACGTGGACCCCAGAGTTGAGGCAAGCAGAAACACGCGCTAGCGATGCTTGGTGCTCGGCCAACGTAGCCGCTCAGCAGCCCCTCAGCAAGCATGGACACCTCCTTGGTGGCCTCCAGAACCCACAGGACGCTGTCTTCGCAGGCACTTGCACCTTTGGGAACCAGCGGCAGGCTATATTCTAGAGCAGACTCCTGCGAGCCCCAGGCTATAAGGTCTGGACTGTTGTTCCCTATCCATGCAAAGATAATCTCGCGTCATCGCAGACCCAACAGGCAGCCCTCGCTCCTGCCAGTGTGACTCGTTGTCTCATGGGGAACCAGACAACATGTGCTCCTGCCTGGCTGGTGGCACGAGCCACCCACCCTCTGGGGTCTGGCACTCTGCTTGTCCTTATGATTTTGGCTTTGCTGTCATTCTAAATGGCAAGCTCCTCGGAGTATCGCTCTCCCAGCTCGTCCTGAGCTCCTTGTCCCCCAGCAGAGAGAGTGTGACTGGTGGTCTGATGCTCCGGACTCATGCACTCGTGGCCCCCCCATCCCAAGCCACTAGAGGCGAATCTGCTTGGGTCAGCCTCCCCTCCGTGAGCAGCGCCCACCAGCAATCCCACATGTGCAGAGCGTGTTGGCTATTTGTCTGGCTGACATCTGCTGAGCAGCCCCCGCGTGGGATACAACGAGCTCAGCCTGGGCTTCAGTGGTAAGAGGAGAGATGCTGTCTTCCTTTCATGTGACAAATGCAGATGGACAATAAACAAGTCGATCTATCAACAAGCAAGGAAGAAGCACATGATGAGAAGTGCTGTAAAAAAGTAAGGCAGAGTGGAGACGGTGCCTGGAGTGTGGGGAAGGATGATGGGACAGGGAGCTCAGGGAAGGCTTCCTGGAGGAGGTGGCTCCAAGTCCTGAATGGCAAAAAGGAGGCAGCCATGCAGTGGTGTAGGAGCCCAGGAATCCAGACAGAGGGAACAGCCAGAGCGTGATGCTGGCACCCTGAGCTTGGATTTCCAGCCTTCAGAACTGTGAGAAATGTGTGTTCTTTGTAAGCTCCTGGTCGGTGGAGTTCTGTGCTAGCAGCCTGAATGGACTAAGACGGGGGTGAGGAGCTGGAGAGCAGCTGGGCTCAGGGTGGCGGGGGAGGCACCGCTTTGTGTAGGAAGTTCAGGGAGAGTGAGCCAAGGAGGCCAATCAGCTGAACCTCAGATGAAGAGGGACACACCGTCCCTGTCCCAGTGCCTGCCCCACCCCAGACACACTCACCTCCATGCTGTTTCTCAGCAAGTGTTGGCCCCAAGTTCCTTCTTGCCTCATGACCTCTGCACTGGCTGTTCCATCTGTCTGGATTCCTGGGCTCCTACACCACTGCATGGCTGCCTCCTTTTTGCCATTCAGGACTTGGAGTCACCTCCTCCAGGAAGCCTTCCCTGAGCCCACTATCCACTTGTGTTTCCCCGCACTCCAGGCACCATCTGCACTCTGCCTTACTTTTTTACAGCACTTCTCCCACACAGGCACAGATAGCAGGTCATCATCACAGCCACACTCACCTGCTGTTCCTTATCGTTCTCCAGGTTTGGCTGAGAACTTGACTCTAGGATAGGGGTATTAACATTATTAGCCCATTCGAGCTGTCCGTGAGTCGCTCTGGGAAGAGGGGGTTCCATACCCAGGGCAAGTTCTCTACGAAGTCAGTGAGATCAAAGAAAGGAGGGCAAGAAGCCGGGAATCAGAGAGGGTCACACGTTCACTCTCACAGCACTCGCAGGCAGCTCGGCGCATGCGGCCGGCTCAGATGTGCTCCCCCGGCCAGCTGAGGCTCCTCTCCCCGGCGTGGAGCACAAGCTGATCCTCTGGACAGCAGGCCTCAGTCTTTCCTCGCTCCCTGCCCTCCAAGCTCCCTGCCCCCACACTCAGGCTTAATTCCCCAGTAACACCAGACTCCACCGCTCTCTCCGCACTACCCCAGGGATGTGCTAAGCTCCCGCTTCCCTGCAGCCCTCACACTGGGAGAGAAACTCTGTGGGTGGGTCAGTGGTGACTGGCAGACACCCGACCAGTTATGGACAGTGATTCACGAGGGGACAGAATAGGTGTTTCCTCTCCACCCTCCCCTGGGCCTGTACCCCACGACTGACCAGCCACTCTGTCTGTCCCAGCAAACATCCCACAGACATGCAAACAGGCTCTTATACGTATATGCAATGGGCACTATTAAGGCCAGGCAGGAATCCTGGTCAGAAACTTCCATTTCCCCACACCATGTTCATTGCACCCCAGAACAAGCTTCCGCTCCACCACTGATCCCTATTTCCTCTTATCAGCTGACGGGCTTCTAGTTCTAACAAGTGCCATGGTGGCATGACGTTCACAGCAGCAGAGGACCATAGCTGAGCGCTTTCCAGAGCGGTGCCAGCCCCCATGCTCAGGTTTTAATTCATATGAGCTCATTTAATCCTCCCTGCAATGTTAGGAGGAAGATTCTCTCACCTTCCCTTATAATGAGGAGGAAATTGTGACACAGAAAATTCAGGGTACTTTTCCGTGATCACAGTTTTGAACAGTGGTTTGGGGCCAGTATCCCTGCTCTTCACCCTGCCTGCAGGAGGCTAGAAAGTTCTGAAGAACCAGCAGACATTGTGCCTCTGCAAGGAAAAGGCTTGCCTGAGAACAGACCCAGAACAGCTGGGCTGGGCCAGCGTTCTGATGACCTCACCGAGCGTCGGAACCAGCACGGCCCTGACTTTTATGGTGCAAGACGTCTTCAGTTAAAGCCACTTTGAGATAGGCTTTCTGCCCCCTGTGAGAACCCAGGTCACTCTCAGAAGGGCTTCGTCTGGAGGAAGATGTCCGGGGGCCACCTCTTGGCCCCGGGTCTTCAGGTGGACACCAATCTGCCTGGACGGAGCAGAGGGTCTGTGGTGGCTGCATGACATGTGTCAGCACAGGGAAAGCACCTGTGCTGCTTGTGAGGTCACCTCACACCCCACAGAGGACCTGGGGCCTGAACCAACCCCAATGTTGACCCTCAGAAAGCTGCCTTCCCCCATCTCTGCATGTGACTTCTAATGTCACTGACAGTGTCAACACCTTGGATCGAGCATCTAAATCATAAGGAGAACCAGGTCGTATTTTTTCCAACCAGATGGCCCATGGATGGGGGCAGGCAAAGCCATGAGACAGCAATTGACCAAACCGTGTTTTAGCTTCTCTGCAATAGTTCAGACCCCAAATCCCTTTTATCCCCAATTCTCCTGAGCTCTGTTCCACCTGATTGCTTTGATGAACAAGTTCACTTTGGACTGACTTTCGCTTCCTCCCTCCCTTCTTAGAATTTCCCACATCCAATTGCAAACCAAACTGAACGCCCTAACTCTCTCCGCTGACTTCCACCTGGGTTAGTCATTTAGCCTCTTGGTTTCAGGTCTCTTCCTTAAAAGGAGAAATGAGTGATCCGCCACCCTTCCCAGGAAGACAGAGAGAGTTAATGAATGTTTGCAAAAGGTTTTGCTGTCCTGTGGTGTCTTTGCTACTGCAGGATGAAAGTGTGCGAGCGTGGCGATGGGAGCAGGATTCAGGAGGGAAAAAAGAGAAAACAGCTCTCCATTTATCAGCATTCATGTGCATCCATGACATTCTGACATTTAACGAAGTTCTTGTAAGTCTTTCCAAGTTAAATGCATGCATCATGTCAGTGTCATTCCTTTGATGAAGCCATCCAAAATAAAACTTCGTAAAATCACAAACTTTTGTACAAATCAGAGATGGAGGTAGAGTCTGTTTCTTTCAACCACGGACTTGACTGTGTCGTGGTTCCTACTTCGTCATCGCCGGGAGTGGTGTGCGTCCACCTGCTCCCCGCCCTGCAGACCCACCCCAGACTGCGAGTGTCCTTTCTATCCTAAGGAAAGAAGGAGGCAGCGATGACCGTTTACCTCCTCCAGCAGAGGAGACTGTGCATGTTGTGGGCTGAATAGTGTCCCTCTAAATTCATATGTCAAGTATGTCCATATACAGAAGCTCTGACCCCCAGGACCTCAGAGATGGGGTCTGTACAGAGGTGTTTAAGGCAAAATGAGGCCATATGTGTGGGCCCTGATCCAATCTGACTGGTGTTCTTTTAAGAAGAGGAGATTAGGACACACACACACACGCATAGAGGGGCGACCACGTGAGGTCACAGGGAGTAGGTGGCCACCTGCAGGCCAAGGAGAGAGGCTTTCGAGAGATCAAGACACCTTGATCTTGGACTTCCAGCCTCTGTGACTGTAGGAAAATAAATGTCCATCGTTTAAGGGCCCCCATCTGTGACGCTCTGTTACAGCAGCCTAGCGGACTCATTCAGTATCCTCCCTCACGCCAAACATTTCTCGGTGATCAGGGCATCCAGGAGGCCACACCAGGAGCGGGACTCCAAGTGTGGGGCGAAGAATATCCGCACAAAGTGCTCAAAATGTCCTCTGCAGTCATTGGACACTATCTGGGGAAGGATTTGGAGCAGGAACTGACAGAGAGGGTCATTTCATACATATTTTTTTCCTTTAAATGATTTCATTTGAATCTCTTCCAAATCTCCACACCCTGGCTTCGTGGGAGAACTTACCCAAACTCCCTGCTTGGTGGTGCTCTTAAAGAGCCACCTGGCTAAGTTTCCTTAACATCTTTTCTACCTTCCAGAGGAAGGAAACAGCCCCATGATTCTCTGACCCTATTGGAGGAATCAAAGATCTTTGGTAATATTTTGTAATAGATTAAATAAGGCTACCAACTCCTTACCCCTTTTCCAATCAGGAGTTGGGGTCTGTTTTCCCCTCGTCTTGAATCTGGTTGGTAGGGGAGGGGGCTGATGACTTGCTTTCACCCCTAGAATGTGGTGGAAACGACACGTGTGGGTTTAGGAGCTGCATTAGTCAGGTCTTCTCCAAAGAAACAGAGCCAATAGACAGACAGATCGATGCAAAGAGGCAGATTATAAAGGACTTGGCTCAGTGATTACGGACGAGGAGCAGTCTCCTGACCCATCGTCTGCCAGGTGGAGACCCAGGAAAACCAGTTTCAGATCCAGGAGTCTGTGAGCCGGAGAGCAGACGGGGCGAGTCTGGTCTGCGTGAAGACCTGGGAACCAGGAGACCCAGCGGTGGAAGCTGTAGTCCAAGTTCTAAGGCCTGAGAAACAGGGGCCCCGATGGGGTCGTTCTGGTCCAAGGGCAGGAAATGAGCGGCGCTCCAGCTCAGTAGGAAGGCAGAGAGAGAGAACCCAGCCTCCCTTCTGCTGTGCTAGAATCCCCAGCAGACGGGGTCTAGTGTGGGTGGGCCATCCACTCTACAGAGTCCACCGACTCCAGTGCTGGTCTCCCAGAAACACCCTCAAGACACACCCAGAATAGTGTTTACCAGCTCCCTGGATGCCCGGTGACCCAGTCAGGTTGACACATGAAATCAACCATCACAAGAGCCTCGGCCTTCAGGTGCCTGCGCCTGCTCCCCAGCTGTGCCTAGGCCCCACCTTCACCCTCTTGAAACGCTTCCTGAGACCACCAGGCCAGGAAGGAGTCATGAAAGGCTGCGGGAGTCATCTTGGCAGAGCCTGGCCGCAGGTGACTCCAGACCTGAGCCCAGGCAAACTGGGTCCGCTCGGAGCGTCATGAGGAGCATTAACTCATCTCCAGCCTCTCCCTGATGGGGGGCGGTCTGGTGTGCAGAGGGGCGACGGCAGCGCATGTCTTCCTTTTGGTCTATGAAGAAAGCAAGCCAATCTGAGTCTGATGAAAAACGAGCTTTCAGGAATTAAAAACATATATCAAGTTATATAAGTTTTTTGCAAACAAACGAAACAAAGATGTTGTTTAATAAAATTGTTAGGGGACACAGGGTCCTGGAGCAATCATTTAAAATAATTTGTGATATCATTAATTGTATGCAAATGATGCTTCCAAAACACTGGGAAACAATTGATTCTTTTAATAATTTAAACAATGCCCCTGAAATCCTTTGCAACATGATTTGCCTAGCAAAGTACTTCCTCACAAATTGTTCCAGGGAAGGCCTTGACCGGCCCATAAATTACACCATCAGGAACTCTGCACACCATGGCCTGCGGCAGGGATGTTTTCCTGTATTTGACCCTGAACCCACCATCCTTCTTTTCTCTCTCTTCCCCTTGGGGGCCTTTTTACTCAAAGCGAAGTTTAAGTCAGCGTATTTCCCAAAATGTAGGGCTCATGTTGGACTTCTAAATCTGTCACAGCACACAAACCAGAGGTTTGTAGCACTTTCCTGAATACACTCCAGGAACTGAATTCCACCGTGTGTGTGCATGTGTGTGTCTGTGTGTTTGTGTGTTTGTACCTGTGTGTGTATGTGTGTCTATGTGTCTGTACATATGTCTGCATTTACATGTCTACATGCATGCATGTGTATATCTGTGTGTGTACATGTGCATGCATGTTTGCCCAGGTGTATGTGTGCACATGTGTGTATATCTGTGTGCATGTGTCTGTGTTGTGCATAGATGTGTGCATGCGTACTCACACTTTTTACACTGGTCTGAGCACCACCTGCGTCCTGTGTAGGTGACAGAGCCATGTCGATGTCCCTAACCAGACATCGTGACCTCCAGCTCCCTTGTGACTTGACTGTTCATTAATTTGTGTCATTGTCCCACTTCAAGAACGCAGCTCCCCAGAGTGGGATGGATGGAGCCGATGTAAAAGGTGAAGTTCTCCCCACAGCCCTGGAAAATAATGACCAAAATCTTCTGTGCAGCTGCTAGGGCTCTTCACCCCACAGAGGGCCCATAGCCCTTTCTAGGGAGCTGTGCAAGGCTGGGAGCTTCTGCAGGAGACACAAAGAACATTTTAAATATCCATGAGACACGACAAAAGAGAAATGGCAAATAACAGAACATGAAAGTATTGCTCGCCTCAGAACGGCCCATGTGTGAGGATGTGGGGTCAGGGGACCCCAGTCTTCCCCCCACCTCACAGGCCAGGCCCTTATCGTAATTAGCTTGAGAGGTTATCTTATTTGTGGCTGAATGGCAGCAGCCCCTCTATCGGTTCTGGGGAAAATGATCAAAGAGGGATTTAATTAAATTTTCATGTTTAATTTTCTTCTTTCATTTTTGCAGTCTTTTTGCTCAAAACACACTGTTCTCAGGGAGCTGAAAAGTTGCTCAAGAGAGCAGAATTCACTAGGATGGGAGAGAAACAGAGCTTTATGAGCTTTCTTTAAAGAACCCAAATCTCTCCATCTTCACTTAGCTCAAAACGTGTGTGTAATTTAGGGCAGTAATGTTTGAATTATGAATTGGCCACTCCAGCTGTAAGTTAAACATGCAGCAAATGGTTCCATTCCCAAGAGTCCCTGGAATCTCCTGTCGAGTTACTTGCACCCAGCCTGGTCTGGAGGCATATTTGGGGAAGTCAGAAAGCAGGACATGGCTGTGCAGTCCAGTCCCAAAGCCCACCTGCCTGCCTGCCCACACGTCTTGGTTTCACAAACGGTGATACTCTAAGTCCAAAAATACACAGTGGGCATAAATGATGCAGCAGATGAAAGCAGCCCCCCGGGAATGTGCTAGCAAAATGCAGATCCTAGTGAGGCTGGTTTGTCCTACGGGGGGAGTGGTGATGGGCCTTAGGGTTTGTCTTGCCTGCACCAAGGCCGGTTTCAGGCGTCCATCCTCACTTCCCTTGGCTGCATGGGTGGGCACGGGAAGAGGAGATTCCCGAACCAGTACAGGTGGAGCTGCAGCGATTCCACTGAGATGCACACCTGGGCCTCCCTAACTGGGAGTGTGTGTTCGTGTGCACAGGGCCCCGCAGCACTCCCTGCATGGTCTGTGACTAACAGCCCCCAGAATGCAGGCTGCAGACACGATTGTGTAGGGCCACCTGAAGCAGGAGAAATCCATGCCCGTCTGGGGCAGCACTTGCTCATAATCCAGGTGTTCATCACTCTCTCCTCGTTAGAGCAGGCCGTCCTGGGGACATCTTCCAGAAGGCGTGTGCTAGTCTGATCAGAATTGTATTCAAACATTGGCCTTGCCCCACTGGTGAGATAACAATTCCCAGTTCCTGCACCTCCCACAACCCAGACACCAGGGGTGTGACTCTCTGGCTGGCACATTTTAGCTGTGCCCAGGCCGGGCTCTTACTCTGGAGTGCTGGTGAGACCACCTGGCAGTTTTTATGGGCTGACTTGTGTTCCCCAAAAAATATGCTGAGGACATAACTCCTGATACCTGTGAGTGTGCCCTGATTTGGAAACAGGATCTCGGCTGATGTGACCTAGTTAAGGTTGTTGGGGGTTATTGAGTTTATTCTCCTCGGTTCTTGTCCCCACTGCAACAAAGAATAGAAGGGCAGAGACACACTAGTGAAGCTCAGTTGAGGTTTTATTTGAATCCACTCCAAGGGAGGAGCAGGACAGCGTCAAGGTAGATCAAGACAGGTTTACTTGAATAAACGAGAGGAAGGAAAAACAGGGAGGAATCATTGAATGGCTGCTCAACATCGGGGAGATCCCTTGCCCACTCCTAAAGCCAGTGTCAACAGGCATGCAGTGCCCGCTTGTATCTGCAGTGTGGGAACTAAGTCCCCACCACCCCAGGATTTGGGGGAGCCACAGAGCACTAGACGGAGTGAGATGATGTTCTGAGAAAATTCCAAACGAAAGAAAAGAGATTCTCAGGCAGGCTACTGAGGAGCATGGCCGTGCAGCTGCAGTCCTGTCCCGGTCACCCAGGCAGCAGGAACTTGCAGGCCCAGATCAGAACTCTCAGCAGCCCCTCCCTACTTAGCTGAAGTAGGACAGAAAAAGTAACACCCTCAAAGGGTGGGCAACCTCAGGGTGCTTAAGAGTTTGGGGCCTGCGGTTTTATAAGGCTTTTTTAGGGAAGGGTCAGCCTGAGGCGTAATGTAGACAGGTGATTCATCATCATTCCTTTGAAGTTTTGTCTTAAGAACAGGGTTATTTAGGGGACTGTGTTGGTTTGGGACTTCAGCATTCTTTGTCCACATAGGTTTATTTACACTTCCGAGGTCTGTCTCCTGCCCTGGTTACAAAGTTACCTGATCAGGGGCTGGAAGAAGAGGAAAAAACAGCATATAGGTTAAGTTAAAGAACAAGCCGAGCCTCTTTGCAGGCTAAAGTAAATCTCACAACATTATGATCTAATTGATGCCATGCAGACATGGGCTGTGCTCAGATGCTTTTCTTTATCTGGGGACCATCCAGACCTTCCAAGTTACTGGTGGCCTTTGGAGCTTCAACTAATTCACTCATGAACTCTGTGAGTCTTTTCTCTCTCTTGTTTTATCGGGTTAACTCTTTGAGTCCATTTAAGTGAGCTTTACTGGCCTGTTCTCCCTCTGTCCATATCTGTTTTCCTGCCTAACAAGAGGTCACACTGGATTAGAGGGAGCCCCAAGTTAATTTCCAATGGCCTCATAATAAGGAAGGAGACATATACCCAGGGAAGACGGCCACATGGAGATGAAGGCCGAAACTGGAGTGATGCGTCTGCAAGCCAAGTAACACCAAGGGACACCTGGAGCCATGAGAAGCTGGGCGAGGCAGGAGGGATGGTGCCCCGGAGTCCTGGGATGAGCAATGCCCTCCCGACCCCTTGTCTTTGAATTTCTGGTCTCCGCAACTGTGAGGATAACGCCTATCTTTTAAGCCAGTTTATAGTATACTTTGGCTATAGCTCTAGAAAACACCTCCAGAAGTTTACCAGAAATCAGTCACACATGGCCTGGAGCAGGACAGCCAGTGGGGGTGCCCGCGGGGGCTGGTGACACACTCGTAATGCGAATGAACAAACCACTTCAGGGCCATGGACACGCTGGGCAGTGGAGGATAACACACTGTGTTTGGGCAATACAGTGACCCAGCCATGACTCAAGGGTCCCAAAGTGCTCGTCACGCAGCAGTTCCCATTCTGGGAGCCGTTCTGCCAAAATGACCAGGACGCATGGCAGGTTTCCAGCACTGTTACTTAAAATTAGGGACAGGCAGCGAAGCCTCATTCTATAGAGGAATCATTTATTGCGGCTCATTCACAGGATTGATTATTGTGTAGCTGCAGAAGTGATGTTGGGAAGGTTCTTTTCACCATGATAGACATTTTCACAGCATGATTTTTAGTGACAAGAACAAGCACGAACTATCGATCCTGAACATCACACTCAGAGCCACACGGGCCGTGTGTCGGCGGGTTAATGAGGAGCTTAAACTGCCCCGATCGCCGCTGTATCTCCGGGTTTCTACAGCAACTGCCTTATCATGACCTCAGACACGGGGCTGAAAGCCGATGGTTTCCTCCTCTCTTCCCCTCCTGCCCGCGCCTTTGATGGGGTCGAGAATCGTCACGATTAATGTAAAGGTATTTTGGAGTTGCCGCTGTGACCCCTCCAGCCCCGAAACTCTGATGGTCGGGTGTCTCCTCCCCTCCCCCGCCCCGGATGGTCGCTAGATTGGGGGCAGGGGTTCCACCACAGGGCTCCAGGACCGGGGCTCGGGTGGGCCGCCACCTTCCCCTCTGACTGCCAGGCATCAGTCACGGTGCACGCACGGGGCTGGTCCACAGCACCTGGCTAACGACACCGATTCCCCAGGCCAGTGGGAGGAAGAACTGGACCTCGCTGGACGGGGCTGCAGGTGCAGACGGCGAGGTGAGTGCATGTTGGACTCTGCCCGCACCCGCCTCTCCTCCATGGTCTCAGTCAGACCCAAGGCCCAGCCTCCCCACCGTGGGGTGGGTTCGCTTCATGTGGAGATGTCCCTTTGAGAGTCTTCCGTGCTTCTGACCGTCCACAGCATCTGTCAGCTTGACCGCATAACCCGCACGGTGGACGGGGGCTCACACCACAGGGGTCACTGTCTGTGGGGCCTGGGGGCTGGAGGCCCCGGGTTAGGGGCAGGCTGGTTCCTCCTGAGGCCTCCCCCCGTGTGTGGACGCCGTCCTCTCCGTGTGTCCTCACATGGTCCTCCCTCTGTGTGTCTGGATCTTGATCTCATCTTCTTATGAGAGCCCCCCCAGATTAGGGCCACCCTGCAGGCCTCATTTCATCTGAATCACCTCCACAGGACCGTTGCCAAATGCAGCCACATTCTGAGATCTTGGGGTCCAGGCTTCAGTGTACTAAGGAAACAACTCTTTCTCCTCCGGGGTCAGGATGTCATTGTGAGTTCAAGCTAAGCTCCGGCTCCCAGAGGCACACCTTCCCCCCTCAGTCAGGCCCTGCGCACCCTGGACACTAAGGCTCGGCAAGCCGCAGAAATCAAAACAGAGGATGGGCAGGAAATACTGTAACATCAACTCTCATCTCAAGGACAGCATTTGTCACTTGGCTTTGAACCATTTACACTCGGCCCTGACGCTGCCCGAGATCCTAGCTCAGGGGCTGCCGGCCACACGTGGCCCTGAACTGAGACGTCCGTTCTCGGTGTGGGAAGAGGACGGGGAGGGGCTCTGTAAGGCCAGGTGGGAACAGGCCCAGGTGACGCGCCCCTTGGCTGTTGTCTCCTGGCTGCTTATTTCTCCCATAGGAACTGCAGGGAGGGGTGGTGGGACCTGCTGGAGGGAGCCAGGGATCCTGGTTTTCAGAACCCTCTGTCCAAACTCACCAGGATTCACCCCCCTCCCAGAGCACAGAGTGGACCAGCGAGCTTTTGAATGATTTCAGTCACTGGCAAGGGGAAGGAAGTTGGCATCATGTCCACATTCCACACCGAGGAAACAGAAGAGGCAAAGCCCTCCCCGAATTGGCCGTCTTCTCATTTGGGCAGGGACCCTCCTGCACGCCAGTCACGTCCTTCCGCATTGCACCTGCCAGAACATGTCACCTGGCCACCACCGGCTTCCAGAGAATCTGTGCCCTCCCCACAGAGCCAGGCCAAGGCAGGGCTGTTCGTCATCGGGAATGGGAAGGTGGACACCAGGCGGGCCCCACAGGCCCTCCGTGCTCGGAACACTGGCCGCACCTGGAAGCAGGAGCCCCTCCCCGGCGTATACCTGGGATGAGCAGCCACGCAGAGCTTTGGGAGACCTTGATTTCCTTTGCTCTTCTTTTATTTCAAACATTTTTATGGAGAGGACATTGTCCTTCCCTGCAATTCACCCACTCAAAAAGCACAAAGCAGCAGCTGTTGGCGCCACCACAGGCCTGCACGGCCATCACCACAGCTAGTGTGAGCACCTTCCCACCCCTGCTGCCCTTATCTGTCCCTCCCCCATCCTCCTATACCTGCCGCCAGTGGCAGACAGCCCTTGATCTATGTTCTCTGTACTCCGGGCATTGCACACGAATGGGGTCATGCACAGTGTGGCCTCTGGTGCGTGGCTTCCCGTTCTCAGCATGACATTCTCATGGGCCCCCCATGCCATAGCCTCTCTCAGAGCTCCCTCTCGGGTTCCCATTATTCACTGTACGGAGGTGTCCCGTTTTGGTATCGGGTCCCCTGTGGGTTTTCTCCTCTCGGCTGTCATGGGTCATGCTGCTCTGAGTGTTTGTTCACATAAGGTTTTGTGTGGCCGCGTCTCCACATCTCGTGGGCGGACACGCGGGCGTGGACTGCTGGTTGATTTCTGCTGAATATGCCCGAGGACGTGCCCCGCCTAGGTTCTATCACCCGAATCCTTCGTGTCAGTGGTGCCTCATCAATACCTAAGCAAGAGACTCATCGGTTTTGCAGGCCTCGCTGCGTCATGAATTACCCTACGCCTTCCCTTGCCCCCAACAGGGGAAAAGTGACGGCTCAGGCATTTTTCCCCCATCTTCCTTCCACATGCAGGTTGCTCTTACAAGAAAAAAATGCCAACTGCTGATTAGCAGAAGCCGAAGCCTGCTTTCCTGCGGTCCACTCCCTGTTCAGCTATGGTTTCCTCCAGCTTGAATACCAGATCCCTCCGTGGAGGCCCAGCCCCTGCCCTGCCCACCTGACCAACACACCCCCTGCCCGGGCTGCTGGTGTGCTACAGACCCATCCCGAGGTCTCACGGAGAAGCCAAACCCCCATCTCCCATCCTCAGCGCGGCCTGTGCTCCCAGGCACATAGAGGGCCTACAATTCCTTTGCATTTGTGTGTGTGTTTGTAGAACATAGCATTGAGTTGGTAAAAGGGCAATACCAATGCTTTCTGGCATTTCCTATTGCATTTCATTGTTTTTCAGTGGCTTCAACCTTCTCCCAGACACCAGAGGGTCGTGTGATCAGCCGGGCCCTTGGACTGGGGTCAGACAACTCCTTCTCCATTCACTGTTCCTTTGGTAATTCAGTCCACAACATCCTGCACCAGACCCTGTGCCAGGACTAAAGACCCAGAACCCAAAACCACAGGGTCTAGTGGGTGAGAGAAGCTGGGGCTGGACCCAGAGATGCAGGGGGGCACGCAGGGTCCCAGACTCATGTAGGGAGCCCAGTCCCCCCACTCCCTGCTCCCTCTCCTTGGAGAAGGTAAGTCCGGGGGCTATCTCCCATCACTCAGCTTTCATATCCTCTGTAGACTCTCCCCAAAAACCTCTGATCACCTCCCGGTCACCCCGTTGGTGAGGGCGGGACCCCCAAAGATCCCCCCATTGGAAACCAGGCAAGACGGCTGGACACACCGCACCAAGGCTGGACAGAGGCGATGGACGGCAGTTCCTTAGTGACACATCTCACAGCCCCAGGGAGGGGCCTGCCCCCAAGGGGCCACCCAGGTGTGCCTTTGGGGGCGGAGTAAATGGCAGGGGCCGTGGGAGGCAGCAGGCCATGACCCCGACCCCCACAGGAGGATGTGACCAGCTGGGCCGGTCAGTTTTATGCACTGACAGAGGTGAAGCCCGCAAGGCTGAGCACTGATGAGGGGAAGCTGGTCCAGCTGACAGGTGCTAGCCAGACAGGGGCCCTTCCACCCCAGGGGCTGGGGGAGGAGGGCACCTCTGGGGGCACAGGGAGTGGGCAGTTACACCACTGTGGCCTGGGCAGCTCAGAAATGACAGGGGAGCTCATGAGTGTCTAGGGAGAGCATTCCAGGTGGTCGTGGTACAAGTCCTGGGGCAGGTCCAAGGACCGGCCGGGACACCTTCATGACTTTGCTGGGAAGCAGGCGCTGGGGGAGGGCCGAGGCCCCTTCCCTCAGGAGGGTGGCCATCAGGAGGCCGTGGTTTTTATTACAGATGAGATGGGCACCGTCAGAAGGACCCACAGAGGACCCCATGAGCAGTGTACCGGTTCTGAGCATCCCCACAGACACCTGCACAGAAGTGGAGTCTCAGCCTCTTCGGCTTCAGCAGAGCCTCACCGTTTCCATCGTTTCCATCCCTCAGGCTGAAACAAGCCATCACGTCATTCACACAAACTTCACGGGCAGGAGCCTCAGCTCTGGACAGTGAGCCAGGGCTGCTTCCGGCCAGACCGAGCTTGCCTCCCAGGCTGAGTCTGCGTCAAGCGCATGACCCCTGCCAGCTGCCATTCATCAGACTGCAGTTTGATTTGCACATTTTTCTGGGGAAAACACTCCAGGGTGGTTTTGAAATTAACACTAATATTGATTGTACAGTTTTCTGTGTCTGTTTTGGAGCTGTTCATTATTTCCCCCAGGTCTCAAACAGCTTTGCAAACCCGTGGTGGGTCACTGGGCCCTGCTGCACCCGGGGTCCACTGCTCCCCGGCGCAGATAGCCTGCTCCCCGCCTCGCCTCCCTCCTTCAGGCCGGCTGACTCTGGTGGGCGCTCAGCCGCAGAGCTCCCTGGCACCCGACCCTGCCCTCCGGAACGCTCTGCCCTTCCTGGGAACATGCCTTTGCACTCGCCTAAGTCTGATTTCCCTCCTACGCACCTGCAGGGCTGCCCACGCGGGGTGGGCCAGTTTCCCCTGCCCTCCCTCCAAGCGATGGCGGCGCCTTGCCCTGCACCCAGGTGCCTTGTGAGCATCCATTTCACACAGATGACCGGCCTCTTTCCAAGACGACTAAAGATAACTCCTGCCACTCACTCATCTCTAAAATTGTTCCTTAACCGTCTCTGTCCCCAGTCTCATTTTTCCCAGGCATTCCACTAAGTTAAGCTTCCACAGCACACCCATTTTCATTCTTCTGTTTTACACTGGATAATAAACGGAGACCGAGCCATGATGCCTCTTTCACGGCCTTCTCCTCTTCCCATTGCTCCTCATCCCCCTACAGCATGTTCCCTGGGTGTGTCTGAGTGTCTTGAGGGCCTCAGACTCCAGGCTCTGTCCCAGGCTCAGTCCCTGGGCTGGTGGATGGGGTGGGAACGCCAGAGCGGCCAAGCCCCTCTTGTGGACAGGAGCCTGACATCCTGAGCTCTGAGCCAGCAGGGGCTGGAGAGCAGAGAGGCTGCCACCAAGCAGCAGCTCTGTGACTCCAGAGCCCACGCATCTGCGCAGGCCAGCTCCATCCTGCTCAAGGTCGCGGGGGGCACAGCACACTAGCCTCCGAGGCCATCCTGGTAGGTGTGGAAAGGGGGCACTTGTCATGTGGGGAGTGTCCAGGGATGGGCCACAGATCTGAAGGGAAAGTAGTATTTGTGAAAAGAAAAGCATCGTTTACCGAACCATTTCTCTAGGTCAGGTTTTGTTCTAACCCCTCAGTGACATTATTTTATTTTGTCGTCACTGAGTTATAAAGCATAGGGATCGTATTTGCCTTTTTAAGGGGAAAACCGACAATGTTCTGAGGAACGCAGTAATGTCCCCAGTAGGTGGTGGCGCCAGAGCTCGAACAGACTTGGAGTCCTGTCCCTTTTTTCTGTCAAACCATCTGTCCCTAGCTCTCCTGCCCAAGGAGGCCTCACTGGTATTTCCAGAATAACTGCTCTGAAATCGTTAGCATCTGGCCAGTCAGTCACTCTTGGGGCTGCAGCTCACGGAGACAGGGAGGCTTAGGGCGTTAGTCCGAGGGAAGCCCAAGACGGCAGACTGGGGGGTCCAGCTGGCTGGTTCGTTCCCCACCCCCCCTCCCCTTCTCTGCTACAGGGTCTTTGCCAAACCTCGGTTATTTCATCTTTAAAATGGGTTCTGCTGCTCTAACAGGAAGACCGCAAACCCCAAAGGCTGCAGCAATAAACGTGCACTTTTTTCTCGAGGAACCTTCACAGGCGGTGGCCTCATCCGGGGAGTTCACCAGGACGAGGCCTTCCTCGTCCCTTCGCTCAGAGACCCCCTGGGGTCTTGTCCCCTACGCATCTGGAGCTAGCCCACAGCTAATCACTAATGAGCGGGTCACGATCCAGCCAAGGGCCGGAGGACAGGAAACACAGAGGACAGGCAACTTCATCTCAGGGACATGCCGTGTGTGAGCCCTCGTCACCTCTGGCCACTTTCCGGTGGTGACAACGGTCCAGCGGCTGAGTCTAGCTGCAAGGTGGGCCGGGAATAGAGTCTCTCATCAGGTGGCCGTGCGCCCTGTCAGAACTCAGCGGAGGCAGATCCAGTGAGGGTTTTGTAACGTCACCAAAATGTTCCCCATCCTCAGCGGACGCTGGCTTTCCTACAAATTCAAGTCAACATTGACTCTGTCTACCTGGAGGCAGCTCCTAGTCCCACAGGCTAAGGGCCCCATCTGAGGAGGCGGCCCCCACCGCAGCACCAGCCACATGGGCAGGTGTCATCTGTGCTTCCAAGTGGCAGGAAACCAGAGGACCCATAACCCCCTCCTCAGGTTTGACTGATTTGCTAGAGTGGCTCATGGAATTCAGAGAGACATTTACGTATGTTTGCAGTTTCTTGCAGATGAAGGTCCAGTGGAGAAGTACACAGCACGGGGCTCTGGGAGACTCCTGAGCCCAGGAGCGTCTGTCCCCCAGGGACTCAGGTGTGCCATCCTCCTGGCTTGTGGATGTGTTCACCAGCCATAAAGGTGTCCAAACCCCATCGTTTGGGGTTTTTATGGAGACTTCATGATGTAGGTATAATTTGGTGGTCTATTCAATCTCTAGCCCCACTTCCCTCCCAGGAGATCAGGGGCAGGGCTGAAAGTTCCAACTCTCCCCGCCTAGTGGTTCCCATGGCAACCAGCCCCCATCCTCAGGCGACCCAGGGGCTTTTCCTAGACTCACCTCATTAACATAACAAGAGACCTCCCTGTTGCTTCCATCCCTTAGGAAACTCTAGGGCACTGAGAGCTCTATGTCAGGTACTGGAATGAAGACCAAATGCAGGCACACCTCTGAGATGTTGCAGTTCTTTTCCAGACCACAGAAATAAAGCAAATACCGCAATAAGGCGAGGTCAATGAATTTTTTGGTTTCCCAAAGAGGTTGTGTGGTGCATATAAAAGTTATGTTTACACTATACTTTAGTCTATAAAGTGTGCATTATGTTTAAAGAAATGTACAGATGTTAATTAAAAACCCTTTATTGTTAAAAAATGCTAACCCTCATATGAGCTTTCAGCGAGTCCTAATCTCTGCTCGGGGAGGTCTTGCCTCAGCATTGACAGCTGCTGGCCGATCAGGGTGCTGGTCGCTGAAGGCGGGGGAAGCTGCGGCAGTTCCTTACAGTGGGACGTCGCTGCACTTTGCTGCATCGATGGCCTCTTCCTTCATGAACTGTTTCTCTGCAGCAAGCAGTGCTGTTTGATAGCTTTGGACTCACAGTAGAGCTTCTCTCCAAATTGGGGTCCATCCTCTCAAACTCTGCGGCTACTTCATCAACTACGTTTACATAATATTCTAAATCTTTTGTTGTCATTTCAACAGTCTTCACAGCATCTTCACCAGGAGTGGATTCCATGTCAAGAAACCACTTTCTTTGCTCACCTTTAAGAAGCAACTCCTCAGCTGTTGAGGTTTTGTCCGGAGATGCAGCAGCTCAGCCCCATCTCCAGGCCCCACTGCTGACTCCAGTTCTCGTGCTGTTTCCACCCCGTCTGCAGTCACTCCCTCCACTGAGCCCCGAGCCCCTCAGAGTCAGCCGCGAGGGCCGGAATCAACTTCCAAACTCCTATGAATATTGATATTTTGACCTGTTCCCATGAATCATGAATGTTCTTAATGGCACCTGGGATAGAGAATCTTTTCCAGAAGATTTTCAATTTACTTTGCTGTGATCCATCATTAGAATCACTGTCTGTGGCAGCCACAGCCTTACAAAATGTATGTCTTAAATAAGAAGACTTGAAAGTCAAAACAACTCCCTGATCCATGGGCTGCAGAATGGATGTTGTGTCAGCAGGCATGAGAGCAGCATTATGTCCATCACAGCTCCTGGGTGACCAGCTACATTGTCAATGAGCAGGAATGTTTTGAAAGGAATCTTTTTCCTGAGCAGCCGGTCTCAACAGTGGACTTAACTCAGTAAACCATGTTGTAAACAGATGTGCTGTCATGCAGGCCTTGCTCCACTTCTAGAGCACAGGCAGAGTATTGTTAGCATCAACCTAAAGGCCCTAGGATTTCCAGAATGATCAATGAGCATTGGCTTCAGCTTAAAGTCACCAGCTGCATGAGTCCTTGTTAGTTCGGTCTGTCATTTGAAGCTTTGAAGCCATGCATTGGCTTCTCCTCTCCAGCTATGAAAGTCCGAGTTGGCATCTTCTTCCAGCGTAAGGCTGTTTGTTCTGCACTGGAAATCTGTTGCTGAGTGTGAATTATCTGCGCTACAGCCTCTGGGTGAGTTGCTGCAGCCTCTCCATCAGCACCTGCTGCTCGCCGTGCACTATCGGGCCGTGGAGACGCTGCTCTCCCTGAGCCTCATGAGCCGGCCTCTGCTGGCTTCCAGCATTTCGGCAGCTTCCTCACGTCCGTCAGCCTGCCTAGGCTTGAGGAGAGTAGGGCCTTGCTCTGGATCAGGCTTTGGCCTGAGGGAATGCTGTGGCTGGTTTGACCTTCCTTCCAGACCACTGAAACTTTCTCCCCATCAGCAATGAGGCTGTTCTGCTTTCTCATCATTCGTGTGCTCACTGGAGCACTTTGAATTTCTTCAGGAACTTTTCCTTTGCATTCACAGCTTGGCTAACTGCTTGCTGCAAGCAGCCCAGCTTCTGGCCTGTCTCAGCTTTAGACATGCCGTCCTCACTGAGCTGAGTCATTTCTAGCTTTCGATTTAAAGTGACAGATCTGCAGCTCTTCCTGTCACCTGAACATTTGGTGGCCATTGTAGGTTATTAATTGGTCCAGTGTCAATATCACTGTGTCTCAGGGAACAGGGAGGCTGAGGAGAGGGAGAGATGGAACGGCTGGTCAGTGGGGCACTCAGAACACACAGCACTTTCTAAGTTCACCATACTATATGGGTGCTATTCGTGATCCCCCCAAACCATTACAATGGTAATGTCAAAAATCACTGATTATGGATATAATAAAATATAATAACTTAATAACAATGAAGAAGTTCCAAATAGTACAAGAATTCCCAAAATGTGACAGAGAGACATGATGTGAGCAAATGCCATTGGAAAAATGATGCCAGTACAAAGAAAGAAAAGCTTTCTCAGAGCCGGGTGGCTACCAAGCTTCAGTCTGTAAAATGTGCAATATCTGCAAAGCGCAATAAAGTAGGGTGAAATGAGGTGCGCCCACGTGTATTTCTCATTGTGACTCATGATGCCACAGCAGAGTTCTAGTGCTGAAAGGATAAGGGAAAATAGACGCTACGGGATCATTAACAGTCTCTGCCAAAGGTGATAATCCTGGACTCCCTAGGTTTTCTGGGAGGATTAAATAAGAAGAACATACAAAGCTTTGAGTATAAACGGTTGGCATGTGCTAAAACCTCCTAAAATGGTTTTATTACTATCATCACCACCATTATCACCTCCATCACCATCATCTTCATCTTGTTCATCGTCTCAGGTAATGCCTACCAACCCCCAGCAGTGAAAACCATCAGGTTTGTACTGATATACCTGTTTTACGGCCACTGGCATATTTTCCTAAGAGCTTATGCCTCCATTTGCTTTCAGAATTCAAGTGCAAACAGAAGCCTAATCTATCATTACACCAGGTTTAGCAAATGCTAGTTTGATGGACTAATTCTTGAAGGTTTTAAAAACATTTTGATCATAAGAAATTCATAGTAAGTCCTCTAATTTGTGGATCGTTGTAAAGTAGTATACAGTTTGACCCAGAAACTTTGCTTTTGAGATTTGATGTGAGGGAAATAACCGTAGAGAGGCAAAGAGATTTATCTACTGGGATATTTCTCTCTGCAATATTTATAACCATTGAAAAATTGGAAACAAACCCAAATGTTGAAGAACAGAAGCTTGGTAGAATAAATTATACTACACCCATATGATGAAATACTATGTAGCTTTTTAAATTTATGCGGTTGAAGAATATTTAAACATGTGGAAAAATATTCATGATATATCTGTTAAATGAAAAGACAGATTTCAAAATACTGTGTAAAATTATAATCTCAGTGGGGGGAAAAGCAACCGCTAGTCAAGAATGTGGGCTCTGGTTATGGAAAGACATGAATCCCAATTTGGCCGTGTGCTGATCACAGGAACTCAGACAAGTCACATGACTTCCGTACCTCAGTTTCTTCACTTGCAAAATGTGGGTTCTTGGAGGGCAACCTGGGGAAACACCTTCCCCTTCCTTCAGCACCGTGTTGCCTGCAGGTGGCCCTCCTGGCTGCCTGTAGTGGACAGGGCCCTCACCACCTCCCCTAACAGTGATGATTCTGACTGCAGAGACACACAGAGCGGGCAGAACTGCCATAATGTGTCCTCCAGGCTGGGTCTTGGGCTCCACGGTCATTACCAATAAAAGATAGTGGACAATTGATGCATATGTGATGTTGTTGCAAGGATTCAGTTTCTTTCCTGCATCTGAAGAAAATTCATGTTAACAGTTCCTGTAAAGCCATCTGGAGACTAGCCCAGGAGTGTAGTTTTGCTAGTAAACAGCACTTGACTCCATGGTCAGGGGCTAAAGGCAGACCATGGAGTAGCTTAGTTAAGGAAAAGGAGCAGAACAGAGCCCTCGAAGCAAGTCCCAAATGGGATAACTTAGGAAAATGCCAAGGGCAGGGTCTGACATCAGGATGGAGACCAAGAAATGCTCAGAAAATCAGCCCCAGCTCTGCCAGTAAAGAACCCAGTGCCTTGGGCAAGTCATTGCACTCGAGGTTTTAGCATCTGTGGCCGAGAAAGGCAAGGTAGGAACAAGTAGGGGTTTCAGGCACCCTTCTAAGCCAGGTGGCCCTTTAAGTGCTGCCTCACACAGAGGCCATTGTGCCAAGCAAAGGATTGAAGATGCTGCAACCAAGGTAGGGGACGGGGCCCAGGGCATCCCTGCTGTGGGCCCCACGTGCTCCTCTGCAGGAGCTGGCGGCACCTTTACCTCCATCCTTCCTGTACCATGAAATCAGCCCCTGCAGCTCTGCCCACTGCCCAGGGCAGGGACAGCCGGAACACCTATCAGCAGGAGAAGGCAGACAGGCCGAGGCTGGCCCACCCAGCAGAGCACGACCCCATCATGGGAAGGGATGAGGTCCTGACACACGCTTCATCCCTGATGAGCCTGAAATCGTTCTGCAAAGTGAAAGAAACTAGTCACACAAGGCCACACGTTCCTACAGAACACCCAGAATCGGTGACTCCACCCAGGCAAAGGCCAGGCTGGGGGTTGCCAGAGACAGGGAGGGAGGAGAACAGGCGAGGGACAGCTGCCGGTGCGGATTTCCTTTGGGGGCAATGAAATGTTTCCCGACAGAGGCTGTGGCAGCGTAACTTTGTAAATGCACTAAATGAAATTTTTCCATTCAAACACAGAATTGTTCACTTTAAAATGGTTAATTTTATGCTATGTGAATTTTTTAGCGCAATAAAAAAAAATCTCAAAATGATAGCAACATCTGCCCCTGGCAGGGGAATAACCCTCACCCACCCCACCCAGGAACCTGCAGGGCGGCTTGCGTTTCCAGCCCTCGCTTCAGCCTCGCTGCCCATCTGCGGGGGAATGCCACCCTCCCTTTGGTGCCGCTCAGCCAGGCCCAGACTCCGGGGCCCTCGGCTCCTTACCCGACGCTCTTCCCTCCACCGGGACAGCTGCCCATCCCCACTCTGAGGCTTGCTCCTGCGGGCATGCCAGCAGCTGCTCAGGGCTCCGTAGCGGGACAGTGGCAATGGCCATGGCTGGGCAGGCTGCTTGTGGTGTGGGAAGGGGTGCACATGGCCCTCGCAGACTGACAGCAAGGTGCCCCTGCTGTAGATGCATGTCACCAGGTCCTGGCTGCCACCTGGTGGGGGCGCGGCTGCCCCAGGGCATAGGGGCAGAAACCGTCCCCATTCCTTCAACAAATAATCCCTGAGCACCCACTATGGCTGCCCACACATGCCTTGGGCTGAGTGCTGGGGCTTCAGTGTTGAGGGGACTTACGTGGGGCCCCGGAGCAGTGAGCTCATGGCCCACCCAGGAGACCGGCTCCCTGACTGGGATGTAACCTCTTGAATATTCTGAGAGCAGAGCAGGGGGCTGAGGTGCCATGTGATGGGGTGTCCCCCCCAGATGGCGACCTCCCAAGCTTCTACTTGAAGGGGGAGCAGAACTGTCACTCACATCGCCCAACCCAGACAGGGGTGTGGGGAGAGGTTCAGGGCCCCCATTCCCCTCCCCCACCCCCCAGACCCCCAGCGATGATGTTGAGCAGAGAAAGTGGGGGGCCTTGTGCAAGGAGGACCGAGGTACTAAGGACAGTAACATGGCCAGGGATGCACTGCGGGGATGCCTCAGGTGCCCCTGGGAGACTAGACAGGGGGACCCTGAACTGGGTGGCCCGCTGAGAGGTCATATTAGGTGCCTGGGCGATGGTGAAGGTGGTGAGCCAGGAGGGAGGGGTGGAGTCCAGTGAGATGCAGGAGGGCTTGGCAGGGACCGGTGTTGAAGGCTTGGTTTGGGGGGGTGAGAAGGAGGTGGGAGCAGAGCATCTGGGGAGGTGTCGATGGACACGGGGCCTCTACTGACACTGGGACACGTTGGGGGAGGGGGTTCTGGCTCAGAAATGTCCTGGTGACGGCAGAGTCCAGCCCAGGCACTTCATCGGCTCATTGAAGGCCTACTGTGTGCCGGGCTTCAGGGCCACAGGTCGCTGCAGAGCACAGTCCCCTCCACAAGCCTCCTCTGTCATGGGCGGGGCAGGTGGGGGGAGGGTTAAACAGGATCAAGATAAGTAAGAAAGATGAGCTCAGCACAGCACCTGACCCATAGTAGGTCTCTTGCTTAGCACCTTTACATGGATCTTCCTGATCAAACCTCACAACAAACTGTGAGGCCACCACAGTCTGTCACAATGTAAAAAGGAAGGAAACTGAGGGACAGTGAGATTGGGTAACCTGCAAAGGTCACCATCTCAGTCCATTCTGGCTGCTGTAACAAAAACATCATAGGCTGGGGGTGCTTAAACGTTTACTGCTCATAGTTTTGGAGGCTGAAAGTCCAAGATCAAGATCAAGTCTCCAGCAGATTTAGTGTGGGGTCAGGGCCAGCTTCCCGGTTCCTGTGTCCTCACGTGATGGAAGGGGTGAGGGAGCTCTCTGGGGTCTTTGCATAAGGGCACTAATCCTGCTCATGAGGGCTTCACCCTCAGGACCTAATCACCTCCTAATCATCACACCAGAGGCGAGGATTCCCACACATGAATTTTGTGAGGGCTCAGACATTCAGTCCACAGCAATTACAGGGCCAGGAAGGGAATTCCCGTTCGTACACAGCATCCCACATTCCGCACACGACGCGGAGTCCACTGTCCTCTGGGGCCAGCTGACCTCTCAGTGCAGCCACCTTCTAAGAGATAAAGTGAAATAGTACATAGTTCGTTTTCCTAGCTTTACTGAGGTATAATTGATATCTAACATTATGTAAATTAAGGTTTATAGTGTGTTGATTCGATACATTTATATATTGCAAAATGATTCGCTAACCCTGCAATGCATCACATAATTACCATTTCTTTTTTGTGGTGGGAACACTTAAGATCTACTCTTAGCAGCTTTCAAGTATATAACATAGCATTATTAACTATAACCGGGATGTCGTACATTTGATCCTCAGAACTTATTCATCTTATAGCTGGACGTTTATATCCATAGACCAAGCCCTCCCTCCCCAGCTCCCCCAGCCCCCATCCCCTGCTAACCACTGCTCTAGTCTCTGTTTCAGTGAATTCTGCTTTCTTACATCTACATACTTAAGAAAGATCACACTGCATTTGTCTTGTCTGACTGACTTCCCTTAGCATATTGCCCTCAAATTCCATCCATGTCACAAATGGCAGGATTACCATTCCTCTCCTGGTTGAATAATATGCACTGTGTACCTGCACCACACCTCTTTTACCTACTCGTCCATTGACAGACACAGGTTGCTTCTGTGTCTCCGCTATTGTGAGTAATGCTGTGATAAGCATGGGAGAGCAGATGCCTCTGGGGGATCCTGTTTTCATTTCCATTGGAGAAATAACCAGAAGAGGGACTAACGGATCATATGGTATTTCTACGTTTAATTTTTTGAGGAACCTCCATACTGTCCTCCATGGTGGCTGCACCAGTGTACATTCCCACTAACAGTGCGCGAGGGTCCTCTTTTCTCCGCATCCTCGCCAACTCTTGCTTGTTTTTGTCTTTTTTGAAACAGCCATTCTAACAGACGTGAGGTGGGATCTCACTGTGGGTTTCATTGCATTTGCCATGTCGAGCATCTTCTCACACACCCATCAGCCATTTGTATGTCTTTGGGAAAATGTCTATTTGGTTCTTCTGCCCATTTTTAAATGGGATTATTTAGTTTTTTCTATTGAATTGTGTGTGTTCTGTATATTTTTGGATATTAACCCCTCACCCAATGTATGAGTTGCAAATATTTTCTCATACATAGTTTTAAACACATATACAAATACCCATTTAAATTTTTCTTTTATAAAGGGAAGTTGATACAGTCAACTGAAATCATCATGACTGTTACATATAAGAAAATATTAATTCAGTGTCTTACTGAGGATCCTGACCCAAGAGCAGCTGGTCAGTGTGTTCGGATAAACTGCTCCCCCGCCCCTTCTGGGGAACATCTTAAACATTTTTGACAAAGAGGGTGGGCCCAGGGAAGGGGTCATATCAACCAATACTTCAGGGAAAGGTCGTAAAAGAGTAGATGATGAATATTCTGATGGTATTTATGGGAAAAGGAAGTGACAATTAGGACTGCTAATTATTCTCCTAAAGGATCCGACCAAGGACACAAGACCCAGACCAGTTCATCCTGTGAGCATTCCAGGCTGGTTTTCTGGTCCCAGGGGAGGGACGGGCCCGAGGGGCTGTGAGTCAGTGACAGGGGCAAGAAGCCTGCAAGGCATCAGCTGGGCACAGCAGGAGCCCGCCTGGCTGGCTTGGGGCCTGGGCAGCTTGCACAGCCCATTGCCTGTGGGACCAGCGTGGAGAACCACAAAATTTCACTTAATTTCATAGCACCCATGGTCACAGGCAGCGGGTGGAATGCTGCCTCCAGGTACTACTTCATTCCAAGGTTTAGAGGTTTGCCACTTTAAAAATACTTGGTGACGTTTAAGAAAATTCAAATAAACTTTAAAAATAAATTGACTAAGAATCCCTCAAGTAATTCATTTAAACACCTCAGGAAGTGGGATGCACAGCAGGTACACAGACCCAGTGGTAATCCCATTTTTCACGAAACACCACGGCAGAGCATGCTTCCCAAGCGACTGCGACTCAGGATTGAGTGGAGCTCACAATCTTTTTGTGGGCGGACTATTTTTTTCTTAAATTGAGCTTTACCTCCAAAGACTTGGCACTCTTCATGAATAGTCAGTGTGCCATTAACCATACAGCTTTACTCTCCCGTTTCCGAATCAGGCATTCTCTTGAGACCCGCCAGTGATCCGGGCTCCGGGAGACTGAACCTCCACGGCCCCCGCGGGGAAGAGCATCTCAGGATGGAAAATTACTGGAGACAGAGGCAGAGCCGAAAGTCCAAAGCAAACCCCTCCCTGCACCCCGCAGCGCAGCCAGGCCCATGCATTTCAAATGCAAATCCCGCCTCAAACTCTGGGCAGAGCTGAACATTTAACTCCAGAGCCATTTCACAATTAGCCCAGATTCCCGCAGGGAAATTCAAGCCTTTGGCAATTTCAAACCCATCGCTTGAACAAAGGGTCCCTGAAAACTTTCCTTTTAGCTTGTGAAACAAGAAGCTCTTAAGTGCCATGAGTGGTTTCCCATTTGGACAGGGCCCTCAGGGGCCTGCCAACGCCCCCTCCCCGAGGGCCCACTTAGGGACCTGCCGCTGCGTCTGTGCAGCGCATCACATCGTACCAGGCAATTCATGGCATCATCTCGTGGGATTCCACAGCCGGCTTCCTGGTAGACGGAACGGCAGTGTTATCTGTTTGCAGATTAGGAAACTGAAACAGGAATGGGCAGGTGAATTTCTTAGGTCCTTAGTACCTGTTGTAGCTGGTAAACTCTAGAGTGAAGGGGATCAGGATATGCCCCCCACAAATGTGCCGCTTTTGCAAAAAGATTGATTTGAGCTGAAGGCAACTGGGAAACAACAAATGCAGGAGAAACGCTCTGCCTTCCCACATTTGCCTAAAAACAGGCCACACGTTTCCCGTGCGCACATGCCACCCCTCATGCTAGGGAGGGAAGGACGACCTTTATCCCTGGAGACGGAGACAGCACCAAACAAACCTCTCTGAGATAGCCCTTATCGTCCACGAGTTTCCCCCATACATTTCCCCAACCACGTCTCACCCTCCCAGAAGCCCCTTTTCCTCTGCCTTGTCTGATAAACTGTCCTCTGCAGTTCACCAGCCTCTCCAAATGGTACACAAGCCCCTGGGTCTGACGGCCTCCTTGAGCCCCTGGTTCCTTTTCTATGAGGCCTTCGTGTGCACATGAATAAACTTTTTCTGTTAATCTGTTTTACCAGTTTCACTCATGGCCCCCAGCCACTGAACCTCAGAAGGCAGAGGAACATGTTTTGTCCCCTATCAGGGCCAGACCCTGGTACCATATGCTGGCGCCCGGCCACCTTGGCCTCAGCCACTCTAGATAGTATCATATGAAAAGAATGCTTTCTGTGTTTCTAGAGGCTTGTGCCATCAGCAATCTTTTCCTGTGCAGGGTCAGATAATAAGTATTCTTGGTTTGAGGCCCATACAGGCCCCAGTCCCCACATCTCAATCCTGCCATTGTGACAGAAAGCAGCTGTAGATAATATGAACAAATGAACATGGCTGTATTCCAATAAAATTTTATTTACAAAACAGGCCCTGTGCCAGATTATAGACTTGGGCCATGGGCAACAGTCTGTGACCCCTGACCTATAGGGTGATGGTGCTGAGAGGTGGGAGCATCCAGTGGATCACAGCAAAGTGGAGCAAACAATACAATGAAACAATATTTCCAGGCTCTTGAGTCTGAACAAATCATTAAAAAGTTTTCCCTTATGTATGACCTACTCCCAAATGCCAGTTTTAATTCCTCCTGGAATAACTGTCTTCTTCAAAGGGGATGGCTGTGGAGTGACCCGCTGATGACAGTGGTGACCACAGTTGGCAGCCCCACACGGCCTCGCTGCCCCCTCCTCTGAGCCTCACATCATTATGTAGGCGGCTGTGCACCTCGGTTTGCCTGGAGAGACTTAGGACGGGTACAGGGTCCCAGTGAGGCTGCTATAGCTCCCCCTTCGCTCTCAGCAGGCCTGGTTGGCATGAAGAATTACAGAGCCACCCCATCAGCATGCAGGGGGAGGCCTGGTCACTCTCACTCAGCACATGCTCAGTGAATGCCTCCTCCGTGACAGGCAGGGCACCAGGCTCCAGCCAGACAAAGGCCAGTAAGATAAATGTGCATGTGTCTGCGCACAGTGAATATACAATACTTTATATATACACACAGACAACGTATACAGAACAGTGCTTGTAAATATATATGCAAACAGTATATGTGCAATATTTAATATACACAATGTATACATAATATTGTGTGCATATACACACAATGTATATACAATATTACATAAGTACACACACAATATATACAAAATATTGTGTATTATATACATACAATGTATATATAATATACTGTATACACATCATGTATATATACTACTTTATATATATATATATCTTTATATATACAGTGTATATACTCCATAAATTTCAATGACCTCTCTCAGCAGTTACATATATGTATATATGTGTGTGTTAGTAATATATTACACATGCACTCACAAAGGTATGACCTATTATGTGTGTGTGTGTGTTTGTGTGTGTGTGTGTGTATATATATATTACATAGGTATGACCCTTAACTCAAGTAGCCCCAGCCTGGTAGAGGAGGCGGAGGAGGACACAAACAGCACTGCAAGGGAAATTTTAATGCCATGACAGCAAGCAGAAAAGGCTTCCTGGAGGAAGGGACATCTGGACAGAATCATAGAGGCCACAGAGGAGTTAGTCAAGAAAAGGAAGGATTCAGAGAGCAGCCTGTCAGAAGTAGGGACAGCAGTGTTAAGGGTCAGAGGGGAGGGGTCACTCCTTTGTGCAAAGTACTACCTATATTCTAGTGCTGTTGGGAAGCAGAGATCTTTCAGTTAAAAAATATACATATATGTACACACACATACAACCCTCCCTGTTCACTTCTTTAGCATAAAATACTTCTACACTCTTCTGGATTCCTCTTTATTAGTAACAGAGATCATAATTTGCATTTGATTTGTTAGTGGTTAATATCTAATTAATCGTTCATCAGTGAACACGCCTCACTCTAGCTGAGGAGCAAAGACAGCCAGCCACCACTTAATTAACTAACACAGGGCCTGCAAACCACCTCACAAAACAGGGAGGAGCCGCGTGCATGCAGTCACCTCCTTGCAACCATCCACCTGCCTGTGCTGTTGGAAGGGACCTCGTGGGTGTCACTGCGGCATGCACCAGGCACAGGCCCCCTTTGCACCTCCTCGCTGCATGTCCACCCTCCACCCAGATCTGGGAAGACTCAGAGTTGAAGGGAACCAAGTGGCTGAGTTACCACTTAAGTACCACCAGTGTGTGTTGTGTGTGTGTGTAAATAACCTGCTGCATGGTAAACACTATATTGTACACAGCATCCGTTTTTCTACCAGCCTGTGACATATAACACAGTAGAACAGAAAACTCACAACGCAGATGCGTACGGTGGTTTTCTATTGCTGCTCTAACAAATCATCACACACACTTAGTGGCTTAAAACAACAGCCTTTCCTTGTCTTTCCCTGAGCCAGAAGTCCAGGCACAGCAGTCAAGGCCCTCTGCTGACATCGACGTGTCCGCTGGACTGGGCCCTTGTCTGGATCCTGAGGACAAGGTAAGTTTCCCTGCGTGAGTTCTGTTTCCAAGCTCTCTCAGGTTGTTGACCAGATTCGGTCCCTGGTGCCTGTAGGGCTCGGGTCCCATTCCCCGGGCTGTCAGCTGGGCCTGGTCATTGTGCCTAGAGGCTACCGAAATCCTTCTCAGGCCTTCCATGTGGCCCCCTCCAGCAAGGGTAGGGCGAGTGCCCCTTACACGTTGAATCTCTGAATCATTGTGCTTTGAGAGCTCTTACAGTTACACTGGGCCTGCCTAGTGAATCCAGGAAAATCTCCCTGTTTAAAGTCAGCTAATGGTGACCTTCATCCATCTGCCGAGCCCCTTCATGGCAGTACCTAGTTAATGTGTGAATTAGCGTCTGGTGGGAATAGTGCCTGGCTGTCCTCAGAATCCTGCCTCCCTTTACACAGGCACCTAATGCACCAACACCGGGTAACATCAGCCACGCTGTGGCTGCAAGTGCTATGATACATGGCCCTAAAATATGTCCTGATTTAAGGAAAGCACATGGCAGAAATATGATTCCCTGGATTATAAAAGAAGAAAGATTTACTTACCAATATTTTATTATTCAATTGGAATGTTAATTTTCTGAATGTGTGCTTCCCTGTGACCATGAGTGACATCTGTTAGAAACATGTATGGGTGCAGACACCAGGCATGATTCTAAAAGAGAATTAATCACACAGCATTGAGATATTCCAGAGTTCCCAGATCTGTTCTCTAAAAGTGCAATGCCTGAAGCCAGTGAATAAGTGGCAGAGTCCAGATTAAAATCCATAGCTTTCCACTGTCCTTAGCTGTCCTGTCCAGGTGGAAACAACCCGAATGTCCACCAGCAGATGAATGACAAACAAAATGTCTTGTATCCATACAATGACCTATTATTCAGTCATAAAAAGGAAATTCATAAAAATGAAATCTAATTCCTGCTACAACATGGAGAAAATTTGGAAATGTTCTGCTAAGTGAAAAAAAAAAAATCCAGACACAAAAAGCATGCATTGTGTGGAATGTCCAGAATTGCCAAATCCGTGGGGCAAGGAAGTGGATTGGTGGCTGCCAGGGGAACAGGGAATGGCTGCTAAGAAGTACAGGGCTTCTCCTGGGGGCGACTCTCCTAGAATTACATAGTGGTATGTGGCTGCACAACTCTGTAAGCTCAGTGACAACCACTTAATACAATAAAATTCACTTTAAAAGGGAGGGTTTCACGAAATGGGTCCTACACTCGATAAAGCTTCGATCTACGCTCCGCACGCGTTTCTCGGACTCAGTCCGGTTGACAACAATGCAGGAAAAGGTTCCGTGCAAGAAGACATGCTCGGTTTTGCATTTGAGCCATTTCTTTGGGCACAAACCTGTGCCCGCAGTGTGTTACCAGCCTGCAAAGTCCTTGCCAGAGCACCAGGCATAGGGACCTAGGGAAGGATGGTATACGCCTCTGCCCTTTTGGAGTTCGGGTCTCGTGGGTGAGACAGGTTTTAAACCACTAATTATCACAGGCTTATCATAGACAGATGTTAAAGCACTAATTACTACATCTATAAATTATTATTAATAACTTGTGTAAGTGTCTGGAGCAGGGAAGGGTACGGTACAGGAGAAACAGGAGCCCCACCATTATGGGGGCACAGGTGTGGTTGTGCTGAGGGAATGGTGCCTGGGGGAGGTAAGGACAGGCCGGGCTAAGCCAAGGCAGGGAACAGGTGCAGGGGGCATGGGGAGAGCTGACCGCGGAGGGAAGAGCAGGTGTGAGGAGCCAGAGAGGAGAAGGGTCCACAGGCATTTGGTGTCCGGAGGCCCCGGGAGACGGAAGACTGAAGGGGGTGGGGAGGCAAGGGCTAACCCCCAGAGGACATAGGGGCCCAAGTGGAGATTTGGGACCATATCCTAAGGGCAAAGGGAAAGCCCGGAAAAGTGTCAAGCATGGGAATGATGTAGCCATGTTGGTGCTCAGAGAGATCATGTGGAAGACGTGGGATTCCAGCAAGACAAGCCAAATGTGTCTCCGTCCATCCAGGCTGTCACGGCGAAACACCGTAGGCGGGGGGCTCCCAACAGACATTTACCTCTCGGAATGCTGGAGGCTGGAAGTCCAAGGTCAAGCCACTGGCGGATCTCACTGACAGCCGTCTTCTCGCTGGGTCCTCAGGAGGGAGAAGCAGGTGAGGGGCCTCTCTGGGATCTCTCCTTACAGGAAGGGCACCAGTCCCATCATGAGGGCTCCCCTTCATGACCTGATCACCTCTCAAGCACCCACCTCCTGATACCATCACCCTGAGGGCTGGGGGTAGGCCCCAAGGCATGCATCTACAGGGACACAGCCTTCCAGATGATAGCCAAATAACTCAAATAACAACCCCAAATACGCTGGATAAAGTCTAGCAAAATGTATTTCAAGGGCATATGTAAGCTTCCAAAAAAGAAAGGAAAGCCCTTGGTCTTGGTGTGGAAAGATCGTTGAAAGCCAGAGTGACAAGCCCTCAGCTAAGGCTGCTGCTCCTGGGAGAGGTGGGCGGTGAGGTGGGCAAGTAAGGGTATAGATGAGGTGGCAGGTAAGGTGGGTAGGTGGAGCGTACATGTAAGAGGGACAGTGAGGTGTACAGGTGAGTGGGCAGGTGAGGTGGGCAGGTGAGTGGGCAGGTGAGGGGACAGGTGAGGTGGGCAGGTCAGGGGGCAGGTAAGGTGGGCAGGTGAGTGGGCAAGTGAGGTGGGCAGGTGAGTGGGCAGGTGAGGGGGCAGGTGAGGTGGGCAGGTGGGTTGGCAGGTGAGTGGGCAGGTGAGGTGGGCAGGTGAGGGGGCAGGTGATGTGGGCAGATGGGTTGGCAGGTGAGTGGGCAGGTGAGGGGGCAGGTGAGGTGGGCAGGTGAGGGGGCAGGTGAGTGGGCAGGTGAGGTGGGCAGGTGAGTGGGCAGGTGAAGTGGGCAGGTGAGGGGGCAGGTGAGGGGGCAGGTGAGGGGGCTGGTGAGGGGGCAGGTGAGGGGGCAGGTGAGTGGGCAGGTGAGGAGGCAGGTGAGGGGGCAGGTGAGGGGGCAAGTGTGGTGGGCAGGTGAGGGGGCAGGTGAGGAGGGCAGGTGAGGGGGCAGGTGAGTGGGCAGCTGAGGTGGGCAAGTGAGTGGGCAGGTGAGGGGGCAGGGGAGTGGGCAGGTGAGGAGGGCAGGTGAGTGGGCAGGTGAGTGGGCAGGTGAGGTGAGCAGGTGAGGGGGCAGGTGAGGTGGGCAAGTGAGTGGGCAGGTGAGGGGGCAGGTGAGGTGGGCAAGTGAGTAGGCAGGTGAGGTGGGCAGGTGAGGGGGCAGGGGAGTGGGCAGGTGAGGAGGGCAGGTGAGTGGGCAGGTGAGGGGGCAGGTGAGGTGGGCAAGTGAGTCGGCAGGTGAGGGGGCAGGTGAGGTGGGCAAGTGAGTAGGCAGGTGAGGTGGGCAGGTGAGGGGGCAGGTGAGGGGGCAGGTGAAATTATAAATATGAGCCTGAGCTTAACACCAAGGTATCAACAGCAGATGAGGCTGGAAACGCACCCCAGCTGGGGAGTCACAAGCAAGACCCCCAAGTGGAAAACCACTATCTCAGTGTGGGGAAGCTGGGGTTCCTACAGCCAGGATCCTCACTGAACTCAAACCACCTGATGATGTAACTGGCCTGTTGCTAGGCTACGGCTTCCACACATTTAGGCAATAAGCTGTTATTGCGCTATATAGAGAGCTCGGCCCAGTGCTCTGGGCGGAGGCAGAGATGCTAGTGCTCGACCTACCGCTGGGAGAACAAGCCGGGTAATAAACCCTTTCACCCCAAAGAAACGTTCTGCTATCATTACTTTGGCCACATTGAATCCATAGCGAACTTGCCTGGGGCTAAAACCCACTGGCAAGACAATTGGCGTAGTTGGCAGGATTCATTGTTGACCAAGGGAAAAGACAGGCAGCCCTTATGGGAGGGGTGCTTCAGCGGGCTGCCCCTGTGAATGGGGAGACAGTGGGTCGTCCCCCAACGGGTATGTGGTCTGAGGGGGCTGGCCTCCTCGAGGACTGGGCCCCACCCCAAGACTGGAGGCAATTGGAGGTGACGCCTGAGGCAGGAGGGGTGGCCCTTGGTATAGTAAGTAGGTCTTTGGAGAGACAGAGTGGCTCTGAGGCAGTGGGGACTGTGGGTTGGCTGCTTTTCACAGCATTAAAAAAGTCTACAGAGGAGAAGGACACGCTCCCGAAGAAGACCCAAGAAATGGCAGCACAAGAACGTGAGCTGCAAACATCTGTGGATGCCCTGAAGAAGGCGATGGCATTGATGCGGGAGGAGCCAGCACGAGAATGCCAGCAGCAAGGTGCCATTGACGAGGCAAAAATTTCCTTAGAGTGAGATGGCCGCGCTGCCAGGTGCTCTGAAGGAGGAAAAGGCCATAAAGGAAAAAGATGAACTCCTGAGGGAAGCACAGGCGGAGATGGCATGAGAATGCCAGCTGTGAAGCATTGAGGTGAAGGTAAGAGAGCTGCTGAAGACTGAGCTGGCATTGCTGTGAGGCACAGTAGCAGAGGCACTTGGGGGAGGGGAGAGCAAGGTGCCATCTGCCCCAGAAATGGAGGAGCTGGGGAAGGATGAAGGGGTGGTGCTGGAGGCACTGGCCCCTCCTATATTGAAAGCACGCCCAGTGCCTGTAAAGAAGATAAAGACCCAGCAGCTGAGAGTTCCCCAAGGAGAGGAGCAGCCCCCTTCCCAGGTCGTGGAGCACCCTATGCTCCGCCCCTAGACTCAGGCTGAGCCGGTGGATTTGGGCTCCTGGTTTAGGCAGAAGCCCTCAGAGTCAATATCAGCTTGGCTCCTGCGTCTGTGGGACTTAGGGGTGGGTACGAGGCTGGACCCAAAAGCCAAGTAGTGGTGTGGCACAAACGCCCACACTGGCCAAGTGGGGTGCTTACCTACAGCAGCATAGTGCCCTCTCTAGTAGCCCCTTGAGCGAAGAACTCCAATGCTTATTGGAGTTGGTGATGTATACTAGTGAGAAGCAGGAAGAACTTGCTTTTGAACCATGAGCAGCAGAGAGTCCCTATAGGGAGGGAAGAGCCCCTATACCCGAAGATGCATGGTACACAGATGGCTCCAGCCATGGGCAGCCTCCAAAATAGAGGGCCATAGCTTTCCATCCTAAAACTGAGACAATATCGATGGAAGATGGTGAGGGGAGGAGCAGTCAGTGGGCAGAGTTGCAGGCGGTGTGGCTTGTGATCAGCCAGGAGCCCTCCCCTATAGTTGTCTGCACTGACAGCTGGGCTGTCTATCGGGGCTTGACCCTGTGACTGCCAACCTGGTACCATGCCAACTGGCTGGTTGGTCACTGACCCCTTTGGGGACAAGAACTGTGGCAAGACTTATGGGCCTGTGGTCAGACTAAAATATTTACAGTCTACCATGTGACAGGTCATTTGCCACTGGCATCCCCAGGAAATGATGAAGTAGATAAACTGGCCCAAATACATTAGTTAGAAGGAAAGCCTGCCTCTGAAATAGCCCAATGGTACATCAGCGTTTGTTGCATGCGGGGCAAAAGACAACGTGGGCTGTAGCCCATCGGTGGGGCTTGCCTTTGACCTTTGAAGAAGTTAGTAGAGCCCAGCAGGAGTGTGTTGTGTGCTCCAAAAGGGGCTTACTCCAAGTTCCACAGCAACATGGGACAATAGCTAAGGGGCCTATACCCCTGTCAGGTGGCAGATAGACTATATCGGGCCTCTACCTGTGTCAGAGGATATCGGTATGCCATGACTTGTGTGGACACAGCTACTGGACTTCTGGTTGCTTTTCCTACCTGTTGTGCAGACCAGCAGGTGACCAAAAGAGGCCTGGAGCATCTCTTTGCTGCCTATGGCTGACCACAGGTAATTGAGAGTGATCAGGGCACCCATTTTACTGGACTTACACTGCAGGAATGGGTGCAACAGCTGGGAATCAAATGGAAGTTTCATGTGCCATACAGTCCTACTGCAGCAGGCATGACAGAGAGGCGCAATGGCTTGTTAAAGTCCAGACTAAAGTCAGATACCAATAGTCCACAGGGACAGTCAGTCCGCTTATGGACCGTACTACAGCGTTTGAATGAGAGACCCCAAAAGGGAGCCCTGAGCCCCGCAGACATGTTAACACATATGGCTGCCTCCCCTGTACAACTGCAAGTACAAACCAAGGAAGACTCACTGAAGCCGAGGTTTGGCCACCAGAATAACATCTTGCTGCCAGCACCAACTGCACTGAACCCCGGAGACTCCACTGAGTGGACATGGCCTTGGACCTTTCGACACATGGACCAATGATGGCTGGCTCTCCTGGCACCTTGGGGACAAGGCCTGGAAGCTGCCCTCCTGTGTATTCCTGGAATAACAGCAGAGTGGCCCCCAAAGGTCACAGTAGTATATCCTGAACGGCAAGAAGGTAGGAGCATCTTACTGGGGAGTTTTGTTTTATCATTATGGCCAGTGCATGCACCTCCAGGAGCACTATATATAGACCCTTCAGCAACCCCCAGGGGGAAAGGAGTAAAAGTAGGGTACACTAGACCTGGGAGGGACCCCCTTCCTGCCACAGTCCTATCACAG
Source organism: Manis javanica (assembly GCF_040802235.1). Classification (NCBI taxonomy): domain Eukaryota; kingdom Metazoa; phylum Chordata; class Mammalia; order Pholidota; family Manidae; genus Manis; species Manis javanica. Next base: position 3,103,424 of record NC_133159.1, on the reverse strand, counting down.
GACCACTCTCTTGCATGCATCCTACCTGATGGACAAGATTTGCCTATGTTGGTGGCATTAAAAGATGTGTCTTAATACCCCTAAAGGTCTTTGTGGGTTAGGAACCTCCTCTGGCTTGAGGATTATTATAATTTTTGTTACCTGTATCAAAATCTTGTTGTATCTTAATTTTTATTATCTCTAAGTTTTTATTAGCCTCTGTTACTGTTGGAATCTGGTTACAGTGCTCCAGCTTTCTCACACAGGGACCATTGTGGAAGATCGAGAGCATACAGATTGTAAGGCGAGGATCCTGGAGGGGTGGAGTGTGGGGAAGCTGGGGTTCCTATGGCCAGGATCCTCACTGAACTTAAACCACCTGATGATGTAACTGGCCTGTTGCTAGGCTACCGCTTCCACACCCATAGGCAATAAGCTATTATTGCGCTATATAGAGAGCTCGGCCCAGTGCTCTGGGCGGAGGCAGAGACACTAGTGCTCCACCTACCACCAGAGAACAAGCCGGGTAATGAACCCTTTCACCCCAAAGAAACGTTCTGCTGTCATTTTCTTTGATCACACTGAATCCATTGCAAACTTGCCAGGGGCTGAAACGTCCTGCAAGGAAACCCAGGTGTGGTGAACATGACAGAAGGCACAGGCAGGGACGCAGGCCCGTGCACCCAAATGCAGGCTCCTCTACCCACCTGCCTCGGATCTCCACTTGGGGTCTGACGGGCATGTTGCACTGCTGACTTCCCACCTTCTCCCAACCTGTGGCATCCAATTAGAACCCATCTCAGGAAGGCACAAGGCCACCTTTCCAGGGACTCAGGACCAGATCCCTGGAGTCATCCTTAACCCTCTTTCTCTCACACTTCCCACCTGACCCCACCTGAGATTAGACTACAAAACAAATTCCCTGTAAGTGAAAGAGAATTTCTCAATCTTGCAAACCTTCTGAAGCAATGGCATTGTTGCTTCTGAGTTGTGTGTTGTGCATTTTAGGGCTGGAAAACAGTTTTGATGAAAGGAACTATCAGTGGTATTAAATTATTGACTTTAGCACATTGATAAAAGAGAATGGAGTAGAATAGAAAAGGAAAATGTCAGACGGAGTCACGTCATCAGGGGAGTAAAATATGGAGCGGTATCTTTTTCAGTTGTATGTGTATTTCTACAGATACGTGTGTGTGTGTGCCCGCTGTGGGTCGTGAAAGGCACTGTGATCAAGTATATTCATCAGCACACATGTGGCCAACTTGTACTTTAAGGAGACGTGCCAGGAACAGTCACTTTATGATGAGGAACCATGAGAAGGACAAGCATTTATATTCGACATGTGCTGGAGGTCCTGACCGGCACAGTGAGACAAGAAGAAGAAATGAACCTTACAAGGGTTGGGAAGGGGAAACAGAATCCGTCGTCATTCACTGCCTTTGTGACTGGCACACAGAAAGCCCCAGAGGACAGAGGGGAACTTGGAGGGTAAGGAGGAGATCTCTGTACAGCTTCTGCTCCCGAGGGCCACCCCTTGAAATTGGCAGTGGAAGACCTTTTTCGCCCAGCCACAGACAATAACAAAATATAATACTTTAAAAATGTCATTCTGTATAGGAAAAAAAAATACTAGGTATCAAGAATAAATCCCACAAAAGATGTGTGAGAGGTTCCCGAAGATAACTAACTTTTGTTGGTAAAGGAAATGAAAGAAACCTACGTGAATTGAGAAGGAAGATGCCATGCCATAAAAATACACCATCCTCCCCAAATGAATCTAAAAGTCAACCTAATCTAATCTCCACAGAAAGCTAGACTCTGTCATAGGACTTAACGAGCCTATTTTGAAACTGAGTATGGAAGAACAAAGAGTTGGGAATGTTCAAGGATGCTTCGAGAAGGGAAAGAACAAGGCAGAGAGGGCTTGGGAAACGCGGGGAGAGAAATGCAGCGTGGACTGGTACAGAACTTGGCCCCCAGAAGCCATGCCGCCTGTCTGGGGGAGCCTGGCCCAGGAGCCACGCCCCGTGGAGGGGTGCGTTTTGTCTCGTTGGGGTCCTGGGGCCGTACTACAGCGTTTGAATGAGAGACCTGCAAGGAAACCCAGGTGTGGTGAACATGACAGAAGGCACAGGCAGGGACGCAGGCCCGTGCACCCAAATGCAGGCTCCTCTACCCACCTGCCTCGGATCTCCAATTGGGGTTGGGGTTACTTCCAGTCCGTGTGAGTGGACAGGTCCAATGTATGAATTCTGGGGTAACAAAAACATTTAGTCGTGCTCCAGATTGAACCAAGTGGAGGGGACTCAGACACCAAATCTGCCCACACCTGGATCTTAGACTTCCAGCCTTGAGAATGGTGAGAAGTAAGTGTCTGTGGCCAGTCCAAGGTGTTCTGTGACAGCAGCCCGAATGGACTATGACAGTCCCTAACAGTGCAACCATTACAGTCCACTTCCCAGTGGGATTTGGACAGGAGCAGAATGGCTACACTGTGAGGCGGACTCCATGAGGGTGTATGCGTACTTAATCACATCAGGTGTGTGCGGCAAGGGTGCTCAAGGGTCAATGGCAGCTCCCAGGTATCTGAATGAGCCCCAGGGGAGCCCGCAGGTGGTCGTGGTGCCTGGGAGTCACCCACAGGGGAACTTCAAACAGGCCTGAAGACACGGGGATGCCAGAGCTGTGTGTCTGAGAGGAGCCATGGGCTGGGAGCAGCGGGCTGCCAGGCACGCCAGGTGGCCAGGGAGGGGTGTGGAGTGAGTCCCTCAGTGTACCAGTGACAGCCTGTCAAGCCCAGGCCTCCTGTTTGATGCTTCCCCAAACCTCCACGTTCTGGGCACATGCTGCCTGGAGTCCACCCTCTGCCCGCTAGTTTGCCACGGTCACTGTAGCCAAGTATCACAACCCTGGGCTTAAACCACAGACATTTATTTCCCCCAGTTCTGGAGGCCAGAAACCCGTGTGATCAAGGTGCCCGCAGGGCTGGTTTCCTCCAGGGCACGCAGACGGCCGTCTTGCCTGTGTCCCCACCCGGTCATCCCTCTGTGTGTGTCTGTGCCCTCGTCTCCTCTCCTTTCAAAGATGCCAGTTACATGGGTACAGGGCCGCCCTAATCCCTCATTTCTCTTAACCACCTGGATAAAGACCCTCTCTCCTAATAACTTCAACATATGGATTTGGGGCAAACCTGACTGACCCCCTAACAACTCTGTCCCTGGAGGGGAACGGTCCCCAGAGCCCTCCCACCCAAAGGTCACTCACCCCAGGGTGGGCTGTGGCATGGGGCACCAGCAGGGCTTGGCAGGTGCTCAAATAAGATAACTACCCAATGGATCTGTCTGTGGTGTTCACTGTATGTGTCAGCTTTTGAAAATTTGACATTTTTCATGATATATTTACTCATTTTAAATAAATGTGCATGTTCAAATTACATTTTTCTTAAAGAAGGCATTCAAAATTGAGCAAGTTTTCGGCCTCAGCACACCCATGTCTGCCCCACCGCCGGCCCTGCTCTGCCTGTAACTGGCTGCCCCCGTGAGATGTTTTCAGGGTGAAGGTGTTGAAGAGAAAACACAAAACAGAATGTTCACATGAAAGCAGTTTGCCCAGAACCTGGCACAGAGTAACTACCTAGTAAATATGAGCTTCTTGGTTTGGTTACCCTAAGACACGTCTTAGGAGCAGGCGGTTTACCTGCCAGGTGGGCCAGGAAGCATGGATGGGATGGAGAGACAGGGAGAAAAAACCAAAGAAAGTGTGTGGCTTCTGCTCTGGGGTTCAGTCCTGCAGGCCCCCTGGAGAACCACAGGGACCCTGCCCCAGGGCTGTCACACAAGTGCCCTCTGACCTCCTTGCTCACAGGTGGAGGGTTGCTCCTGGAAACACAGTGACCCCCCCTACTCCTGCCCTCTGTCCATGGCTGCAATGAACTCAGGCGGCTGAGGTTGCGGGGTAGGATCATAACAGCCCCCTCATTCATGGGTCAGCCTTGTATCCGGTCCAGGAGAGCTGATGGGGAAGAGTCTGGTTAGCTGACTTATCGACATGACCCTCAGGTACCCCAGGGTGACTTAGAAGCCCACTTCAGGTCCAGGAATTCTATTTAGGAATCTGTGTGTGTCAGGGGTCAGCAGCTAAGGACAAGATGCTAACTATTTTAGGCTCTCAGACCAAGTGGTCCCTGTGGCAGTTGCTAACCTCTCTTGTTGAAGGGTAAAAGCAGCTGTAAGTGATTCAGAAATGAATGGACATGTTTCAATAAAACTTTATTTACAAAAGCAGAGCGAGGGCCAGGTTCGTTCTAGGAGCCTCAGCTGCTGGCCTCTGGTTTGTGGGTTTATCACATACTCCCTCGAAGGCTCTGAGCGCCACACCCTCACATACTCTGCACCTTCGGTTTTCTGGTGCAGGTTTCTGGAGCTCCACGCAGTGCTCCCCATGGTTGGGTGAGCAATCCTCCCATGTTCCTCTACTTCCGACCCTACTCAAGAAATAAACCCAGAAAAGGTAAGGCTTGCCTCAGGCATCACTTAAGACAGAACAAATTCATTCTGAAGGGGAACAAAACAAAAACAAGCCTTATTAAGTCTCTTTGTTCCCAAGAATCTTCACCAATTCTGCACTAACACCCACTATTTCACTCTCTCTGGGTCTGTTCTGTCAGGTCTTCAAAGGGCGTAAGGACAAGGGGTAGCCAGCTGGCTGTGCTCACACTACAGGGTTGCTTTCAGGGAAAAGGACCCGGGTCTCCCCATCCTCTTTCCAACACACTCCCTGCCACCCCATGTAAAGAAGGAAAGACTGACACTGGGCTCAGGGGGGAGGTCAGGCCTCCCTGCTTCTTTAGGGACCAGGACAGCGGTCTTCCAATTCAACCTGACCTTCTCCAAAGCCTGGGGGCACGGCAGGTCCGATGGTGCTCAGAGTGGCTGAGAAACGACCTCCCTCTGAGCAGGCAGGGGAGGAAGGGCCAGGGAATGCTGGTGCTGACAGATTACAAATTTTAGATAGGTCACCCTTCATCTGCTCTGAGTTAGCGGGCCTTCACCCGTGATTTCTCTCCCTGGCAAAGGCAAGAAAATAACTTGCCTTTTGCTGGAATGGAGACTTTCCCATAAATTTGGGACGTACTGACTGCTGGGTCAGAACACACCAGGACTGGGGGCGCTGCCGTGGCTGGTGGCCTGCTCTCTGGTGGCCGTCCTGAGGTCACAGAGACCCACCCCTGGCAGGTGTGTGGCGGGAAGGCACGAGGGGCCTCTGGGGGAGGTGGCAGATGGCCTGTCTGAATCTCCATGGAGAATGACCATTGTGTCCACACACCCGCGGGGGACAGCCTTCCAAAAGGACAGGGTGGGTAAGTGCTCCCATGCACGATGGCGAGGGTGGCGCACTGTGGCTCTGACGGGCTGTAACCCTGACGGGCTCCTCTCAGATAACAGACAGGGCTGATGCCCTTCCCCAACTGGCCATGACCCCGCAAGATAACTTGGCCATCAAGGGCATGCCCCATGCTCCGGCAGATAAAGCATCCCCAGTGGCCCCTCTAGCACTGTCTCCTTTTCTGTGAGAACAGCAGAGGTGGGTTTCTATGGGCTTGAAAGTCCCGACCCGGTGGGCACACAGGGGGGGCTGCATCGCCAAGGCAAGTGCCTCCTCTGTGCTCTGAACATGTCTCCTGGCAGAGCCATTCCCTGACAGAATGCCCCAGGGGTGCCTGGCAGCTCCTCGGTGAGCAAAGGTTCCACGCTGCAGCAAGACAGGAACACCACATACTTAAATCAGCCTCCACCACAGGGTGCTGCTCCGGCCATTGCACTCCCTGAACTCTAGCTCAGGGGCCCCTACGGCTCCTATGTCCACAGGCCAGTGGAGCTTGGCCAGTGCAGACTGGCCTCAGCTGGGCAGGGCTCTAGGCGGGTGGGGGTCCTGGTATGATGCACGTGACTTTCTTCCTGCGGGGACTAGGACTTCCCGAGGTATGTTTTCTTGAACCTAAAGTGGGCAAAGCCAATCCCAAATGCACTTCAAATCCCACCTGCTCACACCCTTGAATATCTCGTGGTGAAAGCAAGTCACACAGCCACAGCCAAGTGGAGGGGAAGGGACACGCACGGCAGCCCCCACAGAGCCGCAGGACACGGCCGCCGGGGAATGAAGAGATGGTTCCCGACCTCTGCTGGCCAGAATGTGGTAGATTCTCAGGGCGCAAAGCACAGCCGAGTCAGAGACGTCCTGTCCTGAGAAACCCTGCCTACTGTAGCCCAGCATTTCCCATATTTTAAAACACATGTCCTGTATGCAGAGCATTTCTTTTATAATCTGTGTGAGCAGCCTTCTGCCCAGCACATGCCGAGGAGTGTGCACATCACATGAATAATGCGGGATTCGTAACAGCAAGCCTGGTCCCATCTGCGTTGTGACGTCCCCTGGACCGAGGAAGCCACTGATCCTCCCTCGTTGCCAGCCCCTCGTGTCCACTGTGGGGATGCGATCTGTCCTACCGACCTGTCAGGGACATGAGGAGCACCAGTCGAGGTGACAGGTGAGCGCTGCGTGGTGACCGTACGGTGCCTTAGGCACATCTGCTGCCACAGTGTGTGATGAGCACGCTAATGTTTGAGCTGAGAGGTGTGGGTTTGGACTCTTCCCAAGAACTTGCCAGGAAGAAAGCCAGTAAACGAGCTTGTTTCTATGCTTGGTTTCTCATCATCCTGTCCTGCCAGCATTATCACACACATGCCACGATCGTGACGGGTTTTTTACTGGGTGTGTGATGCTCCATAAACACTTTAGGCTGAGAAGTGTGCACTGGGCCCCTAGTTATTGAGGCTGCCTCCACCTCAGAAACAGTGTGGGTGCCTCGGCGTGCGGACTCCAGTCATTGTTTCTCCAGGGCCTGGGTCCACAGGAGTGCAGAGCTCCCTCTCAGGAGGATTTGGGGACAAGATGGTGACATGAGTCAGCTTTTTTACCAGGAGAAGCTGCAGTAATAAACAGCCCCCAAGTCTCAGAGGGTCAAAAGGCCACAGAGGGTCCCCCTCTTCTGGGGCAGTGTGGCTCTGTTCCATGGGCCTGTAGTACCCGGTGGGTCCCCCAGCGCTGGGAGCTTGGTGCCTCTGAAGGCTTCTTTGATCACACAGCTCCTGCCCTCGGCCACACGGGTCACTTGGCTGCACCTGGAACACGGCCTCACCTGTAGCTCAGCTGCATTCAGCATCAATGCGGTGGAAACCGCTCCCCTCGGAAGGGTGCTGGGAGTCACTGGCCGCGGGCTGGCACGTGTGGTCCTGCAGGAGAGAAGGGAACGAGCGGTCTGCCATCACCCCCAGGAAGCTGATAAACCCCAGGCCCCACCGGAGACAGTCACGGAGGTCAGTCCCCTTTACACTGGGGGCTCCCTGCTTAAAGGGCAGAGGCTAAACTCGCCTGGTTAAGAAACTTGCACGGTGAAGGCATTGATTTCACCGGCCCTACAAACAGCCTATGTGGGATCCGGTCTCCAGGGTAACGAGCTCAGACCCTCTCCTTTGGGAACCTGCGAGTGATGGAAAGCTGAGGCCCCAGTTCATGGAATACAGGGCTACAAGGACCCCTTTTCCCTCCCATATGTGCATCGCAGTCTTCTGCCAGGCTGGGAACCTGCAGTGTCCTTCTGGAGGCCCTACTGTGTGCGCTGAGACCCACACTCCCTCTCCCATGCTCAAGGGGCCCCATGGTGAGGAAGGAGCAGAAATGATCACTTCCTATTGTGCTGAGACAACACCGCATACGGGTTCTACTGAAACCTGTGTGCGTTCCAGTCACAGCCGCTTCTCTGCATAGCAGAGACACCTACACAGCAAAGATGTGGATAAACCTGAGCTATCTGTAAGCACCTTCAACAAGAGGTATGGATTTTTTTCCAAAATCATTAGGACTGTGACAGCGGAGGGCGGTTCACTGTGTGAGCTGTAGCCAAACTGCTGCTTCTACAGCAAAACTTCACGCACACAGAGGCATAGGTAACGCACCCGGCAGCGATCTTAAATCTGAGAACATCACCTACTAGGTAGACATAGTGTGCTGTGTGCCCCCCTGAAACCCATCCGCTGGCTCCGATGTCCCCCAGAGGCAGATAGTGCTCTGGGTTCACTCAAGGGGTCTCTGACCACGTGGGGTCTACTGTGACTTGGTCATGTCCAAGCAGGTAGAGAATACCCATTGCTGCTTTACCCTCATCCTGGTGGGCAGGGCCACACTCAGGCACATACTCTCAGACACACACTCCTATGTGATAGTGAGGTTGGACAAAAGAGTGGCAGGTGGCTCTGTGCTGACATCTGAGGCCGCCAAACAAGAGACATTTCACTCTCAGCAAATCCCTGAAGCCCTCTGACCTCCAGCTCAGCAGGGACAACAACATTGGCCTCAGGGGGTCAGAGCCCTTGAGGCTGATGTCCCATCTTTCAGTGAGGCCCAGGGAATGGAGTCCCTCACCCTCGAGCCCAGGGCTGGTGAGGGGCCAGACCTGGACAGCATGCAGGGTCACTGTTTCCGGATGTCACCAAGCTCTGCAAACCTTGCAGGAGAAACTGACAGAGCTGTTGCCTAAGAGGTCAGTCTTCCTAAAGAAATGCATTTTCCATTGTCCCAACAAACACGTTTAGCACAGTGTACCATCCACAGCTCTGGGCCTGCACAGCGAATCCGCCCAACACAGAAACCTGCCGTGAAGCTGCTCGGCTGTGTGCCAGCCCTGGCCCAGGGCACAGAAGTGGCAAAGTCCCTTCCCCATGGAACATTCTCGCTTGTGCAAAGGTCTTAAATGCTTAGGAAATCGATACATGGTGTCTCGGTGGGGATTAGGCACAGGTAGAAAAATACAGCCAGGTAGGAACAGAGACAAGGAGGAGCTTTGGAGAGGGTCAGGGGAAGGCCTGTCCATAAGGGACACTTGGACCTAAAACAAGGAAGAAACCAAGAACATTCTAGGGACACAGAACTTCGGGAGAAGGGAACAGACAGGGCAAAGGTTCAGAGGCCAGACAGTAACAGGAGATGCAGAATCACAGGAAGGCACGGGGGAAGTGTGCCAGCCTGGCAGGCTAGGGGACGGCTTGCCTGTTACTCTGGGGGCCTGGGAACCGCCAGAAGCTGAGGCGACTCACACTATGCCTCACCTTTAAGCACGGCCCCAACCCCTTAGAAGAAAAGATATTTCCAGGGCTGCAAGTGCAGGTGAAACTTGGCTAGGAGACATTGCATAAGGCCAGGCACGGAAAATGAGAATTGCAAGATGTTGAAATCCTGCAGCTACCGAGGGCTTGTTCTCGGAACAACAAATGAGTGAGGGGTGGGTTTGGGTCCGTCGTCCAGTCCCTGGCATCTGCTTGCCGTTTTCTCTGCTGCCTTCTTCAGTTGCCCTGCAGGCTGTCGCCGCTGAGCATTCTGCCACACAAGCCCCTCACGTCACCTCGGATCTTACACCCAACTGGCTTTTGGCCAAACAGCCAGTCCTGTCCACATGTTGGCCAATCGTGGGCCAATGACATAGAAACAATTCCCCCAATAAAGATACAATGCTTAGAAAGAGAAAGGAGGAAGGAAGAGCAGACTTGATTAAAACGACTCCATCATCCCAAATTGACGCCTTCAGTAACTCTTTTGTCATTCGTCCTGACAGGTATAGAGTTATCATCCATGGGAAGAATGTTAATAAAACTGACGTTTCCCCATCAGTCAACTTAATTCACAGTATAACATTTTCCTCATCCAGTTACGCTTGCCTGAGGACTGACGTCCCGTTGAACATTGTTGTTTGTGTGGAAAGTGCATTTAAAAGGCCCTGTGATGACGTATGACACAGAGAGAGCTCCCTCTTCGAACCAGGCAGGCATGTGAAGGCCTGGAGCGGAGATGCTCCTCTCGGAGATGGGCTCACAACGTCCCAGGAGTGCGCGAGTCTCTGGGCTGTGACGGCCGGTTGTTGAGGGAAAGCCACGAGCAATGCAGAGAACCTTGCCCCAGACCGGACCCCAGCTGGCTTCTGCCTGGGTCAGCCTGCAGTTTCTCCTCCCCACGGGGGGTCCCCTTCCATTGAACCTCAGCTCTGTGCTAACCCCATGCCCACACCCTGTGAGTAAATTCAGCTCTGGGATTAAATTCCCTATGACTCAGCTTCCTGGGGCACATTGGACTTACAGGACAGGCCAGGCTGGCAGTTCTGAGGTTGCAAAGGGGTCTCCCAAGGCAGCTTTAACCAAGCACCGCAGACCAGGTGACTTGCAGCACAAATGATTCCCTCGTGATTCTGGAAGCCAAGATCAAGGTGCTGGCGGCTGGTCCCTTCTGGAAGGTCAGGGGTGAGTGTGACCAGGTCCCTGCCCACATCCAGTGCTTAGCTGGTATTGCCAATGCCCCTGGGCTTATAGAGGCACCAATCCAATGACCCCTGCATCTTCCCACGGCCTCTCCCCATGTGTGTCTCCTTTCTGGGAGATGTTGAAGAACTATTCTGACACTTGTCAAAATGGCAAGGAAGACATTGTTCAAGACTTTTGCCACTGGGGAGGGGAGAGAGATGGAGCTCAACTCTGAATGCAGCCAAGACAGACAGTGAGGAGGTCAGTGGGTGGGCAAGTGCCAAGAGGGGACATCGCAGCCAGGGGCATCTCTCTGGACAGACTTGGCAGAATTCTTGCCACAGCTGGGCTTGGCTGGCCAAAGACAGTGTGGGGGCCAAGGTCAGGGCCTAGTCCAGATGGGGCCCAGAGGAGGCTGATAAAGTGTGGTCTCAGGACAGCAGGTGTATTGGATTTGGGGCCATCTCACTGACCTCATCTTAACTTGATCAGCAAAGACCTTATTGCCAAATGAGGCCACAGTCACAGGTCTTGGGAGTTAGGACTTCAGCCTCTTCTGGGGAGACACAACCTATAACAGAAGGCGTCCCTCATTCCTTACCTTCGAAAAAGATCCACCTACGAGGGTTATCAGCAGGTCGGGTTCTATAGAGGCAGAGCCTGAGACGAGGATCAATGGCTCCAGGCAGGAGTGTTGTCAGGAGAAACCTGAAGGTGAGTCCAAGCGACACGTGGGGGGAGAGATGAGCAGGACAAGTCTGTTCTGTGGGCTTGTGGGTCCAGAATCCTGCTTAAGGTCTTGGGATGCCTTCAATACATACTTTTCGAGACAAAAATATTTCCTATTTAAAAAAAACATTGCCAGGAACTAGTGCCCTTCAATGTCATCAAGCAACAGGGACAAAACCCCTAATTTTATGCCTTTTCTGCTCTCCAGCGGCAGTGGCCGTGCCCTGAAGAGGTTTCCGTTGACCAAGTACAATTTATCTGACCAGGGGAAAGAGAAGGAAAGTCAGCCCTGGCCAGGGCCACGCGCTCCCCAAGCATTTGTTTGTCTGGATGTTGCCACGGGATGCGTGGCTGTCAGCTCAGAGCCAGTGACCAAACTTGTTCCAAATTGCTGCAAATTTTTCCCCCTTCTGAGATCGGGGAGAAAGTACTTTGTTTCAGAAGGATTTTGTTTTAAATCTTCAAGATCCTTTTTGTGAGACACTCTAAAAGAGTGATTGGTGGTTTGAATGTGTGCAGCATGGGAACAGGTGAGGAGACTTTATGAATTTCTTGAGAAATCTTAAAGAAAAAAAAGTTTTCCCAAAATATAGGGCAGAGTGACCCTAAATCATTGAAGGACGAAATTTGGGGCCAGCTTAAAAAAACTCTTCACATATTTGCACTGCCTGGTTTCCATGGGAACCTAAGAGGAACTCTGTCGTGTCTTGAGAACTTCTGTTTTTATATTAACCCTTCCTGCTACAAAGGAGGCACAGAGGGTGGAGCTGAGTGGGGAGGGGGGCGATTTAAGGGTCTGCCTCTCCTTTCAGGTCCGCAGGAGTGCGCTTTGATTGAGGAAGCCCCCCAACATCTGTCTGACAGCAGAAAGCACATTGTGTCTGTCATCCATCCCTCCAGAAAAAGAGACTGGGGAAAGGTAATATGATTCGCTCGGTCTTCTCACATTTGTGCTGTGTCCGTGGACACCATTCCATGGAGCAGCACGTCAAGCTGGAATCTGTGGGGCCCCAACCTGGGGGCCCTGATCCTGGAAGCAGTGGGAAAGGTGAGCAAGTGGGTTTTTCCTCAGGGTTTGCACTGGCTCAGAACTGATGCCCACGGGTCTGGGCTTACAGCAGCCCTGGGCACCCTGGGAGCCGCCTCAAACTGCCTTTTGGGGTGTGATGCCAGCCTCAGTCTACCCAGCCTCATGTCTACCTAACTGACTCCTCAGCCCCTGGCATGCGTACGTGTGGGCTCCTCCCTGGGCAGGACAGAAGGAGGCACACCTCGTGGAAAGTCCCATCCACAGCGGGTGTGATGTGACGTCCCTAAGCCCTCCTGATGGGGGGTGAGAACACCCCCAGCACAATAAAAACAGCAGCGCGGGTGAGTAAATATGAGTGGGTTTTTTCAGGTCACATTTCCCCTGAAAATAAACTTATTTTAAAAATAATATGTGAATCAAACAGCAACAGGAAGCTGATGAAGCTAAATGTGAGCACCTGTTTTTCCTACACAAGAAACTAAAATAAACTCACTGTAATGAAAATCAAGTGCAAAAAAATGATTGCCTAATTAATTGAATGCTTAACTGATTAGCTGTGCTCCATAAATGTCTCTGATGTCTTTTCCATTGATTGACAGTGCAAAAGACAGACAGAAGGAGGCATCCTGCTGATGCGGAGCGCCTAGGGGGATCGCCCTGATGGAGCCGCCCCCTGGCCCAGCTGCCCAGCACCCGGGCACAAGGTGGCCTGCACCCCAACTCTGGCCTTGCTGCCCTTCGACCCATGGAGGAATAAGTACCTCGGTGGGAGCAACAGGGCGATCTCAGGGTGATTTTCTGGCAGAGTGCTGAGTGGCTGGGACCATAGGAGGCACGTGCAGCCCACCTGTCCTGGCGGGTCTCTCGTCGTGATTTCTCACGTATTGCATTGGCATCCTCTCTCCAGCCAGACTGGGCACTAGCTCCACAAGGGCAGAGAGCAAGCCGGTCGGGGTTTCCCCCATCATTTTTGATTTAACACCTATTCAAAGGCTGGCACATAAGAAGAACTCAATACGTATTTCTTGAATAAGGTTAATGTTTAAGAAGACAGAAATAATTAATATTGGGTGAGTTTTCTATTGCTACTGGGACCATCACCACAGAGGAGTGGCATGAAAGGACAGATTCATTCTCTCACACTTCTGGGTCCCGAGAATTGGGTCTCACTGGGCTAAAACCGACGTCTCGGCAGGGCTGCGTTGCCTCTGAAAGCTTGAGGGGAGAACTATCTCCTTAAATTTCCAGCTTCTAGAAGCATCTGCAATCCTTGGCTTGTGGCCCTTGCCTTCATGTTCAAAGCCAGCCGCATCAGGCCGCCTGTCTCTCGCTGTCCTCTTTCTTACTATCTTCTGACTCTCTCCCCCTCTTTCAAGGACGTCTGTGATGAGCTGGGGCCCACCCGATAGCCTGGGACAGTCTCCCATCTCAGGGTCAGCTGACGGGGCCCCCGAATCCCCTCTGCCCTCCTCATCCCTGTTTGCACGGGAGGCCACATGGGCACAGGTACAGGGCCCTAGACACGGACATCTCTGGCAATGGGAGTATTTCAACACCTGCCACACGTCACCAGACTAAATAGAATTTTGGGGGTAGAAAAGGAGGCAGCTATATCCAGACGGTGTTTTCATTTTTGTGCCATCCAGGGGGCCAAGCAGAGGAAATATGTGGTGGGTGTTTGATTAATAAATGTTTGTGGAATAGATTCATCTCCTACACCCCTCTATCTAGAAATGTCCACCTGTGCTGTGCTGTTAATAGCTCAGAGTCACTGGAACAGAGAGGAGGTGTAAACTGGGATCATGCCTCTATAATTAACGTCAGGTTCCTTGGTGACAGTAACCAACACAGAGTATTCGCAGCGCGCCAGCATTCAGAGAGTGCTCGCCAAACGGCAACGTCTTTTTGCAAACCCTTAGCCCACTGGATCTTTATCCCCATCCTGTGGGTGGCACTTCCTAGTTCCGTTTTGCAAAAGGAAAAACACACATTCAAAGAAGTGGGGTGACTCAGTCAGGATCTCATATCCAGGAGCTGCCAGGGCCACGTCTTCTTGACCCACGTTGCAAGCCTGTCCCACCACCACGCTGCCTCCCTCTGAACAGAGAGGAGATGAAATAGCCAATCCTCGGTGGTGTGGCACAGGATAGGAAGCCTGGGTTAAGAATTCTCTAATGTCCAGGAGTTAGAGAAAGGCCCACAGCAGGGCAGATGCACAGGAAAGGGGGCAGGTTTGATTGGCTGCAGGAGGGGTGAGAGGTGCAAAGGGGAGTCTGTGCCCCAGGAACTCAGAGGCACCCAACACTCTGCTCCCAACCAGCCATTTCCAGGTTGCTTCCCACCAGGCCCTCCAGGCACTTCATGATCTGTCTCTGAAGACTATCACCCCTGCGCCCCAGCTCCCCTACGTGAGAAGTCCAGGAGGGACCTCTGCAGGCTTGTTTGCCCTGAATTTCCAGCCCCTGCACGGTGACAGTCACGTGGCAGAGCCACATCAGTGCTGGTGGGACCCACCTGAACATCACTTTCCTGATTTATTCCACTCCAAGTTGATAATCTCCAAGGCAAGGAGACTGCGGTGTGAGGAGCAGGGGAGAGACCGGAAGGGAAGGGGCCGTGGAGCGAGGGGACTGCGGGCGGGACAGATGCTTCACAGCTGCCGGCTTTCCCATGACTGATGAGAACACCTCTCAACTCCTAAAGAAAAACCGTTGAGAATCTTTCTTCACCTCCTGGTTTTCTCTGTGGCCCAGATTTTTTTCTTTCTCAGATTTTCTGAAACATTCCTAAGGAACAGCGGGGGTGTCCAGCCCCACAGAAAGAAAGTCAGAGCCCCCTCCCCCCTGACCTCAGTTAGCACTGTGTGGGAGGGAATGTCCAGGCGCAGTGCGTCCTAGCCCTTCCCAGCCTTTCCGTCTACACACGTGCCCAGGGATGTTCTCAGGCACAGCTGGTCTCCACGAGCGCAGCCTCCCTAACGTCAGCTCTGTTTTCAGCCGCATATCACGTCAGGGAGCAGCGAACAAGGGGAACTGGAGACGGGAACGTGTCGATTGTCTCCCCCGAATCAGTGTCTGCCGAGACTTCATTTAACATCCCATTAGGATAGGCGGTGCCACCAGCCCACCCAGGAGCAGCCTCATTGTTTGCCTCACCCACTGGCTCTGCTGGGGCCCGATTTGCACCAGGCTGTCCTGCCGGCTCCAGCTCTCCTCCTGCGCCCTCCTCTCCAAACTCCAGATAAGGAGCCCCACTGTGTGCCTCCAGTGGCCTCGGGCTTAGAAATGGGCTGTGCCCGTCCGTCTCAGCACTGGAAAGCTCCCGCCTGTGCCCTCAAAGGACGTTGTACCCCTCACAGCCCCCTAAGTGCGACTGGAGACGCTGACCCTGCAGGCCACCGACGGCTGCGCTTCCAGGCGACGTTGCAGCTCATTTCAAACTTGAACTGTGTCTTCGCCAACACAGCAAAGGCCAATTAAATACATGGTTGGAGGCACTTAGCAATGCTTACAGAGAACATAAAGCTCTCCACGGACCCGAACGACAATGTGGAAGGAAGAGGACCAAAGCTGTGGGCGCACTGGGCTCTGGCGCTGAGGGCCCATCAGAAGCAGCAGGGGCTCGGCTCCTGAGGCCAACAGGGGCCCAGGCACTCCCATGTTGGGGGAGATCCCAGCCCAGTTGCAATGAAACGAGGAGCAAGGGGAAGGAGGTCAGGGGGAGCCGGGAAGTCCCACATGGCCAGGACTCGGGCTGAGCTGCCCAGTGGCCCATGACTCCATCTGCACCCTGCCTTGGGCTGGGAGCCTCCAGAGAAAAACAGCCACAAAACCACCAAACGTCATCAGGTGGGGGCGGGGAAGTGAGCACCGGCTCCAGACCATTCTGGGAACTTAAGCGAACCATGAAGCCCACACGCTGCTCAACAGGCTGCAGCATTCACCGCAATGAAGACAAACCTCATGAATGACGCCGGGTCACCCGGTAGAGCTTCAGCGAGGTAAGGAAAGGAATAATATCCATAAACGCAATGCAAGATTATGAATCAGATAAGAATTTAAAATGGATCAACTTTCTAAAATCCCAATGAAAGACCCTGGGAGGGAGAAATAGAGTCATTGGAAATTTTTTAAATCACATATGCATGTGAACCTGGTCAGAGGAAGAAAGGGCGTTGTAAAGCTCATTCTTGATGCGATGCGGCACCTGGAGATAAAACATTAAGATGCATGAAAGACGAGTTAGAGACACAGGAGAGAAACCGATCTTCCAACATACACGCAAGAGAGGGGAAACAGTATCTGAAGAATGCGCGGCTAGAAATGTCCAAGAGCTGATGAGGAAGCATGGCCTTCAGCTCCTGAGCCCCACCGAGCACAGAGCAGGCTGAATACAAGCAAATCATAATGAGACTCCGTGATGGAACAGAAAGGAGAAAGGAAATATTTCATGCTACTGAAAAGAAAAAGCCTGTTATTACAAAGAAATGATAATTCACTGGCAGCAGATGTCTCCTCAGCCACAGTAAATTCCAGAAAGCCCTGGAGAAAAGCCCCTGAGCGCTGGGGAAGCTGGCAGTGAGCACAGCACCCAACGTGCCCTCTGAGGTGACTTCAAGAGGGGGAAAGAAAGAGGCCAAGATGTTTTCAGAATATGAAATGAGAAACGTGCTTTACCACCCCCAGACCATCGCAGAGAAAACTACTCAAGGGTGTATTTCAGCAAGAAGAAACGTGAACCAGTATAGGAAGAAGGGCCTGCCAGAGACAATACGGAGCAAAGATACCGATAAAAATATTTTGGTATATCTATTTAACCACTTATTCACATGTTTTACTTAAGAATATTGAATTAAAATTCCAGACAGCCATGTATGGTGGGGAAACCAGAGAAGGAGAAAAACATCAAATAACTTTAGACATTGTTAGAAAAATAAACAGTTAACATTATAACTGTACTAGCTAAAAAAAAAACAGATAAAATATAATACCTTCCAAACTAAAGGGAAAAAGACTGTAAGAAAAACTTTATCTATACAGACAAAATCAGGAAAGGAGAGAAAATTGGGACTATAAATATGAAATAAAAATAAATCAAGAGAGATGAACATAAATACATCTATACTGACAATAAATGTGACAAAATTACCTACAGAGGTCAGAGGCTATCTAACTGGGTAATAAAAAATCCAGGTACATGCATTTAAAAGAAATAAACTAAAAGCCAAATAACAGAGACATATTTAAAATAAACAAGTGGAAAAATTTGTACTAAGATATATATACAGTATAACTCTTGGTTTAAAGAACAAATCACATGGAAATAACAAAACATGTAGACCATATTGAGAGAAATGCCACTTTATATCAGGACTCAAGGCATGGCTGCAGCAGTCCTTAAAAGTAAATGTATAGTTTTTCATGAATTTTTTTCAACTTATAAAATAAATGAGCTAATCATTCAATTCTGGAACCTACTATCATAAGCAGAGAGTGGAGAAAGAAGAAAACCAGGAAATCACCCAACATAAGACAAACAAAATCTGACTGTGTTCCACAAAGACAAATCTGTTTCTTTGCAAAGAAACTATTAGTCAGGAGGCAAAAAAAGAAAGTATAAATAAATAGAATTAAGAAATAAAAAACAGTTAAGAACTACAGATAAACAGGAGTGTTAAAATTTTTTAAATGTTATGAATAACTTTTTCCCAACACACTTGAAAATTCGGAAGAAACAGGTCATTTCCTAGGTGAATATTGTAAAAATCATTCAGACAAGATTTGATGGTTTTACAGGGAGAGTTTTACAAAAGTTTCAAGGAACAGAAAATTCTTTTATTAAACAAATTGTTCCAGAGAACAGAGGAAGAAATAAAACACCTGACTCATTTTTTGACACCAATATTAATTTCATATCAGAATTGGGCAAGAGCGTTATGAGAAAAGAAAATTACAGGCCAGCCTCCCAGAGAACCTCAATGCAACAATCCTAGATAAAATATTTGAAAATCGAATCTTAAAAGGTATTAACAAACAGCCCATCACAGCCCAGTAGGTCCATTTATCCTGGCAACTAAGAGGCACTGCGGGTAAGCGGCCTGGCCTGCTCCTGGTGGCGCTGCCCCCACAGTCAGGCGGGGCCCCCACCTCCGCTCCGCGCCGCAGGATGCAGTCGGCATCCAGTGCGTGGACAACACCCAAAACCGAACAACAAAACACAGATACCTCCCAGCAAATCCGGATCAGGAGGAAACCAACACGGTCTACTTGGTAAAGAGTAAACAGGAAAGGAGGGTCGCGGGGAGGGGAAAGGAGCCGATGTTACGGGTGCGACTCCGGGCATCCCTATCGACCTGGGCGGCCCGAGGAAGCTGCCACCACCCCCGTGCCCCTCTGCAGGGCCGGCCAGCTGCGCCCTGAAGACGTGAGGACTGGGAAGAAAGAGGCGGAACCACCACTGTTTGCAGACGGGCTCCAGGGAACCTGCCAGAGGCTCTACCAGCAGCAGAACTAAGGAAGGGGTTCGAGGTGTTTTCTGGGTTCAAAATCAATATACAAAAAACAGAGTCACTCCATATGTGAGGAAAAGCCCGCAGGAAAGTATAATAGAAAAAATTTTTTTACTAAAACCACAGAAACTCCAAGTCACCAGGAATAAATCGAGGGAACAGATGGACTAGGAAAGATATTTATGATACCTAGATAAAATAAGAGCTGATTAAATGAAACAATATACTCTGGCCATAGGTAAAAACAGCAGTATAGTAAATAAATCAACATGTCCTCAAACTAATCCATGATTTGAGTGAAATTCACAATAAACATTTTGTCATACTTGAGGCACCGATTCTTAGTAAAATCCATACAGAAGAGTAAAAATCAAAGACTAATCATGACAATGCTGCAGGAAAAGAAAGAAAAAGGTGCACACCTTGCCCAACTAGACAGCAGTGGTCAGTCTGGAAAATCACCCGTGGTAATTGGGAGGTTATCCTGTGGGACAGGCAGCAAGACCTTCAGAAGAGAGTAAGAAGCCCAGAAATGTATGTGTGCACTCACGCAACTTTGCTGTAAGATACAACAGATCCCGGCTCTACTGTCTGGTCACCCTTCCTAGAACACCCAGATTTTGTCTGGGAACTTGGCTACTTGGAATTTCCAACTCCTGAAGTCTGGCAGGTGTGGAGAAGGACCTCCAGAGGGTGGCTTCGAATACAGGGCACTCTGTCCTCGTCCCTGTTTTTCCTCCATCAGTCTGCTTGGAGCCTAGATGGGCGGTGGGGGCTTCATGGAGGACCTTGGGGACCAGGGCTGGGCCCTGGGGATGGAGGAGCCTGAGCTCCTGGGACTCACCCACCGAGCCAGCCCAGGGGAGGCTTGCACACCGGTCTTGCACACCAGAGAGAAATAACACTCCCATCACGCTCCAGCCTCTTATCTCGGGGCATTGGTTCACAGCGGATCTTCATCCTAACTCATATGGAAGGTGACACACCAATGGGACTGCTCAGTACACCGTGCACAGAGGCTTGTCTACCTGTGTGAAAAGCAGACGCAGTTGGCTGCCCGCATCATGTGCAGAAATAAACTCCAGACAGATTTAAAAGCCACTGTGGAAAATAAAACTTGAAGGCAGGTGGACGAAATTATAGACCACCTTGAGCACAGCGGCTTAGACGAGCACGGCTTCAACAAGCCCAAAGCAGAAATTATTCAGGGCAAAGTTAATGCACTTGACTATGTCAAATTATAACTCCCGTGCAACCGGCAATCGCAGGCAAAAGGTACCATAAATAAAGGAAACGGCTACTGGGAGCCACACTGGGGATTATACAGCAAAGTGATGGCTTTCATAATACCTGAAGAACTTCTACGAATCATCAGAAAAAGACTCCCCGTAGTAAAATAGGCCCAGGCTGTCAGCAGATGAGCCGCAGCAGAGGGGGCCTGGGTGGCGGGGAACAGGTGCAGGGAACCCCCCCTCACTCGGCATCCGGTAATAGGAGTTAAACAGTAACGCGGTGCCATCAGATCCCACACAGGTGAGATCGAAGCCTGCTGTGCCAGAATAAGGAGGCGGCACCTGAGGGTGGGGTGGGCAGAGAAGTCCTGGGAAGGGGAAAGGAGCTGGCCATGGAGGAGTTGGGGAAGCGCATTCTGGGCAAGGGGACACCGAGGGCTCCGGGTGGTCAGACACACGTCTGGAAGCCCACCCTTGGCAATGAAAGCAGAAATATTAGAGATCACCAACGCACCAGTGAAATGTGCCTGGCTTTTGCCTGGCTTCTCTCTGGGGCCGTGTGGGGTAAAACCACACAACCTCACTCAACCAGAATGCCTGGGGCTCGGGGCGCCCTGGGGAGGGGGGTTCCTAGTAGCTGAAATGCCCAGAAATGTCTTCTTGTTTCAGTGCTAGTTGGCATTTGATAATGCCCCAGGCCACTCTCCTGCCTTAGGAGGTGGCGTGGACAGGCACAGATGGAAGGGGCCCTGGATGCTGGGCTCACGGCACAGGGGACCCCATGCATGGATGGGAGGGAGGCGGAAGGTGCAGAACTTGGGGCTGCATCCGTGCTTCTCATTTGGGGTCCGGTTAGGATTGCCTTCCTCCCGAGCACGCCCATTGGGTGCCCTCCCACAGCCATTGGGCCGCGTGCGCCTGGCTGGGGTGGAAATATGATCATTCAGCGGCAACTGGGGAAGTTGGATTCATCTGTGCAGGCGGCAGCCCTGCTGGATGGGACAGGCTGCAAACGCCAGCATGGCCGTGAGCGCTGGGCTTGGGGCAAGGTCACCCTGAAGACACACATGTGACAGTCGCTGTGATCAGGGATGAGGGACGCTGTCCGCAGTGCCCAGAAAGTGCCACTCCAGGGAGGGCGCAGGGCACCACAAGGCACCTGCGCTTCGGGCGGTCGTGTGGGGCAGCACTGCACCCTAGGCCGAGAGCCTCCACCTGCTCTCTCACCAGAGATGGAGGCGGCGCTGCCCCAACACGCAGTGTCATTCCAGAGGAGCATGTTGGGGATAGTCAGGGGCAGCGTTCACGTTTACAATGGGCCACGGCAGCCCCAGTCTGTATCTCCCGCCCCCGTGTGCTCCCTGTTCTCCTGAGCCCCACACCTGCCTCCATGCTCTGCCCACCCCCCTCCCCCGCCCCGCCTTCCCTGGCCCGCAGACAGCCGCCCAGACCCTCCCTCGCCGGCATCCCACTCGAAGCCTTCTCTGCTGCTCTGCTCGCCCTGCAAACACCGCCTCCATGGACTCTCCCCACCTCCCCCTCCAGCTCTCCCTCACGCTCAGACGTGGACCCCAACTCCACACCAAGTGAGATGTGTAGCCTAGGGGAGACACTTGGGTCCATGCTGCCATCTGATCCCTCCCCTGTGCCAAGGTGATAAAAATAGCACACAGGGCAGATGTGAGGATGCGAGAGAAGATGCCTGACATATGGCAGGTAGAAAGGAATTGAACTGGAGCAGTAGTTCCATTGGACAAAATTCCCTGCCTTCTCCCACCCCTCTCCTCCTCTCCCGGTTAAGCAGAAAAGGCCACCTGTTTCTGGGGGGTGGGGATGATGACTAGGAGAGAGACCCGGAGCAGGGAGAAGCAAGCCCTTCGGGGAGCGGAGGATTCTGAACACCACTGCGTTCCACTGGTGTGCAGGTCGTGGACCCTGGAGCTCCCAGGCTGTGTATGGCCGACCCCTGCAAAAGGCACAGGGACCCTCCAGGCCAACTGAATCAGTCTCTGGGCCCGGGGTCCGGGCATCAGGGCATTCTCACATCCTGCAGGGTGCTCTGAAGCCTGGCCACTCCTGATAATTGCTGGGGCTCACAAACCAGAGATGAGTGCTTGTAGAGGCTTCTAAAAGGCGGCATAAACATCACCCCCAACCTGAAATACAGAATGGTGACGTGGCCATTTGTTCTGGCCCAAAATTGCCAAGCATGTCACCATCTCATTTCTGACCCCTCACCTGCCCCCCCACCTCCCTGCAAAGTGCCACCTCTTCCTCATTTGAATACCCTTCTTTGCTAATGAGGATTATTTGTTTAAGGGCCATGTATCTCATCTGATCATCACATGCAGCAATATCTTAGGCCTTTATGGCTCTTCGGGGATACAATTTGTGTATCGTTGGCTTTTTATTGCCTTTTATTGGCTGTGGGACGTTGGAAAGAAAATGAGGACTATTTATCATGCACAGAGGGAATCTGCCACAGAATTCAGTGAACAGCTGCCCCCCGGAGGGGAAAGGCAGCCAGGGGTCACAATCTGGGTGGAAATCAGTCACTGGGATAAAGCGATGAAGGCCCAGAGTGTGAATGCACCTGCGAGGTCTCCCATCTGGGTGGGAATGCCCAGCATGCACGACTTATCAGCCATCACGTGCCCACCGGTTGTGCAAGAATCGTCAGTGTTTATAGAGGACAGATCAGCCCTCCCGGGTCGTGTGAAAAAAGGATGCTTCAGATCAACTGCAGACAGCACACTCCTCCTACTGCGGGCACCGTAGGAGATGAGAGGCTAACAGAAAACGCAGCTTAGGGGCAGCTGCGCTCCATGGCGAACCCTCGTGGGGGCTGAGGATAGAAAGCAGGGCAGAGACATCTGGTCAGCGCATGCTTTTGTAACACAAGGCAGTGTGGAGTCTTAGTCTCAGCTTGGACCCCTCCAGGGAGCCCAGAGTTCGGAGGGCAGGACACCCCACAGCTCGCACTTTGGTGGGCTAGGGACCAGGTGGGGAGGAATTTGAGTTTTGTTTAAATTGTGATAAACTGCACATAACATACAGCTTACCAAGTTAACCATCCTTCCGCGTGCGGTTCAGCTGCATTAAGCACAGTCCCCCTGCTGTGCGGCGCCCCCTCTCCCCACCCCCAGGGCTCTTCCTCTTGCAAAACTGAAACTCTGTCCCCATTAAACACTAACTCCCCTCCCCCACCACCCCAGACCCGGCACCCACCCTTCTATTTTCTGTCTGTGTAATTTTGACTGCTCTAGATAGAAAGAAGGAAAATTTTTAAATAAACTGTTTATTTTAGAACAGTTTTAGATATACGGAAAAATTGCAAAACTAGTTCAGAACCCCATCCATTCCACACCCAGTCCCCTGCCCCAGCCACCTGCTACAGCATCTCACGTCACTGCACGTTTGTAACAATTGACGAACCCCTAGTGACACCCTATTATAACTAAAATCCACAGTTTATTTGGATTCCCCTAGTTTTTACCTAATGCTTTTTGTCCCAGGACCCCACCCAAGAAGCCGCATGACATTCAGTCATCAGGTCTCCTGGGCTCCTCAGGGCCATGACAGTTGCTCAGACTTTTGGATGGCCTGGACCGGTTTGAGGAGCCTGGCTCAGGTGTTTGCAGGACGCCCCTTTGTTCAGGTGTGTCTGATGGTCTTCTTCTGATTAGACTCGGGTGATGGTTTCCGAAGGAGGGTCACAGAGGTAACATGCTCTTTTCCTCACATCAGATCAAGGCGACATGCTATCAACCTGATTTGTCACTGTTGATACTGACCTTGGTCACCTGGATGAGGCGTGTCTATCAGGCTTCCCTGCTGTGAAGTTCCTCTTCACCCCTTCTTTGCACACATACCCTTTGGAGGGAAGTCACTACGTGCAAGCCACTCAGGAATGGGGAGTCATGCTCCCCCTATTTGAGGAGAGATTTCTTCCCTTCTCTTTCTTACACTGTTACATTGCAGGAGACTTTCACATCCCCTTCACACTGTGCAAATGCAAGACTCTGGGCAAAATTCCTCAGTGAGAGAAATGTCCGTCTAGAGCCCGGAACCTTAGAGAGTGTGCAACATTGGGAAGGTCCCTGACACTGGGCGCAGCTCACGATGAGGGGCGCAGACTCTCTGGACTGCCCTGACTGCCCTGCTCCAGACACACACGGATCCCCAAGGGTGGGTGCCCACCACAGTCTGGGGAGGAGGCTTGCACCCCCGTGGTACCACTGGCCACCTTGCATCGCTCTGCATTTACTTCTTGCACGTAGACTCAGCTTCCTGGCCAAGCTACGTGGTCCTCATGGGAGAGCTTGTCCCCCAGTGTCAACAGCAGCACCGTCCTGCGGACCTGCATCTCACACACCCCTGGAGAGCATTGGCTATGGGTGAAGACGTCTGCACATTCTTGGCCGATGGTCTGTCACCCGAGCTCAACGAAGATCAAGCTTCTTATACAGAATCCAGTCATCAAACTTTGACCTTAATTAATCACACAACTTCCACCACCTTCTCCTCCCCACAGAGGAGGCCAGCTGGGTGCACCCCTGCCAAGAGGCAAGGGGTCCGAGCGCAAGAGCAAAGCTCGCTGCCAGTTTGGCAGGGGTTTATCGCGAGGCATCTGCAGGGAACACTAGCGCAGACAGACCTGCAGCCAGGGCACTGCAGAAAGCTCTGGTGCTGAGTCTGACTGTGGGAAAGAAGGAGAAAATGAGGCGGCTAAGATCCCATGCATGTCTCCCCAGGCACGGCTGCGGAAGTGCCCTTGCACATTAATCATGCAACCACGAGGGAAGTTCCCGGTGACAGACTTGCCCAGCTGTCACAGGGCCAGAGCTGGAATTCAGGACCTCCAGCCCCTTCTTGCTAATGCTTCCCACGACCCCCATTTAAGGCCCAACTTTCCTCCCAAGTCTTCCAGGATCCCACCCATCTTGAGAGGCTCTTCTCCATGGCCAGGAGGAGAGAATCAAGGCATCCCTTGTGCACAGGGATCTGAATAAGCCCAGGGCCCAGCCTAAGGGGCCGCCTAGTGCTGGTGGCGTGAAGACAAGCTCCGGGCGTGGTGACCAGGTGACTTCCGCTCTTTCCCAGAGTCCTTCACGGTGAGAACTGAAAGCATCCTGGTCCCTGCGCAGAGGCTCCATTAGTGGGGTGGGCATTGGTCCAGCTGGGCCGTCGGGGGGCAGTACCCCCAGATCGGGCAGTCACACCAGGCGCCAGCAGGTGGGCAGGTGGGAAGGGGCTCAGTCCCGCACCTGCAGACACCCAGCTGTCAGTCCCCAGTTTCTAGCCCAAGTTCCGCAGCTTTGAATGGCGCTCACCTGCCCTGGAGAACACGTCCAAGGCTCGGGGAAAGGCCCTGTCTCCTGGCAAGGGCGACAGATTCCTGATGAAATCCCGGGACAGGTGGGGGGATTGCTTCCAGGGTCCCCTGTGAGGATTCTCTTATCCGCCAAATCTGCAGCAGAGGAATGAAGTGCCTTGGGTCCCACAGCCCCTCCTGGAGAAAGACAGCCAGGAACTGGGGCGCCAGCCCCCTCCTGTGGGATGGACAGCTGCCTGTTCTCCTTCCCCCAGGAGAGAACCCGGAGGCCAACGAGTGACTGCTTATGGAGCCCTGGGGGGGCCCTCCATGCGCAACTCTACCCTAAGCACAGGCAGCTGCCAAGATGAATTTAAGGTCAGGTAAGATGGTAAAAGGTTGACATTTATGTCCTTAACTAAATAAGGGGGCAGGGGTGCAAAGGCACCTTTTGGATAACATTTGGGCTGGAGCCCTCCCAGGACCCTCCCTTGGAGACCACCCTCCTTTCTCAACCACGAGGCTGGGGGACCCCAGTCACGAGGGGATGGTCCCCAGTGCTCACCGCCCCGCTGGAGGGCAGAGCTCTGACCGCAGCAGGGGCGCACACACGGATGCCTAGTTCCGGGCCCGCGGCCCCATGCCCACACGGGGGACTCGGCCATTTCCTCAGTGGCTGCCAATGACAACCTGGTTCTATAAAAGTCAGACTGGAAACTGGGGCCAGGAGACTTCCCAGAGCAGTGTGCCCAGGACAGCGGGAGCTGCTCGGTCACTTCAGCAGGTGCTGAGGAGCCCCTCGGCCGAGTCAGCCATCTGAGGCCTCAGTGCCACCTGGGCAGCGGGGTGGACACACCTGCCGGACCATGCGGAGCAGCCCTCCCTGTCCCCTGAGCCCTCCGGCTCGGCTTCCTTTTCTCAGAACCCAGGGTCATCTGCAGTTGCCAAGAGTTCAGAGGTCAGGCCTGAATGAAGGGTAGAAGCCAATCTGGTCCCAAATTAATAACTCTACCTACAATCAGGAGTCCATCCAATCTTGGTTCACGGGCTTGTTTAAATTGTAAACAGCGAGTTCCGGATCACATGGACCCACTCGCTGCTCCCCCAGGGCTGTCTGCTGGCTATCTTGGGGTCCCAGGGCCTCAGAAGAAACTAACCGAATGCTGCCCACTGCTCCATGTCTCAGCAGAAACACTGGTGTTTGTGACATTTTACATACATAATAAATGATGAGATTGATTTCTCATTTTTCAATCCATGTCCCTTAGAGAAGTGGCATTTGCAGCAGCAGGGCATATCTGGCCTAGGGTGTTGGTCCCGTGGACAGTTTGTGTTTGGACGAGGGAACAGACGGTGGGGGGCCTGCACACCCAGACGTGGAAGCTGTCCTCGCCCTCGCTTGGGGAGCTTCTGGTGTCTGCTGTTCATGTCCCACTCTGGGTCAAAAAGGAGGAAGAAGAGAACATTTAGAAACAACAAAATTCCAACCCACACCAAAAATATCTATGTTAGATCTATATTCACAACTCAGTTGGTGCGAAAAAGCTCAACTCAGTCATGTGAGCTTGTAACCCAAATAGGGTGTTTGGCAACTAGTCAAGTGTAATCAGCGGCTGCGTAGACACGAACCAAGGCCTGGGAAGCCCACAGCTGCCAGGGGGCCATGTGCTTGGCCAGCTCCCGCCTGCCCCAGCCTGGCCACAGGCCTTCAGAGAAGAAAACCTGAGCTTGGCTTTTACTGGGGTTGGGTCTGGTCTGCTCCCCCCGACGCCCACCAGGGAATGGTCTCACTTGTGTGGCGATTTTCCCAGACTCGCTCCTGTAGCTCTGGGCAGGGCCAGGCTAGGCCCCTGAGAGCAGGAGGGGCCCCATGACGTGGACACCCTCCCTGGGCCTCTTTGCCACGTTCCCCACTGGGCACATGCCCCAGGCCCACACAGCCTCCACACGGACGGCCCCACTGCATGCCCTCCACCCCACGCTCCCCACCGGGACGTTTTCCTCTTTGGGGCGGCTGTCAAACCCGCACCCAAAGGCCTCATCACACAACCCCAATGTCACACATGGCCCCTGCTGAGTCCTGGGTGGACAGACGTGAGGGGGTGGCTCAGGGTCCCGCTCCTGCCTGGATGCTTGGGCAGACCACTTGTCCTTGTTTCTTCGTGACCCCTCCTGGAGGGTTTGAGATGAAAATGCTTTATCTCCACCTTGCTTAGTTTTCCACCTCCCTGGCACGTACAGGCTCTCAATAATCCTCACATATAGTTATTATGGACAATTATGTTTCCATCACCCAGGCTGAGAGTTCTGGAACCTTCCGTCCACTGTCTGCATCACAGCTCCTGTCCAGCTCGCACCCTAGAACTGCAGTCTGCCTCTAAGTGTCCTGGGCCTCTGTCCCTTCATCTGTTCCGTCAGCCCGGCTCCATTCTCTTGACCTCCAGGCTCCCCTGTGTGGGTGCGTCCCTGTCCCCGTGAGCCTGGCTGCAGACCCCAGTCCTGTCTTCCTAAGGCAATGCTCAGTTCTGCAGCTCTCTAAGTCAGACACCATGGGGGGCTCTGTAGGTCAAGAGGCCTAGAGCCCCTGCCAGCTGCTCTAGGGGATGCTTGCTGCGTGCTGGCCCCACCTTTTCCTTATAGCAGGTGCAGTGCACACACTCTGAGAAGGTGTTGTCCCCACCTGCCACCTCCTGATGGCCCTTCCTGCATTGCAACATATTGAAATCTGCCCCGCCTCAAGGCCCAGGTAAAAGCCCCGATTGCAGCCATGTAACCATCCCAAGTACCTGTGGTTGGGGAACTCTAGGTCCCCTGCTCCATGCCCCAGGTGCAAATCACTGTTCGTTCCATCTGTCTGCTCCTTCAGAAAGCTGTGCTCGTCACACCACTTCCTCCTGCAGGCTCTGAGCACAGGGACTCACAAGACTGGCCAAACTGAGCTGACGTGGGGTGACCTCCGCCCAGGCCCTGCTCCTGGACCTCAGGTTGGCACCCACCTCCCCTTCCCTCCGTCCTCTAGGCAGAGTCTCTGGGAGGATGCTGCACACACACACACACACCACCCGCGTGATGAGCTCCAGTCGGCTCCCGGAGCCCTTCAGAACCTGACTGGTCCATGTGTTGAAATGCTAACAGACTCCCCAAGTTCAGAGTTGTGATGCAAATGTTGGAAACCTCATCTTTTTCCAAAATAGTCTGGGCCAAAGCCAGAGGACATATTGCTCATAAAACATTGGTTCTTGGCAGGGAAGCAGACTCAAGGGACAATTCTGTTATCTTTAAATCAACTTCATTGAAATATAACTTAGACTAAATAAAGTCCATCATTTCAATGAGTTTTGACAAGTGTATACACCTTCGCAATCAAGATATAGAATGTTTTCATCACTCCAAAATGTCCTAACTACATTTTTTTAAATTAAACAACTTTTAAAGAGCCATTTTAGGCTCACAGCATAATTGGGGGGAAAGTTGAGAGATCTGCCATACTCCCCTGTGCCCCATAGGCCC
Organism: Manis javanica; assembly: GCF_040802235.1. Lineage (NCBI taxonomy): Eukaryota > Metazoa > Chordata > Mammalia > Pholidota > Manidae > Manis > Manis javanica. Next base: position 3,074,776 of record NC_133159.1, on the reverse strand, counting down.
AGCCTCACAAACCATTCTCACTCCCCACTGGTACACTTAATCCAGTTGACTGACTACATCGACATGTCATCATCACCCAGTCACCGGTTTATGTCAGAGTCCTTCTTGCTGCTGACATGCTATTCGTATGGACCGCCATATGCCGTGTCTCCCCCATTACAGTATCTACAGAGGAGGTGCACTGCCCTGAAAACCCTCTGTGCTCTGCTGATTCACCCCTCCCTCCTCCCCAAATCCTGGCCACCACTCATCTCCACAGTTTTACCTTTTCCAGGATGTACCATGCAGCATGTAGCCTTGTCAGATTAGCATCTTTCACCTGGTATTATGCATTTAGTTTTATGCATGTCTTTCCATGGCTTCATAGATCATTTCTTTTTAGCCCTGAATAATACTCCATTGTCCGGATGAACCACAGTTAATTTTCCATTCACCTACTGAAGGACATCTCGGTTGCTTCCAAGTTTTGGCAATTATGAATAAAACTGCTATAAACATCTGTGAGCAGGTTTTTTTGTGGGCGTAGTTTTCATTTCACCTCAGTAAATAATGAGAAACATGATTGCTGGATCACACGGGAAGAGTACGTTTCATTTTGTAAGGAGCTGCCAAACATCTTTCTGAGTGGCTGGATCCTGCTGCACCCCCCCCCAGCAGAGACTTTCTGCTGCTCCACGTCCTCGTCAGCATTTGGTGGTGTCAGTGTTCCGGAGTTCGGCCGTTCTATTAGGGGTGCAATGGTGTCTCATTGCTGCTTTAACTTGCATTTCCCTGATGATTTATGGTGTGTAGCATCTTATCATATGCTTATTATCCATCTGTGCATCATCTTTTATAAGGTGTCTGTTAAGGTCTTTTGCCTATATTTTTTAATCAGACTTCTCATTTTCTTACTGTTGAGTTTTAGAGTTCTTTGTATATTTTTGGATAATAGTCTTTTATCAGACACATATTTTGCAGATATTTTCTCTTACTCTGTGTCTTGTCTTTCACAGAACATGTGTTTTTAATTTTAATGAAGTCCAGTTTAACAGCTATTTCACTCATAGATTAATAACATGGGTCATTGATATTGATCTAAAAAGTCATCACCAAACCTAAGGTCATCTCTCTTTCACTTAGGCTATCTTTTAGGAGTTTTATAGTTTTCCACCTTACATTTTTGTCTATGATCCATTTGAGTTAATTAGTATGATGAGTGTAAGGCTGTGTCCAGATTCTTTTTTTTTTTGCACGTGGCTTTCCAGTTGTCCCAGCACGTTTGTGAGAAAGCCTGTCTTTGCCCCACTGTCATTGCCTTGCTTCTGTGTCAAAGGTGAGCTGACCATATTGTTGCGGGTCTGTATCTGAGCTCCATTCTGTTTCGCTGACCTATTTCTCTATTCTTTCAACAGAACTACACTGCCTTGATTACTGAGGCTTTATAGGAAGTCTGGATGTCATTCAGTGTCAGTCCTCTGACTTCATTCTTCTTCAGCACTGAGTGGGCTACTCAGGGTCCTTTGCTTTTCCGCATAAACTTTCCCATCAATGTGTGAATATTCACAAAATTCTGGGACTTTGATCAGGATTGTGTCAAATCTGTAGATCAAATTAGGAAAAACTGACATCTTGAGTACATTGAGTCTATTTAGTTCTTCTTGCATATCTTTCATCAGAGTTGTATAGTTCTCCTCATATGGATCTGGCATTAAAGAAACAGACTTTATTAGGTTTATAACTCTGTATTTCATTTGTTGGAGTGCTAATAGAAACGGTAGTGTGTTTTTAATTTCACTGCTGGCATATAAGAAAACAATAACTTTTGTGTATTAACTTTGTGTTCTTCAACCTTGCACTTATTCTGGGAGGATTTTTTGTTGATTCTTTCAGATTTTCTCACAGACAATCATGTCATCTGCAAACATAGACTGTTTTATTTCCTCTTTCTCAGTCTATATACCTTTCATTTCCTTTTCTTGTCTTATTGCACTAGCAGGAACTTCTAGCACAGGCTGGAAAGGAGTGATAAGGGCAGATATCCCCGCTTTGTCCTGATCTTGAGACAATTCTAGAATCGGGACTTTTTACCGAGCACCTGCGTTCAGGGCACCAGGGCAGAGAGGTAGAGAACTGGTGGCTATGGCCTGACACGGATATTGGCTGTGCGGTGTGACTAGCCACACACCAGGCCTGCACAGAGAATGTGCTTGGGTACATGAGGGATCAGCCATCTGCTTTGTTTTGGCCAATTAGCAATTATAGAAATTGGACACTGTAGCTTCAGGGGAAAGAGATTCTTAGTTCCTGCTTATCAAAGTGCTGAGCAGGGCAGAGAGATGGCAAAACTGACAGGCTGCCAGGAGGTTGCAGGTGGCAGCCAGCTCCTGGTGGGGTCCCAGGGAGCACAGCCTCAGAAGGGCTGCAGGCACCTTTGAGGTGGGTGCAGAAAAGTGTGCTCAGGGAGAGGGAGGGGACGCCAGGCTCAGAGCAGGAGGGAGCACCGCCTGTTCTCAGCCACCAGCACCCACGGTCTCAGCCAGAGGTGCAGCTGGGGTGCAGAGTCTGCTGGCTGAGAGGTGCTAAGAAGGTGGTGCATGAACCGGGTTACCAGGGCAGGCCACTGCCATCTCCGCAGCCCTGCGCTTGTTCCCAGCGTGGAGGGATTCTCAGGGATTAAGCAAACGTGAGGGTTGGAGGATAAGGTGACAGCAGAGATGGTCACCAGGAGCAGCAGCAAGGTTTTTATTGAGACATAAAATCAGATGGCCAACATGTCTGGAGCCACCCCAAAAGCCCCCGTGGGAATCACAGCACAAGTGCCTGAGAACACAGCCTGCCCATCTGGTGCCATGCAAGTGGGGGTCAAACCTGGGACACTTCACTCCCATTGCTTGGCAAGGGGGGCCACTCTCTGGGGACTGCTCCCTCCTCTCTGAAAGGGGCATCAATAGGCAGTCTGTGTACAAAGCTGAGCGTGGAGCCTGGCATGGGGAAGCTCATGATTTTCCTTCTCGAGGGCAGGTTTAACCCCACCCTTAGCAAACACTACACACCTGAAAAGTGGCACTTAGGGAAGACAGAGGAGAGACAGAAGGCATGGCCCCATTAACCCCACGGGGGGCCCTGGCTCTAGCTGACCACAGAGCTGGGAAGCAGACAGAGGGTGCACGGTTTCCCAGGCAAGTTGTGGTTGCAGCGGGTGGAGGAACGGGGAACGTCAAGGTGAGAACAGGAGACCCGTCAGGGAGCTGGGCCCCAGGACAGCAGCCCAGGACACCTGTCAGCTGAAGCTGTCGGGTGGGGGAGTAGGGGGGGACAGGTACATCCTCCTTCTACTGCTGTTGGCCTGCCGCATGCCTGGAGCCCCACACCCACCAGAGTCCAGGCGTGCCAGCCGTCGGTCAGCACCATGTGGCCCTTTCCCAGAAACCCGTCAGCTCGCCTTGCCAGTCAGCCTGGGTGCAGAGGGATGGCCAGCTGGCACGGAGTGGGAAGTGATTTCCATGTGGTCCACGTGCTATCTGGGCAGGAGGCAATGACAAATGGGTAAACAAGGAAGCCAAACCAAGCCCTGGCACCCTGAGATAAGATCCACTTCAAAGGGCACATGCAGAAAACAAGAGGAAACTCGCAGGCGGGGCCCTTGTGCACAGCATGCTTCTGTCCCCACCACAGCCTTGCACGCTCGTCACAGCCCCCACGGTCATCGTGGCCCCCCACCTTATGGAGAAGGACACCGAGGCTGGGAGGTCCCAGCTCCGGAGGCAGAAGAGCTGGGTCCCAGCCAAGGCTCCGCCCCGACACCCATAGCCGAGTGGCCCTGGACCAGTCCCTCAACCTCGCTGGGCCTCGGTTCTAGGGCTGTCAGATAGCTCGTGCCTTCGCTTCCCCCAGGTCTTTCTTCCCCCCTGGGGGACTGTGGTGCCGCTCACACACAATAGCTGCCCCTCCCGGGAAGGAGGGGGCTTCCCGCCCACTCTGATGCCAGCTCAGCCACTTGCCCGGCCCCCAAGGGAAGCGTGAGAAGCAGTGATCCACTTCCTGTCTGAGAAGGGGCTTAACAGCCAGCAGGCCACCTGCCCTTTTTCTCATCACCAACACCCCAGAAGTGTCCCAGGGAAAGAGGATCTCATGTCTCCGGTTCTGGAGGGAAGATGACACAGAAGACAACCAGCATGGATGGACGTGTAGAATAAACAAGAAAGAAGCCATGGTTCCAGTCCCCGAGGTTCTGGGTGTCTCTGTTGTTTAGCAAAGCATGTCCTGCCCTGACGGGAGGCTGTGCCACTCTGGGCTGCCTGGCGCGGCTGCCAGTCTGCCCGGCCCCCTGCCCGCGAGCACCCCTCCTCCACGCGTGATTTCTGCACAGAACTCGAGACATTCTCCACACTCCGGACTCTCCCTTTATATTTTGCTCATCTTCTGTCTTCCCTTAAAAGGTCGTAAACTCCATAATTCAGGAGTTTTTGTCTCCTCTTCGTGAGTGTATCTTTCTTACCAGGAACAGTGCTTGGCACGTGGAAGGTACACACAGAACACTGGTTCCCTTTGAAGGAAAACTTGAATTAGTGAAGACCGAGGTGTGAAGAGCTCCCGCGAAGACCCCGCACAAGCTCATGCAATGTGAAGAACATGAAATTAGAGCATATTTTCTGTCCATCCAAGGTGACAAGCAAGACAAATGTGTGACAGAAAAATTATTGAACATTCATAAACGGGGGCATGAATGACATCACTTTTCTGCTGGAAGATATTCTGCTTGAAACCGTCTCCGCCGATGAAGTCACGTACAGCGTCAGTCACGGATTCCTTCACAAACGATGCTTCTCGCTGTTTGCAAGACAGCCCTCAGCTCTGGGGACCCCCACTTCCCTTCAGAATTTATCATTTTTACCACGCGGTCACTCCAAAAGGGGGCCCCCTGGTCTCCTGAAAGAACCTCAGAGAGTAAAGAGTTCATTCCTAAAATACTCAAATGACCGTCTTGATCACCGAAAGGAAGTTGGCTAGAGAGAGCCGACCGCTGCTTGCCAAGGAGACAAAACATACTCTGCAGGTGTTACAGGCTGAACCGTGTCCTTCCCAAATTCGTGTTAAAGTCTGGACCCCCAGGATCTCAGAATGTGGCTGCATTTGGAGGCCGTCCTGTGGAGGTGATTTAGATGAAATGAGGCCAGCGGGGTGGCCCTGATCTGGGGGGGCTCTCATAAGAAGATGAGATCAAGATCCAGACACACAGAGGGAGGACCATGTGAGGACACACAGAGAGGACGGGGTCCACACACGGGGGGAGGCCTCAGGAGGAACCAGCCTGCCCCCACCCTGGGGCCTCCAGCCCCCAGAACCCACAGGCAGTGACCCCTGCGGTGTGAGCCCACATCGACCGTGCGGGTTATGCGGTCAAGCTGACAGATGCTGTGGACGGTCAGAAGCACGGAAGACTCTCAAAGGGACATCTCCACACGGTGGGGAGGCTGGGCCTTGGGTCTGACCGAGACCACGGAGGAGAGGCGGGTGCGGGCGGAGTCCAACATGCACTCACCTCGCCGTCTGCACCTGCAGCCCCATCCAGCGAGGTCCAGTTCTTCCTCCCACTGGCCTGGGGAATCGGTGTCGTTAGCCAGGTGCTGTGGACCAGCCCCGTGCGTGCACCGTGACTGATGCCTGGCAGTCAGAGGGGAAGGTGGCGGCCCACCCGAGCCCCGGTCCTGGAGCCCTGTGGTGGAATCCCTGCCCCCAATCCAGCGACCATCCGGGGCAGGGGAAGGGAGGAGACACCCGACCATCAGGGTTTCGGGGCTGGAGGGGTCACAGCGGCAACTCCAAAATACCTTTACATTAATCGTGACGATTCTCGACCCCATCAAAGGCGCGGGCAGGAGGGGAAGAGAGGAGGAAACCGTCGGCTCTCAGCCCCGCGTCTGAGGTCATGATAAGGCAGTTGCTGTAGAAACCCGGAGATACAGCGGCGATCGGGGCAATTTAAGCTCCTCATTAACCCGCCGACACATGGCCCGTGTGGCTCTGAGTGTGATGTTCAGGATCGATAGTTCGTGCTTGTTCTTGTCACTAAAAATCATGCTGTGAAAATGTCCATCATGGTGAAAAGAACCTTCCCAACATCACTTCTGCAGCTACACAATAATCCATCCTGTGAATGAGCCACAATAAATGATTCCTCTGTAGAATGAGGCTTATCTGCCTGTCCCTAATTTTGAGAAACAGTGCTGGAAACCTCCCATGCATCCTGGTCATTTCGGCAGAATGACTCCCAGAATGGGAACTGCTGCGTGACGAGCACTTTCCGACGCTCGATGCGCGGCTGTGTCACTGATCGTTTAACAGGAAGTTGTGCGGATCTGCTGCCAGTAACACAAGGTGGGCCAGTCCCACTGAAACACAGGCACTCATTTTCAAAACTAGGGCAAAGTGGAATTCCTCAATAGCTTCTGAAATCATCACTCATGTCCAGGAACGTTACAGAGCCGGAGCCAGGGATCTAATCGGGTTGCCTCCAGTCCAGGCAATGTGACCTCTCAAGGTCATGTGAAGGGATTTGCCCGCCAGGTCTCCTCCCTGCTGGTCTCCACGCGCCCTGCACCTGCGGCCCCGCCTGGTCCTACGTGGATGTGGCTGTGGGCCCGGGGGGGGCCTGCTGCTCCTCCCCCTCAGTCTCTGCGGGCAGAGAACATGTTTTCTCTTTGCACATGCTAGCTTCCTCCTTTGCGGGAAGATGGGTACATTTTGTTCTCTGCATGCAGATGCCCTTGTTTTCCGAGTGAAATAGGGAGACCCCAGGTGTGTCCAGGCTCCAGGGGCGCCTGGCGGACAGCTCGGGTGCCACGGCAGCCACGGATTGGCTGGGTTCTTGTTTTCCCCTTCTGGCTTCACCTCCGCGCTGTGCACACAGTGGGGATCAAGTCTCACTCTCCTGCCCCTGATGGAGGCTCAGTGTTGGACTTCTGAGCAACGCAGCCCTCACCCTGCTCAGGAAAGCGAGCGGTGGCTGTCAGATTGGCAAGGGGCTGGGGACCCCCGGGGCTCTGCTTGGCCAGCTCTCTGGCGTCGTTTCAGGCCAGTCATTGCATCCAGGCTCCCCTCTGGGCAGACCTTGTCATTGGAAGGAAGGAAAGGCATCCCCCGTACGGGCGGGCGTGCGGGGAAGGCTCACTCCGGAGCTGCCGCCAGTCTGCCTGGTGTGTCACACCCACACCTTGGACCAGGAGCCACGACGTGGCCTGCATGGACCATGGCAGCCGAAGGGACCCGGATCCATGTCCTCACCTTGCTGCTACATGGCTCTGAGTAGGTACCTGACCTTGAGGATGCCCAGACCTTCCCTTCAGGTGCAAGACATAATACACGCAAAGCTCTCACTATCATCCCACGAAACAGCCCTCGCGGCCTCCACAGCACCGCGGCTAGACTGGCCTGGCCAGGGCTCCCCACTTCCTAATGGGGAGGGCCTCAGCCCATGGAGGGGTCATCCCCACCTGGCTCCTGCAAGCACGGGGAAGATACGGAGCGCTGCAGGCCCGGGTGGCACCTGCCTGCTTTCCTACAGTGTAGACACAGCCAGGGTGTCTCCAGAGCACAAGGGTCTTACAGAAGGTAGGGCTCCCTGCCCCACAGCAGCATCTGCAGGCACAGCAGCCCCCCTCTGCTGGAACTACCTCTCCCCCAGCTTCTGCACCCCGGGCTGCCTCAGAACACTCGGGAACCAGCCCACCCCCCGAGTGTGATTCTAAGGTGGGGCCTGGACAGATGGCCCCACGAACTCCCTGCTCAGCTCAGCTGGACATGGCAGGGCAGGGCTCACACCGGTGTCTGCCTGCCGCACTCACCCACAGGGATGGGGCCCGGCCGAGACTCTGAGCTGCCCAGGCCTTGTTCTCTCTGCGTCCCCCTGCCCCCTCGCCCAGGGCCTTTGTCCTCCTTCCCTGCCTGGCTTTGTGACCCTCTCCCGTCCTTCTCTCCTCCCTCCTCTGATTGCTTTGTCTTTCTGTTCTTTTAAGTATAACTTACATACACTGAAATTGAAATGCAGATGTTCTAAGGGCAACTTTATAAATCTTGACAAATACACACATGTATGTAAACACCCCCCCCCACCCCCCACCACGGAGATGCGGAATGTCCCCAGAGCCCGGGAAGCCCCACATGACCTTTCCACTTGCCCCCGACCCCAGGCAACCGCCACTCTGCTTCCTGCCCCCACAAGACCATTTTCTCACTCACGGAGTCTCACACGAATGCAATCACACGGTACACAATCCTGGGGCCGCTTCCTCAACCCACCACACTTTTGCACTCGGTTCCCATCATGGGAGCTGCAGGCTGTTCTTTTCTCGCTGAGGAATATCCGTGTGTGCGGCGTGAGCCATCTGCTATCTTGGGCCCTGCTCGATGGGCATTGGGCTGCTCCCATTTGAGGCAACTGTGAATTCAGGTGCTATGAGCATTCGTGCACACCTTCGGGTGGAAGCGTATATTCATTCTCTCAGGAAAATGCCTGGGGATGGAATTGCTGGCTGCAGAGAAGAGGCACCTTACACAAGCCACTGAGTTGGTTTTGGAGCAGGGTGCCCTCCTCCGGGCCCCAGCGGTGTCCGAGAGCCCCCACGCTGCACTGCCCACCCTCATCCACGCAGCTCTGTGTGGCCTGGGGATGGGGATGCTGCACCACCACCCCCCATCAGGACACTTGCAGGCCTGCTAAGGGCTGGGATGCGTATCAGGGTCCTGTGCGTTAAAGTGCAGAGGGGGTGGGCGAGACGTGGGGAGCAAAGCACGGTGCTTCCACCTGCTGTGAGGTGAACAAGGTGACCCGTTCCCATTCAGGACTCTGCCCACTGTCCGGCGAAGACTGATTTAAGGCTCTGGTCAGAGACACACCACCCTCTGAGGATGGACAGATGGTAGGTAGAGGATGGGTGGATGGTGGGTGGGAGTTTGGGGTGTGTATTGGAAGAATGGATGAATGCGTGGTGGATGAATGGATGGATAAATAAGGGGTGGACAGCTAGAAGGGAGTGTGGATGGCTGGTGAGTAGATGGATGGGTGGGTGGACAGGTGGGAGGATGGATGGATAGACGGGTGGACAGGTGGACGGACAGATGGATGGATGAGGGGGTGGATGGGTGGACAGATGGGAGTGTGGAGACTGAATGCACCTGAGGGCATGTGCCACAGGAATGTGGTGTCCTCATCGCACACCCGCCCTTGATATGACCCTTCTCTAGTGGGACTCCAAAGATGCAAAGGGTGTCACCAAATCACTTTTTTTAATGGTCAGACAGAAACAGAGGATGATGGTCCTCCTGTGTCTGTCCCTTCCTATGCGAGCCCGTCCTGACTAGCCTCCCCTGAATAAGTGTTCTTCTCCGGTCCTTTCCCAGCAACCCTCAAACCCCCACCTACCCTTCACTGCCCCAACCCGGGCCTCTAGAATCCCAGGAAAAGATGCATGAAGACTGAGGCTACTGGCTACAGAATTATCAGGAAACTGCTGTCAAATGATGCTCCTGTGCCTCTGGAGTCAGGTGATGGACTCACAGAAACAACAAAACAAAAACAGCTGCAGCATCAAATGTTCCCTGAGCACTGATCACGCGTCAGACGCCGCACTGGGAGCTTCACCCTGGACGCTGGGTGAGGGGCAGCTCCGGCCACACACTTTCTTAGGTGACTTAAGGGAACAACTTAACCTTCGGATCAATTCAATCTTGTGACCACTGCTTCTGTGAGTGTCAGGGGCTGACTGTGAGGAGAGTCACTTAAGTCTCTCCTTCCCCAAAGGCACGTGGAGAAACATCTCTTCACTGTCACCTCCCTAGGGAACAGAGCAGATGCACACCCACCGTGCTCGAAGGGGGAGGAGGCAGGGCTGTTCACAGCAAGGGGCCACAGCTCCCCTCTTCTTGTCTGGGCTTAGGCCACCATGTCTGTGGCCGCTTTATTGTGCTGGGGCAGCAAGTCCCTCAACGTCCCCGCGGGAGCCACGGCAGAACAACGTGGAGATGAGCTTCTCCTATCAGCCAAATCTGTGATCGGGGATTAGCAGGGAGCAGAGCCCATCTGCGGTTCCCCCTTAGACAGAGCTGAGGGCTCTGCCCTCGAGAACAGCCCAGAACAGCAGCCCGGCTGGAGCCATGCTCTGAGCTGCTGGGATGCTGTGTCCACCAGGGACTGGCCGCAGAAGCAGCAGGCCGCGCTCCAGGGCCACCCCCACTGGCACACGACGTGCTCCAGCGTCTACCTTCTTCCAGACCCGGCCTGTGACACCTGAAAAGATGCTTCCCTTCATCTCAGCTGCTCTTCCCTGACACCTCTTCTCGATTAAGCCTTGACCCTGACCTCCCTACAGTGAGAATCCTGCTAAGTCAGTTCAGTGAGAATCCGCCCACCCTTGATAACTAAATCCTTGGCCTGTCTTTAGCAAGAATCCACATAGAGCAGTCGAGCAAGAAATGACCTTTGACGTTTCCATCTACTGACCTCCCACCCTCCTCCTCGGCTACCAGGTCCTCGCCTGTCCCGGCTGCGTTCAGATTGGAGCCCAGTCTTGCTCCCCTGAGGGAACAGCCCTGAATAAGGTCTTTTCTACCATTTCAGCAAGCTTCAGAGTGATGTTTCAAGCCCCACATTTCTCTCCCTTTGCTACCCCATTTCCTGGCAAAGCTCATAGCAGAACTTCACAGGCCCCCTCAGACCCCCGCTGCCGGATTTCTCTTGAATTCACTGCGACTGAACCCAGTGTTTCTGTCTGTGCCGCCCTGCTGAGCTGGCCTCTGCCTAAGTCACCCCTGGACTCCACATCACCAGCTCCACCGGCCACTTATGTTTCTACCCACTTGTCTCTCAGCAGCACTGATGCGATGGGGCACTAGCGCCTTCGGTCATTTTATTCCCTAATTCCTAGGACATCTCCTCACCTGTGTCCTTCCTCCAGCTTCCTGTCTACCACGCATGTTGCTCATTCCCTGAATTCAAAGTGTTTGACTACCCATAGCTCTCTGCAGCCTCTCTTCTCTGCTTACCTCCTTGCCTTCGGAGATCTCGGACAGGCTATAAATACCAAGGATGTGCTGCCGACTCCCAAGATTTATGTCCTGACTTGTCCCAGAAGCTCTACTGACAACTCAATATCTGAATGGCGACATCGGAGGGACCTCAAGCTTTCTTTGCCTAAAACAAAACCGTGAAGCTCCGCCATCATCCCTTCCACACACACACACACACACAAAGAATACCAAAAACCAAAATAAAAACTACCATTTCCCCAGCCTTCCCCATTCACTCATTCATTCATTCAACAAATAGCCATTGAATAGCAAGTATGGGCAGGCACTGTTCTAGGTGCTGGGACCCTGCAGTAAATAAGAGACAAAAATTCCTTCTAGCAAATGGTAGTATCATGAACACAGGTCCTCAAACCAGAGGCCTGGAAACCATTATCAATTCTTACTTTCCCAGCATCAGTGGTTCTCAGCTGGGTGACCTCCCATCCACCACCCCTGCCCCAGGGGACGTCAGGCAGTTTGGGTTGGCATCCCAGGCTGGGGTGCAACTGGCTATGGGTGTACAGAGGTCAAGGATGCTGCTAGAATCCTACAGCACACAGGAGAGCCCCCACATGCCACAAATAAAGATCCAGCCCAAAATGTTGTAGTGCCTGGTTTGAGAAACCCAGTCCATCAACACAGGCCCCTGGTTGGGTTCCAGCGTAGACCCCAGCCTCACGACTGCCCTCCACGTCCGGGGCCTCCAGGCTGGTACACACGCCGCCCTCCCCTGTGGTGAGTGCAACAGATCACGTGGATATGGAGTTTTCTTTCTCCTCACTAGGTCCATCTCTTTGTTCTAAGGGGTTGTATTCTCCTTTTTCTGTAACCTAGGCAACTACCAGGGATCTGGCACTGCTTCATGCACTGTCACCATCACCACCACCGCCGCCGCCACCACCACCACCACCACCACGATCTTCACCACTCACTGAGTATTTATTCTAAGCCCTGTGCTGGGTACTTTACATACATCACCTCATATAATCCCCCACATCTCTGGGTGGGGGGCATTACTGCCTTAATTTTATAAAGTGTCCCATTCACTGAGAGATTAGCCCCCTAAACTCCAGAATCAGGCTGCCTGGCTTCATCCCTGTGTGTCTTCAAGGGTAAGTTATTAAACCTCGCTGTTCCATAGTCTCCTCACCTGCAAAAGGGGGCAGACATTAGTGCCCACTTCACAGAGTCATTATAAGGATTCCAAGAGATGGCCCATGGGAAGCAATTAGTGGCACTTGGTAAGTGGTGGGTACTCAAAAAAAATGTTAACCGGTCCATCAGCTAGTTTGAAAAACCAAGGAAAGTGGGTCTTACAGGGGTCATGACCTTTCTTAGAGCATATGGTAAGTGGCCCGCCCGTACCTCCCGCTGCCCCGCAGGTGCCTCCTGCTGGAATGAGAACACAGCGAGGGAATGACTCAGTGGGCACCCGGACTGATCACCCAGCTCCTCTGCAGCAAAGGACTCCGGGGAGGCAGGAGACTCCTTCTTGGTTTCTATAAAATGTTCTGGAAACCTGATCAAAGCCCTGATCTAGGCCCCATTGTTTTCACAACTTTGACCTTTCAGAAATCTGTTTTCCTCTCTAAGGCTGCATTCACCATTTTAGAGGAAAAGTGAGACAGAATTCCCCCTCCCTCCTCCCTGTTCTCCCAGACACCCCCCTAATCATCCCCTCCATCACCCTCCTGACCTCTCTACACCTGCTCTTGAACTCCTGGTCTCTGAGCCCGGCCGCACGAGGACGGAGATGCGGAGGCTGGGAGGTACTGGTGACATTTGCTCTGCTGTAAATTAGCTTGTCTGCAAGGCTGGAGAAATTACTCTGAAAGAAAGTCACCTAAAGTTCATTTCTGATTACAGTGACAGAAGCAGACATCGCCGGGGCCTTTGGCTGCTGAGAAAAAGAGAAAGAGCTGGCAGGTCCTCGGGCTGCACGTGGCCCATCTCTCTTCTCCCCACCCTCCAGGTACCTCATCCAGAGAGCAGGAGCCACCCTGACCTTCCCCCATGGACCTGCCCACCCCAAGGACCTGCCAGTTTAGCCTTATAAATGATTCTCTTGTTCCCTTGTCTCCAACCTCACCTGGCTCAGGATTGCATCACCTCCCACCTGGACTCTCATTATAGCCGAAGGGGTCTCTGCTTTCCTTCTTCTGAAATTATATCTCAATGTGCAAAACCAGAGCATTCTGTCAGAGAGCCAAGCGTGAATGCACCACTCCCTGGGCAGGAGCTTTTCACAGCAATGCACCATGGACCAGATTGTTCCAGGGACAGGTGTGAAAGGCCCTGAAGTTTTCCTAAGCAGCCTCCAAGCTCCCACAGTGCCCTACGGCCAGGAAGTACTGATGAACTCCTAACACGGATGGAGCAGCTGAAGCCCTGCTCCAGAAGTGCTTGCAAACCCAAACCTCCCCCACAGAGCACGCTGCACCTCTGGCCACGGGGGCCCCAGTTCATGCACACCTCCCCTGCAGTGCCCAGGGGGCCCTCCCTGGCAGCCCTTTCACGATGGATGAAGGCTTGTTCTGGGGCTCAGCTTGCAGCAACCACAGGCTGAAGAACTCTCCCCGGCTACCTGCAAATCAGCGTCCACAGGGGTAGGAGCCTGGGGTCTCGGCTACACCTCCAGCACTGAGGCTTGCTTCCCAGCGCCTGCCTCCCCGGCCGTCTGTTAACAGGCCCCAGCGCTGCGCGGTGTCCCCCATCTCAGGGAAAGCTGCCTGTCCATGGAGGGATGTGCGATGTCGCCTTACAAAATACCATATGCTGGAAGGAGGGGAAGATGTGCATTCAAGGTGGTGTCTCATGCGCCCGGGGAAGGAGAAACAATACACGTGCCTGGACAGGTCACCGCGCTCTGGCCAGCGGCACAGGCCTTCTGTGGGCATGGTGTGCCCAGGGTTCGGCACCACTCCTCTGCCCATCGCAGCTTCAGATGGATTGTGTCATGTCATTCAACTGGACAGGGGACTCACCTTGGAACAGAGGTCCCCTGGTGGCTCAGAGATAGTGGAGAGAGCCGATATTACACAGCATCCTTGCATGGTCCCCGCAGCTCCCCGGGGTCTCAGGCTGGCTGCAGAGCGGTCCCACAGAGCCACCTGCACCAGGTTCCTGGGCTGCATGACCACACTCTGCAGGCTGGGGGCCTGGCCAGCAGACATGCATTGTCTCACTGCTCTGGATGCTGGAAGTCTCAAGTCAAGGTGCCAGAAGATGCAGTTCCCCAGGAAAGGGTTCCTTTCTGGGCGTTCAGATGACTGTCTTCTCAGTGTGTCCTCACCTGGTGGGAAGAGAGAGATCTCTGAGCTTTCTGCTGTCTCTTCTTATAAGGACACAGTCCTATAGGATCAGAGCCCCACCCTCATGACCTCCTTTGGCCTTAATTACCTTTTCCTGGGCCCTGTCCCCTGATAGAGTTACGCTGGCGGCTAGGGCTTCACCATATGGGTTTGGGGGGATACAATTCAGTCCATGGCAAAGAAAAACACACCACCGGGATGGTGTTTTTGAACTAAAATGGAGCAGTCTGAGGGCAGACCCTGGGGATGCAGGGTGGGTGGCAGCCCTCAGTCCAGGACAGGAGTGGGAGGCATAGAGCAGCTCCACTTCCTAGTGGGAGAGAAAGAGAGAGAGCAGGGGGGGCCCAGGACCCCATTTAGGGGTGAAAGGAAGGCCAGGGTGCTAGAGCGCCAGGCTCACTCAGGACTGTCTGACTTGGGGCTTCTTGAAAAGACCCCGTGTCGGGCCCCTCACCGAGCAGAGTCATCACCCGGCCGACCAACAGACCTCACGATGACCGCGGCATTGGGCAGAGAAATCCTGTGGATGGTCCCGTGGAAAATGAAGTTGTTGGCAAAACACAATTACTTAAAAAGTAATGCTGCACCTGGGCAAAAGCAAGCCCCAAGATTAGTCTGGTCAAATGGAACAAGTAGATGAATCCAACCTGGGGAGTCATGGAAAGGAAGGCTCACGTCTGTCTATGGATGAGAGAGTGCCAAGTGCACTCCTGCAGCCAAGCGGGGCAGAGGGTCCCCCAACTGCAGCCAGCCCACAAGGTCCTCAGGGACAAGGCCATGGCCCTGACTCTGTCTGGGGTCTTGGAAGTCCCATCCATCCCTTCGACCTCGTGGGGTTCGTTAGGATAGGGCCTCCATGTGCTTTACTTTAAGTGTGCGCCAGAAAACAAATGTGGTCGATCCTGTTGGTCTACCATTTTTCCAACATTTATTGAGCATTTTTTAAGTCAGAGACTTCCTGGGGGTGGATAAAGGAGGGAATAAGACCCTGCCACAGCCCGTCCCCCAATCCTGCTCTCCCCCAGTTCCTGGGCCCAAACTTCACCACCTGCACTGCTGAATGAATGAGTGACAGGAGGGAGGGAGTGGAGAGGTGGGATGCTCCCAATTCGGGCATGGGCAGTAAATGCAAGGGTCAGTGGCAGGAGGAAGCCCACGTGCTCCCAGGGTGCAAGGGTCAGAGCAGCTTGACGGAGGTGAGTGTGGGTGGACAGAGCCACGGGGGCAGGCCGGGACTGGGCACGCAGGCTGCAGAACCACTCAGGTGCCAGCTTGGCCCCTGGGACCACACGCAAGCTCAGGCTCTGACTCAGCAGGGCTTGGGGCCTGAGAATCTGCATTTCTCCTAAGCCCCGGAGTTGCCAGCACTTCTGGCCCTGGTAACCGCGCTGTAGATGGTGGTGAGGGGTTTGAGCTGCTCTAAGAGCTGCTGGGGGAGGAAAAGCAGGTGGAGAAGGTGGGGGAGATGGGACGTGATCCAGAGGATGGGAGATCTGCAGCCCTTGGTGATGTGGGAAACTCTGCAAAATGCCTTGGGCCAAAACCGTGGGGGATGGGGCGGCGAGCAGACGCACCAGCCGCGCCTTTCACCTCCTGCCCAGACTGGCCAGGAGGAAGTCTCAGGAACATCCTTCCGTTTAGGTCTGCAGGCTGGGAGGAGACTCACTAGCCCCTCCGGCCTCTTCCGCCCTTGTCTGATCCCGTTCCTGAGACCAGGGACCCTCCGCTAATCCCGGAGGTCTGGCCTCGTCCCCGTGGGCCCTCTGCTCCGTGTAAGGACAGACTCTGACCCTGAGAATTAGAAGCTTTTACTGTCCTCTAAACCTCCGCATTTCAGTTCGTCCTTGGACAGACGCGAACAGCCGGAGGTGGATGAGGAGCCTCACAGGCTGTCGCCCCAGAATTGCTTCCTTCTCTGCACCGACTGCACTCACACACCGCGCTTTCTCCTTACAGCGTTCCCATTAGAACAAGGGCCTTGTCTAATTACCAAATGCACAATACTATTTTAATGATAATTATAGGCTTTCTGGGACCCAGCAAATCTCACACTCCAGGAGAGGTGGGCGCTGTTCAAATGCTCCAGGGGAGGCAGGAGCAGGGAGCAGCTGCCCCCCCAGATGCCTCCCTGCCTGCCTGGGATAAATTGTACCAGGATCCCCCACAACATGAACTGTAATTTATGATCGTGTCATTTAATCTACATGAAAAATTCTGTTTAAAGCAAAGCCCAAGCCCAGCACGGTCTGCAGGTCCTGCCCTGTCTGTGACCTCGACGGCGGTGGGGCTCACCAGCAGCGGGAGTCTAGACAGGTAAGGGGCGAGATCCAAACAGCTCTTTCAGAAGCAGCTTCTTGAGGCAAAGTGTGTGACCTGGAGTTGACCAGTCAATGTCTCTGAGCCTCCTCAGGCCCATTTCCAGATGAAGTGATAAATACATCCCAGACACACTCAGAATTTAGCAAACATGCAACTGGATAAAGAATATGAAACACACTCAAGGAAAATAACAGCACGTCCTTTATAGGGGATTGTGGAAAACTAGTGCCACCCCATTGGTTCTCCGGGCTGCTGCCCCACAATGCCGCAGACTGGGGGCCTAACCGGCCGCTGATGGCCCAGCTCTGGAGGGCGGAAGTCCCAGCTGACGGTGTTAGAGCCGTGCTCCCTCGGGGAGCCCGCGCAGAAGTCCTCCTGCCTCTCCCAGCTTCTGGGGGAGCCAGCAATTCTGCACTCGTCGCTGGATGGTCCCCGTCTCTACCCATCTTCACGCGGCCTCCTCTCCGTCTGCTGCGTCTCCTCTCACAGGGACATCGGTCACTGGATTAGAGCCCCTGTAATCCAGTGTGACCTCATCTGAGGTACATCTGCAAAGGATGAATTTACAAATAAAGTCACATTCTGATGTTCCCAGATGTGGATCTTTTTTAGTTTGAGGGGACTTGGGGGGTCACTATTCCGCCGAGCACAGTTACTTTCTGTAAAGAGACCCTGGCACTTAGTAGGAGCTCTGAAAGTATTGGGCATTATTATGCTTAAAGTAACTACACAAGTGCAAGCTGACTCTGTGATTCTTTTTCTTAGTCATCCAAACTGCTGATTATTTCCTTGCTGGCGCTCTACTGAAGTCCAGGGGAACCCACGCATGGCGCTCCCCACAGGAGGCAAGCAGGGGTCGGCACTGCAATGGCCCCTCTGTCCCGAGAGGATCAGGTCAGCGATACCATGTCCTGCTCTCCATACTGGCTGTCCTCACCTCTGTGCTGCGGCTGCACAACCATTCCGGGGGGGCCCTGCATCATGACGTAGACTCTCCCACAGAGAAAAGACAAAAGGCAGCTTTCCCGAACCCTAACCTCAGTCCCCCCACGGCTTTCACAGATCACAATAATAGGATTTCACACATATTAGATTCACTATTATTTCCACATCCCAGCAATCATGGACACACACACCCTGGGCTCCTCACTACCTGTCATGTGGTGATTCAATATGATTTACCCATAAAAGCCCAGACCCAGACCCCCCGCCTAACTACATCTCATTACATTTGGCAGACGCTGAAGAAAATGCCATGTGTTGGCTGTGCAGTTTGGGAGCCCAGAATAATCTGGGCGTGTGATCTTCTGAGTGGCGGGTGCTTGCAGCATGTGGTGCTAGAAGTGGGTTTTACCCTATAATTTTCAGAGCTACCAAATTTTTCCAAGTGAGTAAAATTCTGGCGTGAGGAATCAGGCGCCTCCATTGCCAGGAGTGCAAGGAGAAGTCCGTTCACAGCGCTCGGGCGCGTCCCACTTCCTGCCTAACGAACAACCCCAACGCCTCACTCCTCGGCAGCCGTAACACAGTAAGTGCGAATACAGGTATCAGCAATTCATCTTGGAGGTCTTACTGAGGAGTATTTTACCACTGGCACCAGGTTTCAGAAGGCTCCTGATTAAAGGTGAAACCTGCGTGAATGGGTGCCCTTTGGGTCTTTCTGAAATGAAGGAGAGATTTTTTTTCCTGCTACTTGCCAGCAAAATCTAAATGGAGTGCTGTGTGTAAATTGGTGCACAATAAACATTTAAAAGGATAACTCATGTTTTAAAATGCTGTGAAAATCATGAAAATACAGCCCCGTCTTGGTTTCAGAGCTGGTTCCCCTTCAGAAATGTGTACATCTTTTTCCTAAGGTATAAGGTCTTTTGTTCCTAAGCAAGAAGTGTGTCTGAACAAAGGGAATATGTGCCCTGCACTCCTAGGGGCTGAAAGGACACCCAGGTGGACCCTTGGGCACCACTGACCCACACATTGTATGTGTTCCATAAATATCCATTCATTTTGGAGGCCCTCCTCCTGGACTGGACGAGAGACACCCAGCATGTGAACAGAGCAGCCTCTGCTACATGGTAGCAGAGGGATTTGTCTGATTCTCCATCCATGCTGCCATCACCCTGTCTCTGTTCAGACTCTTAGAACAGCCCATGACCACGTATTCTGATCTCTTGTGTCACCCCTAAAGTACAGCTGGGATCTTTCCCCCTCTTCTTCTCAGCCACCTCTCACACCTCCCTGTTATCTCTAGACCAACCACTGGCATGAGCTCCCCCTGTCCCCAAGGACACCAGGATCAAACATGCCTGTCTCTGTGCCTCTCCTGAGCAAATCCCTCCACCTGGCATGTCCTCCAACCCTGTTCTCTATTTACATATTCATTCCTTCAACTAGTATTTCTTGAAAGGCAACTATTCCCCCCAGGTGCTGTCCAAGGTGCTAGGCATAGAACAGCACATAAATAAGTAAGAACCCCAGACCTTATGGAGCTCTCAAAAACAGTCTCTCCATCCTGGTCAAGCTTCAACCCAGAGGCTTCTCTTGGCCCAGGCTGGCTGTGCTCAGGGCCCCAAAGGTGCCCACCTTCTCTTTCTCCCCATGTGCCGTTTGTCCATGCCACACACACACACACACACACACAGGTCTCCCGTCTGGACCCAGAGCTCTGGCAGGAGAGGATCTGGTCCTGCTCATCTTGGTATCCCCCAACTGCTTAGACTAGAGATGCAGACCTACTGGGAGTCTGATCAGCATGTTTTGAATGCACGTTGGTCCACTGGGAGTCTGATCAGCATGTTTTGAATGCACGTTGGTCCACTGGGAGTCTGATCAGCATGTTTTGAATGCACGTTGGTCCGTGACTGGCTCCATGCTCACCAAGCTCAAGTGAGCCCTGGAGAAATGGAACATAAGACAGAGAAATGATTATAGACTCAGGCAGTGACTGGATGGGAGCGGGACCAACCAGGAGCAGAGGGACAGTGCAGTTGGCTGATCAGAGCAGGGAGCCCAGGATCCCAGGACTGGATGCCCGTGAAGATTCTCTCTGGCCAGACAACTTCCCCACCCTGCCTGCCTTTTCTGACTGTCCCCACACCATGCCCACAAAGCCTGGGGCTTCTCTTCTCCTCTCCTCTGCTCCCCTCTCCCTCTCTCCCTCTCTCCTTTCCTTCTCAAGGAGGAGGGGCAGGCCGGGTGGGCCTCCCTGGGCAGACGCTGGGAAGCCGGGCCCTCGGTGGCTGGCAGCCCTGGCTCTCCATCCCGTCCACCCACTTCATGCCTGACGCTCTGCCTAGACAGACGCTGCTTGGCACCTCCCTTCAGCCCCAAGGCCAGGGCATCCGTGCCTCTGCACTCACCCTGGGCCCTCCTCCTGCAGCGCCCCATGCCAGGCAGGGCTGCTGCTGCGGCCCTCATGTGCACTTCCCCTTCTCCTGCAACTTACCATTCTGGTCCCTCCATCTGAGGCTTGCTGAAAAGCTGCAACATCTTACAGATGAGGCACAAAGAGGCTGGAGGGACTCTTTCCATGGAAGGATGGGGGGCATTTGGAGTGGACACCACCCTGGGTGGCCTTTGGTGGCTCTGGCTTCCTATGGAGCACG
This sequence comes from Manis javanica, assembly GCF_040802235.1. Taxonomy (NCBI): domain Eukaryota; kingdom Metazoa; phylum Chordata; class Mammalia; order Pholidota; family Manidae; genus Manis; species Manis javanica. The sequence goes on along the minus strand of NC_133159.1, from coordinate 3,054,498 downwards.
TGGCTGTGAGAGTGTGCAGGGCCCCTTTGGGCTGGGGGAAGCCGATGCAGGCAGCGGGCAGACCCCTCGGGGTGCAGGGGTGGGCAAGGACTCCTTGCCAGGGCTGTGGGGTCAGGTGGCCCAGGCAGATGGAAGCCGAGACCCCAAGGGGGAAACTGAGGTAACAGAGGCCCCAGGTCCTCTTCCCAAAGACAATGAGGCCCTTTGAGCAAGAGGAAGATCCGGCCCATCCCGAAGGGTTGGGGTGCCAGACAAAGGCACCCCTCTCACAGGCAGCTCGATCCCCGCAGTGCCAGACAGTCCCCTTTGCCACAGTTTGGGTGGACCCCACGCTGCCCCTTTTGGCTCTGCAAGAAGGCAAATTGTCTTGAATTCAGGTCCAAAGCACATATTGAGCCTCGTGGAAAAGCCTGAGCCGCAGTTCCAGAGGCCTGCACACCTCCCAGAGGAGAGGGAGCCCCCCCACCACGGGCGGGCGGTGACTCTGGAGGAGCCCAGCACCCTAAGTAAGGTAAGGTGAGGGACAGGCAGGGGCCCCTGTGCCCCACGGTGTGGGGGCGGATGGGTCCGGGGGCTTCTGCTGGGCGAGAGATGGCCCCCAGGCCCTGTGAGCCCTTTGCCCGCACTCCTGCTGGGCACCCGCCCACGACAGGCCCTCGGCCCACACCTGGTGGGCATCCACGCTGGGCGGCTCCATGCCCCTCGCATATGAGCCTCGGGCCACATGGCTGTTTCCTCTGTCAGCTCCTCAAAGTCCTGCCCAGCCCTGCCCTCCTTCCTGACCTGCAGGAGGAAGGGATGCCCCCCTGCAGCCAGGCAGCCCTTGCTCTGGGCACGGCCTGGGGGTACAGTTGTCCAAGTGTGGGTTCTTGTCCTTACAAAACCCCGGAAGTGACCCCTTCCTGAGCAAACCACCTCACAGAGCAGTTTTGTTTAGGATGTTTCAGAAGGATCCTGCACCTTCTGATCAGATTTTATTTCTAAATCTAACTCAGCACAGCATGAACATGCCCCTTGCCAAGACCTTCAAATGGCAATGAGACAAGTGTTCCCTTCGTCTGGCTGAGGGACGGGGCTGGCACAGCGCGTTCTGCTCAGACTTTGTGCCTCAGAGGTCCCCGCCTGCCTCCTCCCCGCCAGCCTGGCCTCCTGACTCGCGCGCCCTGGGACGCATGGCACTGGGGACAGGTAGAGACCCCTGGTTGAGACCAGGAACTGTTCAAATCCCAGCTCTGCCCCTCCCGGGCTCTGGGACTGGGGACCAGTCATTGCATTTTGCTGAGCCTGTCCACCTGGCAGGTGTCGGATGGTTGAAAGAATTACGTGGGGTGACGGGTGGGAGGCTTCTGGCCCAGCACTGTCCACGGCCATGACGGAGGTGCCGGCTCACAGGGCCCTCACTGCACTCTGCTGTCATCAAACAATATGACATGGGAGTGTAAGAGCAACCCCTCGGGGTGCACACCATAGGAGAGGCCAAGGCCCCTGGATGTGTGCCCTCAGGCCAGACACACAGCCGTGTGGACCTCACAGGTTTGCTGGAAGGATTTAATGATATAATAAATAAAGTGCTTCATGTAGTTCCCAGATTACAACAAGGTCTCTATAAATATCAACTGTTAGGAATAGCCAATATCTATAGACTGCGTTGGGCAGCAAACACAGTTCTGAGCATCTGTGGACCCGCAGAATCCCATGCCTGCCCAAAAGGTAGCATCCATGTTTCAATGGGGGGAAACCAGGCACAGAGATGTGAAGTCATTGCCCAGATACCCAGAGTCAACAGCGTGCTGGTCGGCCTCGCAGTCTGCCCTCTAAGGCACGGATGGGCCGACTTTCACACCAGTGCTATTTCCAGCATCGGGAGGGGACTCTGAATTCCTTGGGGAAAGGGACAGTGCCTTCTTTCCCCACCTCCATGGACTAGGCGTGCAACAGAGCCTAGGGAGTGAGGCCGCTGGTGGAAATCCAGAGATGGGCCTTCACCCAGCCCATAGGTTCTCCATCCCGACACACGTGCAAATAGGTGGGTTTGCAGTGAGCCCTCCCTGCTGCAGCAGAGCCCGAAACAAGTCCAGACACGATGGCACAGGGCCGTTACGTCACGTGCAGGTGCAAGAACAAAGCATCCACATATCCCTGTGCAAAGGGGGCTTGTGCCGAGCCCTTTTCCATTGGTCTGGTGACCCCAGCCCAGCGTGGGGTCCTCCTGCCCCCCGAGGCACTAGAGTCTGTAGACACGGACACCTCCCCAACCTTCTCCTCACATCTGCCCCAAATTCTGAGACATTTCAGGGCAGACAGACACCCCATGCCAGCTTCCGAGGTGCCTGCCTGCCCAGTGACACCACAGCAAGTCCTCGTGGCCCTCCAGTAGCAAACCTCAGCTCCATGACATCCTCTTGGAGACGCTGAAGGACTCAGTGCCTGGGAGCAGAGCCCCTGCCCTCCTCTGTGCTGGCTTCCACCGGATGTCTGTGCTAACTGCAGGGCCAGCGTGTGCAGCTGCTGGTGAGAAAGGAAGGCCCCAGCCTCTACAGGCACATGTACACACACACACACATGTGCACATGCACACATGTAGAGATGTTGTGCACCAGAGCAGGCATGTACACACATGGCACTCTACGAGCACATGTATGCATGTGTACACAAATGCACTCGTATACTCGTATACATGTGCACATGTGTGTATACACAGAAAGGTGTCTGGTGTGCTTACAGCACATGTGCATGCTTATATGTCCACATGCACACATGACCGTCTACATGCACATACATGTACATGTACATGTGCAATGGGTGTGCCTGTTCACATACAAAACATGTGTGCACTCCCATGTACACACACATCCATGTACATGCACCACACATGCACATGCACACACGTGCAGAAGACTTCTGGAGCAGATTCTCCCTCAGCTGTCAAAGGCACCAATCCCACCAACACTGTGACCTTGGGCTCCAGAACTGGGAGACAGTGAATTCCTGTTGTTCTGTCACCCAGTCTGTGGTCCTTCATTAAGTCTGCCCTCGAATCCAGTGCCCTGATGTTGGAAGCCACGTAGGGGGGAAGCAGAGGCCCCATCAGCCTGGGTCCCTGAGTGACTATGTGGAGCAGATGAGCCTGCTAGCTCCTTCCTGTTGGGGTTTCTTAACCCCCTGGGATTCTAGGGTTTTCAAGGCAGCCATTGGGTGGCACCACCTTACACCACAGAAAGTGGGGAGGAACAGGACTCAGTTCTCCCCGTGGGGCTGACCAGCACTGAAAGCTGATGATAGAGGCAAAGCTGGGCCTGGCCTGGCCCCACCTCCCTGGGCAGAGCTGCTGTGCATGACCTGTCCCAGCTCCACTCACGCTCTGAGCACACAACTGCCTTGCAGACCACCCTTTTCGCTTTCTGGGCTTCATGTAGTGGAAGGACTGTTCCACCAGGGGAATGTGGGCATTCCTGCCCTGTCACACGTGGGTGCCGACAGACAGGCCAGAACCTGGCTCTGTCTCTGAGCTCTGATTTCCTTGTCCAGGAGCAGAAGGCAGCTGTGGCCCATGACAGAGCCGGGTCTCTGCCCCCTGCCATGCCCACCCTGCCCAGCCCACCCTGCCCTTCCCTGCCCTACTGTCGGGGCTGGGCCCCTGAAGGTATGTGTCTGCTCCACTAGCCACTCCTAGAAGCTCTGACCCCACACAGTCAGGCCCAGGATGAGTGGTCACCTGCCCATCTGCTCCCCTCCTGGTGCCACAGGGCCACTCCTCCCCCAGTAGGACTCAGACCCAGTGTGTGATTTTCAGCATTGCAGACCCATCCCCACGGCTCCTCAGAAGAACCCTGAGCCTGCCGGGCAGCGCCCCTGCCACAGGCTGAGTCTGCGGCATGATTTCAGTCCCTGGTAGGCAAACATGGCAAAGAAGACAGCTGCTCTCTTTGCCAGCCCAGGGTTTACCGGCCCTTCAAGACGGCCCGGTCGGCTCACCCAGCCTTCCCTGGGGGCTTGCCCTGCCCCTACTCCCTCTCTAAGTCAGAGAAGCCATCCTCACCCATCCCCTCCTGACCCTCCTCTTGACCCCCACCTGGCCCCTGCCCCAGCCAACAAACACAGTGCTTCCTGCCACCCTGCAAGCTGGGCCAGGGCCGTGCACTCCAGGTGGAATGCATGGGGGAAGCGGCCTCCCGGGGCAGGCTGTCAGCAGAGAGGAGAGTGAGTCATGGAGAGAGGTGGACTTGGCCCAGGATTCGACCCCAAATCCAGCCACCCTGCCCATTAAGGCCCTCTGCACATCAGTACCTCCCCTTTCTGGCCTCAGCCAGTCTGAGTCATGTGTGGGTCCACAGCAGCCGGGAGGGCATAACATGGGAACGCCGAGAGGCCACCCCAGCAGGCAACAGCCAGGGCAGCCCACATGCCCGGGGCTGGGCATCCTCGCTAGGTACTCCGCCTTTGCTGTCCCCCAGCTGGAGGGTGATGCACCCCCTCACCCAGAACCTTCCGCCTCTCCACCAAGGCTGCAGCTGTTCCTGCTCATCCTGGCGTAGCTGCTCATTTGTGTCCATCGTGTCTTGACTTCCAGGCCCCGCCACTGCCTTCCCGGTCTGGCCCCCCACTTCCCCAACTATTCTGGGTGGGGTGTGGGCCCGGTTGTGACTCCAGCCCTTCCAGCTGACGCAGACCGCTAGACCAGCCAAGGGACACCCATGCACTTGCCACGAAAACAGTGTTCTAGAAAAAGAGGCAGTGACGGCCCCCTCAGACCTGGGACAGGACTAAGCAGAGAGCAGAGACGGTCCAGAGACCCTCCAGCTCACCCCACCTCCCGGTGGGTCCAGCCTGAGGCTCTGCAGGATGTGAGTCCACCCCAGAGGAGGCACCTGGCCCCAGCCCCACCCAAGCTCGGAGACCCCAAGGCCTTCTGGGCACCTCATGTGCGCGTCCTGACCACACAGCCTCCCAGGACTTCTGGCATCCCCACACCCCACTCTGCTCTGGGTCACCGCAGCCTCATGAATGTCCTTCCTGCTTCCCCTCTGACCCCCATGTCCTAAGGTGAACAGTGCCCCCCAAATATACATCCACCCAAGACTCACTATGTGCCCTTATTTGGACATAGGGTCACGGCAGAAGTAATTCGTTAAGATGAGGTGCCACTGGATTAGGGTGGGCCTACCCCAAGGACTAGTGTCCTTGTAAGAAGAGGAGGGACACAGAGAGACAGAGAAGCTGACCACACGAGGACGGAGGCTGGGCTGGTGGGTCTACGGCCCAAGGAGAACCGAGAACCACCAGCAGCAGTGGAGAGGGGTGGGCACAGGCCCCCGCTCACCTCCGGGGGCACTAACCCTGCCACACCATCATCCGACCCTCTGGGCTCCAGAACCGCCAGGGGACACATTTCTGTTGTGAGGCCCCAGGCTGTGCTGATCTGATACAGCGGCCGCCGGGAGTGACACGCTGACCCGGAGTTGCCATCCCACCAGCAGCGCGCCTGGCTCTGGCCCCTCAGAGCAGGGGACCCCTCATCCCTGTGGCCGCCCTCTCTCGGGGGACCACCGCTCAGGCCAGGGCGGCGCCAAGGAGCCCCCAGCCCTCCACGGTCTCACGGCCGCTGCTCGGTGTCAGTCCCTGGCTGCACCCGCAGCTCAGCCCATCAAACAGCCATCGGGTAATGACTATCATTATGTGGCTGTGATGTCGCTGGGCCGGTGATTTGTCATTGTTAACACTTATGGGGCGTCCGGCCCATGTGCCGAAAATGATGGTAATAAAAATAGGAAAGCTCCCCTCGGGTGGTCAAGCCCCGGGAAGGTTTCGGAAAGGAGAAAGCACACAGGGGGAGCATCAGAGGGGCGTGGGGATCTGATCAGCGAGGGTGGGCCGTGGTCTGAGCCCCTTCCAATAAGCCCCCCTGAAAACGGAAACGACCGATGCTGGTTGACAGGCTTCCTTAGACACCTGGACGGGCTGTGCAGGCGGGGTTTCCTGCCTCAGGTCAGCAGGTCGAGGGCACAGGGGACACCCTGGGGGCGTGAGCCATGAAAATGTGGTCTAAAGAACCAGATTCCCCTCCATGAGCCTCACTGGGCCCCGAGCAGATGCCCCCAGGTGAAGAGGGAACATGCTCCTCTGAGTGTCTTAGGTCAGGCCTCTACACAAGGAGGCACCTGCTGACTGGGCACTGGGGTGGCCCTCGGCGTTCACGTTTGGGGTCACTGTCACAGAGCAGGGGAAGTTCCAGATTCTCATGACTGCAGTGGATAGAGACCCTCAGCTCCTTCCTCCTCCCTGCTGCCTCCCCCTCATCCCAATCAGGGTCTCGAACACGGCCCCCTGTGGGACCAAAAGGGGGACCCCAAGTTCGCAAAGCCTTGGTGCCTGCAAATTCAGAGGCGGCCCCAACCCTCAGATGCAGAGGTGTCAGGCCATCCTCCCAGCATGCATCAGCACAAAGCTGGTGTCAGATAAAAACGCGCTCTGAGCGTAGGTAGGGAGAGACTGGACTCCACAGGATTACAGCAAGACAGGTAACAAAGCTTCACAAGCAGGGGATGCATTCCTCCTGACCGGTGGGGACAGAACTGTTGGGCTGAGCATTAACGAGGAGAAGGATGGGCATTTGGAGGTCTGCGTCTGGCTTCATCCTCAGCACCCACGGGGCAGGTGAGTCTCATCCGGTCCTGGAGGGAGGGGCCTGTCTGTGAGCCTCTCCAGGGGCACAAAGTGGGGGTCGGGGACTTTGACAGTCACTCTTTACAGTGACCACTGGGCCTGGGAAAAGCTCACCCTCGATCCTGGCCTGACGAGGATGCTTCCCTGCTCTGAGCTCAGATTCAGCAGTTCTCTGTGTCCCAATAAACAGTCAGAGCTATCTTTGCAAGCATGGTATATACTGCCGTGCACTGCCATCCCCATCACCCCATGCCCCTTGTCCCCCGCTGCACCCCCGTGTCCCTCCTCCAGCCCACCCTACAGAGGACAGCCACCCAAGCCCCTCAGTGGTGCTGGTGGCCCTCACCAGGGCTTCCTTATCACCTAGTCCCCACAGAAAAGTGGTCCCACTGGGTTTTCCAGTCGTATGTAGTGGATTCGTCCGGCATGCCCACCCGCTGACCTCCTGACCCTCCCCCACAGCCTGGCCTGGCAGCCCTGGGGGCTCCACCTCATCCAATGCCGGCCATCGCTTTCTGCACTTCTGAGAGGCGTCCCAGCAGCATTTAGAGGCGCTTCCCAGGGCCCCTGCAGGGTGTGAGGCCCCAACTCGTGAGCCCCCACACTGACACGCTCCCATGTACTCTGCACCGTCTCCTTTCTGCTCCAGCCCCTGGCCCACCCCACAGGACCCAGCCCTGGGCCCCTCCCAGTCCCGCTGGTGGCTGCCAGCTGGGTCCTTGGCCCCCAGGGGCATTCACACTCTTCGTCTTGCTGCGATTTGAGGCCCAGGCGTTAAGCCTGGTGGCAGGAGAGCACGTGGGGGGCTCTGAGGGGCCAGTGTTGCAAGGCACGTGCTCCTGAACAACTTCAGCAAAATCTTCAAGCAGAGCGGGGGCCCCATGTCCCAAGGAGGGGCACCCCTGCCACGGGGTTCAGGGACCTGGGGCTTCCAGGTGCTCAGCTGTACCTCCCAGACCTCCCACCCTTCTTGGGGTCCTCCTGCTTCCCCATGGGGCCCTGACTAAAGCAGAGGAGGGTGCAGTGCAGCCCCCCAAGAAGTTACTCCCCACCGCTGGGTCCTGAGCCGAGCCTGCCGGCAGGTTCCCAGAAACAGAGCCTGAGGTGGGACTCAGGGGCGGGGACTGGAGACCAGCCCTCAGGACTGGGCAGCGAGGAGAGGAGGAGGGGGGAGGGGATGGGCAAGAAGTAGCCCTGGCTGCAGCAGCCTGGGTCGCCCCCTGCCTGCCACGGCTGAGGGCTGTGTCCCCCCACCCCAGGATGGGGCGTGACCTGCGGGACAGGCGATCCGCAGCAGGGCAAGGTGGCTCCACCCTCCCCACAAAAACAATTCTCTGGAGCGGAGGACAGCTCAGGGTTGGGGTACCAGCCTGAGGGGGCCCGAACAGCATCTCCCACAGAAACAAATGCCTTTCTGCCCGCTTATCACAGGACCATCAGGGAGCCGCGGTCACCCACCAACCGCAGGGCGTGCCCGGCCTTGTCTCACGGCAAGACCAGGTGCCTGTCCCAGCCCAGAGCAGGGCAATGAACCCCATGTCTGGTGCGGAACCGTGTCACTTTCCACGAAGGGCCATCAAGACAGATCCGCAGAGGCCGGCCGGGTACCAGCTGGCGGATAAGGGACAGTAACACACAGGATTGATATGTTTAATCTCACGGCAGGCCCTTCACAGCAGGCAGGATGCGGTTCCATTTATCAGGATTAGACAGCTCCTCGGCAGATGAGCTGCCCAATCCGGCCTTTCTTCACTGGAGGGCTGTGGTATTAAGTGCGGGTCTGCCACGGAGAGCTCTCGGGAGGAAAACACGAGCCCCGGTCAGCGGCCTCCTGGGACCACAGCCCAGCACTCCCCGTGCCCTCCAGCTGCCTGCCCAGCCCCCGGCCGGCCCCTGCCCCTTCCCACAGTCGGCTTAACCAAGTGTTTTGAGAAGTAAAGAAAGTCACTCCTGGACTTCACCCTCTGGCCAGGGCATCTGCACGGGGACCCCTGGCCCTCGCACTGCACCGTCTAGATAAACTTGTCGGCAGGAGATTTTATTCTTGGGGACATGGATTTGAGGATGAGATCAGGATCTGGCAGCAATGCGAGGACATAGCCATGTCTATGTGGGGGGCATCAAGGGTGGCCAAAGGGGTCCACATTATCTCCAGAGGCATCTGCCATCCCACGGCCGTGTGCCAGGGTCACTGAGGGTAGAGCCCAGGAGTCTGCATTTTAAACAAGTCCCCGAGATGCCGCTGCCCGGAGTCCGAGAGCCGCTGGCCTGACAGGGTGGACAGGGAGGGCAGGAAGCAGGGGCATATGCACCCCCTTTGACCCCAAGCTTACCTGTTCAGTGAAGGCACCAAAGCAGTTTCTGGACACACATCCTGCACAGCTCACCCTTGCACAGCCACTCGGCCGCGTGTCGGGGACCACGCTGCGGTGGGGCTCAGCCCCCAAAGCTGCCTGCTGGGGCTCCAGACAGAGCGAACCCACAGACATGTTTGCCACTCCAGGGAGAAGCCACCAGCCCTGGGGATGGGGAGGGACCTCCTGGGTGCTTCCAGATCCCCTCCTGGGGCTTTGGGTCAGCCAAACAGGACAGCCACTGCCTAAGCCACAGAAGGCAGAGGATGGAACCAGGAAGCCAAGCGCGCTATTTTACATGAAGATTCTGCTAGACCGTCGCGGTGACCCGATGGGGCGGGTGCTGCCAGCTGCTCCGCGGGGAGGTCAGTTTGCTGAGTGAAGAAAAGCTCAGTTAGGTCCCCTTGCCTCGGGGCATGGCTGCTAAGTGAAGGACCCTGGTAGGAGACATTCCAGCACTGAAGCCCAGCACAGCACCTGGCACACAGGACTGGAAAAGAACTAGTTAGGTTGATCCCCACCAGCCTCGAAGTCCACCCTGTGACCTCCTGCTGCCCTGTCCCACTGACCACCTCCACCCTGCGCGTGGCCCAGTGTCAGCGCTGGGGCTGCACAAGCCCAGCAAACACAGCCCCTCCCACAGAGCGCAGTGGGGGGGTCTCCTTCCCTCCGCCCCCAGGCCCTGCTTCAAGGACAATCCTCTGATGTCCACTAGCTCCTGCCTCCACATCCGCCCCTGGTGGGCCCACTCTCACGGAGCCCCTCCTCTGGGCCCCAAATCCCCCATTCCCAAAGATGACCTGGGACCCACTGTGCTAGCTTCCCGCAACTGCTGTGGCAAAGGTGATAAAGCCGGTGGCTTCAAATAGCCGACACACATCCCCTCACAGCCCAGGAGGCCAGAAGTCTGAAGTCAGCATGTGGGCAGGCGGGCTCCTCCTGGCAGCCGGCCGGCCGAGGGAGGGCCATCCCAGGCGGTCCCGCCAGCCCTGGCTTGCAGACACGTCATCCCAGTATGCTCCCTCCCCTCCGGGTGCCCCTGTCTCTCCTACAAGGACACTGTCATCGGATTTGGGGACCGTGCTGATCCTGTATGGCCTCATCTCCAAACTTCCCCTAATCACATCTGCAGACACTCTGTTTGCAAATAAGGTCTGAGGTTCCAGGTGGACATGAGCTTGGGGGGACACTGCTCACCCCACCGCAGCCACTCTCTCAACCAGGGCTCCCCAGAGAAGCAGAAAATGTAGAGACAGGACATATATATGGAAAGAGAGGGAGAGAATGAGATTTATCAGGAGGAACTCGCCTGTGGCCCACAGAGGCTGAGAAGTTCCACACTCTGCGGCTGCAAACCAGAGCACCGGGAGAGCTGGCGATGGAGGGTCCAGCCCAGACCTGCCGGGAGAGCTGGCGATGGAGGGTCCAGCCCGGACCTGCAGGGAGAGCTGGCAATGGAGGGTCCAGCCCGGACCTGCAGGGAGAGCTGGCAATGGGGCTTCCAGCCTGGACCCACGGGCCTGAGAATCAGGGGCAGTGAGGGCGGGTCGGAAGACCAGTGTCCCCGCTCGGCAGTCAGCAGGTGGGTGAATTCGCCCTCCCCCACCTTTGTTCTGCTCAGACCCAGAGGACTGGACGAGGCTCACCCACAGTGTGGAAGGCCCCTGCTTTACTGAGTCTGCAGGTTCAACGGCTGATCTCCTTTGGAAACAGCCTCATACACACACCAGAACACTGTTTAGCCAGTCAGGTTGACACAGGAGTCCGCCCATCATGCCAGCTGACAGCGAAGGCCCTGGTCTGGGGTCCTGGCAGCGGCCCCTCCCGCCACCCCTCTGGGGCTGCTGGGCAGCGGCTTGGCTCCACCTGCCCCACCGTCTCCCCATCCCCTTTCCTCCTCCCCTTCCACCTGCTCCCCTGACCTCTGCCCCCACTTCCTGACAGATGCCAACTCCCTGGGCAGCCTCACCCCTATGCCCTGGCCCCGTGTCCCCTCCCAGACAGGCCCCTCACCCACACCCTCTACCTGTCATACCCAGGGCACCCCAACCTGAGCCCCGCCTTTGCCCGCTGCCCTCCCCAAGCATGTCACACGGACCCCAGAGCCTCTGTGGAAGGGAATTGGGCCCATTTCCATCCCCACCTCAGCTGCAGCCAGCCTAGAGCCCTTCGTGCAGAGATGGGGTGCTGCACTGGGTTTCGGGGTGGGGGAGGAGGGAGGAGACGGTGCAGCATGGCCCACGGGAGCCATGGTCCTCTCTCTGCATGGGCCTGACGGAGGAACTGGGATTAACAGAATGAAAGCTAGGAGGGGCCTCATGGCCCCAACCCAGACTCCCTGGGGTCCGCACTGCTGCCTCACAGCCTGCAGGATGCTGTGCTGGAGGAAGAGCAGGCGTCCCCTGAGGCTGGGGTAGCTGTCCCAGCCCCCACTCCCTGCCTGTGCTGCCTGAGCAAACCCCCAAGCCTCATGTCTTCATTACCAGGAGGAGATCGCAGGCTCCACCCGACCTCCCACCCCCTCCTGGCCTCAGCCCCTGCAGAGCAAGCCCTGGGTCCTGCCGCCTCTGGGGTAGGAGGAGCCAGGCTAGTGGGCATCCCCTGCATTGCCCGGCACTGATCGCACATCCTCCTGGCCTTTCCCTGTGTTTCAATGACTGTCCCTCCTATAGCCCAGATAAAAGAATAATTTTAGAGCGTATCTGAAAGAATTGCGATGCATTCTAGGCACAGTGGATTCCAGCTGCACCACCCCAGAACTACTCGGCCTCTCGGGGCCCCGGTTCTTGATCTGGAAGATAGGGGTGGCTTCAGTCATCTTCACAGGGTTGTGTGAGGATCAAGTGAGTTAAAGTTACACAGCCGTAGGAACAGCGTGGTGTGTAACAACTGCCCTCTAAAGTGCGTGTAAATAAACAAATAATGAGTGTTTTGTCTGTCTGTCTGGTTTCAAGTGATTTTTACTTGCAATCACAGTGAGGCTGCAGCTAGCCTCCCCGAAGAGCACCCCCCCCTTTGCCCTCTCCCCTGCCCAGCACCCCTGATTCCCTCAACATTATGATGCTTAACTGGACGCATCCTGTCAGCTTAGGCACAGAAAGCTGCCCGTGGCATTTAGGAAGGAAAAATAAATGGTTCTTTTCTGTCTCTCTCTGAAGTCCTGGGGTCCCCAGGGCATAAGATACTAAAATCTTTCACAATAGCTTTCCCTGGACAGGACACAATGCAGAAAGATAAAGACACGCACGATTCATGTGTCAGAAAGTGCCCAGGAAGGCTGGCAGGGTGGGAGGAGCCCCCAGTTACACAGGAGGGGAGGAGACCACTCTCCTGGGGGTAAAATGCAGAGCTTCTGTCCCCCACGAAGCCCAGGAGCAGCCCCAGCACTCGTGTTCCCCTTCCCCTGGGCTCGCCCCCCGCCACTCCGCCCCAAATCAGCATCTCCTAAAACCCGGCAGGGCTGGTCATGCGGCCTGTCAGCTCCTGCTTCCCGAAGCCGATTCCTCCCCCTGACCTCGGCTGAACACGTCGCGCAGGGAAGGACAGCATCGTGGCAGACAGAGGCATGGAGGGGACATGGCATCTTCCAGGGAACAAACGGGAAAAGTGAGAAGCTAATGGCCACAGAATTTAAGTAGCACTTCCAGGTGTCGTAAGGAGGGAATCGGAGCACACCCGAGACAGTGCCCAGTAGATGGCAAGGCCTCGGAGTAGGGAGTCAGGTGAACACGGACGCTAACCTCTTTTGACCTCAATTTCCTTGCCTGTGAAATGGGAATGATAATAGCCACTACGTCACAGGGTTTTTGTGAGGATTAAATGAGTTAATACATATAATACCTGGGAAAAATAGCATTGGGTATACAGCAGGTGCTATCATTACCATCCTCCGCAGTATCACCCTCGTCATCACCATCAACATTATCATAATTATTATGCCCTAGAAGGTGGGAATCGAGCTGGTTACTACAAGATGAGTCACACGTGGGTAGGAGAGAGAGGCAGGGCGGTGGGGTGGGGAGCGGACCAGGCAGGTGGCATGAGAGAGGTGAGCAGCAGAGGCCGGGAAGGTGGAGGATTCCCGGGGCCTGTCTCACTGAAGGGCCAGCGGCAGAGCCTGGGGACAAAGGCAGTTGGGGTCAACGGGCAGCCGTCTCTTAGGAGCCAGACATCTCCCACCCCCTGCCCGACCCTGCCTCCTGCTTCGCGCTTCTCTCCTCAGCTCCAAAGGTCTCCCCAGCTTGGGTGTAACTCCCACTCCATCGCCGGAGCCACCGCCCCCCCCCCACCTTCTAACGACACGTGTAGACACAGCAGCAGAGGTCCAGACATACTTCCCAGGGCCAGTGTCCTCAGGCCACCAAAACAGATCTCCCCTCTGCAGGGGCATGTGCCCCTCCCCAGCAACTTCCTGCCTGACTTCTTGGCCTCACAGAGAGGCAGCCTGGGCTTCTTCTTGGAGGCTGATTAAACAGTGCTCCTGGGCTAGGAATGAGAATGGCGCGATAATTAGCTGGCCAGCTGCCATCACCAGGCCTCCAGCTCTGGACCGCAGTAGTCAGAACGATGTGGGGGTCGATCTGTTCTCTCCTAAATGTACCATTAGTGTTAGATTTCCCACTGGCTAGCTTTGGCGATGGTCATTTATGTCTCCTTCCCACCTGGGAGGGGCTCCCGATCCTGTCTTCTGAAGGGACATGGCACCTCCTGGCTAGGCTGCGTACGGCTCTTTATGGCTCTCAGCTGCCCACTTAGTCTTTTTTCTCACTCTGGATCACATTTCATTTTAGTTTAAATAATGTAACCAGCAGACCGGAGACTAGAGCTGTTAAATGGTTTTTGCTCCCAGGAAACAGATGCCTGTCCGAGATACACACTCACTGACAGCTCAGTGGGCTCCATTCTAGTGGGCCTGAGCAGGTGGCCGACGTGGCTTGGGAACAGAGGCTTGGACTACAGACTGAGTCTGAGATGAGGGAGGCGACCAGCAGGCCACAGGGTGGGGAGACGGCCGTGTGCCCGCTGTGAGATGACAGGTGTCAAGCCTTTCTCGGCAGGCTCTCACCTGCGCGCAGGGTGAGCCCTCCACAGAAGCAGGCTGGGGATCCCAGGGACAGAGACAGACACCTTGACCTTCAAGGGCAGTAGGAATGACCCTTGGCCCACTGGCTGTCTCAGGTGCCCCCTATGCATCTTCATTTGGACTTCCTACCACTTAGAAGCGCTCTGGGGCCACTTAGCTGCCTCCATTATGCATACGAGGAAAAGTCCAGAAACTCTTGACTCACCCAGGACGTCAAACCTCCTGTGGCCAGCTCAGTGTGCAACTCTGCCCTCTCTCCACCTCACCATCCTTCCCTCTTGCAGAGGGGAGGCCAGGAGTCCAGAGCAGCCCAAGACAAGCCCCAGGTTGTCAGTAGGAACAAAGCTCAGACCGTTCACTGCCCTCTGCTCAGGGAATGATGACCCAGTTCCACTGGGGGTGGAGGGACCTGCTCCCCGGGAAGAAACAGCAGTCACTCTCGGGGTCATTCTAGGCTCTCTGAGCCTCAGGTTTCTGACTGTAAAGTGGGAGTGATGACGTCAGCCTTGTGAATAGCTGTTGAAGTGAGAGGGTGGGCACGGATGCCCTTAGCCACTGTCACAAACGCCATCACAGCAGGAAGAAAAGTCAGCCACGGCTGAGCTGCGTCCTGCCCGCCTCTCCCTTGCTGGGCAGGTGCCCTGCACAGCTCAAGACGAGCAGCCCTGGAGGAACTAATGAATGTTGTGCAAGGAGGATAGGCTCATATGCCATGTGGGGCCGGAAAGGACCACACTTGTCTAGTGCTTCCCGAAGACAGAAAGTTCTTGACCTTCAAATCTCGTATGGAGAAAATATGCATGACCACGGGCCCAGAACGCTGGGACATGAAGCAGATTGCCCATCCCATTGAGCAGACTAAGATCGGTGTGTCCAGTGGCTCCACTTTCCCAGAGATCAGCCCTGCTTCAGCTACACAGGGAGCCTGGCTCACTCAGGCCACACAGAGTCCAAGGACTTGTGGCTCCCAAATGTCCACCTCAAGCCCTGTCCCCTCAGCCACGGTCCTGGACCATCAGTGTGATGCCGACTTGCCATCCACACTGGGAGGGCTCATAGCATCTCAGACCTCGCCTCTCCGAGACCCCACTTGGTCAAAGGCACCGCTGTCCACACAGTGCTCTTGCCAGAAACCTGGGAGCCACCCCCGACTGCTCCCCTCCTGAACCCCAGGTCCTGCTGAGTTCACTTCCGCCGTATAACTGAGGCTGTCTGCCTGCCCTCGCCACCTCTGGCTTCCTCCACTGCACACAAGCCTTCTGCATAGCTCCTGCCTCCTCCACACCAGGATCCCCAGAGCAGCCACTTGCGTGTCCTTAAAGTCCTAAACACCACCTGCAAGTTCCTGCCTAATACCCCCCTGGCCTCCGCGTGCCACCCTCCTTCCCCACTCAGCCCCCACTTCCTCCTGCAGCCCTTCTCACCAGAGCCCCTCCAGGAGCCCGTCCACACCCTCCACGGCCACCTGGCACCTGGCTCAGCCCACACCTTCCCTGCAGAGGTCCTGGAGGGAGCACGCCCAGGTGCTGAGCCCAGCTTGGCCTCATGCCAGCCAAGCAGTCCTGGAGAGGTGCGTTGGGCCTCCTTTCCCATTACTGGACAATGGGAACAATAATAGCACCTTCCTCATTGGGAAAATGAAATCTAATGATGATTACAGGAGTTACGTCGCAAACACAGCCCAGGACAAAGCAAACCGCCAGGAATATCAGCCGTTCCCAGCTGGCGTCCCCACCCAGCTGGGGCTGGCCTCCCACGCTGGGCCTCCATGGAGAGCGGGCCTCAACAGCCCTCTGCACTCACTGCTCACCCCTCGCCTGTGCCTGCCAGGCTGGGTTGTCCCCAGAGGGCTGTGTCTGCCGCTACACCGTCCAGCCTGGTCCAGTGAGGACGAGGCCCCAAACCAATGTCCGCTGAAGGAACTCGAGAGAACCGCTCATGCTCATCTGCCATACTTAAGGCTAAAAGAGCTACGGAGATGCTCTGTGCTGCCTTGGAACAAATACAGGCGCACCTCTTTACCGCGCTTGGCTTTCTGCTCTTAGCAGATGGTACAAGCTTTACAAATCGAAGCTTTGTGGCAGCCCCGTGTGGAACAAGTCTATTGGCGACATTTTTCCAAAAGCATTTGGAAACAGACCCGTTGTGTCTTTGGGTCACATTTTGATAATTCTCACATTTAAAACTCTTTCATTATTATCATCTTTGTTATGGTGTCTCTGACCAATGATCACGACTCCCTGGAAGCTCTGATGATGGTTAGCATTCTCGAGAGATAAAGAACTTTTAAAGTAAGATATGTACATTGTTTTTTAGACATATGCTATCGCACACTTACCAGACTACAGTCTAGGGTAAACATCATTTTTATACGCACTGGGAAACCCAAACAGTCACTTGACTCATCGTATTGCAGTAGTCCCTTAATTCTGGTGGTCTGGAACTAAACCCGAAATATCTGAGGTGTGTGTGGACAGGGTGGAAAGAAAAGAAGACCAGCCAAACAGAAGAAGCAAGGGGTCGGCCACCATCACTTGATCTGGCAAAGCCTCGGAAGCAGGCAGGAGGGGGAGAGATTCTTGGTGGAAAAGGGGAAGGTTTGGGGTGAGAGGTTGCAGGTGAGCCCCGATGGGGCTGCTGGCCTGGGGAAGCTGAAGGAGGGTTCTAACTAGAATCGGGGTGCCCCGTGCGATTGGTGCACACCCGGCTTCCTTTAGTCGGTCGTATGTTGGGAGTGAGGATGAAATTAGGGAAGCAGTAGTTAATCAAGTGCTGGCCATTCGGGAACACTTGCTTGTTACAGGGATTATCCTTTAGTTTCCCTGATGGTTACTAGAGGTACAGACTTCCCTACAAGCCTGACTCGGAGCAGGCGGCCCCCCGGCCCCTCAGCTACGGGGCTGGTCCCCTGGGAAGGCTGCTGCAGGTCATGGGCTGGAGCTCCCATGGACAGTCTGGCCCTGGTCCTTCACTGTACTCAGTCTCTCAGTGGGTAGAGCGGAGCCAGAGTGCCCTTCTGACCTGCCTCAGTGCCTTCCCAGGCCCAGGGCAGCCCCCAGGACAGACGGGTATATATCCTGCAGACACAGCCCCGGGCATTTGCTGTCCCCGTTTTAGCATCCAGGCTTCACGTACGTGCTGCCGCTGTGGTGCGTGAGTTCCCCGTGCCCGAGCATTCATGCCAGACCTCAGGCTGGCCGTGGACTAGGGTTCCAGCGCTGATGTCCCAGAGGCCCTCCTAGGGTGCTTCTCAGCAAGGCGCTGAGTGGGGTCTGCAGGGGCCACTGTGAGGGGCGGGTGCCTCTCTAAAGAAGATGATAGGGCACGAGAGAGTCCACATCTCAGGACCCTGTCCACGAACTTGAGCCCCTTGGTGGGGTCTTGATCAGCAACCAAGGAGCACTTACATTTCTGTCCACGAACTTGAGCCCCTCGGTGGGGTCTTGATCAGCAACCAAGGAGCACTTACATTTCCTCTTAATAGAGAATAATGATTGAGACCCAATTCCCATTTCGCTTTTAAATTTATACTGAGAGGAGTATTAGAAATGAAACATTAATGGAATGTGAAAAATGAACACTGCGTTCAGCTCCCATTTACCAAATTGCTCGAGCTCGCTGCGGGGAAGGGAGAGGGACCTGCTCTGCGCAGAAACATCACATTCCCACCCTGTGCTCGTGGCTGGCCGCCGTGAAGCCAAATAGATAAACATTTTATGTACTTTAATTTTCTCATCTATGGGCTTGATGCTCTGAGCCATCTTTTGTTTTGTTTTCCTACTTCATAAATGTTGAAAGTACATATTCTTTTCCCTGAGAAGATCAAAGTTCCCAGCTTCTGTTCCACAGCTTTTCTCTCAAACCCACGAGAGCAAAGATGCTGTGACCTGGGACCTGGGACCCGTGACCTGTGACAAGCTGTGACTGCTGCTTTGGGATCCCAGCCTTTCCTACCCCCCTGTGTCCCTCAGGGCTCTCCCGGGCATCAGATCAGCAGCACGCACCCAGGAGAGGTTCATTGCAGGGAGTGGGCTCGCGCAGGACGGAGGCGGTAAGTCCCCGGATGCGTACCGGGCGGGCCGGGGACCCAGGAGAGCCGGGGCCATGGTCCCAGCTTGAGTGTGAAGGCAGGAAGAAGTTGCCGCCCTAGTTCACTGCTTTCCATGATTCAGAAGCCCTCCTCCTGGGGACCCAGGTCCCTGTCCGCATGTGACACAGCAGCTTCCTGCTAACACACAGTCAGCCTGCAGGGACAGCAGCCCCGCCCTGTTCCCACCCCAAGAGGAGAGTTTTCTGGAGACCCAGGAACAGCCAGGACGGACCTCTGGGGGGCTCGGTGCCGCGATTCACCTGAACCACCTGTCAGAGGACTGTCCTGCTCCCGCCCTGAGCTCCATTTGGTTCGGCAGAAGAGCTGCCTGGCCACAACATGGTCTTCTATGCATTTCAAAAACAACCATTGCGAAGCCCATGACAGGCACTATTAAAGGATTTTTAAAGATATTAGAAGCACCCGTAATCCCACTGCCCTGGAACAGCTATTTTTGCCTGGAGTATAAGGTCTTCATTTAAAACCTCCCATTAGCAAAATGCATACGCTCTAAAGGAAAACAAAATGCATGCAGCTGTGCAGAATATATTCAGGGCCCAAGTACCCCCAGTGCCCCACCAGGCAGAATTCCCCTACAGCCCCAGGAAACAGCTCCATGTGCGTGGAGGGTGGCCGCCTCAGCACCTTCTTCCGGAGCTGGGGGCACCCTGTCTTCTTGCCGGGGCCAGAAGTGGATGCACCCTTCGGAAACGGGGTTCCCATGAGACTGGAGAGGAGGGTCTGCCACATTCTCCTGGCCCGTCCGTGGCCCTCCTGTGGCCCCCTGATTATTTACACCACAGGAAGGAGCCTCTCGCCAGAGCCTCAGCCAAGCTCTCTGGCCCCCGTCTGGACCTTTCGTAGCTGCTCATAGACCCCATCTCCAGACCCCAACTCTGAGATGTGGCTCCCCTCTTTCCCGTAACATCAGATGCTGTCTGTAGTCAACCGGGACCATCTTATTCCCCTTCCTCTGACCGTGCCCACCTCCCCTAGCTGCTGGCCTGGATCCTGGCAAACCCTCCTGCCCATTACACTTTGGCACTCCCCCTGCCCTCTCCCCCTTCGATCCCAGAGTTACCCAACCCTGACAGTGCCCCCCAGCTTCCTGCCGCTCTAGTGGGTGTGTGGCCTGCACTCATGCCAGGACACAATCCAGGTGTGTGCTCAGGGTCTCAGCACAGATGGGGCAGGCAGGGGGCACTCAGAAGGTGTAGAAATGCGAGCGAGACGAGGGGTTCCCCAGGCCCTCCCCACGCTGGGACGCAGGCCATCGGACGCTGCTCACATCTGATCTCTGTGGATATGGCCCCAAGTCCTCCTCCCTGGCCCGATGTGTTCCTTTCTCAGCCGGCCCATCCACTCCTCCGTCCTGCTCCGTGGGCACGGAACTGGCTGCCCTGCAGGCCGAGGGCTGTCCCTATGCCCTTCCCAAAGCTCTCGATCCCACCCAAGGCCTGGAAACCTGAACTTGTCCTCATCCCAGCTCAGACGTCCTCTCCTCCAGGAAGCCAGGCAAGGTTGGGTGCTGGGTGGACCACCTCGCCTCAGTCCCCGGGGCAGCCCGGTGCACCTCTGTCCTGTTGCCTGGCAACGGTCTAGTCCAGGGAGCTCCCTCAGGTATGTCCCCAGTGCCGAGCAGTTTCCAGGACACAGCAGCTGCTCAGTAAATGCCTGCGGTCCTAAGGCAGACTGAGACGAGCTGGGTTGCTCCACCCGACACCCCTGGGTCCAGTGCTATGCGAGGGACATGGCAGCCACACCCTCGGGCTGCCAGCCTCCACCCTGAGCCAGCGGGATGACTCTGGGCCACAGAGCCAACGGGATGACTCTGGGCCACAGAGCCAACAGGCCTCTGCCTCAAAGGCCACGCTGGTGTCTGCCACCTTTGGGTGCTGACAGGTGATCCAGGCAAGACACTGAACACAGAGTGCGGCCCTAGACAGGCCGGAGGAAGGGGGGTTTCTGCCTGTCTTCGTAGCCACAGCAGGGCCTCCGGCTGGCTGACCTGTCCTTGCCAATCCCACCCTCCTGCCTCCAGCCCACATCCTCTTAATTCCCAGGCCTGCAGGAAGAGCCCAGGATGCACTGCTCGCTGTCCCAAGGAGGGTGCGAAGAGCTGCCTCCAGGGACCCCAAGGGGCTGAGCCCAACCTTTCCTTTAGAAACATGGGAACCACACAACCCCCAAATAAAGCCATGGCTCCATGGTGGGGGCGTCAGAAAGGGATTCTGCCCATCTTTGGTTGGGTGGCCTGCATGCTCACACCGGGAGGCCAGGCCCTGGGGGAGAGGGGCTGGACAGAACCCTGTGGCTGTAGCGTCCCAGATCCACTCGGATGCCTGATGCCTTCAGGGTGGACCTGCCAGCATCGGGGGACTTTGCGCCTGCCCCCTCAGACCCAGACTGTCTATAGAGACGTGACCTGGGCTGTGTCCACCGTCTCCTCTCCACCGTGGTGGGGTGGAGGGATTCCTGTCTGAAGGTCATGACCCTGGACACACGACACTGACACAGGCAGAGCCACGGACTGAGGATCATTAGTCACAGGCCTCCCAGCCCAGGGGCGCGGGACTGCTGCACGCAGGGCTGCTCTCAGCACCCAGTGAGCCTTCAGAGGCCACAGAGGCAGGCTTCGTGGTGACGTGCGTGGTGACCCCAGCTTTCATGGGAGGAGCCTGTTGGCTGGTCTGAACATATGGAGGGCTGGTGGGCAGCAGAAGCCCACCCCTGTCTGCAGGCTCTGCACACAGCTCCCTACGGAGGAGGGTCATTTGGCTGGAGCCTTCTTGGGGAAGCAGCATGGAGGGTGGGGCTTCAAGCCCCCTCCGGCTTCACATGAAGCCCAGAGAAAGATCCAGGCCCCCACCTCCCTCCTGTCTCAGCTGAGTGCCTCCCCCGGTTGCTCCCCTCCCCGGGCTCCCATCCAAGGCTGCCCCACCACGCTCTTCCACACAGCCCAGCGTTTGCTCCAACGCCACCACACCGATAACTTCCTGAACTTGTTTCTGTTGACTCCTTGCCACGAGCCTGCCGTGAGGCTGTGACTCCGTGAGGACAGGTTCTCTTCTCTCTGACACGCCAGTGTGTCCTGGGCTGGCTTTTAAGGAAAGCCATTGATGCCATGAGGCCGTTACTCCTGCTGGGGGAAAGGCCTGGTGCAGACCTGCCCACCCTGAGCTCTCAGCCTGACCAGCGCATGCCCTTCTCCGGGGTCCGCCCTTCATCTGGAGAGAGGCGTGGCCCTGGCGAGGCAGAGGCACGCTCCGCGGAGTGCGCGTGGGACCACGCCTCGCCACCTCACTGCCACCCCCTCCCAGGCCGGATGCTGGCAGATCACAGCTCAGAGCTTTTATTCAGACGCTGGGAGAGACTGTGGTGACCTGGAAGGTGGGCAATGTGGAATGGGGGACCGTGGCTGTTGGGGGGTGGTGACCCTAAGAGCAACACCCGGGAAAGATTTCCACCTTGGGGATAATAAAGATAATCAAGCTTTGGTGTGTTTGTCACCCTGTCCCAAGAAGGGCGAAGGTGGAGACAAAATGCAGGTGGGAAGGAGAAAAATAAAAGGCTGTGGAAGGTGCTGGTGTCATGAATGTTTGCCTTGAAGCAAACAAATGGGCACGACAGCCCCAGCTGGCCGCCCGTGCACCCAAGGAGGCCGGTCTCCGCCGACGGGGTCCTTGCCCGTCTGTGGCGATGCCCCCCACGACCCCAGCCCCGGCTGTAGCCCCAGCTGGTCTCAGCCGTCCGCTCCTGTCCCCTCTCCCTCAGCCAGACACTTCACTCCGTCCGCGTCACCGCCTAGCAGGAAACATCCTGAGTAAACACTTTTAAAAACAAGAAACTCTGGCCCTTCTCTAACTAGATCATTTGAAATCGGGCCAAATTGGGATGTAAATAATTTTACATGTCTTGTCTTTATTCTTCTTCTTGAAAAATTATTAGAACTAGAACCGTGGTGACGAAGGGCAGCATTTATTCCCCCATTACATCTATAATAATTCTATCTTGCTCATAACAGAGAAAATGCAGAGATTTAAAGCTTCCGTCCCTTCTCAGGTTACGAACACGCACACGGGGATGCACACGGACAGCGGCTCTGTGGACCACGGGCTCCCTTCGCCTGGAGCCTCCTCCCACTCCCGCTCATTCTTGGGGTTCATCTCTGGCATCCTCTGCGCTCGATTTCCCAGAACGTGCATTTCCCTGCAGCATTTTGCACACCCCCTTACTGAATGAGTGTGTCTCAATGTTGGTTAGGATTTGGGTACCAGCCCCACAACCTCCCTGCATACAAGATGCAGGGCAAGCGATGGGGACACAATGAAGAAATGGCTCGGTCTGCTCCTGAGGAAAGTAACAGCCTAATGGGCAAGGCCAGATCACTCCAAGGTCCCACGGTGGTGCTAAGGCAGAGCCGGGCGAGGGCACGGACGCTCCCTGGAAGGGAAACCCCGGGCAGCTTCCTGCTGCAGACCCCTCTAGCCGCAGAGCCTGAGCCCCTGCAGGCAGCCGTGCGTCTGCCCCCCGCCTGCTCCACGCCAAGCTCCTGCGTCGCACTCACCCTCAGTCCCTCCTCGAGCCTTGTCTCCAGTGCCTGACACAGAGCCTGGCATCGTGTGGACAGGCAGGGCTCAGACGCCGAGCAGTCCAGCCAGGAAATGCCTCCATGGAAGCAGCTCCTGCACCACGGCCTCTGCCCTGGCCGTGGCCCTGCCCGTGGCTGCGCCCTCCCCTCAATCTCCCCATTACCAGCTGGTTCTTCTGCCCATCCTGCTCCCTGGGATTGGAGTCCACACTGACTGCCAGGCGCTCCTCACAGGATCAAAGGTCTTCGGGGCAGCGACTTGACTGGCTTTGCCTGTTACTTTATTCCCCGTGTCCAGAACAGTGCCCGGCACATGAATGGTGCTCAATCAGGGTTCCATGAATGAATGAATGAATGAATGAATGAATGGCTGAATGCACAGGATGGCCAGTGAGGCAGAGAAACACAAAAGAGAGGCCCTGAGCATGGGCCTAAATGCTAAAAATGTGATGCGGGAAGCCCAGCTTGCTGCCCGCATGCTGGCAGGTGCCCCAGGAGCAGTGAGGGTGCTCTTAGTCGTCTCTGTTGGGGAGGGAGAAATGGGGGCTGTCCCGGTGGGGGAGGTGCTGGGTGACTCGTGAAGGGTGTACTATTGATCTATTAGTAGAAGGTGTAACTTTGGCACCTCGATCCCCATGCCCACAAGAGGGCCCAGAGCCTTCTCTGTCTTTCCTTCCTCCTCCTGGAACCCCATTAGCGGGTGAGAGATGGTTATGGGGGCCAGTGGGTGGTGGCAGGGGGGCATCAGCGCCTATGATGAGGGGTCTTTTCAAATCACGCCTGTCCATTCTTCATCTCCTTCTCTGACCATCGTCAGGTGCAAACCCCATGACCACCCCCTAGAAAAGCAGGAGGCTTGGCTCAGGTCCTGGGTTCAGGTGGAAATGTCATCCCCAGGAGGGGCCTTGGGGTCTGACCCCGACACAGCACCTGCCTTGAGCCCTGTGAGGATGAAGGTGCTCCAGCTCACGGCCCCTGCCTGCTCGCACCTCCAGAGATGCCACACACACATGGCCGCAGATCTCCCCTCAAGACTGGGGGCTCAGCACCTCTCCACTCTTCTAGTAATAGGACAAATGTGAGGGAGAGAGAACTTCAAAGAGAGAATGAAAACACTAGAACTCCAAGGTCTACCCCATGCCTCAGCCGTGTCTGAAATGGTTGGCAAGGATGCTCCAAAGGGCCCCAGCCTCACAGCTCCCAGGCGGCGGACAATGAGGGCACAGCTATGTTAGTAAGGCCGCCTGCTGTGCCCCCGCCCCCCCCACACCTCTGCCCCGTCCCCCATCTTCACCTGGGCCCGGGCTCAGGGCGGACCGCGGACAGGAAGCAAAGCGTTCCTCTGTGCGATCTGCGTGTCGGGTGTCTGTTTGTTTCCATGTTGGGGCTTTAAGTGGCCAATAAACAAACCCCCTATGCTGAGGAGCTTGATGAAGCCAGTCGAGAGAGATGGAAGCAGTGAGCTGTGAGGCCGCCGGGAGGGGCCCCACACCCCAGGCGCCCAGCACAGCGGCAGGGGAGAGACGCAATGCCCCTGTCCCTGCCCTCTGCCCCTTGCAGGCCAACGGAATCCCTCTCTCTGTGGAATGTCAGTGAACCAGAAGAGATGCTCCACACCCAGACCACCCCCCAACACACACATGGGGAGCCTGGCACTGCAGGGCCAGGGGGGAACCTCTGGGACCCTGTACATGGCCCACTGCAAACGGACTTTCCTTGGTGCCTCAGACGGCAAGTGTGCCTATGCACCTCCTTGCACGGCTTCCTGCAGACCGAAAGCTCTGGGGGAGGAGGGCTGCCCGCGCCTGCCTCCCGCCCCGCTTCGCCCTGGAACCCAGCACAGCGGCGAGTCTCCCCGGGGCCCACCTGTCCGTCTGCCTGGAACTCTCCTGCCTGACTCCAGACGTCCCACGTTGCAGGAAACCCCTGAGTCCAGGCCCAGCAGGGTGGCTAGTCTCCATAAAACAGCCAGTGAGTACTTGACTGGGCAAATTCAGGGCTTACAGGGTTGCACCCCAACTCCAGAGACATTGGAAAAGAAAGGTGAGTGGGACACTCAGCGGCAGGTGGCAAACCCCGGGCGAAGCACGTCCGACCCACCTGACTCTTGCACATGTGGACTCCGTGTTCTGCACACAGCTGTGTCCAAGGGCCCTCTGCTGACCTGGAGGTAGAGGGGGCAGGGGAGGTCCCCTAAATACCCTGTGTTCTGGGGGAGGTGGTCTGGGCCCTACAGACCAAAGCTTGAGGTTGCAGGAAATTCCCTGGGAAATTAAGACCCCCCCATCCTTTGTCCTCAGTGGACCTGAGAGCACTCACAGGAAGGACGCAGTGGGCAGTGGCTGCGCTGCGGGTCTCATTAGAGGCAGAGTGGACCCCCTTGTAGTGTTGATCGCCAGACCAGCCTGAACGTGCAGGATTATTTCTAATTCAGTTTCAAGGAAGTTGATGTGCCTGTATGAGAAGTTCTCTAAATTTTCAGGAGCCTGACAAATGGAATTCCCAAGAAAAGTCAGGCAAATTACCATGTGTGGGCATTCATGTTTATTCATGGGTGCCCGTAGGCATTCATGGACATTCTGGCATAATGGTGGGCATTCCTGGGTATTTGTGGGCACTAGTGGGCTTTTGTGCGCATTCGTAAGCATTCATGGGCATCTGTGGGCATTCGTGGGCGTTCACGGGTGCTCCCAGCATACTAGCTGTGGCAGAGACAAGGACAGGCAGGGCTCTGTGTGCATCCTGTGGAGAGCTGGGCCACAGTTTCCATCTTTGGGGATCTCATGTGCACACAGAAGAAGTGGCTTGAGAATCTTTGTCCAGTGTGCCACCACCAAATGGGACGCCAGAGACAAACGGGAAGAGAGCAGCCTGCCCCCGTGGCTGGCAGGTCCCACAGAGAGCGCGTTCAGGCCGGAGAGAGAGGGTTGCAGCTGACGCACCCAGGTGATCAGAAACGAAGCTCAGACACAGGACCGAGCGGACCTGCCAATGCCCCGGAGTCCACTGCCCCCAGGCTGGCAGGGGCCACAGCAGCAGGGCCCGCCCAGCGCATTTCCAAAAGAGAGAGGGCCTGGTTCCCGGACCTCAGGTCCTCTCCTGCTTCCCCAGGACACTCGCAGGGCCCTCCCTCAACACCTCCCACCCAAGCCGCCTATGGATAAGGGGCCGAGAGAACAGGGCCACCGAATCACCACAGGCCAGATGGTTTCCAACAACAGGTCAGCCTCACAGTTCAGGAGACCTGGAGTCCGAGCCCCGGGGGGCACAGAGCTGGCTGCTGGTGGAGGCTCGGCGGGAGAGCCTGCCCCGGGTCCCCCCAGCTTCCGGGGCTGCTGGCGCCTCCTCTCTGCATCCACTTCCTATAGGGGCATCTGCCACTGGATGGAGGGCCCACCCCAAATCCAGTATGATTTCGTCTTGAGATTCTTAACTGATTATGTCTTTAAAGACCCTATTTCCAAATAAGGTCACATACTGAGGTTCCAGGCACACACAAATTTTGAGGGGATACAATTTGACCGAGTTCAGGGCCCCCCAACACCCTGGATCCCACACTTCTCATCCCCACTGTTCCTTCTCTTCTGCCTCATCCATCCTCCCTCCCTGGGGAATCATTCCTGCCTGTCTGTCCACCTGCCTTAAAAGCCTAGTCCCCAAATAGCAATCACAAAAATATAGAACCTCGACTGCCTGTTCCCCTCACTACAGCCCCCTTGCCCTGCCCACTTTGCAGCAAAGCTCCCCCATTTCCTGTGCTCCCCACCTCCGTGTCCACACCTCCCACCCGTCCCTCCCCCTCCAGCCCAGGTGGGCTCACATCTACACAGCACCCCGAACAGGCTCTTAGGGGGCTCTCCAGCCACCTATACATCGCCAATTCTTTTCTTCTCACGTGCTCAGCCTCCCATTTGACACAGCTGAGGGACTGAATAGACGACGATGGCCAGGGCCCATCAACAGCCGAGCCCCAACCCTCTGCCCGCAGCAGCCCTTGGCCCTGAGCCAGACCGCAGCCACAGCCTCTGCCCAGACGGCTCAGGACTCTCGGGTCAGGGAGGGACGCAGCTTCCCCGCTTTCCACCCCCTCCATTTCAGGGCTAATGGAAAAAGCCAAATGTGCTCCCCAAACCAATCACATGGGCCCCCTGCCCCTAGTTAGCCACGCACCAGGGCACACCTGGGACCCTCTGCTTCCACTCTGAGGCCATCCTCCCCTGCCCACCTGCCCCGGAGGCTGGCCCAGCGCTGACCATTGCAGAGCAGCCCCTGGCAAATGTCTCTGCTTGTCTTTGCTGGGCGTCTCTGTTTATCGCCATACAATGGCCCATCTCCCTTCATGAGACAATTCCTTCTTCAAGCATGCAAAGCCCTACTGTTTCCCCATAACTCACCTGCTGTCCCTGTGAGGCCTCATTTGCTGGATGTCCCTCATCTTCTCGGCCTTACAGGGGTCTTGTCTCTAGATGCGCTCTCTGCCTGATGGTCCCACCCACGAATTCACATGCTGATATCTCCCATTTCTGCACACCAGCCTGGCCTGCCCGAACCACAGAGCCACACAGCTCCGCCTCCCCCAGGACGCACGCATTTAAACTAACCATCTGACAGGAGCCCTAAACCTTACATGGCTATATTAGTCAGCGATGTGCACAGTACTGCTGCATAACAAAGTGTCCCCAAGCTCAGAGGCTTACAGTGATCGGCATGCCCTTCTCACACTCACCATTTCCTAGTGATTGCAGCACATTGCAGGATACGAGATCAAGATATGAAAACAAATTACATTTTGGTGAACTTACAAAACATAATTGGAAAATGAAACTAAAAATAACTTTACAATCTGGCATTACCCTTAAAACATGTGTGGGACTTACACATTTACAACCATAAAACTGCTGAGAGAAATGAGAGAAGCATTTCTGAATTCTAAATAAATGGAGATCATAGATGAGGAGAGTTCATATTACTAGAGTCAGTTCTCCCCAAACTTACCTGTAGATTCAAATGTGTTTCTGACCCAAATCCCAGTGGACTTTTTGGTGGAAATTGACAAACTAGTTTAAAGTTTTAGAAATTTTAAAAAGCCAAGGATAAATAGCCAATATATTCTTGGAAAAAATTAAAGTTGGAGGATTTATTCTACCTTAATTCAAGATGTACCAAAAGTTTCAATAATTAGTGTATTTGCAAGAGAATAGACAAATAGATCAGCAGAACACAACAGAAATGTGTGTATATGTGTGTGTATAATAGATGTATATGACTTTGTGTGTATGTAAATATCTGAGTATATATATAGTGTGTGTGTGCTAACTTTTTAAGAGGACACCCACACAATTCAATAGCAAAGGAAAGTGTTTTCGAAAAATGATACCAAAACAACTGGCTATCCATATGGAAATAAAAGAAATCATTGACCACTCCACCTCATCCCACACACAGAAATTAATTTGAGATGGATCATAAACTTCAACGTGAAAGCTTAAATCACAAAACTTCTAGGAGAATGCACAGGAGAAGTCTTTATAGTTAGGGGCACACAAAGATCCCTTAGGACACAAAACAACATACACTGCCCATTATTATCAAAAACTATAATTCTGATTTTTCCAAATGTAGGCCTTCTGTTCATCCAAGGACAGTACTAAGGAAGTTGAAACATAAGCTACAAACTGAGAGATAATACTTTCAATATGTCAGATGAGGGAAGCACACACAGACGTGAGGGCCTCCCACTGATCCGTGATAAGAAGAGACAACCCCCTTCAGATGTGCAAGAGACTGGAACACACAAGACAACTGGATGTAGAGCGAGCCCAGGGAATGCTGCTGCACATTGCTACCATTAGGGAAATGCAATTTACGGCCACAGTGAAAAAGCTTAGCACCCCAGAAAGGCCAGAGCCATCCAGCCTGCCGGCCACAAGCGCTGGTGACGGAGTCCCCCAGCTGGAAAACGTGGTGGTGTGCAGAGTGCCCAGACCACTTGGAAAACACTCCAGTGGTTTCTTACATGACTCAACGTGCATTTGCCTGAAGACCCAGCAGTTCTCCTCCCAGGTACCCAGGAACCATGAGCGCACGTGTCCATCAGATGGCACGTTCACACAGCAGCAGACTCGTAAGAGCGAACACCTGGCCACAGCCCAAAGGACGCCCATCAACAAGAGAAAAGATGAACAAACCATACCACATCCACTCCACGGAAGTCAAGTCAGGAAAAATCAAGAACAAACTGCTGATGCACACAGCAACTTGGATGAATGTCAGAACCACTACGTGGAAGGAAGGGAGGCAGACGCCACACAGCACAAACTGTGATTCCATTTATGTGAAGTTCAGGAACAAACAAAATGAATCGGTGGTGATGGACGTCAGATCAGTGGTTGCCTGCAGAGACGAGGCAGGGGAGGTTGACTGCAAAAAGGCAGAGGAATCGTTCTGGGGTGATGGAAATAGTTTATATCTAGATTTGGGTAAGATAACATTGTCAAAATCCAACGAACTGTTCACTTAAAGCTGTGCATTTTTGCCATATGTAGATGATACAGCACTGTTAAAATAACTTTAAACTACACTGAATGGTGATATGTAAAAGAAGAAAAAAAGAGAATCTGGAAAGAAAGAAATCATTATAGCACGGAAGGAGCTCCCGCTTGCACGAGTAACATTCTCCTGGCACGACACTAAGTGCCTTACGTGCCTTATCTCATCCAGTGCGCACCTTAATCCCATGGATTAGAGCTGTTCTTCGGCCTGGAGAGCTTCGGTGACATTCTTAAGGTCATCCAGGCCGTGCCAAGTGGCCAAGCCAAAATACCAGGCCAACTCTCGGCTCTATGTTCTCTCCCATCCTCTGGGCTGCTTTCTGTTAATTTGTGTGAACTCCACAACAATCAAGAAAATTCACCATTATTTTTCCATTCCAAAGGCAGGACAACATACTCAGAGAGTGAAGGGGAGTGCGGGGTGACCCCAAGGCCCTGGGAGGGCAAAGCCCCCTCTTAACGAACACCACCTGTGCGGCTTCAGCCTCCCATAACGGGGCAGCAGGATCGGGAATGCCCAGCACAGAGAAGGCTGTTTTCTGATCAGCCACACTGCAAACCCACAGCTTCCAAGAACTGCCATCTCGAGAGCAGCCGGGCATCTCAGTGGCGGGCCATAGAGCTCCCACAGACCTCTGTGCATAGTTTCACTCCCCGCCCAGACGGGGAGCGCCAGCACGGCCATGCAGGGCGGGTAGACAGGTGGCACCCAGCAAATGTCCGTGCACAAATGAGCGCCCATGAGCAGTATGCTCCTTGTGGCTGGCACGTCCCAGCCACTCTCATTTCAGGCAGACCACCAGCTCTGAGCCCAGACCAGAGCAGGCAAGTTCCCGGCTTCTCCTGCAGGTGAAACGGAGGGACTAGGGGAGGCTGGGAGGCCTCTGCGGAGGGGGCAATTCCGGAAGGGAGTCAGGAGCTGCAGAGGCTGAGGTGCAGCAGGGACACCACAGGAAAGATTTATGGCACATTTGCGTTATGGCACATTTGCAGCTCTTGTTGACACGTCACCCTGCTGGGCTGGCTGCATGCCCCAGGCCCCACCAGGAGCCGTTCCGGGGTTCAGGCAGACAGAGCCAACCTCTCCTCCCTGTGGGATGGTCACAGGGGAGGCTGAGTCTGTGGGCCCCTCTGCCTACTCTCCCTCCATCCCCAGGTTCCCCGAGTGGACATGGTCCTGCAGGGGACACCTAGGGGACACTCCTCCTGTGCCTAGTCCAGGTTGGCTTGGACGCACAGGCCCCTGGGGATGCTCAGGGACGCCCTCCTCAAGTTCCTAAGGAGCCCCTGAACCTCAGCTTGGCCATGAGAGGCGGGAGCCCTGGTCGGGCTGTACCTCAGGAGAGGAGACGGACCAGCAGTGCTGTCGAGCAGAGCTTTCTGAGTTGAGGAACATGTGCTATGACATGTAGATGGAGCACTCGATATGTGACCCCTGTGGCAACGAAATTTAACTTTTAATTTAATATTATTAACCCAACTTTAAATTTACATGGCCACATGTAACTACTGGCCACCGTGCCAGGGGGGCTTAGCCCTGGACCCAGAGCGTTCACCATCTCCCACCCCTGTAACCAGGGCTCTAGCTTTGCTGGGGTCTTTGCTCTCCTGCCCACGGATGGAGACCAGCAAGGATGGGAACCAGCTCTGGTCCCCTAGGACGTCTCAGAGACCTGAGGTCTAAACCTCTCCAAGAGGCTGAGTCCAGTGTCCTGTGGGGGGCGGGCTGGGGCCCCAGTGACAGAGCCACACCCCAGAGGAGCCACTCCTCCTGCCCAGCCCCCAGCCAGGGCGCCCTGTACAGGCCTGAAAACCAGGGCCCAGACAGACTGTGCCACCCCCAGTGTCTTTACTAAAATTCAAGGAACAAAATGCTGAATGTAATTCTCTGCAGCCCCTCCCAGCTGAGGCCGAGGAGGCAGCAATGGGGCCTGGAACACCTAGGGCCCGTGTAGGTAGACCTTTCAAACAAGGACACCTGAATGCCTGGGATGGCCCTCCGGACCTGCCCCATCCCGGGCAGGAGGCGAGGATTTGCTGTGAGGCCCAGATGCGTGGAAGTCACGGAGGGCACCTGCTCTCTGGTGTGAGTCCCACAGAGAGCAGGCGGCCCCACAGAGCAGGCTACACCTGCCCTTCCCGCCACAGACCCAACGGCAGGGGCCCAGTGTCTGCAGGAAGCCCCCACCCTTCCCTTCCCCAAATCCCTCCCCACCTGCTGCTGAGACGGCAGAACAGGCCCTGACTAGAGGGACCCTTTATTGAACCAGAGCCTTTAACTGGTTTCCACGTTCTCCCTGGTGCCCACTTCTGCAGGCAGACACTGACCCAGGAAAGGAAAACACCTCGCCACGTCTCCTCTGCCGCTGTCTGTACTCACACACCAAGCCCTGGTCACTGGAGACAGAGGACTACTTTCCAAGGTCAGGAAAGTCAGCAGAAGCCTCGCATATTCCACAGGGAAGCCAGACAAGCCTCCTCCAAGTTTATCCAACATGTTCAAAGTGCTGCTCTCTGGCAAAGCATCGAGCCTCTGCAAGAATGGAGGGGCGCAGGGGAAGGGCCTTTGATCCACTATTCATGCCCCAAAGGCAGGGCCTCAGTTAGAAGTGGGGGAGAGACACACTCCAGTCAGGTCTCGGCCTGTGGGGAGGAAGCCGCTGGACAGTCCAAGTCACGCTGGGGAGACAGAACTGCCAACGCCCAGGAGGGGACAGACAGCCCGGGTGACCGTGCTGAGGCCCGGGTTCAGCTGACGCTCCCTCTTCGTTTTGAAAAGTGCAAGTCGTCTTCCCTGCAGGAGAAACCCAGCCTTGTCTCTGCAGACTCCCTCTCTGACACATTGATTTTGGTGAGTGAACTGTACTCCGGGTCACTTTTCTGCCCCAGGCCCTTTGCACTTCCAGAGCCTCAGCCTGACCCAGCTCTGAGCTGCGCTGGGCTTCCATTAAGGGCGATCGGTGGGTGTAAGAGCATGCCCTCCAAGAAGAGGGCAGAGCTGCAGAGGGGAGGACACAGAGGGCGCTTCGCATCCCCCATCTGGACCAGGGAGACTTGGAAGCTGGGACATAGAATCTCACCACCACCGGGCAGTCCTCCCTTGGGCCCTGAGTGAGAGCCCCACCCTAGGGGAGGGAGGAGCTGGTCCTTGGGAGAATCTCAGAGGCTATGAGCTCCCTCCCTGTGCTCAGGGGCCTCCACCTGGAGGTGCTCCCTAGGCTAGATCCCACCGGGGGGACTCAGATGGAGAGCAGACTGTGCTGGGCTCTGGAGAAGGGAGCAAGGCACATACCAGCCCAGGGGCGTAGGAGGGCAAAGCTTCCCCATTCCACATGCCCTGCCGGTGCCCCGTGCCCCCCACCACTCAGAGCTCAAGCACAGTGCAGGCGTGGGGGTCCTGAGGCTGATGGGTAGGCACCACAGTGGGGCGGATGTTCAAGCACTGAGCTGGTGATGTGTGCAGTCACCCCACTGAGATGGAAGTGCTGAAGAAGGACACTGCCCTTGAGAAGGGAACCTGTGTCCCCTGGTCTTGAATTGCGATGCTAAACTGGTTTGTGGCAGGGAAGGAGAGAGAGAGAGACAAAGGTCAGGTAAGAATTAATGGAACACAGGAGGCCCAGCAAAGCTCATGCATGAAAAATGAGTCCAGGCTGCAGCCCTCGGATTACATGGAAACCCAGCAGACACAGATGAGGGGGAGCAACTGCGTACCAGCCAGGAAACAAACGGCCACACCAGGTACGCACAGCCTCCGCAGCTGGGGGGCCATGTGCGTCTGGTAACTTCTGCAAAGAGCAGACAGAGGTGCCACTCCCGGGCAGGGACTGGCTGCAGCAGCTGGACCCTGATGCAGATGCTGCAATCTCCCCTAACCTGTGAAGGGGAGCAAACAGGCCACCCCAAAACATGCCACCTTGACAGAAGGATTATTTCAGGCTAAGGACAATCCAGAAGCAGATACGAGAAAAGCTCTCTGCCCGCCCTCTATCTGCCCAGAAGCAGGACATGCATCTGTGAAGGTGTCCCCTCCCGTCTCTACCAGGAAGGACAGGAGTTCATCACTGGAGACAAGGCTGGACCCTGATCAGCCCCACAGACAGCTCCAGAGGCCTACAGGCGCCAACCTTACCACCGAGCCCTTGTCTTCCATTAGTTCCCCCACATATTTACCTGCCCACAATCTGCTACCCTAGAAGCTCAAATCCTGTCCCTTGGTCTTGTCACTGCTTTATTGGTCTATTGC
The DNA here is from genome assembly GCF_040802235.1 of Manis javanica. Classification (NCBI taxonomy): domain Eukaryota; kingdom Metazoa; phylum Chordata; class Mammalia; order Pholidota; family Manidae; genus Manis; species Manis javanica. Next base: position 3,020,920 of record NC_133159.1, on the reverse strand, counting down.
TAAGATTTTACATGTGTCCAAGTTCTCACCACCTACATGCATGATCGCAGTGCTGTCTGGTAGGATCTCCACCACGACAGAAACCTTCTGTGTGCATGCTGCCCATCTGGCTGCTGAGCACTTGAAATGTGGCTGTTGCAACGAGGAACTGGAACTGCTCTATGGAAGTTTAATTAATTTGAATCTAAATCCCCAGAGTGGCCAGTGGCCGTCATACTGGACAGCACAGATGAAGACCATTAAGGGATAAGCACAAAGGAAAATGCCCAGCAGGTGTGGAGGGACTCGAGGGCGGTCTAGGGAGTGTTTGGTGGAGGTGGGTGCCCAAGGGAGGGGCATTTGAATAGAAGCCTGAAGGCAGAAAGGAGCAACTGTGTGGGCAGCTGTGGAAAAGCACCCCAGGCAGAGGGAACCACAGGTGCAAAGGCCCTGAGGCAGGAGCATGCCCAACATACTCCAGGGACAGAAAGGAAGCCAAAGTGGAGCAGAGAGAAGGAATAATGGGGGTAGAGTGGTCACGAGGAAGGGAGCTATGGTCAGCTCTGGACATCCCCCAGAGATGTCCACGTCCTAGTCCCTGGAACCCCTATGTTCCTTACATGGTAGAAGTTCCCAGCAGATGGAATTAGGTTAAGGTCTTGACATGGGGAGATTTTCCTGGATTACCCGGGTGGTCTTAATGCCCTCAGGAGGTCCTCATAAGAAACAAGGTACCGGAATCAGAGTAGAAACTGGGCAAAGAGAAATTTGAAGATGGCTTTGACGAAGGACGAAGGGGCCACAAACCACAGCATGCAAGCACCTCTATAAACTGGAAAAGGGAGACAGGCTCCCCCAGGAGCCCCCAGGAGCCAGCCTTCCAGCTTCTTGAATCTAGGCTTTCTGACTCCAGAACTCTTCAGTTAGTAAATGTGCATGCAGGTTTGCAGCAATTTGTTACACCAGCCACAGAAATGCTATGGACAGCGCCCTGGGGGCCAGGCTAAGGACTGGGGCTTTTGTTTTGAGAGAAGCTGAGGTCACTGCAGATGTCTGCTGAGAGCAGAAGCCTGTGTCTGGATGCCAACAGCACAGCACAGCCAGAGTCCCCGCCTGTCTCTTCGGTCTGGTTGTCTGCATCCTGGGCTGTCAGGCAAGGGCTGCAGAAAGATGGGGAATGGGAGGCACGAGCTTCCTAGTTCAGAATGGAGGAGCCCTGGCCTCTTCCCCATATACCTCGGACCCCATGGAGGTAGGTGGTCCCCAGGAAGGCTCTCCAGATGACCTGGGTGGCATGGCACCTTCACTGTGGCTGGCAGACAGAAGGCCCCCGGCTGCTCCTATGCCACCCCCAGGGTGGCTCTACTACCAGAACACGGGCCCTCAGCAGGGAAGCATGGGTCTGGCCCCTGCCTGCACGTTTGTACCTGTACAACTCAGGTGGAGCTGAGAGTGAATCACCCAGGAGGCAGCAGGGACCATGGCTGACCCCAGGGACCGGCACCATTGGCATCCCCCTGACACCCTGCTGCTCAGGATGAGACCCCTGGGTGCCTTGGCCACTGCCCTCCCCAACCAGGCACTGCTGATGAGGCCTGTGAGTGGGGTCTGGGGGAGCAGGGCAGGGTGGAGCCCATGACCACATGGGTCCACACGGCTCACACGCCTCCTCCTGGACCAGGCGCCGGCCTCTGCCCCCACATGTGCCCATCACCTGGGTCCTGCCAGGGACTCGCTGACCTCGCCTGCACTGCTCCAGCAGCTCACTGGTCTCCCCACCTCAGAAACGCCCTGCCCGGGTCCCATGCTCCCCCCAGAATATCCCTGTCCAGCCAGCTGTCAGCCCACTACAGTCCAAGCGCTGGGATGTGGTGTTCAGGGGCCTGCACACCCAGGCCTGGTTCCTCCATCATTTGTCCTTCATAATCCAAGTACTCATGGAGCAAATGGTGGGCGCCCAGCCCAGGGCAGGGGCCTCGAGGGCTGGTAGCCCAGGGGAGAGTCCAGGACCCCTGAGACGTCATGAGCTAGCAGCAAAAGAGTTGCATTGTCAGCACTCCAGGGACACGTCACACTGAAGGGAAGACAGAAGCCCTGGGGCAGCCCTGGGAGGTGGACCTCCTTCCCAGCAGGCCTCCTGGCAGGAGGCAGGGAGGCCCGTGGAAGACGCAGCAGGGGCGTCCCACACAGTGAAGTCCCCTTAGGGGCAGGCTGGGGTCTGAAAGAGGTTGGCATCCTGCCCCTGCCGCACATCTGTCCGTCCGTGCGTCGTGGCCAGAGGCCCACAGCAGGGCAGGAGAGGTCCGGGCAGGTGTCCGCAGCACGCAGCCGCCCCATGGAAGCGGGCAGAAGGGCAAGGCCAGCTCCACCTGCCACAGCTGGGCTCCCAAGGGGCCTCCGCCTGTGGCTGGTGAGCTGTGTCAGTGACCAAGGGCAGCCTGGTGTCCCCACAGCCCAGAGCAGTCCTCCCACCCCCACACTCTTGAATTGGGCTCCCAGGTGGTGCGTGAGGGAGGCGAAGGGGAGGCACAGGCTTCCTCCTTGGCCCCGGGGATCTGAGGATGGCAGGGGTGTCCCTTCTGCCTCCTTACCCAGCTGACTGTTGGTGAGCGTTCACAGGGCAGTCAGCAATATCCTCTGCAGAGACACCGCTGGGACGCAGATGTGCAGTGGGCCATTTTCCCTGGGGCTGGACGCTCAAGGGGCAAACAAGACACAAACCTCAAGAAACAAACACGCACACATGTTGTCTGAGAACCTCGCAGCTCACCTGTCCTGGCCCAGCTGAGCTCCTGAAAGGCCTCAAGGAAAAGCTGACTGTCTCCTAAAAGAGAAGAGGGCCCATCACTGAGGGCCACTGGGAGGAGATGAACTGGACCTGCAGCCGCGTGGGCCCTGGGTCACCTCGACCTGGGCTGTGCCGTCGGTCCCCAGGGACAGGGTGCAGTGTCCAGAGGGGACTCGGCCCAGGACAGGGCTCTGCCCACATGCGGGGCTGGCAACTCGCAGCAAAACCAGCTCAGTGCCCCGACATCCTGTCCGCTCTTGCCTCAGCAGCACTGTGCAGAGACACACAAGGCCGAGCCCCTGTGGGCTGTGTCGGTGACGAAGCAGAACCCAGGCTCCTCTGGTGGGCAGGGCAGCACGCTCAGGAGCACACAGGCCTCAGAGGCCACTTCGTCCCAACACAGCCTGTTTCTCTGTGGGGCACAAGGGTGCAGAAGCCGGAGCCAGTGGGCAAAGCACTGCCCCGCTTCCATGCCAGCTGCCTGTGAGCACGGCCCCACCCTGCCACCTAAAGGGCACATCTGTCTGCAAATGAGTCACTTGTGTTTCCGGGGAGGCCTCAGCCCATCTTCTCCCAGCCCAGGGTCCCAGCCAGCCCAGCAGCATAAGGTACTGTTTCTTCTGCAAACAGTCAGCTCTGCTTCCGTGGCCTGGCGGCAGTTGGCACCTGGCACTTGGGAGCCATTCAGTGCCTGCGTGATGGACTAAATGAAAGAATCAATCAGTTTAGCACATTCCCTCCCTGGTGCAATGGGGAAGGCACCTGCGTGGGAGGCGGGAGGCTGGATTTCCTGTCCAGGATGAAGGGCTCCCCCACGGATAGGACACATCCAGGCAGGAAGGGGCCTTGGGCAAGGTCACTGGCTGGGGGCCTCAGTGCGTGTGTTGGGGTGGGGGCAGGTCAGGGACCCAGTATGGACCTGAGGGGCCACTTCATCGCTATCTAAGCGCAGGTAATTCATTGAACTTTGTGAGCCGCAGCGTCCTCATCTCTGAAGAAGGAGTGATATGCATCCCTTAGGGTTGTAGCAAATAAGCGAGTTCATGTAGCAAGAACTCCTGGTCTGTCATAAATGTCCCATAAGAGAAAGATGGAGATTAGCTGCACGCTCAGCCCCAGGCACCTGCATTCAGCATGCTTTTCATTTGCTGCACTTCCGATGCTCTGAGATCTGGGGCCTTGCAGGCCCGGCGGGGGCACCCCTCCTCCAGAGCCAGCCAATTCCTGGAGATAAAAGGAACTCGTGTGCCTTTCGCATGCACAGTAACCCACCCAGAGCCCACCCCCTACCAGGTTCTCACCCTCTGGGCCACCATCCTGCCCCACTCACCCAGGGCCAGGGTAACAGCTGGGGAGCCGCTGAGGTCATTCAAACGGGCCCACACTAAACCTACTCACCGGGCCTCCCCCAACCTCCCCGCAGAGACGGAGATCAAGGCCCCTGCCTCACTTTCCCTCACCCCCTCCGCCTCCCAACCCGGCCTCCCGCTCCCCTGCGTGGCGGGCCTCCTGCTTCTGGGGACTTGAAGGCCCCAAGTCCTCTTTCATGGCGGCCACCTCCGCGTCTGTGTGCCTCACCACACTTGGGGACGTTTCCCCAGGCGCCCTTACAGCCCACCCATCCCCAGTGTCCTCAGCCACACGGGCAAGTGCAGATACCCTGCAGGACGGTCTGGGTGGAGCGTGATGCACCGTGGGCGGCGGCTTCCTTCCAGAAGGCAGAGGAGGCGGGGGAGGACCCGAGATGTGCTCCCTGGACAGCAAGCGGGCTCCACCTTCCTCCCAGCAGGGCCCACCTGACTCTCGCCCCGCCTGCATCTCCCCCACCCCCTGCCCTGCCCCCTGAGGCTCTCCTCTGCCCCCTAATGATGAGACAGATCTCCAGCGGCAGCCGCGATGACAGCAAACTGGTAACGACTTGTTTATGACTACGTGTTCGGGTCGGACTCCTGCTTTTTATTTTTTATTATTTTCAGAAGACACTAATTCAAAAATTAAGCCCCAGGCAAAAGGATTTATCAGAAAAGATGGAGGATAAAGTGCTCTTGGCTGACGTGTGTTTTCCCTTTTTCTCTTTCACAGCCACCCAGGGGCATTAGGCGGGGGACACAGGAATGGGGGGGGGGAAAGGCCCCCGTCTTGGGCGTGGGGGCCCGGCTCCTGGGGAGACAAGGCATGGCCCTTGCGCCCTTGCCGGGTCAGCTCCCAGAGGTCAGGCATGGGGCCGGGGCTGGCAGCCTGCTTCCCGCCCCTGCCGTGTCCCTAGCCCCGTGGGGCAGATGATTTTCACCAAGAGAGGACGTACCAGTGGCCCAGGCATCCTTCTGCGGGCAGGCCCAGCCCATCCCTACCCCTCCAGCGCCGCAAAGCGAGAAGAGAACTGATGTATTTATCACTTCTAGGCGCGATCGCTGCAGAAACAAATCCCCGGAGATGAGAAGGTGAGACGCCTTTAACGCTGGAGGGACTGCCAGCCTGGTCCGGCCTGTCTGCATTGGACATTAGAAATCTTCAGGCATAATAAGTCTGACTTGGCATTTTAGAACAGACTTAGACACCTAATTACATGTTTTATTTTTTTCCCCCTGACAACCACTTAGAATATTGCCTTTAGCTCCTATCCCCTGTAAAATTATCTGTAGGACAAATTTGTTACTTTTCTTTAGGGAAATTTTTGCTCAGTAATATAATTATTCCCATGTGGAGGCAAGTCCTGAGCGAAGTCAGCTGTAAACGTGGGTGAGCAGCCACAGGAGGCCCCCTCCCTGCCCTGCTCCTCTCCTCTAGGGGATGATCAGGTGGTCTGCTTCCAGGGAGACACATGAACAGCGTCCCCAGGATGTCCCTGGGGTCATGGAAAGCTATAGCCACCTCCCCACCCCAAGTGCCTCTCCTCCAGTGCCCAAGGTTCAGGGCTAATGCAGTGTATCTGGTGGGTGGTTTAGAACTCTGAACTCGGAGGCAACAGGGAGCCCTAAACCTGGGGTTCCTCCTGGAATCCCCTCCCCGCCCACACCCTCGATTTCTTCTCCCCCAGGACCAGCCCCTTGAAATGACGCCCACCATGAGGGTCTGCAATGTGGGGGCAGGAGCATGCCCACCCTCCATGGCACAGCCCCTCACCTCAGCACCACGCCCCCCACCCCCATTTCTAACCAAGCACCTGGTGGTGAGCATGCTCCTGGCCCCCTCACTCGTCCACCAAGCCCCCTGCACCGCGGCCCCTGAGTCAGGCACCAGCATCTCCATCCCGCCGTCCAGCCCAGGGTGGCAGTCACCCTGGATGCCTCCCTCGTCCAGCCCCACCGCCCAGCCCCACCACATAAGACCCTGGCAGACCCACCCCTCTGTCTACCCCGCCCCTGCCCTTCATGCAGATGCCAGGCCGCATGCCCAGGTGACCACCAGGCCCTCCCGATGGTCCCCCTCTTGCACACTGTGCCTTCCACCCCCTCTCCACCCAGAACCTTCTTGAAGCAGCTCCCATCTGGCCACCCCCTGCTTCGCAATGTTCAATAGCTCCCTCTGTGGGGCTCAGGCCTGAAGGCCTGGCCGGGCTGTCTGCATCCTGTCACCTTGTGACCCCGCACCCTTGCCCTGACCCCATCTCACTGCCCCCTTCATACGCCAGCCTCTGTCTTCCATGACCTGACATGTATACTGATGTAGAATGCATGGCTGGGCCACCGCACGGACCCTTCTGGTCTTGCTCAGCGCCTCCCTCTGCCCCCACACCACACCACCCTCCCCCCCAAAATGGCGGCACAGCCACTGTTTTCTCCAATGTCCACCCCTCTGGCAGCCCTTTACTTGTTTTTTCAGGTGTTTCCACTACTACGGAGGCTCAGTGAAGGCAGAAGTCCTGTCTGTCCTGTTCATACATGTCCACAGATCCTAAAACATGAGATGAATGAATGGATGGATGGACAGATGGACAAGTGAGTGGATGGATGGGTAGTGGGTGACAGATGGTTGACAGATGAATAGATGGGTGGATGATGGATGGATGGAAAGTGGGTAAGACAGATGGATGGATGGGTGGATGGGAAGATGGATGGATGGATGGATGGATGGGTGGATGGGAGGATGGATGGATGGATGGATGGAAGGACAAGTGAGTAGATGGATGGAAGGAGAAGTGAGTAGATGGATGGATGGATGAATGAATGGCGGGGGGTGGGGTGGATGGATGAATAGATGGCTGGATGAAGAAAGGAAAGTTAGTCCTCCACAGCACTTACTCTGCACCAGGGCTTGGACTCAGACCTTTGCACATCTACCTCTACAAAAACCCTCTGAGGTGGGCACTGTTATGTGCCCATCTTACATTTGAAGAGCTCAGAAAGGTGAGGTGATATTCCCAGGGTCTCAGAGAAAGGTCATTATGATGACATGTTGAGGCCATGGAGGTCAGTATATTTAACTTCTCTCCCCTCTGCCTGTCACCTCCACAGGATTCACCAAGAAATGGGGGGGCTCTGAGTAAGCCGCAGGGCTTCCGTGTCCTTGCCCGCACTGGGGACCTCCTCCTGCCAGGAGCAAACCAAAGCGCCAAGGCAGCGGGCCAGCACCCAGGTGACTGGGCCTCAGGGACAGAGTACAGCAGCGGGGCCAGCGCCACCATCAGAGCAAGCAGGGTGTGAGCAGGGGGCCAGGACTGGGGGCTATGGGAGGAGGCCAGTCCCCAGGCTCAGCCAGGGACCACGACACTCCTGGGCCGAGCCTTCAGTAGGGACGGGAGAGGCACACAGGCAAAACCAGTCCCCTGCCCACCCGGATCCAGGGCCACCAACTCGTCCATTTCCTCAGCACTTTTCTGGTTATAGCCTTGAAGTCCCATATCCGAGGGTTTCCTGCAACTGTCCCAGTTTTAAAAGTGAAAGGTCTGTGTCCCAGAAACCTCTTTAGTGCTGGGAAAACCAGGACAGTTGGTCACCCTGCAGGGTACCCACCCAGAGAAAGTGCATCCGGCCTCAGAGGAATGGGCAAGGGGTGGAACCCGCCAGCAGAGAGCGGTAAACCTTCCCTGCCTCCGGGAGACGCGCCCTCTGGCTCTCAGCACGATGTCCTACCTCGGCTGCCAGTTGCCACCTGAGTTCAGAGAGGCTGAGCAAGGCCGGTCCGCCATTTCCCGGGTGTGGCTGCTGTTTCTCTGTTGTCTGTGGGACTGTTTCTTCCTGTCCATGAAGCGATGGCTGCTGTTATCTCCCCTGAAAACCGGGAATTTTTTTTTCCTTAACTCCCAAGTCTGGAAGGGTGGCCCTGCCCAGGGCTGATGGCTCAGCGCTGGCAGTGGGGACAGCACCTGGCCATTGGTCCCCAGCCTGCCCAGGGGCCACAGCTCTTTGCTGCTGCGTGAAAATAGGCCAACAGGCAGCAGCGTCCCCGCCTGGGCATTCCCCTCATGTCTGCAGCTATTATGCACTATTATTCTCCGCCAGTGGGGAAACACTAGCTAATTTTTCCTGTTGTCTCACTAACTCAGACCTGGGAAAGGAAGGAGCTAAGCGTCTGATGTAGAGAATTGGGTTCACAGCCATTAGCTGGTCACTAATAGGGAAGTCAGCGCAACATTGTGTCCACACAGCCCTCCACACCGGGTCCTCAGCAACCCGGACCCCACGGAGGCCTGGCAGGTGCTGAAGCAAGAACAGCAGGAGAGTTTGGTAGCCGACCTAAATATAAAAATCTTCTCTTCCATGCATTTTATTTATTTCTAGTTTTTCATCCATTTGACCGCACACACATGCACGCGCGCGCGCACACACACACACACACACACACACACACACACACACACCCTGGTGACTGACCCGATTACAGCTTCCCGTGGGCTCCCAGGCTCTGTCCCACCCAGCCACTCCCCAAGTCTGGAGGCAGTGTCCTCTGCTCTCCTGAAGGTCAGGCAACATGTGCTGGAACCGAGTTCCCACAGGCCCCGTCGTCCCCTTGGATCTGTTTGCCAGCCTCCCCGTCGTGGAAGCCAGGTGCCCACTCTCACAGGTGTGGCTGAATTCCCAGGCCAAACTTAGACTGCAGGTGAGCAGCCAGGCCCAGAGAGGCCAGGCAGCCTGGCCAAGGCCACACAGCTTGGAAGCCATACAGCCAGATTCCTGCAAACCGTCTGGCCCCAGAGCCCCTGCACTGGCCTGCTCTGCCCTGCCTCTCTAGGGGACCTGAAGCACAGTCAGGGCCCAACGAGCTGGCATTCGGTACCGGGATGGAATAGGACAGACATTTCCAGTTAGGAGGGGTCAGCGATGTCCTGTGTCATGTGCTGTGAACTAATTAATTCATCAGTTTATTGGGTGGGCAACAGGGAAGACAAATGTGAGCTTTAGACATCTCTGGCTTCAAGAAGCCCCTAGAACACCGGGGGAGGTAAAGGTCCCCAGCGGGTCTCAGAGCAACGGCACCTGCGTGAGGGACGGGCGACCGACTGCTTGAGCAGCCCAGGGGCCAGCAGGAGGGAGGGTGTCGTGAGGGGCCTGGCCCCTGGGCTGGGCTGAAAGAGAAGTCACTGGCAGAGGGGCGGGACAAACCCGGTGGGCAGCGAGCCTGCGATGGGGACAGCCTGGCGTGTTCTGGCCATGGGGGAGGGAGGACTTGCAGGCAACGGAGCTGGAGAGACCGACACTTCCTTCTGGCCCCAACGCACGAAAGAGAAGAAAAATCTTCAGCTCATAAGCATTTTTCATGATTGCATATTTAGCTAATGCTAGTTACATGCTTGGCTAGAATGATTATTGTATCTGACTGATGTTTTCTGTCACCAAGAATACTTAACTCTACCCCTGATGGGCTTTAGTGGAAAATTCATATTCACTGTGTGGGACAAGCTGCACAGCCCCTAAAAGGGCGATCCTGGCGCACGGTCCGTAGAGCCCGACGCCTGCCTCGGGTCACAGCCTTCATCTTGATGCTTGTAAAACATCAAAATGAAATAATCCACCAATGCCATGTTTCACGTTTTCAGCAGAGGGTAGCTAGGTGTGCTAAATATTCCAGATAAATACTAATAAGAGCAATCATAGATATTTTTTGAGCATAAAGTAGAAGCCAAGATTGTACTTAGTATGTTCTTTTTCTGTATATATAAACACTTGTATTCTGTATATGGACAAATAATGATTCCTATTGCACAGTTAGCAAAGGGCAAGTCGCTGAACCTCTCAAAGCTCCAATATCACACAGCTCACAGCAGCAGGAGCGAGATTCGAACCTACATGTGACTGGCCACAGAGCCGGGGCACGCACATTGCCGGGAGAGTGTGGCACAAACCCCCTGGGAAGTACTGTCAGAACCTATTACAGCCAAACATGCTCTCACTCTGGGACCCGGGGACCCCCCTCCTCGGCAGGCCACTAGGAAAAAGGAGTCCGTGTATCCACCCAAAGAAATGTACAGAATGTGACAGCACCTTTACCACAACACAAAAACCTGGAAATAGCTCAAATGTCCAGCAGCAGAATAGATAAATAAATCATAGCACTAAGAGAATAGATAAATAAACCCACAGTCGGGCAATGGAATTCTACCCAGCAGTGAAATGGAATGAAGTCCTGCTATATGAAAAACATGAATGAACCTCATATGCTTAATGCTAATCAAAAAAGGTAAGACCAGAGTAATTACCGTGTGATTCATTTAAATGACATTTGAAAATAGGCAAAAGTACCCTCTGGTGGTAGAAATCCAGAGTGGGTGGCTTGGGGGGGTAATGACGGGAAACAGTGATGGTTACCTGAGCATATTCACTTTGTCAAAACTCAGCAAGATGGACACTTCAGATTTACACAATTCACTCTATATAGGCGGTACTCTAATCTCATCCAGACACCTACAAACAAAACAATACCAAAAAAAACCCAAACTATACTGATATGTAACACTTGCTAAGACAGAAGTCCCACTAGGCTTCCGCAGGGTCATCACTGAATACATGGGTCTGCACTCAGGGCTCTGAATCAGTACTCACTTCTGCTTTCCCTGGGATTAATATCCTGCAGGACTGTGGGAGCCATAAAAGGTCAGACTGAAATTCTCTCGATTCCAGAATTCACTACTTCCCCAGCCCAGCCTGGGCTCTGCCGGAAGGGAAGGTCTGGTCTTCCTGACTTTGTATCTTGAGCACCTAAGGGAGATGCTTTTTCAGCAGTACGTAGACGTATTTGCTTTTTCTGATGCAGCTTCGGCTTCCCTTCTCCCAGCCCAGTGACAAACGAGGAGAGTCTGAGCCGCCATCTGTGACCCGTGTTACTGTGGGACCTTGAGCTTGTCATCTCCTCTGGTACGATGATCATAATGCTCATGACCCCATGTGGCTGTCATGCCCTTGGAGCGCTCAGCGCAGAGCTGCGAACAAGGATGCGCTTATGCATGTTTGCTTCATTCGTTTCTATTAGAAGCCCCTTAATCCTGCAGCAGCCACACTATCTGAGCACAAGGGTCCTGGCTATGACCTTTAGACTCCCACCAAAACCACCCAGAAAACATGCAAATGCAGGCGGGGACTCTGCCCAGAGCCCGAAGAGTACCCCCTTTGCTCTCCTGGGCCGGACCTGAAAGGAGCGCCCACAGCCAGCCCACTGGGCACAGGGGGTTCCCTCCAGGAGCACCATCAGCAGTCGGCTGCTGGGCCCCAGTGCTTTTTCATTAAAAACCCAAGTTTGCTTTGTCTTGTGGACAACTGGCGTCCATGATTCAGTAAGCTGCAAACGGCTACGACTCTGTGGGTCCTTATTTCTCCAGGCCACTCACTCCCCTTGGGGTGCTGTCACTCCAGCAGGAACACTGAAAGCCCAGGGCAGAAGAGTGGGGAAGGGGCCGGTGTAGAGGAGACTCCTCCCTTAGTAAAAAGCCACGTGTAAAATTGCCCAAAGAGCAGAGGAGGCCGCCAGGCCTCCAAGCCTCCAGGGAAAAGCCGGGAGCTCATGGGCATGTTGGTACAGACGGAGCTCAAGTAATACGCACTGAATGAATGGCCCAACAGGCCCATGCAATTCTCCAGACAGGGAGGGACCCCTTGTACAGATCTGGCCCTTTTCCCATTTCATACTCAAGGAAAACATGTAGCATACAGGCTTTGGAATAAGGGATCCATGTCCAGGTTCACCAGGTGCTGACTCTATGATCTTAAGTGTGTTACATACCTCCCTGAGCTATGACTTTCTTGTTTATGAAACGTGATTGGTAATAACCAACCGACGGAGCTAACAGGAAGAGTTGTGGTAACAAGACATGGGACTGCACTGATAACAGGGAAACTCCCAACAGTGGCTAACACTATGAAGGGGTTAATTTAACTCATGCAGCAGGGGAGGGTAGTCCTAAACTGCCTACCTGGAGGGATGATCAATGGCGACACCAGAGACCAGGGTTCATCCGTCTTCTGCTCCCCCATCTTTACCATGGCTTTTATACTCACTGCCCCAAGATGGCTGCTGTGCCTCCAGGCATCACTTCCAGGTCTCAGGCAAGAATGAAAGGGAAGGTTGAAAGGGTGAGGGACAAAGGGCCTTTTCCCAGCAGGTCTTTGCATTTTTGTTTGGGAAGGGCTGCTCTCTCCAGTAACTCATTTGGACCCAATAACTCACTGTATCTCATTGGCCAGAATTGGACCACGTGGCTACAGTTCTAGTTGAGCACATGTCACACTGAACAAACCCAGATTTTGTGACTGAGGAAGCAGGGGGAATGGACATGGGGTGGGCCAAGGAGCAGCAAGTGTCCCCTGGCGGTACGTGGGAAGCACCTAACGTTAACCTTCTGCTGATCCCCCACCGCCCTCCCAGGTCACTCACTGCTCTGCGCCCCCTGTGAGGGTCTGCCGTATCCCAGGAGCACAAATGTACCCCCCCAGGATGCGTGGACCTCTTGCAGATGGCTGTACCACGTTAAGGAGTTGAAATACTAGACTATTCCACCCAATGCCAATTGCTCCTTTTTCAGAAATCTTATTTCATCTGAACCAGTTTTAAATCAACCAAAAAATATTTGTGCAGCACTCAGTGCATCAGATATTATACATGTAGCTCTATCAGCACCTGAGAAGGGTAAGACAGAAATTCCTGGAACCAATGAATCGCTGTCTCCTGGAAAATGGCTGATGGAGGTTAATAGGACCCCCGTGCAGAGTGGTGGTGAGAGAAGCATCGACATGCAAGGCCGAGGGCACAAGACTGCTTCAGGCCATTTGTAACACAGGCACACAAGTCACTTCCCAAAATGCTGTTAATTCTCAGTTATGTCTGCATCTTTCTCTGTCAAGCACACCAAATTTAGACAGAGCCAGAGGGAAAGAAAATGAAAGCAAGAAAGACCGAGGAAACTATGCTCCCTATAAAATATGTGTACCTGGGAGTTTAGTGCCTGGAAGTGTGATTACCAGCAGCTTGGGTGTCCGGCGGCTCCACGGAGAAAGGGGTTCAGAGCTTTAGAACTGACACAAGCTGCTGCTTCACAGAGATTTCTGGTAGACCTCACACATGTTTCCGTGGATTCCAGAATGCATTTTTTTAAAATATTTCTTCACAGGGAAAATGCATGTCCAGCCAGCTCCTCATTTTTCTTCTGAAGCTGATGGGCCACACTTGAAAAGCCCTTCCCTCCAAGGCCCTCACCAGCCCCTCAAATGACTCGGGTGGAGGAGCCTGGAAGCAGAGAGGTGAGAGCTGGATTTGACAGGTTATGGATGGCCCTAATTTCCTGGTGGTGAAAAGATAGAGAAAAAAAATGTGTCCTTGCCTGGGAGAGGTTTATAAGCCAGGCACAGTGGGGCTGCGTTCTCCCAGGCCTGGAGCTCATCTCAGCATCCCCCCAGGGCCAGGGGGGCACAGAAGAGAGAGAGGAGACCCAGACAGACAGAGGCAGCCTCATGACAGGGCACCAGGGCACCAGGGGATCACCGGGTGTACTGCCCTGGGCTGCACCGAGAAGCAAGCCAAACCCTGAGCCCACAGACTAGCTCCACGGCCCACCTGCATAGAAGCCAGGGAAACAAACCCGATGCCAAAGAGATGCTGAGGCCAAGAGGAAAGGAGGCCCTTCACCATCTGCCCCCAGGTCCTGTGCCCACCTGCACGCCCAACACAAACCCAAGCCGGTCGGTGACCCTGTCCCCAGGCCCACACCCATGATCGCATCTGCAGCTCAGCTGGCCTTCCTGACGGCCCTCGCCACTATCCCACTCTGGGCAGCAGGACCCTGGGCCCAAGGCAGGGATGGACGGGGGCTGTGTGCAGTGTGCTGGGTTCTGGTTCTAACGGACTCTTAGGTCTTTAGGCTGACTCAACGGTGCCACCAACAAGCCATCAACTCCGGTCTCAGTGAGTGACAGCAGGGCGGGGCCCAAGCTCTGTGTGGAACACAAGGCACAAGGATGGGCCCCACCCTCAAGAAACTCAAGCTCCCCAAGAGCGAACACTAGTTACAGAAATGCTGCAGAATGCAGCTCGTCACCATCACTAAACAGGAACAACAGCGGCTCTTCACCCCCTTCACCTATCTCACGACCCAGGGATGAAAGTGCAGCATAGAGAATAGAGGCAATGGTTCTGTAAAATCTTTTATGGTGAACTGGAGGCCAATATAATGTTATATATCAACTATACTTCAATATGAAAACAAAGATAGTGGGCCTAACTCAGGGCTCAGGTTCAAACCTCGCCTCTGCCACTCACCAGCTGTGTGACCTCGCAGAAGCCACTCAGCCCTTCTGACCCTCCACATCCCCTGTTTAATAACCATAGTGCTCAGAGGGTTGGCTTGGAAGGCAATGTGAGGCTGCGTGTGCAAGGAGCCCAGGGCCATGCAGTGTGTATGTCCACCCAGTTCTGTTATGGTGGTCAGGGGTCCTTTAGATCTTAAAAGCTTCAGTTAACTGTGACTACTATCATGCCTTCCCACTCCAGCTAGTATGTATTTCTACCACCCAAAGACAGTCTGTTGACCTTTCCTTCTGCAGTTAAAAAAATTAAAACATGGGCGGAGCCAAGATGACGGTGTGAGTAAAGCAGCAGAAATCTCCTCCCAAAACCACATTTATCTATGAAAATATAACAAAGACAACTCTTCCTAAAATAGAGACCAGAGGACACAGGGAAACATCCAGACCACATACACACCTGCGAGAACCCAGCGCCTCGCGAAGGGGGTAAGATACAAGCTCCGGCCCGGTGAGACCCGAGCGCCCCTCTCCCCAGCTCCCGGCAGGTGGAGAGGAGTCAGCAGGGAGGGAGAAGGAGCCCAGGACTGCTGAACACCAAGCCCCAGCCATCCAGACCAGAGCGCAGACACAGTGCATGCGTGGGGTCCTGGATACTAGGGAAACAGGGCGGCAGGACCGGTGAGCGGGTGCCTGAGGCCGACACCGGAGAACAAAGAAATAGGGGTGGCCTTTTTTTTTTTTTTTGGCGAGTGCTTTTTGGAAGTCTTAAAGGGACAGGGACCCTATTACTAGGGAAACAGGGAAGCAAGACCGGTGAGCGGGTGCCTGAGACCGGTGCCTGAGGACAAAGGAAATCGTGCGTGTTTCTTTTTTTGTTGTTGTTGCTGTTATTGTTTTGGTTTGGAGAGTGCTTGTTGGAAGTCTTAAAGGGGCAGGGCAGGACACTTAGTCCAGAGGCAGGGAATCTGGGATCTCTGGGCACTCTAACCCCCTGGGCAGCAGGGAGCACGGAGGCCCCTTACGGAGATAAATAGTCTCCCGGCCGCTCCCCCTCCAACAGGACTCCACCACTTTGGAGCAGCAGCCCGAGCCAGGCCACGCCCACAGCAACAGCAGAGATAAACTCCACAGCAGCCGGGCAGGAAGCAGAAGCCCTGTCTGCGCACAGCTGCCCAGCACAAGCCACTAGAGGTCGCTATTCTCCCAGGAGAGGAAGGCCACAAACCAACAAGAAGGGAAGCTCTTCCAGCCGTCACTCGTCCCAGCTCTGCAAACTATCTCTATCACCATGAAAAGGCAAAACTACAGGCAGACAAAGATCACAGAGACAACACCTGAGAAGGAGAAAAACCTAACTAGTCCTCCTGAAAAAGAATTCAAAATAAAAATCACGAACATGCTGACAGAGATGCAGAGAAAAATGCAAGAGCAATGGGATGAAGTCCAGAGGGAGATCACAGATGTCAGGAAGGAGATCACAGAAGTGAAACAATCCCTGGAAGGATTTATAAGCAGAATGGATAAGATGCAAGAGGCCATTGAAGGAAAAGAAACCAGAGAACAGGAATGTATGGAAGCTGACATAGAGAGAGATAAAAGGATCTCCAGGAACAAAACAATACTAAGAGAACTATGTGACCAATCCAAAAGGAATAATATTCATATTATAGGGGTACCAGAAGAAGAAGAAAGAGGAAAAGGGATAGAAACTCTCTTTGAAGAAATAATTGCTGAAAACTTCCCCAAACTGGGGGAGGAAATAATAAAACAGACCATGGAAATACACAGAACCCCCAACAGAAAGGATCCAAGGAGGACAACACCAAGACACATAATAATTAAATGGCAAAGATCAAGGACAAGGAAAGAGTTTTAAAGGCAGCTAGAGAGAAAAAGGTCACCTATAAAGGAAAACCCATCAGGCTATCATCAGACTTCTTGACAGAAACCCTACAGGCCAGAAGAGAATGGCATGATATATTTAATGCAATGAAACAGAAGGGCCTTGAACCAAGGATACTGTATCCAGCATGATTATCATTTAAACATGATGGTGGGATTAAACAATTCCCAGACAAGCAAAAGCTGAGGGAATTTGCTTCCCACAAACCACCTCTACATGGCATCTTACAGGGACTGCTCTAGCTGGGAGCACCCCTAAAAAGAGCACAGAACAAAACACACAACATATGAAGAATGGAGGAGGAGGAATAAGAAGGGAGAGAAGAAAAGAATCTCCAGACAGTGTATATAACAGCTCAATAAGCGAGCTAAGTTAGACAGTAAGATACTAAAGAGCCTAACTTTGAACCTTTGGTAACCACAAATTTAAAGCCTGCAATGGCAATAAGTACATATCTCTCAATAGTCACCCTAAATGTAAATGGACTTAATGCACCAATCAAAAGACACAGAGTAATAGAATGGATAAAAAGGCAAGACCCATCTATATGATGCTTACAAGAAACTCACCTCAAACCCAAAGACATGCATAGACTAAAAGTCAAGGGATGGAAAAACATATTTCAGGCAAACAGCAGTGAGAAGAAAGCAGGGGTTGCAGTACTAATATCAGACAAAATAGACTTCAAAACAAAGAAAGTAACAAGAGATAAAGAAGGCCACTACATAATGATAAAGGGCTCAGTCCAACAAGAGGATATAACCATTCTAAATATATATGCACCCAACACAGGAGCAACAGCATATGTGAAACAAATACTAGCAGAACTAAAGAGGGAAATAGACTGCAATGCATTCATTGTAGGAGACTTCAACACACCACTCACCCCAAAGGATAGATCCACCAGGCAGAAAATAAGTAAGGACACAGAGGCACTGAACAACACACTAGAACAGATGGACCTAATAGACATCTATAGAACTCTACATCCAAAAGCAACAGGATATACATTCTTCTCAAGTGCACATGGAACATTCTCCAGAATAGACCACATACTAGCTCACAAAAAGAGCCTCAGTAAATTCCAAAATACTGAAATTCTACCAACCAATTTTTCAGACCACAAAGGTATAAAAGTAGAAATAAATTCTACAAAGAAAACAAAAAGGCTCACAAACACATGGAGGCTTAACAACATGCTTCTAAATAATCAATGGATCAAGGAACAAATCAAAATAGAGATCAAGGAATATATAGAAACACATGACAACAACAACACAAAGCCCCAACTTCTGTGGGATGCAGCGAAAGCAGTCTTAAGAGGAAAGTATATAGCAATCCAGGCACACTTGAAGAAGGAAGAACAATCCCAAATGAATAGTCTAACATCACAATTATCAAAACTGGAAAAAGAAGAACAAATGAGGCCTAAAGTCAGCAGAAGGAGGGACATAATAAAGATCAGAGAAGAAATAAACAAAATTGAGAAGAATAAAACAATAGCAAAAATCAATGAAACCAAGAGCTGGTTCTTTGAGAAAATAAACAAAATAGATAAGCCTCTAGCCAAACTTATTAAGAGAAAAAGAGAATCAACACAAATCAACAGAATCAGAAATGAAAATGGAAAAATCATGACAGACTCCACAGAAATACAAAGAATTATTAAAGACTACTATGAAAACCTATATGCCAACAAGCTGGAAAACCTAGAAGAAATGGACAACTTCCTAGAAAAATACAACCTCCCAAGACTGACCAAGGAAGAAACACTAAAGTTAAACAAACCAATTACGAGCAAAGAAATTGAAATGCTAATCAAAAAACTGCCCAAGAACAAAACCCCGGGGCCGGACGGATTTACCTCGGAATTTTATCAGACACACAGAGAAGACAGAATACCCATTCTCCTTAAAGTGTTCCAAAAAATAGAAGAGGAGGGAATACTCCCAAACTCATTCTATGAAGCCAACATCACCCTAATACTAAAACCAGGCAAAGACCCCACCAAAAAGAAAATTACAGACCAATATCCCTGATGAATGTAGATGCAAAAATACTCAATAAAATATTAGCAAACAGAATTCAACAGTATATCAAAAGGATCATACACCATGACCAAGTGGGGTTCATCCCAGAGATGCAAGGATGGTACAACATTCGAAAATCCATCAACATCATCCACCACATCAACAAAAAGAAAGACAGAAACCACATGATCATCTCCATAGATGCTGAAAAAGCATTTGACAAAATTCAACATCCATTCATGATAAAAACTCTCAGCAAAATGGGAATAGAGGGCAAGTACCTCAATATAATGAAGGCCATATATGATAAACCCACAGCCAGCATTATACTGAACAGCGAGAAGCTGAAAGCTTTTCCTCTGAGATCAGGAACTAGACAGGGATGCCCACTCTCCCCACTGTTATTTAACATAGTACTGGAGGTCCCAGCCATGGCAATCAGACAACACAAAGAAATACAAGGAATCCAGATTGGTAAAGAAGAAGTTAAACTGTCACTATTTGCAGATGATATGATATTGTACATAAAAAACCCTAAAGACTCCACTCCAAAACTACTAGAACTGATGTCGGAATATAGCAAAGTTGCAGGATACAAAATTAACACACAGAAATCTGTAGCTTTCCTATACACTAACAATGAACCAATAGAAAGAGAAATCAGGAAAACAATTCCATTCACAATTGCATCAAAAAGAATAAAATACCTAGGAATAAACCTAACCAAAGAAGTGAAAGACCTATACACTCAAAACTACAAGTCACTCTTAAGAGAAATTAAAGGGGACACTAACAAATGGAAACTCATCCCATGCTCGTGGCTAGGAAGAATTAATATCGTCAAAATGGCCATCCTGTCCAAAGCAATATACAGATTTGATGCAATCCCTCTCAAATTACCAGTAACATTCTTCAATGAACTGGAGCAAATAATTCAAAAATTCATATGGAAACACCAAAGACCCCGAATAGCCAAAGCAATCTTGAAAAAGAAGAATAAAGTAGGGGATCTCACTCCCTAACTTCAAGCTCTACTACAAAGCCATAGTAATCAAGACAATTTGGTACTGGCACAAGAACTGAGCCACAGACCAGTGGAACAGATTAGAGACCCCAGACATTAACCCAAACATATATGGTCAATTAATATTCGATAAAGGAGCCATGGACATACAATGGGGAAATGACAGTCTCTTCCACAGATGGTGCTGGCAAAACTGGACAGCTACATGTAGGAGAATGAAACTGGACCATTGTCTAACCCCATACACAAAAGTAAATTCAAAATGGATCAAAGACCTGAATGTAAGTCATGAAACCATAAAACTCTTAGAAAAAAACATAGGCAAAAACCTCTTAGACATAAACATGAGTGATCTCTTCTTGAACATATCTCCCTGGGCAAGGAAAACAACAGCAAAAATGAACAAGTGGGACTATATTAAGCTGAAAAGCTTCTGTACAGCAAAAGACACCATCAATAGAACAAAAAGGAACCCTACAGTATGGGAGAATATATTTGAAAATGACAGATCCGATAAAGGCTTGATGTCCAGAATATATAAAGAGCTCACACACCTCAACAAACAAAAAACAAATAACCCAATTAAAAAATGGGCAGAGGAACTGAACAGACAGTTCTCCAAAAAAGAAATACAGATGGCCAAGAGACACATGAAAAGATGCTCCACATCACTAATTATCAGAGAAATGCAAATTAAAACTACAATGAGGTATCACCTCACACCAGTAAGGATGGCTGCCATCCAAAAGACCAACAACAAATGTTGGCGAGGCTGTGGAGAAAGGGGAACCCTCCTACACTGCTGGTGGGAATGTAAATTAGTTCAACCATTGTGGAAAGCAGTATGGAGGTTCATCAAAATGCTCAAAACAGACCTACCATTTGACCCAGGAATTCCACTCCTAGGAATTTACCCTAAGAACGCAGCAATCAAGTTTGAGAAAGACAGATGCACCCCTATGTTTATCGCAGCACTATTTACAATAGCCAAGAATTGGAAGCAACCTAAATGTCCATCGGTAGATGAATGGATAAAGAAGATGTGGTACATATACACAATGGAATACTACTCAGCCATAAGAAGTGGAAAAATCCAACCATTTGCAGCAACATGGATGGAGTTGGAGAGTATTATGCTCAGCAAAATAAGCCAAGCGGAGAAAGAGAAATACCAAATGATTTCACTCATATGTGGAGTATAAGAACAAAGGAAAAACTGAAGGAACAAAACAGCAGCAGAATCACAGATCTCAAGAATGGACTAACAGGTACCAAAGGGAAACGGACTGGGGAGGATGGGTGGGAAGGGAGGGATAAGGGGGGGGAAGAAGAAGAGGGGTATTAAGATTAGCATGCATGGGGGCGAGAAAGGGGAGGGTTGTACAACACAGAGAAGACAAGTAGTGATTCTACAACACTTTGCTATGCTGATGGACAGTGACTGTAAAGGGGTTTATAGGGGGGATCTGGTATAGGGGAGAGCCTAGTAAACATAATATTCATCATGTAAGTGTAGATTAATGATAAAAAAAAAGGCAGTTCCTGTGTGGTGACCTCCAATGAGTTCTACACAATGGTATAAGGGCATATAAAAGTATAGGCAAAGGGTCTGTTTGTGTTTATACAGAGGATCAAAGCCTGATTTGGCTTCCCAGAAAATGAACTAAGATACGATATGAAAAAGAACTTCCAACATCAGCACTTCCTGGAAGACTCATGCCAGAAGATGATCATCAAAATACCCCAACAAAGATCCACGTGCTGCTACAGGTGTAGATGCACTCATCCCTCCGGTTCCTGGACTTGCCATGGGAATGAAGAAGGAGATATCTAAGCTGGCCTGTGCATACAGTAAAACAACAAATTTGACTGGATCTATACTGTTGGAACTCAACCAAGAATTAGGAGAAGTGCAAGTTGTAGCGCTCCAAAATCTTACAACTACAGACTATTTACTGTTAAAAGAACATATGGGATGTGAACAGTCCCCAGGAATGGGCTGTCTTAATTTGTCTGATTTCTCTCAGATTGTTCAAGTTCAGGTGGACAATATCCACCGTATCATAGATAAGTTTTCACAAATGCCTAAGGTGCCTAACTAGTTTTTCTTGGCTTCACTGGAGATGGCTGGTAATTATAGATCTGCTTTGGTTATGTAACTGTACTCCTATTAAGTTAATGTATGTGTACAATTTAATTAGTAGTTTAAAACCTATACATGCTGAAGTTACTCTACAAGAAGATATGTCAAAGAAATAATCAATCTTCCCATGTTTTCTTCCACCTGCTACTTCTATAGCTTTTCTTCTTCCTTCCTAATTACAACTCCTAAATAGAATTCATGTCTCATATCGAATTTACCGTGTATCACAATTCTTCCAAGTGGTAAAGATACCTCGAGACAAATGCTGGGCATAGAAGCCACAGGGCATAAATATCCAAAGAAGTGAAAAACTAACCTTTTCAAACAATAAGGCTTCTCTCTCACTTACCAACTTTACATTTCCCTGTATGGCCCCGGAAGATGACTGGTTAGCCAGAGACGGGTAAGATTCCTCAAGGGAGGAGCAACCTAAGACAGGCACAGATGCAGGGGGGCCGTCAGGTGAGAAATTGGGGATCAACAGAGGTGAGGCTTAGAACTTCTTCCCCCCTGTACTGAGAGAAATCTTCTGCATCCGTGGATGTTTTAGTGCCCTTGTCTAGCTTGGATTAGCACATAGTCTACAGGCACACACCTGATCATCTACAATTGCTCTCTTACAACACTAAACTATGTTTTTTACCTTTATCTCACATCTACCTACCACTTCAGCATTTTATTAAAAATAATAATAATGAAGAGAGAAATGTGGTATCCACACATAAATCAAGTATAAAAATCAAACGAATATTCATATTTGAACTGACTATTTATAGTTCATAATGCATGATCAAAACCGAAAGTTTCTGTGATGACTGCCCTTGCACTGTTCACCATGTAACTTATTCACTATGTAAGAATTTGTTCTCCATGTAAGAACTTGTTCGTTATGCTTCAGAAGATTGGAGACTGATGAAAATTAGGCTTGGGGTGGATTAATGATTGTACATTGAGCATTGAGTCCCCTATACAGAATTTTATTGTTGTTAACAACCATTTGATCAATAAATAGGAGAGATGCCCTCACAAAAAAAAAAAGTACACACTTCCAATTGTAAAATAAATAAGTAACCGGGATGTAATGTATAGCATAAGAAATATAGTCAAAATATTGTAACAACTTGGTATGGTGATAGCTGGTAGCTAGAATTATCATGTATATAAATGTTGAATCACTGTGTTGTACACCTGAAACTAATATAATACTGTGTGTCAACTACCCTTCAATAAAAAATAATTATCTATAAAAAAAAAATTAAAACATGACAATGATCAAGCTAGTAGCTAATATTTATCCTGCACTTGGTCACATCAGTGAGCAAATTCGTCCTACTATTTTTATGGCACACACACTGCGGAACAGAGCCACCCCTATTTCCCCAAAGGACTTCTCTGCCTCATTCTCTAACCAGGGGCACAGGACATCATCACATCTGCGGTGTGGAATCAGACGTTCTGGGTTTGAATCTTGGCTCTACCACTTTCTGGCTGCTGACCTTTGACAAGCCCCTTGTCTTTGTGAGCTTCAGTCCCCCCTGATAGGGTGAAGATCATAACAGATCCAGCCAATAGGGTTTGCAGGTGAGGGTGGGTATTGGTAATTGTGGTGGACAAACCCCAGAGTGACCTTATTGACTCCCACCCACCAATATCCATACCTTTGTGTGACCCCCTCCCCTTACATGTGGGTGAGACTTGTGACCTTCCTCTAATAAACCAAAATGAGCAAAGCTGAAGCAACGGTGCAGATGTAAGTAAGTTTCCTAATGAATGGACTCTAAGTTCATCAAAAGAGAGATTATCCCGGGTGGGCCCAACCTAACCGGGTGAACCCCTTCAAAGAAGGACATGTGCCCTCCCTGAAGTCAGAGACTCCACACAGCAGAGTCTCTCTCCTGCTGGCCATGAAGAAAGTCACCGTGAGTTCTACAGGAAATGTGTTACGCCAACCATCTAAGGAGACCCTGAAGCTGACCCTTCCCCAGTCAGGACTCTGATGAGAACACACCCTGGTGGACCCCTTGGCTTCAGGCTCGTGAGACACTGAGAAAAGAATCCATGCCTGGCCTCCTGACCCACAGAAACCATGAGATAATGAACAAGTATCACTTTAAGCCTTTAAATGTGCAGTAATTGGTTATGCAGCAATAGAAAGCTAATACAGAAATTCAGGTAGGGTGCCGAACATGGTATCTGGCACACTGTAGGCCTGAATAACTGAACTATTATTGCTGTCTGCCCCATAATTAGGTGGGTGAGGCCACTAAGAAGCAGTTGCTGCATGCCACCTCCCGTTGGTCGGCCTGAGAACCAACCATTCTTTGGGGACCTTAGACCAGCTGGTGTTCCTTTTTCAGTGCCAGCGCTGACTCACCAGGGCACCAAGAGATTAACTCTGCCCAAAAGAGTCTCCAAATCTGGGGACCTAAAAGGGATTGATTTCCTACATTAGGTAACCTAATGGTTTTCTCCCTAAGCAGACCCGGGTTTTTATTACATCACGTTCTCAGACTCTTTGCCTCCTTCTCAAGCCCAGCTTGTTTTGAGCAGGAATAACAGGTGTTTTGGGCCATATGACATTGGCTGCTAGACCCCTGTATGCCAGGGTTTGACATTAGCCCAATCTCTGATATAGACATGCTTGTTCTTTTCTCAACATTAGAGTCTATTTATAATCACGCCAAATCTGCAGACACCCCAGTCTGAACTTCAGCTGCTAAAATATTCAGAACAACACAGAACCTATAGAGCAACCTGGTGTTAATGATCCCACAACCTCCACCAGCCCCCCAAAAATCTCTGCCACATATAAACAAAATACACATGTTTATCAACTCTTAAATTGTCTTCTCATTAAAAAGCCCTTAATGTCTATTAAAATGCATGTTATAGATGCATTTTCCTCATAGTAACTGAAGGAATCAATGTGACTTTCTCATTCTAAGAGATTTTCAGGATCCCTTCAGAAATTATTTTTCATTCCTTCAGGATTTTACAGCTGCTTTTCACATTATCAGCCACATAAAACTTTGTTCCCATAAAGTTGCCTAGAGGAAAATTAGTCAAGGTGGTGTTCCTACTCAAGTTCCATAGTCAAGCCCAATTTCAGAAACAAACAGAGAAACCCAGTGTGCTTGTCTGGGTGTAGAGCCTTGCAGGGTAGGACTTGGGTCAGACAGAGCAGGAGGCTCCACCCACCAATACATGACTTCCTGTGCTATGAATGAGTTCAACACTGCCAAATCTGCCCTGAAATCTTTCCCCATCTATGGCCACAATGCTGAAAATATCACCCCAATCTCTCCCTGAAGATTCTAAAGCCTTCCCAAATATACCTACTGTGGAAGAGTAGTGTCTATATTTCCACAACACCATGAATTACTTGTTTTGAATCAGTGTATCAGTTTGGACGAGGCACCCAGCAGGGTCTGAGAGAATAGGTTAGAGCGCAGTTAAGCCTTCACAATGGGATCAGCAAAGGTGAGGCTGAAGTTGCCGAAGCAGATCGGTTCAGGTGCTGGAGCACATCAACCACAAATATGCGGCTGATGAAAAGCACTCAGGCCTTTCTGCTTCCATCAGACAATCCAAAGCTGCAGCCTGAGGCATGTGCATAGCCCCCAGGATGGCAACAGCTCTGAAGTCCTGAATTCCTGCAGGGCCTCAAGCAGCCCTGTAGTAACATTTACCAGACACTTCCTATGTGCCCGGCTCTGAGCCAGGACCTGTGAGGAATGAACAGGTAAGAGAGGCTGAGACCCCTGCCTCATTCATTCATTCACTGATCACCCACCTACTGAGTACCTATGATGTACTAGCCCTAGGGGGGCACTCTGAAGCACTGAAGCCCTTCCTGAGCATCATTTCTCTGAGAGGCGTCACTGAATGAACACCCTGACTCCTCACCTGCCAGATACACTTCTTTCTTCCTTTATTCAGGACTCTGGCTTGACCCAGGAGCTGGACTTCTTAAGTAGACAGACCGAGATCTTGCCTGAACTCTCCAAGGGCTCATAGACACGAAGTCCTGCTGTTGTAGTTGTAGATTTGAGCACAAAAGCCACACACACCCTCTCCCATGCAAGCAGGAGTCACTGAGAGCCCAGTGAGGAGCTTTGACTTTGTAACGAGCATCTCCTACCACTTGATTATTTTCATAAGCACGGGCTGATTTGGGTTAAGACAAACAAAAATTACTTATCAGAGACATTTGCTAATGAAAAAAAAAAACCCTAATCAGATTTTGTACCCTGTCTGCTAAGAGGCTGCTGATCCTGGAACCCTGTAGGCAAAGGGAGGTTAACTCATACTTGAAATTAAGCAAATTTCCCCTTTTGAGTTGAAAAAAATACTTTTTCATATTAGGAAGCATGAGAATGGTGAACAAAAGTTGTCAGGATAAGTCAGAGTGTGGGCCACACTGCGTCTGCCTCGGGTCACCTGGTGCTGAGCTGACTCCCCTCCTCCCCGCACACCCCACCTCCACCCGAGCAAAGCTTGCGTCCTGCTTTGCAAGTGAGGACAAGCCTCCAAGCTACGGAAGATGTAAAGATCTGAACCAAAGCAAAGCATTTTTCCTACATCCTGTTCCGCGAGCTCTCCTTTGCTTGGGTCGGGGAACAAAAGGGCGTCAGCCGGGAGCCTGACACAGGACAAGCCTCCCGCATAGACTTCCGACAATCTCCGGGTCCCCCTGTAGCAGCAGCGGTGAGGAGGCCCTTGGGAAACACCATTTGATGACGACCTTGAGAAGCAGCTGGACCTGGACAGGCAGTGGCCTGATGTCTCTCCCCCCACCTTGTTTCCACTGGTGCCTTCCCAGGGAGGAGGACAGTGTCGTGCCCTTGACGCTTCCAAAGACACCCAGTCCCAGTAACAGGGCGGCAGACTTCCATTAGGCGTGTGCCCTAAAATGCCCAGACCCTTAACAGCGATCTGCTTTAGGGGCAGCAAAAGAAAGCTAGCTGCCTGGGATGGGGTGTCTGAGGAATCCCTTTGTCTGATGGTGGTGGCCCCTCACACCTCAGAACCCCATTCTTTTTTTCCCCAAATCCACATTCTCTACATGCTTCTATTCTGGGAGGTGACTCCTTGGAAAGGCAATCTCCCTGACAAGTCCACCCTGGGAAACTGGGAGCTGTTACTGTGCGCTCGGTGATTGTCAATTCTAACGTGTCTGATAATAAGCAAAGAGCGTCTGTCCTCTGAGCCTCCCGCCAAAGCCTCATCGGTATTGTGTGGATACAGCTGCCCCTCTGGAGCTGCTGAGGGGCCCCTTCCTTTGCTCTTCCAACAAGCTCATCAGACTCTCCAGCACCTTTGCTTTTATTCATAGAAACATCTCCATCCACTCTGCTGATTAATGTTGACCCACAGCACGCACTGTCCTCGCTGTGGCTGCCATAGCAAAGTACCCCGGACCGGAGCTTAAACCTCAACACTTACATCTCTCAGTTCTGGTGGCTGGAGCCCAACAGCAGGGTGCCAGCATGGTGAGCTTCTGGGAGGGCCAGGTCCTGGCTCAGATGGCTGCCTTCTGGCCATGTGATCCTGTGGGAGAGAGAAAGAGAGAGAGTGTAAGCTCTCTGGTGTGTCTTCTTATAAGGGCACTAATCCCTTCGTGACGGTCCCACCCAGAGGTTCCCATCTCTAAATAATCACATTCAAGCTTAGAGCTTCAATATACGCATTTGAAGGGGGGCATAAAATTCAGGATATAAACATAT
The DNA here is from genome assembly GCF_040802235.1 of Manis javanica. Classification (NCBI taxonomy): domain Eukaryota; kingdom Metazoa; phylum Chordata; class Mammalia; order Pholidota; family Manidae; genus Manis; species Manis javanica. Next base: position 2,993,658 of record NC_133159.1, on the reverse strand, counting down.
GACCACCCCTACCATCTGTCAAGGCTCTGCCAAAGGCTAAGTAGTCACCATCTCACTGGATTCTCACACTGTCTTATAAGGGGGTAAAGATTATCTTCATTCTAAAGAGGAAGAAATGGAGGACTACAGGTGGGAAGGCTCCAGCCCCAGGCTGCTTCCCTGGAAAGCGGCGATCCAGGCTGCAAATTCAGGTCAGTCTGTCTCAAGAATCAAGGTCACCTCAGCGGGGCCAACGCCCCTCAAGCCCACACGGCTTCTCAGAGTATCAGAACTTGGAGACTATTTAGACAAATGGTTTCAAGTACTTGTTGAGTAACAATTTTACAGTAAAATCTTATGTGAGACAGCTATGTGTGTAACAGCAGAACAGTCCACGTTGCTGTGTTTTTGAGGCAGGGCTTCAAACCCTGACCCAGCACTTCCCACGTCTTCACACTATTCACAGTCCCCCACTTCCTGCCCGCATTCCAAACCGGGCACAATTGCAGGCATACCTGCCAATAACACACGGATCCAATGATAAGACTAACAGAAAATTAAGTAAGTAAAATAAGAGAAATGAGTATTTATTGAGTTTGTATGGTTGAGTAAGTTTCCAGGGGACCAGTCCTACTGCAGAGAACAACTGTAGACTCTCAAAAAAACAAAACAAAACATAACAAAAACGAACTGAAGTCTCCAGAAAATGAACACAGGCAGGAAGATTTTGGAAGGAAGCTTATTTAACTGATCCCAGTTAAAAAAAAAACCACACCCACCCACCCACACACACACACACACACACACACACACACACACACACGCGCGCGCGCGCGCGCGCGCGCGAACCTGAGGACAGAGATGCCGCCACCTGCAGGTGAAAGAATCAGTTTGTGCTTTGCGTTTATCCAAGTTAATTCTCTGCTAAACAAAACGGTAATACTCCGTAGAGAAATATAACAGAGACCTGAGTCTCCACACAGTATTCACAAGGTCCAGGACACTATCCAAAATTACTCAACATACAGGAAACCAGGAAAGTGGGACTCATTCTCAAGTAGAGAGATAATCAGCAGAGACCAACTCCATGACGACGCAGATGTTGAAATTAACAAAAAAGGACAGGAGAGCAGCCATTGTAACCGGGCTCCAGGAGGTAAAAAACATGTTCTGTTAACAAGGGAAAAGAAAGAACCTCTCAGCAGAGGAATCCAATGTAAAAACAAATCAAATGGAAACATGGGAACTAAGAATTACAAGAGCTGAAATGAAAATGTGACTGATGGGTTTAATAGCAGAATGGAAATGATCAATTTAAAAAATTAACAAAGCTGAAAATAGACCAATAGAAATTATCCAATCTAAAGAATAAAAGGAAATTTTAGAAAAGAAATGAATGGAACCTCAAGGACTGGCTCTAAAATATATATAATTAGAAGCAGGAGAAGAATGAGAATAAAAAAATATTGAGGAAATAACGGCCAAAAACTTTCCAAATTTGGTAAATGACATAAATGTACATTTTTCAAGAAGTTCAGCAAATTATGAATAGTATAAATACAAACATGCCTAGGCGCATAATTAAACCGCTAAAAAACAAAGATGACATAGAAATCTTGAAAGCAAGTAGTGACAAATGATAAGCTACATAAATAGGAAAATAATTCAAATAATTGAAGACTTCTCACCAAAAACTATGGAGGTCGTTTGAGTGAGGAATATCTTTAAAATCCTGAAATAAACAAGCATAAAACTAACAACAACAACAACAAAAAATCAGCACAGAATTCTATACACAGCAAGCATGCTTTGAAAATTAAAAGGAAATAAAGGTACTTTTAAATAAAAGAAAACAAACAGAATTCACTGCCAGCAAGCCAGCACTACAACGCATTGAAGTTGTCAAGCTGAAGGAGAGGCAAATAATGCCAGAGATCAATTTTGGCAATTTAGGCAAAAATCAGCATTGTCTTCTGGGGTTTACAGGGTACATCGGTGTGTATCTATAAGCACTATAGCATAAAAGGTGATGGGGAATGTTAAGTCCATCTACTAAGCTGCAAGCTTTTCACATCACCACCCATAAGTCATATGATACCAACTCTAAATAGACCACAAAATGTAAGGATGTATATTCTACCCCATAGAGCAACGACTAAAAAAATGCAAGAAAAGATATCTGAAAAGTCAACAGGTACATTAAAATGTAATTCTAAAAATATCCAAGAAAGGAGCAGGAAAGGTGGAATAGAGAAACAAAAAGAACATGCAACAAATATAAAATAAATCCTACATGGGTAAGCCTGAATTCACCCACATCAATAATTCCTTTAAATGCAAATGGGCTAAACCCAAAATTTACAAGGCAGAGAATTTCAGAATGGCAACCTGATGCTGGGCCATAAAATGAATCTTGATAAGTTTTAAAGACTAAAACCATAGACTGTTCTATCACTACTAAAGAATTGTAAATAAAACCAAAAAAGAAGTCTAGGCTACACCTAAAGTTTTAGAAATTAAGTAAGACATTTTTAAATAATCCATGGGTCAAACAAAATGGATGGGAAATTTTTAAAAACTTCAAACTTGATGATAGTGAAACTACAACATACCAAAATTTGAGCTCTCTGGCTAGTCGATGCCTAGCACGGAAATGTATCATTCTCAATTCTTTGGTCCTAATGAAGAGAGATCTAAAATAAACGATGTACATTTCACGCTAGAAAAGCACCAGGGTAGGTGGAAGAAAGAACATGAGATAAAATGAAGGAAATGGAAAATGGGCACAGTAGAGAAAGACTGTGAGGGGAACAGCATGCCTTACCGAGGGAGGTGCTTTGAGGTGCAGGTAAGGTGAATCCTCCAGGCTGTTTGGGGTGGGGGAGTGACACGGCCTTATTGCCCCAACCCCACCAGCCTTTGGGAAGCATTTCCACAAAGCCCAAATCATCATGAGTGCCAGACTCATTCCCTTGCTTGTAGGAAGTCCCATCTCCCACCACATACCTCTCCCCTAGAGCTTTGGGGACCCTCGAAGTCTAAACGGATCAGCATGGTCTCTGTTCACCTTCATCAGTCCCCTCGCTCCCGAGCTCTGCAAGGTGATCCCTGACCTTCACCTGTGCACTGCGCACCTTCTTAGCTCAGGCGCAGAGGTTATCAAAGACCCACTTCCTTCAGGGGATATCTTATCCCTGCCATCCAGCCCCTCACCTTGAACAAGAATTGCCATTGCAATGGCCCAGCACGCCTTTCCCTGGGACTCATACATGCAGCACTAACTACATCCCAGTGAGGGGATCACCTCCCACGTGAAATGTGAGCCTCTCTCTTGCCACGTTCCTGTTTGCCATGAGCAAACGACTGGCATAATAAACAATAATGCTCTTCAGGTGGCCTGGGTCCACATTTAAGGGACAAAAAGCATGCCTTTATCTCTGTATGGAGAGCTAAAGACACACCCAACCTCTAAACAGAACACCCAACACCTGGGGATGAAAGATCCACATTTGTATTTGACTGTGCTGCCTTGGTTTCCCCCTAAGAAAGAGGGTAAGTGATGGCCCCACACCACAGAGACTAAAATAGGAACCCTTCAAAGCAGAACGCCCACCCCCAAACAAAGGCAAATGCCATTTCCTCCTAGAATTTAGACACAGGAAGCCCCACCCTTCCAGGCTGTGAAAGTCGCTAAGAATGTTAGAGATGCAGCCTCCACGGGATGTCAGTGGCAAGCAGATCTGGTGGCTTATTTGGGTTTTTCCCTCAATATTCCTGGGCAAGCAGGGGAGTCGAGAGTCAGGAACAGGACCTATACAGGTGGAAGGGAAGGAAGCCACCGGGCGGAGGCAGAGGGCGGGAGGAGGGGCTACCGCAGTCATTCATTCCACCAATATCTGCTGGGCAGTGGCTGGGAGGCCCTCCTCTGGAGGCGGGAGCTACATATGGAAGACAAGACAGAAACCCCTGCGCTCCCGGATGGAGCTCACCTTCTCACTGTCGCTGGAGTCGAGAGGCGGGGGTGGGGTGGGGGGATGCAGGCGCCAGCAAGGGTTCCGGGCTCTCCAGGTCCAGTTTCAGGATGGAGAGTGATGCTAATAATGAGAAAAATATGGACATCTTCAAGGAATCCTGATGCCCACCTTTTCATCTGCTGGCATGGAAATCTTACTGCTGAATTCAACATTTAAAAAATTTTTGATGGCAAAGCAGGGCAGGGCATGAAGTTAGCTGGGGAAGAGGGGGTACCAGCCTGGCCTCCTGACTGTGGGGCTGGCTGCTGACCTCACGTTGGGAAAATGCAGCCCCTGTCTGGGAGCCTCTCCAGACTTGAAGCTGAGGCCACCCTGCCCGGAGGGGCCTCTGCCCTAACGGTGTCTTCCCTTTCCCAGGGACTCCTGCCAACACCATCCTCTAGAGTGAAGGGAGAGAGCGGAGCCACGGGCAGGCACGTTCCTGCGAGCCCCACCTGCCGTGCCCCCCTGCTCTCCGCCATCAAGCAGGACTGCCGAGTTCATTACCAGGGTCATCACCTGGGAGTCAACAATCGGGATGGGTGACCAGCCAAGTCTCCTCACTCCCATCCCCAGGGTGGGGCAGAGCTCCAGGTCACAGAGGAAGGGACGGAGGAGGGAGGGAGGATGGAAGGAGGGAAAATTACACACTTGAGAAGATCGCGCTGCCGTGGAGAGTGAGCCCTGGGGCCCCCATCAGCCCCTCATCTCCCCACTCCGCTGCTGAACGCCGCTCAGCACCAGGACGGCTTTGTGCCTGGCCTGCCGGCCGTTCATCACCACACATGTCTCACCACTGAAATCGCTGAAAGACGGGTCACCCTACGCAGGGGCCGATGGCCAAAAATGAAAGTTCAAACACACAGAGGTGTTTAACACGAGCTTAGAACACCAGGGAGAGTGTGGGCGGGGTTTGAAAGGGTTCATCTGTTTTATTCATCATACCCAAAGAGGCTAGATCCAGGCTTCTTGGCTTAAAACGAGTGCTCTGGAGGTAAATTCCAGAAAGAGCACTTTACAGAGCGTGGATTAAAGTACAAACCTTGATACCCCCAAGAAATAATACAGAGTCAAAGTACTGATCAGAGACTAGAAATGCCTGCAAGGTCTGGAAGGGCCCACGCTTGGCCCCAACATAGTGTCCTCTGAGGGAGGGGCACAAGGACAGGGAGCTGGGAGGGTCACATTCATATCATCAGAATATTTTTACAAAAATAGATTTATGTGAATCTGCAAAGAAGTAAGAAGCTAACTTTTTCAAACAATATGGCTTCTCTCTCACTTACCAACTTTACATTTCCCTGTATGGCCCCGGAAGATGACTGGTTAGCCAGAGACGGGTAAGATTCCTCAAGGGAGGAACAACCTAAGACAGGCACAGTCGCAGGGGGGCCATCAGGTGAGAAATTGGGGATCAACAGAGGTGAGGCTCAGAACCTCACCCCCCCTGCTTTGAGAGAAATCTTCTGCATCCGTGGATGTTTTATTGCCCTTGTCTAGCCTGGATTAATACTTAGTCTACAGGCACAGACCTGATCATCTACAATTGCTCTCTTACAACACTAAACTATGTTTTCTACCTTTATCTTGCATCTACCTACCACTTCAGCATTTTATTAAAAATAATAATAATAATAATAATAATAACAAAGGGAGAAATGTGGGATTCATATATAAATCAAGTATAAAAATCAAACGAATATTCATATTTGACTTGATTGTTTATAGTTCATAATGCGTGATCAAAACCGAAAGTTTCTGTGATGACTGCCCTTGCACTGTTCACCATGTAAGAATTTATTCACTATGTAAGAATTCGTTCACCATGTAAGAACTTGTTCGTTATGCTTCAGAAGATTGGAGACTGACGAGAATTAGGCTGGGGGTGGATTAATGATTATGCATTGACCATTGACCCCCCTATACAGAATTTTATTATTGTTAACAACCATTTGATCAATAAACATGAGAGATGCCCTCTCAAAAAACAGAAAAAATGCACAATAAAAAAAATGGATTTATGTGATTTAAAATTTTTAGTTTGGGGGTTAATTTGTAGAAGAGGACCTGGTACCCAATCACAGAAAAGACAAGGTGACAGTGGTTCACCACTCCTGGGTTGACCATTCTGCGGGGGCCATGCCCCCCGGCAGTCAAAGAGGTACCCGGGCCTGACTCCGGCCTGTGGCTGTGCCCCCAGAGCCCAAGTGGGGGAGTAGGTGGTGGAACACCGTAGGGCAGCATGTCCACCCACCCTGAGAGGGTGCTGTGCTGGTGGGGCAAGGGGGCGCTCAGGGGCTGTGACATTTGGGAATGACTTCGGTCCTCCCCCCTGGAAATGCAGCCCTGCAGTCTCTGCTGTCGTCAAGACCAGAGGGGTGACATTAGCCCCGGGCCCGGCAGGGTGGACACAGTTCTCCCCAGCCCATGCTCCGGCTGCTCTGAGGAGCACCCCCTCCACTCGCAGCAGCGCTGGAGGGCACTGACATCATCCCTGGTCCAAAGCCCACCAGGACCCATGTCGGCCGGTCACAGGTCCCACCCCACGGCCACAGTGACTGATGCACAGGTATGGGGTGCACTCCACAGGGACGTCCAGGAGTGCCTCTGAAGATTACTGGGAAGCCAAAGCCTCTCTGGCTTCGGCAGAGCCACTGGAAGACTCGCCCTGGCATCATTCTTACAGATACAAGATGGAAAAGTGCAGCCCGAGACCTGCCAGGGCCTGGCACAAAGGTCTGCGCAGGGCTGCCTGAGAACGGTGCCGATGCCCCGCATGGAGGCGGGAGGCGGGGGCTGGCCAGACAGTGAGCCCTGAGGAGGCCCCGCCAGGGCAGGAGCTGCCCCGAGGCGGGTGGAGCGGCAGAGGCGAGGGTCCACCTCTAAGCTTCAGGCACCCGAAGCCAGGAGTCAGGTTTTCTGCAGCTTCCCTGAGACGGAGCCCCGAGTGGGGCGGGTCTCAGGGTGAGATGCACGCTGGCTGTGGGAGAAACCCAAGAAGGATCACACAGGCCACGGAGGAGGTACCCCCTCATCAGACCCTCAAAATCACCGCTTTCTGAGACACTGAGCTGGGGGCCCTGAAAGCCCCCACCCCCTGTCCCAGTGGCTTCTCTCAGAGGACTGAGAGGTTTCTGCTCACATATCACGTTTCCATGGAAAGTAAAACTCATGATAGACGTTCACGCTTTCACTCCCCAGCTGCGCACTAAAAGAAAACATTTACGGTTCAGTTAATTTGGGCTGTGTCTCAATAATGGAAATAACGGGATCGTGCCTGGGCCCCGGAGACTGACTACCTTAGGGGCCCGGCAAGCTGCTTGATTGAAAATAATGAATCAACCGCCAAATGGCGGCACCCACAGCCAATTTCCACACAATCGATACAGAGGCCTATTAGACAGAGCCAAGCCGCGGCTTTGTCCTCCCAGAAAGGACCCTTTTAATGGAAGAAAATGCCTACCAGAGCCCCGGCCCAGCCACGACCGAGCAGCGGAACAAGGACAGGCCTACGGGTCACCCACCCAGATGCTTGTTCCCCGAAGGGGAAGCTGGGACCCAGGCACGCGTCCGTGTCTCTGCTGTTACTCATCCATTTTTTTTCAGTTGTCATCTTTCTCTCCCTTTTTTGAAAAATCTGAGAGAGGGAGGGAAAAGAGGAAAAGCAGACCGTGGCCATGTCAGCCTGCATTTGTAGATGAAGTTCAGAGGCAGGGGCAAAAGCCACTGTCACTGTGCATCCCGAGCAGAAAGCTTTGCAGGACAGCAGCAGGGTCCCCGCGGGGAGGAGTGGAGGACGGGCATGGGGTCCCTCTCCGGGAGAATTTGCCAGTCCACGAGGCCAGTTCCCATCACCCTTCCACTGAACACACCACTGCCCCCAGGGTGACAGACCCCTGCCTCCCACCCGAGGGCCCCACCGGGCCCTGGGCGCACACGAGGGGCAGGAAGGTTGAAGGAGGGGAACATAGTATCGGCTCCCCAGGGCCCCAGCAGGTCATGTGCGGAGGAGGGGCCCATCCGCCAGAGCCAAGCCCCCCGGGACAACGGCAGAGCCAGCCCTGGCCTGGGCGGGCTCCAGTGACGATGCCTGTCATGGATTTGCGTCCTAACCATCCTTCAGGAAAGGAAGGTGCCCTGCGCCCACCAAGGAGGAGGTCCTGGAGCCAAAGGGGTGGCGTCAGTATGAGGCTGGCTGATGGGTGACTGCACCCGTCCTGCTCCTCTGATTGTTTCCCCCATAACCGCACCAGTCCTTGCCCAGCTCCGGAGCCGACAGCCCCACAAGGAGGCGTGCCTCCCTCTTTCCCAGGGGTGAGGAATGGCAGTAAGGGCCTCCCCAGTTTCCGTGAGGAGCGTGGAGGCTCCATCCACAGCCCTGGTGGAGAATATTCTATACTGGCACCTCCCCAACAAGCTCACCTGCCCCGGAGGGGGCCCCATAGTCGCCAGTGGCCTGCAGGTGTGCCCATGGCCTTCTGTGTCTCCCAGGCTGGCCCTGAAGGCCGCCGCTCCCATCTCCTTGTCCCGTGGCTGTGATGGGGCTCAACCAACAAGAGGCGCAGGTCATGGGAGGGTGGAACGGAGGGAGGGGGCTGTGGCTCCTCCATGTTACAGATGCGACACTGAGACCCAGAGAGGCATGTGACCCAGGACAGAGAGCCGGAGTGCTAGCTGGGTGCTCTCCAGTGGACACCTCCCTCAGGCCACCTGCCCCTCTGTGAAGGAGGTCGGACCCAGCAGCCACCTGCACACAGAACAAATGCTCAGCTACTTGTTCGCCAGGCTGCAGCTCTGGAGGCTTCACGTCCTTTCTGAAAACCACGGCAGGGAGGGAAGCACCTCCCTGGAGGAAGAGTGGGTGGGGCTGACCCTGCTCCGGGCCCCCGAGGGCCCCAGCTGGTGAGCAAAGCCAGCACCTCAGTCATCATCCCCTCCCATCTCGACAAGGAGCCCCGGAGGCAGAGGGACACGGGGCGCCAGAATCAGTCAAAAGGGGGACGTGCAGAGTTCACGGGCGCGCTTCCGAGATGCGTAGATGCGTCCAGGGACAATGCTGTATGTGTCTGTGCAAATCTGACAAAGGCTCCAGCCCTCAGCAGCTGGGCTTGAAGCTAATGACAAAGAAAAGGATCATTTAATTGTCCCCAAGCGAAGGCCAGTGGGCCGGACAGTGTCCCCACTAATTGCCTCGCAACCCACTCCGCCCCAATGGCCCGGGTGAGTGTTCCCAGCATCTAATTTCAGAGCATATCTTCTTGGCTGGTTAATTAGGCAGAAAGATTCCGTTTTTAAGCCTTCCGTTTGACAGTTTGTATTGGACGAAATCCTCAAGCTGTGTACAAATAATTCATATTAAAATATGACTGTCACTGATTCAGCAGTCAGCTGCTAAATATGGGCTGGGCATGTGCCAAGAGTGGTCATTTTTGCCTGGATGGTGAGGCAATCATTTGATGAGAGTAAACTATTTTAATTTCTATTAAGCCATTATTACCATGTTTGCTTTCTCCGACAGACGATGACTTGTGAAACTGGGGTGCGTACTGTGTGACCCATAATGCAAGGGGACGCCAGGATGCAGTAGCCATCTGTGGTTTCAGGACATTGCCAGCGTGCCCAGACCGGCAGAAGGGAGGTTCTACCCAACGGTGCCCAGCAGCCTCTGTCCCATACAGGCCTGCCACACCCTTGCTTTCAGAACCTGGTTGCCCCAGACCACACAGTGGTTTCCAACGGGGGACAGTGTCTGGAGACATGTTTGATTGTCGAGATGCAAAGTTGATGTTGGCATCTCAAGGGTGGATGCCAGAGATGCTCCCAAATTTTCTGTGATACCCGGGCGGCTCCCAGGACAAACAATTATCTTGCTCCCAATATCCATAGTTGAGGCTGAGAACTGGTCCAAACCAAGACAATAAAGAGCAGATTTGTGGGTTCCCTAGCAGCACCGTCTTTGTCTGCAAAGGTGGGTGCAGCAGCCCATGGGCCACATCCCCAGGGTGCCCAACCCCCACATTCTCCAGGGCATCCCCTCCAGAGCCCTCCAAGTTCAGGTGGGTTGTCAGGGGTTTTCCAAACATGCCCATTTCTTTCTTCCCACACCAACTTCGTTTGAAGAAGGTGAGCTCAGTTGGGATAATAAATTGACATGACCATGTTGTGGAGCGTTTTGCCAGCACCTTCTGAAGTCAAAATGAACCTAACTAACTTGAAATCTTCCCACCACAGACCTTTGGTGAAATGCACAGCCTTAACACTGAATCCATGGCTGAGCGCTCAGGAGCACAAGAGGGACCCCCAGAGGCCAAGAAAAGGAGGGGGCCTCCAGTTCCCCGTGTAGGAAACCTGCTGGTGACCCTCCACAGAAACACTTGGTGCCAAATGGCTGTGCCCCCAGGCCGTCTTCCCCGTGGCTTTAAACAGGCACCTCATGCTATCACGTCCCACATTTACATCACCCACCACCCTCTCTCCTCAACTCCAGACTCCAGTTCAGCAACCCACTGAGTGGGTGATCTCATCATCATCCCTGACTGACCACCATCAAAATCAAACTGGATTGCCGCCTGCTGTGCACCGGCCTGTGTCCCCCAAAACCCACGTGCTGAAGGCCTGACCAGCGATTGACTATGTTTGGAGTCGGGGCCTTCAACAGGGTGATTCAGGTCAATGAGGTCACAAGGCTGGGCCTGTGCTGGTAGGGTGGGTGTCCGTCCACCAGGGCTCTCTCCAGGGGCACAGAGGAAAGGCCACTAGCCACGGGAAGGCTCTGTCTACAAGCCAGGAAGCAGCCGTCACCAGGCGCCGCGTCTGCTGCACCCTGGTCTCGGCCTTCCAGCCTCCAGACCGTGAGGAGCTGACACCGCCACCGAAGCCCCTGCTGTGAGGTCTCTGGCTGCAGCAGCCTGAGCTAGGCACCCAAACCTGCTTCTCATTTTCTTCCCCATCTCATCCGACTGCACCCCAGCCACCCGGCTGCATGGGCCCCAGGTGCACAATCCTGCATGCCTCCCACAACCTTTCTCTCTGTTATTCAGCCTCCTGTCGATTATCCACCTGTCTTCCCATCCATCCATCCATCCATCCATCCATCCATCTCTGCACATCTATCTGTCATCTGTCTGTGTGTCTATGCATCTATCTCTCTCTCTCTCTCTCTCTCACACACACACACACACACACACACCTAATCTCTCAGCAAACCCTGTAGCTTGTACCTTCAAAAGAGCTACCAACTCAGCCACGTCTCATGATGCTCCCCCCACCAGGTCTGCCATACGCCCCCTGGACCCACGAGGTTCCCGTGGCTGCCCAGCCCTCAGCACAACAGCTGGCGTGACCCTTCTGATACCAAAGACAGAGTTGCTCCATCTGGGTGCCAAGGCAGCCGACAGCTTCCTGCCTCACCCAGAATCCCATCCAGACAGAGACCCCCAAGACCTGTCCAGTCTGCTCCCACCACTTCTCGACCTCACCCTTCACTTCCCTCACTCTCTGCACCAGGGCCTTTGCACCTGCTGTTCTCTCTCTGAAATGCCTCTCCCCCGGGTATCTGAGGTTCCCTCCCTCACTCCCTGCAGACCAACCGCACAACCCTTTCTAACATAGGGCCGCTGCCTCTCTCTGTCCCCTTACCCTGCTTTCTCTCTCTGTGTCGTCGTGGTCGCCTTACCACAAGCAAGACTAGTAATAAGGTGTCTTGTCGAACTAGGAGAGAAGCAAGTCGGCTCATGCATGGTCAGGAGCCTGTGAACTTACGTGTGGAAGACCTTGCGAAATGCTTTTCGGATTACACATGGACTTAGTATTTAATCCCCCTCTTTGCCTCTACCACGGAGGACCCTCAAAACATACAAGTGGACATATGCAAAGTTTTACCACCACATCATTGTCTGTAAAGCTAAAAACTTGGGGAAAACAGCAAAGTGCATCATCGGGGAAAAACTAAATGAACAGAGATGCGAAAATGTTATTACACAACAGCTAAAATGAGGCAGGCTCGCAAGCGCCCATGTGAGCTATTTCCGAGGCAGACCGCGAAGGGTAAAAGCAAGGTGTACGGCAGAATGCAGTGTTTCTAGAACATCCCCCAGCTCCCACGTCTGGGAATGTGACAGACTAACCTGAAATCCTCGTGCTGCAAATCCCTAGTGATGACGGGTGAGATACGCAAACAGACTTTTAAATTCACAGCTGAGAACTCCAGAAGGTGAGGGAAAACCCCGGGGCGGAAACAGTCAGACACCACCAACCAGAGCTGGAGGCACGAGGGTGAGGCCACAGTTCCTGTGGGGTGTGTGTGTGTGTGTGTGTGTGTGTGTGTGTGTGTGTGCGTGCCTGTCGGTGTGCGCATGGCTGTGTTTCTCCGCATGTGTCTGTGCACATGTGCATGCGTGTGCACCTGTGTGCTAGGGAAGGAACACATCATCTTGGTCGCAAGCTCCACAGGACAGGGATGGGGCCGTGGGCCCCAGGGGCAGAGAGCAGGAAGCAGGGCTGCCTTGAGGAGCCCCCACAGGAAGCGAGGCCAAGCAACACCAGCTCTCAATACACAGTGACGCACACATCAGCCTCAGGCGGGCAGGGGAGGCATCTCTGCCGATTCACAGCCACAGTCACCCTCGGGGACACTCAGGTGAGGTCTTACACGCTCACTCGGTCCAGCAACGTCAGGCAGGGGCAGCAACACAAGACAGACCCCTGCAGGAAGCAGAGGCTCTACCGTCCTGAAGGGCACCCTCTCCCCGCGGGCACAGTCCCCACAATGGACAGCCGTGTGGGTGCCATCAGAGGCTGCGCTGCCCCGAGAGCAGAGCCTGGACAAACACCGCGAAGGCCCACGACCACCAAGCCCACAGCGTCCGGCACCTTCCTGCTTTGCACCTGCGCACAGTGGACACAGAGAGGATCAGAACTGTCTCTAAGGTCACGCAGCTAGTAGGTGGCAGAGGCTGGATTTGAGCCAGCCATCTGGCTCCAGACTGGTGCCCTGAATCACCCTGTGCCCGCCTTACTGAACGGGGGCTTTGCCAAAGTGGATTCTGCGCCGTAGCCACAGCGTAGCGAGGAAGTGGCCCCCAGGGGCCACGGCCCACAGGCAAGGCAAGAGGACACGCGCACAGCCTCCACCAAGGAGCCCACGGAGACCGTATCACGCATGAGAGCTGAGTATGTGCTGAATGCGCGCATCCTTCCGCCTCCTCAGGTATGTGTTCAATTCCGAGCCATTGCTGTAAACATAGCAGGCAGCTTGCTTCCTGGGGCTCCTGTTCTAGTGGCAGAAAGCAGGTGCTGCGTAGTGTGGGTGCCACGTGCAGAATGCCAGTGTATGAAATGCCCAGAGGAAAATAGCAAGATGGATGGAAGGGTAGGGACTCGCTCGGGGGCAATGCTGTTTGAGAAAGAAAAGTCCCTCTGATGGACAGTGGTCCAGCGAGCAAATGGGAGGCAAAGGGACGACGCTGTGGGTATTTAGAGCGAGAATGCAGGCGATAACAAAGACACAAAAGGTCGGGAACCACACGGGGAATAGGGGGCGCTACGCCAAGTACACAAGACAATTTCAAACTGAGCCAAACATAATCATTGAAGTTTAAAAGTCAGTGAATAGGTTTGAAAGCCCGAGGAAGAAATGGACAGCAAGACAAAGACCCAGGGACAAACTCATACAACAAGGGGAGATTTGAAAATAAAACTTTCAAGGAGCAGTTAACAGACGTGGGGGGAGAGGTTTTAGAAGGACCTACAAACATCTCCGTTTTCTCGATCCTATTAAATAGTGAGAATGGTTGCAAGTGGGACCGCTTCCTCCTATGAAAGGGCTTTAACTGTGGTGCCCTCGGGCCTCTGTCCAGGGCTTTCTGCACATGACCTGTGTGATTATTCGGTTTGGAAGAAGAGCGGCCCGGCTCTGCTGCCCCACATTCCTGGAACGAGCCCTCTCCCCGAGTACCTGAGTTCTCCGCTGTTCTGTGATGCTGAAGTCCCACCTGGGCAGGTGCCGGCGTGGAGAATCTTCTAGTCTAATGCTGCCTGTGACCAGGTATTTCCGGGATTTGAGTTACACTTTGCTATGAACTAAATGTTTGTGTCCCCCCAAAATTCATATGCTGAAGTCCTACCCCCCAGTGGGTTGGCATTTGGAGGTGGGGGCTTTGGGAGTGATGAGGTTTAGATGAGGTCATGAGGGTGGGGTCCTCGTAAGGAATTAGTGACCTTCCAAGGAGAGGAGGCGACCACCCTCTGTCCATGTGCACACACCAAGGAAAAGCCATCTAAAACGCACAAGAAAACAGTCATCTGCAAATGAGGAAGGGCCTCTCCAGGCCCCGGATGGCCAGTGCCTGGACTTCCCAGCCCAGGCACGGTGAGGATCTGCTGTCTGCTGTTAGGCCGCCCAGGCTGCGGCGTCTTGTTGCAGCGACCTGACTCAACTCAGACTCAATACTTGGCTCGCCCACTGAGATGCGGCTTCCAGATGGGCCTCCAGCAGGAAGAAACATGATCTTTTGACCTCAACCCTGTATACAAGTCTCATTTTAGAAACTGTCTAGGGCCTGTGTGGGAAGGAGAAAGGCAAACATTGGGTGGCCCCTTTGAAGCCCCTGTAGTGAGGGTCTCAGGGGCATATCAAGACCAGGTAGAAAAAAGGACGGGACAACAACAGCATGAAAGGAAAGGGACCCTCAGAGAGATGTGGGCGCGTCCGAGCCCTGAGCAGGTGGAGAACAGAGATTCTGACTCACTTTAGATGTTAGTTCAATGCCCACATGCCATGATCAGGTACAGTTCCCCACAGCCCGCTTGACGACACCCGTTCCTACTTAACACCATGATCAGCCCTTCCCTGCACCACTTACCTCCGTATCTTCCCCTATTTATATATTCATCTAATTCGCTTACTTATTAGATCCATTATTTAATGCCATGATAGAACGTAAGCACTTTAGGGCTGGTATCTCTGTTTTTGTCCAACTACAGTTCTCACATCCCCAGAACAGGGACCCATCAAATATTATGAATATTTCTTGAATAAACGGATGAAGAGAAATAGAATATACCAATGCAGGCCGATGAGGGGGTGGAATGCAATGAATTTAATCCTACCAAAACTGTATCACAAAGATCTTAAAAGCAGTCAGAGAGAAAAGACAACAGACTTAAAGAATGGTTCTAACAAATGGGCTTCTCAGAGGTACTGCGGCGCCAGCCTCATGGAACAGGGAGAAAATGATGGTCATTCCAGAAGAACTCTACGAAATAAAGGGACTTCTAAACCAACAGAAATTGAGGAGGCTTACCTCGGGAAGACCCTCAGGAAAGGGATTTATAGAGAATCCACTTCGGGGATTAGGAAAATGCTCTCAGAAGCATATCTGAGACACGAGGGGCTCTTCTGTCTGAAGTTTCTCTCTTCTGCAGAGAGAATGCTCCTAGATCATCAGCGGTCATGCCATTAACTGTATTAACTCTTTATTAACTCTCCCCAAACCCAGCTGGCACCTCTGGCAATCTGGCCTTTTCAAAAGAACTTTTAGCCCCACCTGGTTTTTTTTCTAGATCAGAACATTTAAAATTCGTTTTCTTTGCTCAGCTAGTACTTCTTGTAAGAGCTCAGTGGACACGAGCTAGGATGATGGTGCTGGTGGCAGCAGCTGTAGCGACAGCGCCCTGCACGTTACACTTGCTGTGTCATTTCATCTACACCCATTCTAGCAGTAAACGGAGGTTGAACAAATTAAATCACTAGCCC
This sequence comes from Manis javanica, assembly GCF_040802235.1. Classification (NCBI taxonomy): domain Eukaryota; kingdom Metazoa; phylum Chordata; class Mammalia; order Pholidota; family Manidae; genus Manis; species Manis javanica. Next base: position 2,977,911 of record NC_133159.1, on the reverse strand, counting down.
AAGTCGACACCGGTTAAAGCCAGTCCTGTGTGACAGCTCTGCTCGGATTTAACCAGTAAAGGCTATTAAGAGCCAATCCACTTAAACGTGTAAGAAATGCCCCAGACAGCCTGGCCGTGCCACGCGCTCCCCACCAGGTTAATCTATAATGGGAATCACAGCACCCCTCCCACGGTGACCGGCCAGCCGTTTCCTCTGCCGAGAACCTAGCACGGAGGGCCGCGGCTTGTCTTATCGGAAGGCCGTCGTAAAGACTCTGGTCTGAGCTCCTGGCTGACAAGCCCACTTTCCCAGGGGCTGCTGAAAGCTTTGTACCCTGGAGTTGCAACAAGATGTCAGTTTGTTTACAAGAGTTCTCTGCACGTCGACTCGGCCCCATCCGGCATGGCTGATGCCCAGCTGCAGGGAGTGGAAGGCCCCCGGGGGCCCACCTGCCTGGACCCCTGAGCCTCCCAGTGCCCGCGCTGCAATTTCCAGCCTCTGAGTCCCTTTCCGGAACGCTCGGCTGCCCTGCAGTGTCTGAGCTAAGAACTCTTTGGTTATGCCAAAATACCTGCATTCCCCTTGGTCCCCCAGCTCTGACTGCTTCTCCATCAGGCCATCCAGGGGAACCCCGCCCTCCACACCCCCAGTGCTGGGGCTGCTCCTGGCCAGACCCCTGCTGGGCTTCAACCAACTCATCCCAGTTACGCGATCCCTGGTCCCTGAGGCCCCAAGAGCTCACAAGAGAGCCCAGAGGATTCCTATGAAGAGTGAGAGTCCAGCCACCGGGGCTGGCTGGGGGGTAATTCATTCTGACCAGTCCTGTGGTCAGAGCCTGGCACCTGGCATGACAGCACACAGACACGTATGGCAGATGGCCACACATGGGGAATAGCAACCTGGGGTGCTGGTGGGCCTGTGGGCTCCCTGTCCTTCTTAGGGCAACGTCAGTTCACGGGGACAGGTAAGAATGCCAAGGTCACTGGGACGAGCAGCAGCCAGAGGGGCACGTCCTGGGGTAAGTGGGACCCTGGATGGTACTAGAAGAGGACTCAGCTTTGGAAGAGCACATGAGGAAGAGCCATAGAGTCGATGGCACAGGGGACATTGCCGGAGACAGGCAGGTGGCTCTTCCTACTAGGGTCCCGAAACTATGCAGCACAGAGTCCTCAGATGTGGCCCACAGTGCACTGCACTGAGAGACGCCAGAGATGGTTCTCCAGTGAAATGAGCATCAGAAATTGTTCACACTGCATCTCCCTCTTAGAAATCCACCATGTGTGTTACAGTGCACGTGCAGACATTATAGTACATGTGCATACATTACAGTACACGAGCATACATTATACTATACATGCATATATTATGGTGCGCATGCCTACGCCAGAGTGTACATGCATACATTATACTACACATGCAAACTAAAGGCTCTGCACAACCTTGCAGGAAAGAGATGGGCTTAACTTTGTTACACCCAACATTCCTGAGTTTCTGGAAACACGTGCTGAGTGCCAACTGTACCAAACACTGTCACAGTGGTAGTAAAGCATCCTCCTGCCCTCCCAGAACCTGTTTTCTAGGAGGGGAGACATACATTCAGCAATGATGCTTCCTTAGAAAAATAAAGGAGGGTGGAGAGAGGTGGTTCTTCTTTTCCAGCTGGGCTGCATGGACCAGCTCCCTGAGATGCAGAGCCTGAGTAAGGTGCGGGAGAGGCCATGGGACGTCCAGGAGAACATGTCCCAGGCAGAGGGACCTGAGATGGGTGGCAGCAGTGAGCTTTGCATAATGAGAAGCAGCTAGGAGACCAGTGGGGTCGGAGTACGGGAGCCACGGGGCCTTCAGCACTGGCAGGCTGTCAGCCACTCGGTTCACAGGCGCACTGAGCAGACATTCATTGGAACCACTGTTGGAGCCACTGGGGATCCCACAGTGAACAAAACCAGCACGAATCTTGAGTCTGTGGGACGCTCACGCCGCACGTGCCTGTCCCCACCCCAGGATCCCCAGACTCTTGGACGAGGGCTTCCATAACCTCCCCATGCACATTTTTCCTGCATAGATTCCTCTACTGTCACAGGCCTTCCTGGCCAGGCAGCCCATGTAGCGAGTTGCTGGTACCACAGTCCAGACCTGTTCCTGAGCCCCTTCTTGCTCCAGGCCCCACCCAAAGCTGGCAGCTCTCTGCATGGCTCACCCAGTGGGAATATACAAGTGTTACCAAGTGGGGAGCGTGCCGCCTCCACAATCCGCAGGCCTACCAAGCGTTGCACGCCCCCCCTTATTGGTGGGAGGCATGAGGTGCATTGTTTGCCTTACTTTGCAGGAACCATCTCAGCAGACTCAGCCCACTGGGCCCCAAGACAGCACTGAGGTGGTGGACCCCCAAAACTCTGTAGGGTCTTTCTCCCACCTTCTGGAGGACGTACACCTCACCAAGCCATGAACATACTCATCCCTAACTGTTCACTCAGCTCAAGTAACACGACGTCATTGGCAGGATGGGCCAGTGTGCTGTTCTGCAGAGAGCAGAGAGGGGCCGATTCCCCTCGGGCGCTAGTATGTGCAGCCAGGAGACAGGAGAGCCGAGACAAGCGTGCACGAGATCCGTCCACGTGAAGGCCAACCGCTTCTCATTCCTCCTGATGAGGAATAAAAAGACCACGTTCAGAAGATCAGCGACATCCCCCTGTCCCCCCGGGACCGCCAGCCTCCTCTAACAAAGGCGTCAAACCTAGCGCTGTGCTGCAGTCCCGCCCATAGCTCATCAGGTTAGCAGCTGTCCTCTGGCGCCCTCCAGGGCACATCCCACTTTTGCACGCCAGGTGGGTGAGTCAGATGTGGATCTGATGGGGGCCATCCCCATAAGCATTGGACTTCCAAGGGTGGCTTCATCCCCCTGGACATGGTACTGTTTTGATTCATTATCTTGACCAGAGCAGGCCTGCACTCCAGGGAATTCCACCCCACTGTCCTCTCTATTCTAGCTTTTATCCCAAAGGCCATGCCAGCCCAAGCAAGTCCACTCCAATTTCAAGCTGGGAAATCCTGAAAGTGTTCACCAAATAGGTGAGGGGGTATTATTGCAAAGTGTCCTTATGAACAGCTAAGGGAGTGAGGAACTGAGTCTAACCACGCAGTCACAACAGTAACCAACCTCCACCTATTTCTGATTGAAACGTCCTGTTTTTTAGCTATTTTAAGAATACAGTTGGATGACAGTTGCGCCTTGCTGGCCTGGGAACAATTCCATCGCCGTGGTGACTTTGCACAGCTCTGCCACGATCCAGGACTTGATGATCAAATAGCTGGCCTCTCAGATCACAGCCTCATGTCCACCCACTATTCCCAAGCCTCTGTGGTCACCTTTACCAGAATCTCCCAGGAGTCCTTATTTGCTGACTACAGCACAGAGGAGAAGGAAGGACATCCCAGAAGAGCGAGTGCCATGGAAAGAGCAGGGCGGCTGGTGCTGAGGGGTGTGTTCGGGGACCAGAGACCAGCCCACCCATCCAGGCCTCCTCCAGAACTCTCCTTGCAGTCGTCTGTTTCTTCTCTGAGGCTCCGCAGCTGTAATGACTGCCTCGGTCAAATCCTGATCAGCTCAGTTAACTGGATAACTGCTCTAATGAGAGCAAAGACCGAATCACCAGGACCATTCTCACCCTGGAAAAATTAAATGGATAAGCGGACTGTCTTTGGTTCTCTGGGGCTCCAGCAGATTCCTCTGTGATCTCCATGGGCCTTCTTAGGAAGATTTGATCCTCTGGCATGAAAAGAACTAATGGAAAAATGCAGTGGTAGGATTTTATTATATGCTTATGAGTTTAGGAAGTAGTAATGATCAAGACAACATTGGAGAAGGAAATGAAAGGTAAGTTTATCAGCGCAGATTTTAGTAGCAGACTGCCTGACATAGAATCCTACTTAAAGGGATGAAGACATGATTGAGTTTTATTTCATCTTTCCATAAATAGTATCTACCTCATTAGGACATTTTAAGGATTAAATGAGATAATACCTGAAAATAACTTTGAACAGTTCCCAGCATATATAAATGCCCAATAAGTGCTACCAAAAATAGCCACAGTTTTTCTTTCATTAATCAATGTACTAATTGATTGGATTTGCAAGGTAAGAATTGAGCTTCTAAAGGTCAAGAACAATGGCTAAGGTCCTGGAGATGATCAGCCATAGTTTCTGCCCTCAGGTGCTTCAGCCTATTTTAGGGAGGGGATATAGATGGCAAGTCAGTGATGACCTTCAGGACATAAAAATCGCAGTGACAGAAGGATGTGTTTGATGTCAAGAGGGCACAGGAAGGGGAACTATGCTGTGACAAGGGTTCTGGTCTTCAGGTCCTGTAGTAAATATGAAGTTTGGGAGGAGTTATAGAAGGGAAACTGCATGGTCAGAACTTTAGTGAGATGACAGATAAGCTAAAGGGAAAAGAAATGATGGAATATATGGGACCAGACTTGTCCTCTCCCTGAACCTGAGCAAAGTATAAGACGCAACAGTGGGCAGCATGTAACCTAGGAGACAGATGTTCCAGCTTTCTGACTGGAGTGCTTCCCGGATAGTTGGGCTCAGAAGGAGATCAAAGTAGGAGTACAGCAGGGTCACTGAGTTGAGCAGAGAGGTCAGGGGCTGACACTGGAGAGGCTGAGGTGGCCTCTCACAATGTGTGGCCCGTGGTACCAAAGGTGCTGTACCAAGATGGACTTCCCAGACCTGCAGAGGAATATCCTCTGTGTCTTTGGTCAGAGACAGAGCCTTACATGCAGAGGGTGAACCTCCATGAGGTCAGACAGAGGAAATCTGAACCCAAAGCTCACACAAGACTGGAAATTTGTGTTCCAACTATTCAAAGTGAAGAGCCTCAAACGCCTCAGTCTTTCAGTTGAAACTGCAGGACAAGCCCTAGTCCAAGGGATAAGTTAGCCCTGGAGTGCAGGCTAATCTAGACCCTCCCTTAAAAAGTTAAAAACAAGCCTTGAGAGGCTAAAGCTCACCTTCAAATTCCCTGATAGCCTTCTAGAACAAAGCCCAACACTCTTCTTAAAAATGCAACAAAATCCAGCACTCAATCATGTAAAAGTCACAAAGTCCAACAAACAGTCCAAAATTACTAGTAAGGCCAAGAGGCAAAAGAAATCTGAGTCATAACCAGGAAAAAAAAAATCTTTAGAAACAGACCCACAAATGCTAGAGATTTGGAATTAGCAGTCAAGAACTTTAAAACAGGTACTGTTAATATGTTTGGAAGACATAAAGGAAAATATGAACATAGTGAAAGAATGGGAAGGCGTAAAATAAAAAAAAGTCTAGGGTTGAAAATGTAACGTCTAAAATGGAAAACTCACTGGAAGGAATAAGAGCAGAACACTATAAAACTGTAAGCAATGCTGCAATGAACATAGGGGTGCACATATGCATGTATCTTTTTGAATTAGTGATTTTGTTTTCTTCAGATAATACCCAAAAGGGGAGTTACTGGGTTGTGTTGTATTTCTGTTTTTAGTTTCGTAAGGAACCTGCATACTGTTTCGCATCGTGGCTGCACCAATCTATAACCCCACCAGCAGAGCACAAGGGGTCCCTTTCCTCCACATCCTCCCCTACACTTGTTATTTCTTGTCCTCCTGATGGCAGCCATTCCAACAGGTGTGGGGTAACAGCTCATGGAGGCTTTTATTTTAATTTCCCTGATGATTAGTGACATTGACGAAAACAGAAGTGAATACAGTGAATTCCGATGTAGGAAGCCAATAGGAGAGAATTTAAAAGATGGTCATACAAGAGCAAGAAACAAACAGAAAATAAGACTTTAATGATATCATAGAGCAAAAAATACTAGGAATTTACCCAAAAAAATGATGCAAAAACACCTCTATGATAAAAATCTACAAAACATGAAGAAGAGAAATTAAAGAAGGCCTAAAGGAACAGGGATATATACCAAGCCAGTGATAAAGAAGTTTAGCCTATTTACAACTACATATTATAGAGGTAATAACTCTCCTCAAATGGTCTGTAAATGTACTGCAATCCTAATCAAAACCCCGAAATCTTTGTGAAATTAACAAGCTGATTCTAAAGTTTAAAAAGAAATGGAAATAGGCAAGAACCACCAAGATAATCTTGAAGAAATGAAACTGGAATGCCTCATTGCCAGATGTCAAGATTTACTCTAAAGCTGCAGTAATTAAAGCCCTGGGTGCAGGGTCAAGGATGGACAAATGGCCAATGGGCTTAATTCATATTACAGATAAGGGCTAATTTATTGAATGTGTGAGGAGCAGCTAAAAATCTGTAACAAAACCAACTATCCAGAGACATAAGCAAAGACTAGGAAATGACAGTTCATAGAAAAGGCAACGCAAGTGCTTCTTACAGAAAATGAAGACATGCACAATTAAAACTCCACAGAGATACAGTATCCACAATCAGAGAGACAATAGTCAAAAATGTGCAAGCGTAGGATGAAGACACGGCCCTCCCTGCCCCTGCCAACAGGCTGAGCAGAGCATGTCACTACGCAGTAACAGCCTGTTTGCGGGTCAATTGGGCCCGGAAGTTATATACTATGCACATAACCAAAAACTTAATTCCAGGCATTTATCCATTTATCCTGTGGGTTTTACTCACTCAAGGGCAGAAAACATTGTGCCCAAGGCTCTTCACTGCAGTATTGTTTGAGACAGCAAAAAATTGAGAAACAATCTGAATGCCTATCAACAGAGACAGGCTGGTGAATTATGATCCATCCATATAAAGGACTGCTTGCCCACCATTAAAATAACAATACCACTGTGTGCATTGAGCTGCAGAAAAATCTCCAAGACCGCATCAAATGAGAAGAGCAAGATGCACAGAGAGCTGTGGCCACCACCAGCTGCATGGAAGAGAAGGGGACAAAGAATTCAAGTCGGTATGGCCGCACACCTGGCCACTCCCGATTGCCTTGGACATTTGCAGCCGAGAACCTGGGAAGAGAATTACAAGATATCTGGGAGCCTGTGGGACACACAGGGAAGACAGACCCTGCACCACGTAGCTTTTGTATATTTTGCATTTGGATCTTGTGCATAAAGCAAAACAAAATGATTTTTAAATGCCCTGCTTATCTGGAAACTGTGGACCCTGGCAGCAGCTCCTGGCCGTTGGTGCCACATAAGGGTTCCCAGGGTCTGGGGTTTCAATTTATGTTTCCTCTTAAGGCCAAAGGAGGCACCTTTCCAAGGCCTGCATTTTGAAAATACAGCCCAAGAATGTCTCTAGGAGACAGACCCAAGGGGCCGTAGTGGCGACGGGCATGCCAGCCCGAACTCGGCCCTGCCCCTCTCTGGCCTCCCTCCCGGCTTGTGGGTCATTTTGTCCCTCCTCCTGCCAACGAAGGCAGCCGAGAGGAAAAATTTCATCTTCACTTCCTGCGGCTGCTCTCAAACAACCAAAACCTCTGAAGTACAAGAAATTTCTACTATATATCTGAACCACCCTGGTAAACACCGCCTGGTACCATGATACCACAGTTTGGTACCATGACTGGGCCGAAGGAGCTAAGTCACCCTGCACCAGACGCAGGAAGGCGCCGTGAGGTCCCCCTGAGAGACGCGCACTTCACAACGTCACCCGACCCAGTAAGGATTACATTCCGATGAAAAAGATTATCTGTTTGTATTCCAAGAGACCCTCAAGAATGATGCTACGATTCCATAAGCTCTTGGTAACATCTTAGGAAGCTGGTAATACTTCCCTGCCATGCTGAGTCTCTATAATAATACACCCAAGTGTTAATACTTTGGAAGCTTTGAGGAAAACTTGGGAAATTATGGGGAAAACAATTGCTGCGATCTCTACGGAGAGCACAGCTGTCAGGTACAGGAGAACATTTCAAAACATCTCCGACACCTGTGTTTATTTTTAAACACATACATGTTTACACTGGGGAGTCAGGGAACTGAGGAAAACACTTCAGACCGTGCTGACTTACAGGGAGTTGGAATCAAACTGCTTGACAGTCGCCACCACAACAAACAAACAGCAATCCAAACTAATTATTTATCAGGTCAAACTCTGATCATTAGCAGAAGCCGGACTGCAGAGCCACAGGTAACCAGACATGCACGTGGGGCCTCGACACAGGTACCAAGGAGAGCAGATCGGTAGTCCTACCTGACCCGCCCCGGTACAGGCACAGAGGACGCAGGTGTCATGACAGCTGTGGACCCATCCGACCCACTGATCAACAGTCCCAGCAGGGGAGCTGCAATTATTCTCACTTCCCAGGAGAACGCAGCTCCTTTCGGGCTGTTTCCAGTACCACTGGAGGAAGGAGCTGGCAGTGGTCCGGGAACGGAGCTTCTTGTTAGGTGCTACTTTTTCATTTGAATTAGGTGGTGGGCGTGGCATACAGCTCACCTTGGACATGGTTAGGGCTCCTGTGTTAATTTCTCAGGCTGGTGGCCTTCCTCCGTACATGCCGCAGTTGCCGTGTGCATCCTTCTCTGGTGGGTGAGCATCGTTCTGGCTTGGACTGTGCCAGTATGAAGACCCTTGCCCTGTCTCTGGGCACATTCCTAGGGAGTGTACGGGCCCCAGGATATGAACAGCTTCTCCTCCCACACACTGGAAGATGCCAGCTGGTTTTCGGGGTGTCTCGTGAGCCGTATATTCCAGGGGCCTTTGCTCAATGCCTGGGTAACATGTACTAAAGTAGGTGTTAGTGTGGAGGGCACAACCACCCTGAATCTGCATTTTCCTGACCCCCAGTGGGGTGGGGTGTCTGTCAGAAGAATGGACTGTGTATTTCCCCTCCAGAAAATGCCAGTTCACAGCTTCGCTTCCTACGGCTTTTCAGGAGTTCCTTATCCATTCCTATTTATTTCTTCGTTAGCTTTTGTGTTACGTGTACTTTCCACAGTCACAGACACCTCCTGTGTCTTGACTTTCTCTGTATGGTGTCCTCTGTTGAATAAGTATTCTTAATTTTATGCAGCCAAATGTGTCAATATGCTCCTTTATAGCTACTGTTAATTTTTATATCTTGTTTAAGAAATTCTCCCCTACCCTGAGGTCATAAAGATATTTTCTCTTATTATCTTCCAAAAGTTTCATTGGTTTTCCAATAAACTTAGGTGATTGTCAATACAAAATTAAGAAAACTGACAAGATTAATAGAAAATCAGAAAAAGTCAATATCCTTTAAAGAAATGAATCAGTTATCATAAGTCTCTCTTCCTTCTTCAAAAGGCTAAGATGTAAAAAATAATAATAACAATTCAGAGGTTGTATGAGGGCAAAAACTACCCAACTCATTGCACAAGATCATGAATAACTTGATGACAAAACCTAGAAAAATAATAAAACTATAGCCACTTTTGCATATAAATATACCATAAAATATTTGATAAAATGTATTAACTAATCAAGTACAGTACTTTTAAAAACATTATTTTCATGACCGAGAAGAATGTCCCTGGGAGACGGGAATGTTTCAACATCCAAAAATCTTTCAATATAATTTAATATTTGCAATGAGAGAACACATTTCAGTCAATGCAGATGCTCACCTTCACCAAGAAAATGTATTACATCAAAATTCAAATTTCCACAACTTACCAAAATGGTTACTAGACTGTGACATTTTTATAAAATGAGGTGCTACTTTGTAGTAGCTGACATAAATGAACAGACTGAGATGTATCAACATGGAAAAATATTCACAAACCTGATGGGGAGTTTTAAAAATCTCTAGGGAGATACACGATACCGTTTTGTGAGAAGTTAAAACATCCCCCAGAAATATAGCCAGTGGAGGCAAAATCAGAAGACATCAGTAGGTAAGCACGGGAACGGGATGCTAAAATTTGGTACATGTTAAAATCTGCTCTCTACACTCCGATGTGCGGTGCAAGTAGTTGACACGGAGGCAGTTTGCACGCTGCCGGATGAAAGGTCTCTGACATGGCTGACAGTTGCACAGCCATGTGAGTGTGTGTAGCGCCCTGCACGGCTCATTTGAGGATGGTTAAGATGGCACATCTTACGGTTTGTGTCTCTCAGCACAATTATAAATAAAGAAAAAAACTTTTTGTAATAATGCAAATGTTAAGCTTGCAGGCCCGTTACGGGACTTTCGATCCGCATGAGAAACCCCACAGCAGCACATGCACAGCTCCTGACGCGAGGTGGGGGCTCGGTCAGGGCTGCTGTCCTCCTGCGGGCGCCCCGCCGGCCTCTGACCCCGGGGTGCAGCCGCCGGGGTGCTGGTTCTGGCTCGGGGCTGGCAGCGCTGATCCAGGTCCCTCTCTGGTGGCAATTCATTGGGCCAGACTCCCGCCACAGCCGAGGCCACACACACTCTGTTCACACCCTTTTCATCTTGTCAGGACACTTCCGATGGAATTAAATGGGTCAAGGGAAACTCAGGGCCCCCGTTACACCCTGCATCCGGCAGAGTGGCCAGCAGACCCAGCCCCTCCCCACCCGCACCTGGCCCCCAGCAGCGGCGGCCAGGACCCGGTCACGCTGGGCCTGGGGCGTTCAGGTGGCCGGTGAAGCACCTGCATCTCAGTTTGAATCTCAGGTGGGCCCTGCCCGCTGTGAGGACGGCTGGACTGGACCTGAGACACTCCCCTCTGGAGCAAACTCACCTCACCAGCTGAGGCCTCTTGCTTCCTCCCGGTGACGCTACGGACCTCCCGGTGGCCCCAGTGCCCAGCAGCCACCCCTCTGACCACCCACCAGGCCGCCTCATCGTCAGGCGCCCTCTTAGAGGGGAAGCCCCTTCCTGCAGTCGAAAGGTGCCCGCCCGCCTCACAAGTTCTGTTTAACAAACACTGAGTGACTCCAGAGGGCCTGTCTGTGAATCTGCTCGCAAATGCTGCCCTTGCCGCAGACGCTCACATCTTCCCATCAGCTGAGGAAGTGAGGAAAGCTCGAATTCAGGGCAGAAGTCGTCTGTTAGCCTCGGGAGTCCTACAGGACACGGCGGCTGCCCAGTGCCAGGCAGGGGCCCCGACTGGGAGGCCTGGTTCCACGGCGCTGCCCTCATTCCTTAACTTCTACCCTGAAGGCCATTTCTGCAGTCTCCGGACTGATGTTTGTGCTCATGGGGGCCAGGGACACAGAAATGTCACGGCCGTGAAAGTGGGGATCGGGAGGCAGAAATGAGATTAAAGACACTTTCTGGTGTGTCTTCCGAGCTGATAGCCCTTGCTAAACGGAGGCCTCTGCCCCTGGGGGCCTTTCACGCGTGTTCACTAAGAGAGGAAAGAGCTCAGATTCTAATTGCAAAGCATCCTTGGACAGACACCGGGTGCCCTGGTGACAGCTACCATTGGATTGATTCCAAATAAAAGAAGCCACCAAATGCAGTCCCCCACCCAACCAAAGCAAATGTACATGTGTGTGTGTAAGACATACGTAATAGCATGTTTAATACATAGCCACATAATAAAGCCCCCCAAGGGGTCCCATAGTCTGTGGGAAATAAGCACCTGCTCTGTGGGGGGTCAGCCTCACCCACCAGCATACTAAGGGCACTAATATTTGAATAAATGGAGAGGTTTTCACCTCGGTGTGACTGTCCCATCCTTCCTGTAAGACACCTGCAGGATCCGAATGCATTAAACCAGACCCCACTGGGTCCCCACACTCTGAGGTGCACCCATTTCTCATGCTGCTGTAACAAGTAACTGCCAAAGGACTGGCTTAAAACAACGCAAGTGTGTTACCTGACCACCCTGAAGGCTGAAGTCTGAAATGGGTCTTACAGGGATAAAAGTAAAGCGTCCCCAGGGCACGTCCCTTCTGAAGTCTGCAGGACAGGATCGTCTCCCTGAGCTTCTCTGGAGTCACCTGCATCCCGGGGCTTGTGGCCATCCACCACCTTTACAATGTGCCACTCCAGCCTCTGCTGCCCTTGGGTCAGGCTCTGTGCCTCTGACCCTCCGCCCCCCTTAGAAGCGCCCCTGTGATGACACTGCGCCCACCAGGATCCAGCATCGTCCCCTCAGCTCCATACCTTGACCTTCATCTCATCTGCCAAGTCCCTTTTGCCGTGGGAGGTCACATGTTCAGTTTCCAGGATCAGGATGGGACCCAGCACAGGCCAGGTGGCGACCCTCATCCCGTGAGATCAGAACCAGACTGTGGGTTCTGGGTCTCTTTGCTTATCTGCCTTTTCTGGGAAACACATAAAACTAGCGCATCTACCCAGCTAGGCTGGTATCTGCGAGAACCACCCAAATGTCGGCGACAACACAGGTTCATTTCTCCTTCCAGGCCGCTGCCCCCCAACACTCCCGGCTGGTTCAGCAGCGGGTGGAAGTGTCCGTACCCACAGATACCCCCTGATCCCCACAGCAGGAAGGCAGGGCTGGGCATTCGGGAGCCAGCCATTAACCGCTCAGCCCCACTCAGCACAAAAGGCCCGGACGTGAAGTCACCCCCACGGGGGCAGAAATAGAGGCGAAACAGATTTTGCTGAATCTGTTCAGCGAAGGCCTAAGGGGCTTGGCCGCAGTGGCCTCACTGTCACATCACACAATCGAACACTTTGAGTGATGAGTGATTTCTTCCGGATTTGGAAATAAAACCAAAGCTCTTTTCCAGTTGTGATGGAGATAGAAGGAAGCGGCAGCATCTTCTGCTGGCACATTTGGTGCCCTGAGGAAAACACGAGTCTCCTTATCCTGTTATCTGCAGAATAAACAAATCCATGCACTCCTTGGGCGCTCTCCACAAAGGCACCTTCTCCGTCCTGTTCTGGGTGGACTCTGAGGGCTGGCCAGACCCAATTCATCTCTGAGATGGTCATACACAGAGCGCAGACAAGGCCGGCAGCCGGCCGCGGGCCCTCCTGGGAGGACGCCCATCCGCACCCCTCGGGGTGGTTTCTAGGATCATTAGATTCGTGACTCAGTAACAGGCTCAGAGGCAGGATTCCCAGCCCTTGGGCCACTCCAGAGCCCGCATCCTTCATCTTCCTCCACCAAATCCAGGTATTGAAAGGTAATCCACCAGAAAAAAAAAAATTACATGTATTTAGACAATTAGCACAATTCCCCAGGTTTTGTCCAGCAAAGGTACTTAATGGATAAGCTGCTCCTCCGAGCAGCACGAGGGCTGAGTCGCCATCCCACAGCCACGTGGCCGCTCCGCCCTTTTCGCGGGCAGATTCAAGGTTTCCACTAAGCTTAAGATCTAACCTGCAGGGCCCCACCTCACTGCCCTTGAATCTGAGGGGCTGGGACCCCACATTCGGGATTGCTGGTAACAGCTGACCTTCTAAAATGTGCATCAATTTCCTCCTTCCATCCTCACGACAGCCCTGAGGTCGGTCCTGCCACTGTCTCCGTTTACACAGGAGGAAATGGAGGCCCAGCGAGGCCGGGTGAATTGCCCAAGGTGACTATACAGATGGAATATTGTCCCCCCAAAGTGTCAGGTGGAAGCCCCAGCACCTCAGAATGTGACCTCCTGTGATAATAGGGTCATAGCAGGTATGATCAGTTAAGATGGGGTCTGTGGGTGTCTTTTCTTACATATACATCAACAATAGTGTTATACTGCAGTAATAGTATCATAACTCCTTTCAGGTCCCCAGACCCAATCCCAGTGTGTGTAAGTGCGTGGGAGGGGTGTCTTCCCATGCACAGCTCCGAGCAATTCTCAAACATTAGCAGGGTGTCCGAGAATGCAGCTCAGCCCTACTGCTACCTGCCCGGAGACAGCGCCAGATTCCCAGGTTAAGGGCCCCGTCCTACCAGACCGCCCTCCACCCCGGACTCCAGGCGCTGATCGCAAGCCCCAGGCTGTTCCCTGTGCCTCCGTCCTGCCGACTACAGACTGGAGGCTCCCATGAAGTCCCCTGTAGGTCCGATTAGTTTGCTAGAATGGCTCAGAACTCAGGAAAACACTCAGTGTTCACCTTGACAGGTTTAACAAAGGATGCCGTGAAGGGCATGACAGCCTGGTGAAGAGACACAGAGCAGGGTCCAAACACAGGAGCTTCGGCTCAGAGGCGCGTGGAGGCGCCCGGGTTCCCCAGGCACAGAGGCCCTCCGCACAGAGAGGCAGGGTCCCCGGGAGCACCAGGCTCTCCTCAGGGGCTCCTGGGGGGGCTTCGTTCCACGGTCATGACTGACCAAAGCACTGGCCATTGGCTGATTCAGCCCCCAGCCCCGCCCCCGGGTGGGACCTGTGCCCCCTTCCCCCACCCCGCCCCCTCCGCCCTGCCTCCAGCTGTCAGGGAGTCTCATTAACAAGAAAAAAGTCCAAAAGTCTCATTAACGTGACTGGACACCCACCTCACCTTTAGACTCTGCAGCGTTTCCAGGAGATGCGGATGGAGACCAACTACACCCGGGAAATACATATTTGGTCATATGAATAGCCAAATGTGTACTTCTTATGACTCATTGCATCTCCGGGTCACACTGGAGGAGGGTGGCCCTAATCCAGGAGGACTGGTGTCCTTATAAGGCCATGTGAAGACAGGGGCACACAGAGATGCCCCCACACAGGGCACCCAGGCCGCAGTGTCCAGGAAGGAGCTGGGAGTGGTGAGATGCGCTGGGCTGCTCTGCTTGCTGACCCGCCTCATGCTGTGTTTTTGCCTGCGTGATCCCCTGAAATGTCACATCAACCCCTGAGGGGTTCTGCTGTGGGCAGAACTGTGTCCCCAAAAAGGGATGTTCACATCCCGACCCCGGTGCCTGCAAAGGAGGCCGGATGTGCAGATAGGGCCGTGACAGGTCACTGGGTGGGCCTACTCCAGTGTGACTGGTGTCCTAGAGAGAAGGGACAGAGGCACACAGGGTGACCGCGGCCATGCGCTGGTGACGCAGAGGGTGCCGCAGGTACAGACAAGGAGCACCGGGAATTACAGGCAGCCGGGGAGCTGGGAGAGGCGGGGCGGCTGCTCCCCAGAGCCTCTGGGAGAACCCAGTCCTGCCACACCCTCACCTCAGACATCTGACCCCCAGAACTGACACGGGGTCCCACGCGCACCCCCACCTTACAGGAAGTGAAAAACCAGGAAGGGTCTGAGAGGTGCTGTGGAATTCAGGATCCTGTGGGCCATGGGGCCCCCTGCGCTCTGACCGTTACTTCACGGCCGCCACCCACATCCATCCAGAGGACGGGCGCTGTGTCAGCATCCAGGCTGCCGGAAGGAAGCCCACAGACTGTGGGGCTCACACAGAAACGGGCTCTCCTGAAGCAGCCTGCAGCCCAGGGCTCAGAGGTCAGGGGGTGGGCAGGGCCCTGCTCCCCCGGAGGGTCCTTCCTGCCTCTTACTGCTCCTGCAGTCTGCCAGCGCCCCTAGGCCCATGGACACATCCCTCCAGCTGTGTGGCGGTCACCCCCTGTATCTTCACACCACTGCCTTGTGTGTGTCCATCTGTCTGGCCATATTTCTCCTTTCTGTAAGGACACTGGTCATATTGGAATAGGCCAATTGGAATATTGCAACCATTCTAAGTTGATTGCCTCTGTCAAGACCCGATCTCCAAATAAGGCCACAGTCCAGCATGCCGGCGTCAGGGCTTCAGCACGTCTTGTGGCAGCCAGTTCATCAGGTCAGCCCGCAGCACTTCTCATGGACTTCAGCCCCACCCAGATGATCCAGTGATCTCATCTCAAGCTAATTACATCTCAAAGGCCTTTCTTCCAAATAAGGTCACACTCACAGGTTGCTGGAGTTAGGAGGGGGACACATCTTTTGAGGGGCCCCTGCGGCTTCCTGCAGGTCCCCTGGGACCGGGTCTATCCTCCTGTTTGTCCTCTCTGCCCCAGCTCTACCCCTGCCGCCCCCTTCCAGGCCTTCTGCAGACAAAACCCCCTTGCTGGTTACAGGCCACTGACCAGCCCCCCGAGCTGCCTGGGCTGTGGGTTTGCTCCTGGTCCGTTCTCGACCCTGGATTCTGTCGAGCAGGGCTGCTGGCAGACTGGGGTCTCACAGGCCTGCATGTGCCCAGGGCATCAGGACGCTGCAAAGCTCCTGCGGCATTCCGACCTCCATCAGGGTCAGGATTCCCTGGGATACAGGGTCACCTGGGATTCTGCTATCACACCCTTTGTTTCCTCAGCAACCCTGAAAGGTCCACCTCCCCAAATAAGCAAATCAAGGCCAGGCTGGGGACTCCCATCCCGAGCTAGGGCACTGAGGGTGCAGAGGCAGGACCCCACTGCCCAGTCTTCTCCCGCTGGGAAGCCCATAAACTCCCCTTCCCCAAGCCCCAAACCAAGCAGCCCAGATCTCCACTTGCTCCAAACCTGGAGCACCACAGCACCGTGGGGACCACGCAGGGCACGGCTGCCACCTCACTGAGTCTAGAGGAGCTGCTCAGCACGGGGCAGTGTGAACATGGCCTGGGTGGAGACGGGGACAGAGGTGGGGAAGGTGGGAGCAGGGGACAGGGCAGGTGCCCGAGAGAGCCCCTGGCCTGCAGACCTGTAGGGCTGCTCAGGAGCATGTTCTTGGAGGCGGGCACAGCCTCAGGGCCACATCAGCGCAGAGAGGAGGGCTGAGCCCAGGTGCATCTAAGGCCTGACCCGGTAGTGGGGCAGGAGCCACATCTGTCCACAGGGGACCCTGTTGCTACAATGTGTCCCTTAAAATACAGGTGCATGGTGAGTGCCCCTCTGACACCCACAGGTGCATGGTGAGTGCCCCAGTGGGCCCATCCTGGTCACAGCAACGCAAGCAGAGATGTCCCAGCATGGGGAGCTGAAGAAATCAGGAGCCCACTGCTGAGCACGGCGCCAGCTCTCATTCCAACACAGCCAGTGCTTCCTGCAACAACCCTCCCTCCCAGGAAAGTTGGGGGGGGGCATTAAGCGGTGTGGCGGACTGAACTGTGTCCCCCTGAAAGGTGTATTGATCTCCCAACTCCTGGTACCTGTGCATGGGACCTTGTTTGGATATAAGGTCTGGACGATATAACCTGGTTAAGATGAGGTCATCCTGGATTAGGGTGGCCCCTAAATTCAATGGCTGGCATCCTGATAAAGAGGGGCACAGAGACACACAGGGAAAAACAGCTCTGTGCTGACAGAAGCAGAGCTGGGGGCGATGCAATTGCAGCCAGGGAGCCCCCGCGGTGCCAGCAAATCAAAGCAGAGGCTGGAGTGACAAGGAGATTCTTCCTTGGGGCCTTCAGAGGGAGCTCAGCCCTGCTGACACCTTAATCCCAGACTTCTGGCCTCCTGGACCGTGAGAGAATCAATCTGTGTTGCTTTAAGCCTCTAGTTTGTCGTAATTTGTTATGGCAGCCCCAGGACGTGAATACAAACCGTGTGAAGGTGCGGACACAGACAGACCCAGAGGCAGATGCCAACAATCTATCCCTTTCCAGGAGTCTGGCCCTGGACACGCTACTGCAGTGCTGAGCGCCCACAGCCTTGGCTGCACGACTGTCACCCCAGAACCTACGCGCATGCCGGCCTGAGGCCGTGACAGCGTGAAGCCACGGGTAAGGGGCTCAGCACACGCAGGTGCGCAGCGTGCTCAGGGAAAGCAGAGCTTTGCTGCCATTTCTGACTCCTGATTATCACAATTTTCCAAAGTGTGGATTTTCTGGGCCTTGAGATCCTTGCTGCCCTCATTAGAAAAAAAAGTGTTGTTTCAGTGGTGGATCAGTGCAATAGGTGACCGCACACCAAGCACTGATGCAATGATCCCAGAGGCGGGAAGCCAGGGTCTGGTTGCTCTTGGCACATCCAGGGCATCGCCACTCCCGGTCACCCCGGTCCCTCTGCTCATTTGTCAGACTGTCCACAAGAGCAGCATTGAAAGAGAATGCGGGACACTTGAAAGGCATCCAGAGGCCATGTCCACTGTGTGGCGTCTTCGGGTGTGCACATGAGGTACGCTTTGCCCAGACCCAGAGAAACACATCTCCAGGTACACAGGCAGTGTGATGGGGCCGGCGCCGAGCTGCCAAGCCCTCCCGGCAGCCTCACGGCCTGGAGCAGCTGTACAGAGAGTCTGCCCGACACCTCCCAGCTCTGCCAGGGCCGCTGACCAGAACAGACGGGTTTCTGCGGCCCACAATTCCATCGCCGATCCCCCCCCACAGCGTGCACTCGCCATTTTCAATCTAAAGTACCCAGAGCAACAAAAGCAGGCATGAACTTTAAGTGGCATTCATTGGCAACTAGGTTTCCTGAATTACATTATCACATCCCGAGAAATATGCAAATGGACGATATTTTCACTGTTGAATGTTCTCATTATGCTTTCTGAACACTGCAAACCAGCGACGGGTTCAGAGCATTCTCCCCAACGCAGGCTCTCTGTAAACACACTAGCTCATAATTAGCACAAGGATACAGCCCCCTCTGTGCCATACTTTGCCTTGGATTTTGCATTTCCAAACAGTCATGGAGGAAAAAATCCAGCAATTGGCAGTAAAGTTTAAGCTCCTTTCTTTCTGAAAACTACCTGGCCAGTCATGACAAGTGGTCTCAGACTGGATGGATTCAGGGGGACCAAGGAGCACTCCCCCCACCCCTCATTGCGCCCCAAACAGCAGATCCACGCTGCTGGAATTACTCCTCCTAAAGGAATGTGCTTGATCTCAACACCTCCAAAGACGCTCGATAAGGTACAATCAGAAGAGAGTAAATCAAACTGGACGTGAGCAGCCCATTAAAAAGAGACCATCTCTCAGGAGCTACCCGGTGCGCGCCCAGCGGTGCCCCTGTGTCTGTTTGCTGGGGCTGCTGTGGCAAAGCACCGCAGAGTGGCTTAAACCAGAGACGTTTCTGATCTCGTGGTTCTGGAGGCCAGAGGTGGAGACCAAGCCGTGGGCAGGGCTGCGTCCCCCCTGTAGCCTCCCGGGAAGGCTGCTCCAGGCCTGCCCCTGCCTCCTGGTGGTCTCTTGCGTCCTATCTTCCCTTGGCACTCTCCCTGTGAGTGCCTACGTCCAAATTTCCCCTGTTCATAAGGAAACCAATTCGGATTAGGGTCACCCTACTCCAGTGTGACCTCATCTTAACTAATAATGATAGGCAGGAAAAGAGATATGAGCCGGCTGGAAAGAGAATAAGGCCAGGAAAGCCCACTAAAAAGACCCAGTTAATCAGTTAAAGCTCAAAAGTTCAGGAGCAACTTGGCCTGGCATGTTTGAATATTCCCCAGATAAAGGAAGGTACCTCAGCACAGCCCATGTCTTTATTGTGTTAATCATGCAGGCCCAGCTTATTTTTTAACTTTATATTCTGCTTTTTCTCCTTCAGCCCTAATCAAGTAGTTTGCAACCTAGGCAACTAATTTAGCCTGCAGGCCCTGCCATGAACAACATAATAAAAGGCAGGAAGGATTGCATTTTAATACCCAGGAAGTTAAGAAGATTCCTAACTTATTCTTTAGCAAACAGACAATAGCTCAGCCCACCTTGGGGGCTGGGCAGGCGGCCTGTTTGATCTGCTCCCAGGCCAAGATGCCCATCTCCCAGGGAGAAGTCAGAACATGAAGTTCCTTGTGTTAAGTTAATTCTCAATATTCAGAGACCACTTAACAAGTCTGCACCCCCAGCCCTTAGTCACATTCCTGAAGAAACCTTAAAAGGGGGAACCCCCAACCTTTTGGGGTGCTCCTCTCTCTCCGTTGCCTGCTGCACTTTTTCTCTAAGTAACCTTGAACTTTTGCTCTGCTTCACTGCTGCGTCTCTGCCCTTCAATTCTGTGTTGCAGCGGGGACAAGGACTGAGGAAAATACACAACGTCCCCCCAACAATCACATCTGCAGTGACCCCTCTGAGGGGTTCCCTCTGAGCTTCTGGGGGACAGGACTTCAACATACGAACTTGGGCAGGGCGCAGTTCATCCCGCAGGACAGGTAAGATGGCTTCAAACGTCCCAAGGCAACACAGCACCAAGAGCAAGCCCCTCCTCTCCTCCCATTCCAAGAAACCTGCACCCCGCCCACCCCCAGCTGGCTGCGCAAAACCAAGTCAGCGGCGGCCTTGGATCAACCTGTCAATCAAACACCGCAGGAAGCCATGCCTGCTGGGAAATTCTTGGCAGATCGGGCCAGCTGTCAATCAGTCAGACCGTGTCAGGTCAGGAAGGGGGAGACTGGAGGCAAGGCCCACTGCTCCACCTGAGAGCCAGCGCCTCCTTAAAGCTTGCCTCCGGGTGCTTGCTGGCCATCCTTAGTCCTTCCACTGGTAACAGCTCTGGGCTAGGAGCTGGCTTCATTTTTTTTTCTAAGATCTGCCTCACATCCAGACTCCAACCACAGCCGGAAGTAAACAACCAGCCCTGGGAGATGGTTCAAACACCCCTGCAACACACACATACAGAAACATAGTTGTTAACTGGGAGAATCAGTAATCCACTATTGTGGCATTATTTCCTTTCTTTCTAATTTGTTGCAAGTCACCCTCAGCAAACAGATCACAAGCTTTTCTTCTGTCTTTTTCAGGCTTTGATTTAAACCCAGCCCTTTAAAAACCCAAGGCAAAGAAGAAAACTAGAGTGAGCAAAAGGTGCTTTCCATGTATAATTGGAGAAAATTGAATGGGTCTTGTTCTGCAGACCATTTATTGAAAAATTTTCCCCAGAAACTCCTTGCAAATAAGTTTTAGAGACAGTCAACTCCTAAGTGCTAAAATGCCTGTGTCCCTCAGGGGCAGCTTAAATTGACAAATCAAAATGTGGGCTGGATTGGTTTTTCCCACTCTGGTTTTATACGAAGCATCAACACTGATTTAGAGGAAGAAAAACACATCTTCCTTTAGTTTCTGGCAGCTCTTCTTTTTTAAGCACGGTAGAAAAGAAGAAGGAAAGCCCTGCACTGCCATAACGGAGAATAATCAATAGAAGATTTGTAGCTCAGATGCCTTATCCGTGGTCAGCGTGTTTACAGGAGTGTACGTCAGGGCTGCTCGCAGGCAACCAGGAGGCTGCAGGAGGCTGGAGGAAAACTGCCCCCTCCAGAGAGGTCAGGCGGAAATCCAGACAAGGCACAGAACGCATCCAGCCAGCTGGACAGCGTGACATGCAGCCATCTGCAACCACGTGGGCTGCCGGGCTGGCTGTGGGCTGCATGTGGTTGGGGGTGAAGACGGGCAGGACCATGTCCCTCTCTTTGAGGAGTTTTCAGCTCAGCAGGGGAAAGTCCTGTGCATAATTGCCTACAATAAAAAGTGTTCAAAAACGCCACAGAAAACAGAGGAAGGAAGTGTCACATGGTGTCCAAGCAGGAAGGACTGACAGGTCCAGGACACACGGCCCCGTGTGCGGAAGATGGACGATCCACTCACTCAGCTGGTGTTTACTGAGCAACTGCAACGGCCCTTCAGACATAGAGATAAAAGTGCCCCATCCCTGAGTCCCAGCACCTCATGGCCCGTCCCTCGGGGGGGACAGTCCCATGGATGGTCAGCTCTAACCCTCCACAATTCCAGCATCTAATGAAGGCTTGACACTCAGTGGGCTCCAAGAGCATTTGTAGAGGGAATGGCAATCCTGTAAGGAGGCCTCTGAGGACCCTGGGGGCCCACGGGGCATTGAGAGGCTCCACCTTAAGGTATGTGTGGCATCTCACTGGGACAGCTACAGGGACATTCAGCCCTAGGAGTTCAAGGTGGGGAAGGCTTGCCGTGGAGTTGGGGGCCAGCCAAGCCCCCAAGAAGGTCTCCAGGCCCTGGGAGTAGAAGGGCTGACACAAACAGAGATCTAAAACCCAAAGAGTAATCATGTGCTCAGGACCCTGGGCAGGCCCTGGGGGTGTGGATCGTGGGGTGACGCTGGGGAGGTCTTCTCCAGGCTGGGAAGATCACCTCTGGGAGCCAGCGTAGGAAGGGTTCACTCATCCTGTGGGAGGCAGAGGCCCCTGGGTGCCCCCCCACCAAGGGTGGGATCTGTGTTGCCGACTTCAGAAGCCGGCAGACCCAGACCCAGGGTTCCCACCTGCAGGGGACGTTTGGCAATATCTGGAAACACTCCTGGTGTCACAGTTGCGGGCCCTCCTCGCCCAGCCTGCAAGCCCAGGTGACCCATAAGCTGTGGCTGATACCCGCCCAGCACTGGGCACTGTGAGTTGTACCGCCTCGCACTGTTCGGGGCAGGGACCCCTCCCTCACCAGAACTCCGTGTGGAGCACAGACGCCAACAGTCCCCGGTTCCTGGTACAGTCTGGGTGGTCAGAGGGCTTCTTAGCCCCCAGTCCCCCTCCCCACCATGTCCTCAGGACCTGCCCCTCGTCACCAGGGCATCATTTATCTGTGTTGTTCTTCCATGGGCCTCTGGAGAAATATTCAAACCTCTGGGAAGCAGAAACTTTTCTTCTGAGAGAAGGGACTTGGCACCTGAGTGGGGAGATGTATCGGTGAGGCAGGTGGCACCAGGGCCTGGGCACACTCTGTCCCCAACCTGGGCTCCTACCACCAGCTGCAGAAGGGATGTGCCAGCTGGTGAACACTGCACCATCGTGCAAACTGGCTAGTCACAAGTTCGCCCTGCATCCCTGAGGCTGAGCTGGGGTCCTGGGTGTGCACCAGAGCTAGCCCCCTCCTCCCACCCAGGGCCGTCCCCATGGGCTCTGCCTCCAGGTCTCATGCACCACGACCCAGATAAGCCTTCAGCCGTGGCTCTAAGGCACCAGTCCCTCCAGGCTGCGCCATGTCATCTCTTTCATTTCCTCCACAGTGGTCCTGGGGCGCTCTGCCCACAGCCTGAGGGAGAGAGGTGCGGATTCTTCCCAGCTGACACTCCAGTGGGAAGAAGAAGGAAGCCCAGCCAAGCTGGACTGAGGCCTGTGTGAGACCCTGAGCAGCAAACGCAGTCCCACTGAGCCCAGACTCCTGGCCCACAGAAACTGTGAGATAATAAGTGGGTGTCACTTTAAGCCAATAAATTTGTAGCAACCTGTTGCACAGTAGGAGTTGCTAATACAAACACACAGCTCTGCCCTGCTGCCCACAGCCACTGTTTCTCACTGGCTGGGGCCTGTGCACCATCTGGAGATGAAACCCAGTCCCCTAAGCAGGGGTGGGCTGTGTGCGCACGAACAAGGAGAATCAGCTCCCGAAAATACGCCCCAAGGGGCAACTCAGCCACCACTCATTCCTTTACTCTGCAAACACCTGTCCATCAAGAGGTTTTCCAGGGTTGCCATGGCAGCGAGGCAAACCTGGGCCCCCTTCAGAGATTAATCCAGATGCTCTTCCTTCAGTGACCCAAGGCAGCTGGCATCCTTCAAATTCTGAGGCCAAGCTTCACCTGGGTCTGATGCCTGGTAGTTCTTGTTGTGTAGACAGACATGGGGGGCATGGCTGACCTCAACCCTCATCAGATGCTGTGGCATCCTATCCACAGAGCCAACCTCTATGTGCTTATCCCTGGAAAACGCTCTCACTCAAACACTCACATGCATGTGCAAGAGCATACGTGCACCCACTCATCACACACCACTCCCAAACAAAACACCTCAGAGCAGAAAAATTACCTGAACCAGACACTCCTAAGGTGAGGGAAATCGCGTACACGATGTATGGGTGGGGTTTCCCACAGACCGCCCACAGCCTGGCCTGCACCGTCGCTGGGAAGCTCAAGCAGGGAGGCATCTGCACGCACGCCCTTGCAGCTGCGGGACTCACTCTCCCTCTCTGGCTGGGGCTGGGGGCCTTCTCAGCTCCTCCTCATGCTCAGGATGCCCCTGTGTGGACTGAAAGCCCCACACCAACAGCAGCCATCCTTAAGGACTCCAGGAATGTGGCCTCCTTACGCCTCAGTTTTCCCAGCGTAAAAATGGGGACCAAGGAGAATACCTGACATAGTATGGATGGGAGGGTTAAATGAATGGATACATGCACACAAATCACACATTGCCCACACACATTTTGAACATGTCAGCTGCTGTTACTAGTGGCCCCGCCCACTGCTATACCTTTAGTCTGCTGGACCCAGCCACCATCTCCACCCTCACCCCTGCACTCCTGAGCCATGCCACCACTGTCTGCATGGCACCTCACATCTCCAGTGCATCACAAAGGGCTCATCCTATGATCTTTATAATCCCTGGAAATGGCACCACTGCTCTTCCCAGCGCTGGACCCAAAGCCCTGGAGGGGTCCTGGATTCCCACCTTCTTCCTACACCCACATCTAACCCACCAGCCACTTCCCTGGATTCTCCTTTCAAAATATGCCCAGGATCCATCCATTGCCCCAAGACCCCAGCCTCCTCCCCACTCCCTGGATAGCTGCATGGCCTCCTCCGGGTCTCCTCTGCCCCTATGCCCTCTATGGTAGACATGCAACAGAGCAGCCAGGAAGAGCCTTAAAATGCAAGTCTCGCCATGTCACTCCATCCAAACACCCTCCAATGGTGCCATCCCATCCCACTCAGGACCGATACAGATGGTCCTATCAACCTGCCTCATGACCTCCCTGACCTCTACTCCTGTTCCTCCTGTGGCCATCGTCCCTTCTGGTCATCCTGGCCCCCCCATCGTTCCTTGTGGACACTTCCCTCATGCCCCCAGTGCCCAGACACTCCTCTCCCAGGTATCCACCCAGCTCACTCCATCCATCTTTATTCCAGTACCACTTCTTAGGTAGTACCTTCTCTAAAATTGCATACACACATTCCATCCCCCTTCTCTGCTCTATTTTTACCCTCAGCACTTATCACCAGTAAATTATAACATGTTTTATTTAGCTGGTTTATTGTCTGTCTTCTCTAATAGAGATTGAACTCCACATAAGCAAGGATTCTTGTCACATGATGAGTCTCCAGGGCCTGGAATGGTGCCTAGAGCATAGCAGGCATCCCATTCATAGCTGACAGGTGGAATAAAGGACTCACAGACTTCCTGTGCAGAGATTAGCCCACGGTACTGTCCTAGCAGCACCTGCTCTCGGGACCACCTCTTTCTTCACTGTCTTCTGTTTCTCTTGGCCCCCCCCGGGCCACCAAAAGTTAATGGAAGGGAAAATAAGCAATAGACAAAAGGGAGAAAGAGCTCAGGCCTGGTGGTGTTCCTGCCTTAGTTTTTATGTGAAATTTCTCCAAGAAGTTATTAGTTCTCTATTATGACAAATGCTTCCTGAAATCTCTACTGTCCCAGAGATTTCTTTGGAACATTAGATCAAGGCTCCTCTGCAGTTTCATGTAAACCCACTGATTAGGAGAATACACCCAAGACGTAATGACCAATAATGATCATGATTTACTGACAAATGTGGCCATGGACAGCCTCAAGGACAGAGAGAAAGTGCCGATTCTTATAGCTAAAGGCAGACACATTTCTGCAGCTGAACAAGGGCACCAAGTGGTGGATGGGGGGAGGTTTTGAGAAACAAGAGTGTGGGTGTTGTCATCACAGTGAACACAGCCCAGACACTCCAGATGCCCGCAAGAGGTTCCTGCTGCTGCGGCTCGGAGAGGCAGCCCCAGCTGATGCTCACACAGAAGGTGACAGCAGATGGCAGTAACTCAAGAGGCCCCCGTGACTGTGCCAGCACCCACCCGGTCTGCTATGCCCTCCCAACCAAGGCACCTGGCCACAAAGTGAAGAGAAGCAAACCTATCCAAGTCCATCAAGAGTGACTCTGGCCCCACATGGCCTCCTCAGGGAGGTGCCCCCATAGGAAACCACTGGGGTATGTTTCCCCCGGAGGGATTGTCTTCTCAGTGACTCGGGAATGCAAGGCCCTTTCCAGGGAAGTCTTGTAGGATCACGTTTCTCCTAAGAAGAAGGAGAGGCTTGAGCCCCTTGGCCCAGGGACAGTGAGGTGGCATGGTCCCCAGAAACCCCTTTCTGAAACCCCCAGAGCAGAGCTTTTCCTCTCACACACCAGCACCAAAACAAGGAGCCCTCGCCTGCTCTAAGAACATCACCCCAACAGCAGTTCTGCTGACTGAGTGACATGTTGAAGTTGTTTAATGGAGGAATTACAAGTAGGAACAATTTGGGTCTCTTGACTCCAGTGAAAGATTGTACTTCCTGCAATTATTTATGTGAAACTCAAGATCTTTTGCCAACTATTTTCTCTGCGATGGCTGACAGTCAGCGAGACGAGAGCTTCGCAGCTATTTTCCTCTTTCTCTCTTTTCTTTTTCCTTTGTTTGTTAGTTTGCTTGTCCAGGATAGTCAGGACTAGTTATGATGAGACATGAAACCTTCTAAATCAGAAGGACATGGTTTCTTTACAGTCTTGCATAAAACAATGAATAAAGTACAGCTTTGCCTTCCTGAAAACACAGCCGTGAGCTGTCAGCAGCTAATGAGCACACGTCCCTTCATCTCCTCCGCCCTTGGCTGCTCAAACCACAGCTTCTGCCCGCACCCAGCACCCAGGAGTACTAAACACATGTCACTTTACTTGTGTGCATGACTTTAATCTGTGGGCTGGGCAGGAGCTAGGGACCCTTCCCCACAGACCAGATCATTCAGGGAAGGGTCCCCTCATGAGGACGGTGTTAGGATAAGACTAGGTTTAGGATTGCACATGAGGATTAGGGATTAGGGTAAGGGTTAGTATGTGCCATTTCAACTCAGGAGGTGCCCAGAGCCATGCCAACCAGCCTCAGCCTAGAGCTCCTACTGCCAAACACACACCAGAGAGCCTAACCTTCAAATGCAAGAACCCAAGAGACGGGGTGAGAGGACAGAGGACATGTGTTCTATTCTGAACAATTTGGAAAGTGGAGATCTTTCAAAGAGATAGGGATGATGACACTGGTGAGTCTTCCACTCCAGAATTATGTCCCCAAACTTCTGAGTAGAGGGTTTTGCAGTGTACCAGGGACTGATGCCAGGCAACAAACCTGGGCACTATGTTTAGATCACATTTATAAGACTCTTTTGCGTTACCATAGGGTCAGGTGATTGAGTTCCAGCCAATGGGATGTGAGCACAGGCAATGGGCTCAATACCACTGGGTTTGCAAAATCCTGCCATGTGCAATTGTCCATATGTCAAAGCATAGTATTAAAAGGTAAAAACCAGCATTCCCATAGAGCAGGGAATAAATATGTTTAAAGATATGCTCATGAATGAGAGAACCAGAGGATCATAAACTGGTCCAGTAGGAATCAGAGGAACAGGGCACTGTGGGTAAAAATTGGAATAAGCTAACTAGCTTAGGGACAGTTAACCAGTAAATGTCCTGCAGGGATACCATCCTACTGGACAAGACCTTACCACTGACGTGAACTGCAGTGTTGGGCCTTCAACCAACACAAATTAATAGCAAGTACTTTTAAAGAAAAGTCTAAACAAAACAAGGATGATTGCTCTCACTACTTCTATTGAATATTATACTGGTTTCTAGTCATTGCAATTAGGCAAGAAAAATAATAAAAGTCTTTCCAAATTGGAAAACAGTAAGTATGACTATCTCTATTTACAGACAATGTGGTTTCACATATTAAAAATCCTAAGAAATACACACACACACACACACACACACACACACACACACACACACACTAAACTGTAAAAACTAATGAGTAAGTTTAACAAGGTGGCAGGATACAAAATCAATATACAAAACATCGATTGTATTTCTACGTATAGTAATGAACAATCCAAAAGTAGAATTAAAAATCAATGCTATTTACAAAAGCATCAAAAAGAATAAAATACGTGGAATAATTTTTTTTTAATACAAGGCTTACACAGTGAAAAATGTAACACACTGGGGGGGACTAAAGATGTGGCATGAGAAGTGAGGCAGAAACTGCCTCCCAAAACCACATATAATATGAAAATATAGCAAATACAATTAATCCTGAAAGGGCAACAGGAAAGAAGGCTATGAAAGACTGCCTATACCTGGGGAAAAGAGTAGACCTCAGGGAAAAGTGTAAAGTACCAAAGCTGTGATCAGGTGGCACCCAAGCCCTTCCCCCACTCCAGCTCACCAGAGGGAGGAAGAGAAACAGGGGGTGGAGGCCTAAGACTGCTGAACATCCAGCCCTGGAGATCTGCTCTGGGGACACAAACCTACATTACATGGTGCCTTGTAGATTAGTGGGGTTGGAAAACTAAGACAGGCAAAATACTTGGAAAGACTGAGATTCTAGCTGCTTGTGGAAAACAAGGATCCACAACTGGCTGCTCTGGGACAAAAGAAAGGCAGGCAGTCTGAGAGACTTCCTAAGAGTGAGAGGGCTGCTAAAGGGACAAGGATTGCACAGAGCTTGCTGCTCGGGAGAAAGAACAAGTGGAAAAAATTGTCCTGGCACACTCAGCCCAGCACATTGGGAATTTCAGAAGCTTCAGGTGCTCCATACCCATGGCTGGCAACACAGCACCCAGGCCCCCCACAATGATACTCAGCCTACCACTCCTTCCTCCCAACCAGCACCAGCTCAGAAACTGGCTGCCCCCACCATTGCACCAAGCCAGCCAGAGGGTGGCCCCACCTATGGCAATACAAGTGCATAGCACAGATGCTCTTCCCTGTGCACTTGGACAACTAGCCCTGGCAGTGGATGCAGGCACTGCAGCTGGAAAGCAAGAAAGAGCTCTTTCCTCCCAGCAGGAACCAGCGCTGCTCACCTGCAACGCCCACCATCCCATCAGGGGCTGAGCAACTCCAGAGAGTAGAGCTTCTGGGCACTAGAGGGCAGCACTTACAAATATGAAATGTCAAAGGAACCTGGTTCAAACTAAAATCCCACAAGCACCAGAAAGAAGGCCAAGTAAAACTGAACTCACCAATCTTCCTGAAAGAGATTGCAAAACAAAAATCATAAACATGCTCACAGAGCTACAGAAAAATATTCAAGACCTCAGGGAGGAATTCAAGAATGAAATACAAACATTGAAAAATACAGTATCCAAAATCAAACATACAATGGAGGGATTTAAAAGCAGATTAGATCAAGTAGACAAGATGGCAAATGAAATAGAAATTAGAGAACAGGAATACAAGAAGCTGAGGCACAGAGAGAAAAAATGATCTCTAGGAATGAAAGAATATTGAGAGAAATGTGTGACCAATCCAAACAGAACAATATTTGCATTACAGGGATACCAGAAGAAGAGAGAGAAAAGGGGATAAAAAGTGTCTTTGAGGAGGTAATTGCTGAAAACTTCCCCAATCTGGGGAAGGAAATAGCCTCTCAGGCCATGGATGTGTACAGATCTCCCAACACAAGGGACCCAAGGAAGACAGCACCAAGACATATAATTAAAATATCAAAGATCAAGGATAAGGACAGCATATTAAAAGCAGTCAGAGAGAGAAAAAAGATCACATACAAAGGAAAACCCATCAGGCTATCATCAGACTTCTCAACAGAAACCTTACAGGTCAAAAGGGAGTGGCATGATATATTGAATGCAATGAAACAGAAGGGCTTTGAACCAAGAATATTCTACCCAGCAAGATTATCATTTAAATTTGAAAGAGGGATTAAACAATTTCCAGATAAGCAAAAGTTGAAAGAATTTACCTCCCACAAACCGTCTTTACAGTTTAGAGACTGCTATACATGGAAGTGTTCCTAAGGCTAATAGCTGTCACCAGAGAAAATAAAACCACAGTAAAGAAAGTAGACCAATTAATTACTAAGTAAATGCAAAATCAAATCAACGACCCCCAAAGTTAGTCAAGGGATAGACAAAGAGTACAGAATATGATACAAGTTGGACTGTTATATAGTAAAGAAGTTACCCTTGAACCTTTGGTAATGACGAATCTAAAGCCTGTGATGGCAATACGTATATATCTATCGATTATCACCCTAAATGTAAATGAACTGAATGCACCAATCAAAAGATATAGAGTCACTGAATGGATAAAAAACAAGACAAATCTATATGCTGCCTATAAGAGACTCACTTCAAACACAAAGACAAACACAGACTAAAAGTGAAGGGATGGAAAAAAATATTTCGTGCAACTAATAGGGAGAAAAAAGCAGGAGTTGCAGTACTTGTATCAGACAAAATAGACTTCAAAACAAAGAAAGGCACAAGAGACAAAGAAGAACATTACACAATGATAAAGAGGTCTGTCCAACAGGAGGATATAACCATTATAAATATCTATGCACCCAACCAGGAGCACCTACACATGTGAAAAAAATACTAAGAATTAAAGGGGGAAATAGAATGCAATGCATTCATTTTAGGAGACGTGAACACACCACTCACTCCAAAGGACAGATCCACCAGACAGAAAATAAGTAAGGACACAGAGGCACTGAACAACACACTAGAACAGATGGACCTAAGAGACATCTTCAGAAAACTCCACCCAAAAGCAGCAGGATACACATTCTTCTCAAGTGCACATGGAACACATTCAAGAGTAGATCATATACTAGGACACAAAAAGAGCCTCAGTAAATTCAAAAAGTTTGAAATAGTACCAACCAGCTTCTCAGACCACGAAGGTATGAAATTAGAAATAAATTATGCAAGGAAAATAAAAAAGCCCACAAACACATAGAGGCTTAACGACATGCTCCTAAATAATCAATGGATCAATGACCAAACAAAAACAGATATCAAGCAATATATGGAGATGAATAAAAAACAATAACTCAACACTGCAAAATCTGTGGGATGCAGTGAAGGCCATGCTAAGAGGGAAGTATACTGCAACCAGGCCTACCTAAGGAAAAAAGAACAATCCCAAATGAACAGTCTAAACTCATAATTAATGAAACTAGAAAAAGAAGAACAAATGAGTCCCAAAGTCAGTAGAAGGAGGGACATTATAAAGATTACAGCAGAAATAAATAAAATAGAGAAGAATAAAACAACAGAAAGAATCAGTGAAAGCAGGAGCTGGTTCTTTGAGAAAATAAACAAAATAGATAAACCCCTAGCCAGACTTCTCAAGAAAAAAAGAGAGTCTACACACATAAACAGAATCAGAAATGAGAAAGGAAAAAATCACTACAGACACCACAGAAATACAAAGAATTATTAGAGAATATTATGAAAAATAATATGCTATGCACCCCTATGTTCATCACAGCACTATTTACAATAGCCAAGATATGGAAGCAACCTAAGTGTCCATCAGTAGATGAATGGATAAAGATGTGGTACATATACACAATGGAATACTATTCAGCCATAAGAAAGAAACAAATCCGACCATTTGCAACAACATGGATGGAGCTGGAGGACATTATGCTCAGTGAAATAAGCCAGGCAGAGAAAGACAAATGCCAAATAATTTCCCTCATTTGTGGAGTATAACAATGAAGCAAAACTGAAGGAACAAAATGGCAGCAGACTCACAGACTCCAAGAAGGGACTAGTGGTTACCAAAGGGGAGGGGTGGGGGAGGGCAGGTGGGGAGGGAGGGAGAAGGGGACTGAGGGTGTTATGTTTAGTACACATGGTGTGGGGGGTCATGGGGAGAACAGTGTATCACAGAGAAGGGATGTAGTGGATCTCTGCAAACTTGCTGCACTGATGGACAGTGAGTGCACTGGGGTCTGGGTGGGGACTTGATAATGTGGGTGAATGTAGTAACCACATTGTTGTTTTTTTTAAATTATATGCTAACAAATTGGATAACTAGAAGAAATGGACAACTTTCTAGAAAAATACAACCTTCCAAGACTGACCCCGGAAGAAACAGAAAATCTGAACAGACCAATGACCAGCAATGAAATTGAACTGGTAATAAAAAAACTACCTAAGAACAAAACTCCTGAACCAGATGGTCTCACTGCTGAATTTTATCAAACATTTAGTGAAGACCTAATACCCATCCTCCTTAAAGTTTTCCAAAAAGTGGAAGAGGAGGGAATACTTCCAAATGCATTCTATGACACCAGCATCAGTCTAATACCAAAACTAGGCAAACATACGACACGCACAAGAAATGACACCGCAGACCAATATCCCTGATGAACATTGATGCAAAACACTCAACAAAATATTAGCCAACTGAATTCAAAAATACATCAAAAAGACCATCTATCATGATCAAGTAGGATTTATTCCAGGGATGCAAAGATGATACAAGATTCAAAAATCCATCAACATCATCCACCACGTCAACAAAAAGGACAAAAACCACATGATCATCTCCATAGATGCTGAAAAAGCATTAGACAATATTCAACATCCATTCATGATAAAAACTCTCAACAAAATGGGTACAGAGGGCAAGTACCTCAACATAATAAAGGCCATATATGACAAGCCCACAGCTAACACCATACATAACAGTAAGAAGCTGAAGGCTTTCCTTTAAGATCAGAAACAAGACAGGGATGCCCACTCTCCCCACTGTTACTCAACATAGTACTGGAGGTCCCAGCCACGGCAGTCAGACAAAACAAAGAAACAAAAGGCATCCAGATTGGTAAGAAAGAAGTTAAACTGTCATTGTTTGCAAATGACATGATACTGTACATAAAATACCCTAAAGAATCCACCCTAAAACTATTAGAACTAATAACTGAATTCAACAAGTTACAGGATACAAAATAAATACACAGAAATTGGTTGTATTCCTATTTACTAAAGATGAACTAGCAGAAAGAGAAATCAGGAAAACAATTCCATTCACAATTGCATCAAAAAGAATAAAATACCTAGGAATAAACCTAACCAAGAAGGTGAAAGACCTATACCCTGAAAACTACAAGGTGCTCATAAGAGAAATTAAAGAGGACACCAACAAATGGAAGTACATCCCATGCTCATGGGTAGGAAGAATTAATATTGTCAAAATGGCTATCCTGCCTAAAGCAATCTACAGATTCAATGCAATCCCAATCAAAATACCAATGGCATTCTTCAACAAACTAGAGCAAATAGTTCTAAAATTCATATGAAACTTCAAAAGACCCCAAATAGCCAAAGAAATCCTGAGAAGGAAGAACAAAGCTGGGGGCATTATGCTCCCTAACTTAAAGCTCTACTACAAAGCCACAGTAATCAAGGAAATTTGGTACTGGCACAAGAATAGACCCATAGATCAATGGAACATAATAGAGAGCCCTAATATACATCCAATGGTCAATTAATATACAATAAAGGAGCCTTGGATATATAATGGGGAAATGACAGCCTCTTCAACAGCTGGTGTTGGCACAACTGGACAGCTACGTGTAAGAGAATGAAACTGGATTATTGCCTAATCCCATACACAAAAGTAAACTCAAAGTGGATCAAAGACCTGAATGTAAATCATAAAACCATAAAACTCTTAGAAGAAAACATAAGCCAAATATCTCCTGAATATAAACATGAGCAACTTTTTTCTGAACACATCTGCTCTGGCAAGGGAAACAAGAACAAAAATAAACAAATGGGACTACATCAAACTAAACACCTGTACAGCAAAGGACAACATCAGTAGAACAAAAAGGCATCCTACAGTATGGAAGAATATATTCATAAATGACATATTTGATGACAGTTTAAAATCCAAAACATATAAAAAATTCACATGCCTCAACACCCAAAAAGCAAATAGCCTGATCAAAAAATGGGTGGAGGATATAAACAGACACTTCTCCAAAGAAGAAATTCAGATGGCCAACAGGCAACTAAAAAGATGCTCTTAACTGCAAATTATCAGGGAAATGCAAATTAAAACCACAATGAGATATCACCTCACACCAGTTAGGATGGTAAACATTGAAAAGAAAAAGAACAACAAATGTTGGTGAGGATGTGGAGAAAGGGGAACCCTCCTACACTGCTGGTGGGAATGTAAATTAGCTCAACCATTATGGAAAGCAGTATGGAGGTTCCTCAAAAAATGCAATATAGAAATACCATTTGACCCAGGAGTTCTACTCCTAGGAATTTTCCCAAAGGAAACAAGATCTCAGATTCAAAGAGACATATGCACCCCTATGTTTATCGCAGCACTATTTACAATAGCCAAGATATGGAAGCACCCTAAGTGTCCATCAGTAGATGAATGGATAAAGAAGATGTGGTACATACACACAATGGAATATTATTCAGCCATAAGAAGAAAACAAATCCTACCATTTGCAACAACATGGATGGAGCTGGAGGGTATTATGCTCAGTGAAATAGGCCAGGCAGAAAAAGAAAAGTAACAAATGATTTCACTCATCTGTGGAGTATAACAATAAAGCAAAACTGAAAGAACAAAACAGCAGCAGACTCATAGACTCCAAGAAGGGACTAGTGGTTACCAAAGGGGAGGGGTGGGGAAGGTGGGGAGGGAGGGGGAAGGGGATTGAGGGGCATTTTTGATACACATGGTGGCGGGGTGGGGGCGTCACGGGGAAGACAAGTAGGGACTCTGTGGCATCTTACTACACTGATAGACAGTGACTGCAACGGGGTGTGGGGGGGACTCAATAATATGGGTGACTGTAGTAACCACAATGTTTTTCATGTGACACCTTCCTGAGAGTGTATATCAGTGATACCTTAATAAAAAAATACTATAAAGCACCATTAAAATAAATTAAAGAACAAAGTAAATGGAGAGACCCTCCATGTTCATGGAACAGAAAACTTACTGTTATCAAGACGGCAATGATCCCCAAATTGATCCACAGATTCAATGAAATCCCTATCAAAATATCAACAGCGTTTTATTTCTTTTTTTGCAGAAATTGACAAGCTGGTCCTTAAATCCATATGGAAAGGCAAGAGAACCAAGAATGGCCAAGATTATCTTGTAAAAAAAGAAAAGAGTTGGAAGATTCACATTTCTGATTTCAAAATTTACTACAACATTACATTAATCAAAACAGTGTGGTACTGGCATTAGATAGACATTTGGGAAAAACATTGTATTAAAAAAGACATATAGATCAAAGGAATAGAGTCAAGAATCCAAAAATATCCCTTACACTTATGATCTATTGATTTCAACAAGGGTTCCAAAACCATTCAATGAGCAAAGGGTAGTCTTTTCATTAAGTGACGCTGGGACACCAGGTATCCACATGCAAAATTGGACCCTACCTCACACCATATATAAAAATTAACTTGAATGGATCATAGACCTAACGAACCAAAATTACAATTCTCTTAGAAGACACAGAAGTAGACCTCATGACTTGAATTAGGCATTTTCGGATACAATACCAAAAGCACTAGAGAAAAACAGGTAAGTTGGATTTCATCAAATTTTAAATTCTTTCTTCTTCAAAGTACACTGTCAAGAAAGTCAAAAGGCAACCCACAGAATGCAAGAAAATATTTTCAAATCCTAAAGCTGATAAGGGACTTTAGATATGAAAAGAACCCTTACAACTCAACAATAAAACCTAAGTACCCCAATTTAAAAAATGGGCAAATGTTTTGAATAGATATTTCTGGAAGACGTACAAATGGCCAATAATCACAACCACTCAACATCATTAGCCATTAGTGAAAATTCAAATCAAAACCAAAAAGTACCACTTCACACACATACACAGTTACTTCACAAAGGCTTGGGTTCCCTATTAGTTGCTGG
This sequence comes from Manis javanica, assembly GCF_040802235.1. Lineage (NCBI taxonomy): Eukaryota > Metazoa > Chordata > Mammalia > Pholidota > Manidae > Manis > Manis javanica. The sequence goes on along the minus strand of NC_133159.1, from coordinate 2,942,518 downwards.
TCCTGAAAGGTATTGGGGAAGGAGGGCAAGTTTAAGGGACAGTGGCCTCCACAATTAGTGTTGGCAGTGACCGTCATCCTCTGTGGACCCTTAGGTCCGTGCGGCATGACCCCATGTCAGCGCCCTGGAAGGGTCAGGAGTCAGTTTCTGACATTTGCTTCCTGCATGAACTTGGCCAGCCCAGTCCTTTCCCTGGGCTGGGGCCAGTTATCTGTGAAAGACAGTCTTGGACAGGATGACCGACACCCCTTCCGGCTCTAACGCCCTCATCAGTTACTACGCTTTGCTCCCGCTTTCGGTGACTCAAAGGCATCATTTGCAGCCTGCAGAGTGGTTATCCCAAAGCCCCCAGCGGGAAAGCACAACTAATGAAGGACTCGCAGTGTCAAGATCCTTTGCAAACGGGAGCTACGCACGGGTTATTTTTGAAAGATTCCATCTCCCGTGACTCACGAGAGCTTCCTGTCAGAATGTCAGAGCGGCTAACACAACCGGGCACCCCAAAGCCCCAGAGCTGTACGAGGCTTCCTGCTCAGCCCCAGCTGCCCTCCCAGCCACATCTGCAGCCCCGCTCTGGACCTAGCAAGCTTCTGGAGGAGACAGAGATGGATGGCACCAGCCCAGCCCAGAAAACAAGCCATTATCTGACATTTCACCCTCAGAGACTCATCTACATGTCCATTACCCTGCATGTCAAAAACCTTCTCAGCACAGAAATATTTGATACTGACTTTATCCGCCACACCAAGAGCTGTCAAAGCTGGAAGCAGCTGGCAGAAGGGGCAGAGCACCCGCAACAGACCGGCCATCTGATGGATGCTCCCTTTAAGAGTTTCCATCACCGTGAATGAAAATATCAAAGCCATCTTTATGTCATCTTGGTGCATGGAAAAAAGACTTTTTATCAGCCAGGTCTTCCTATTGGAGTTCATTTATATTCTGCAGGTGTCACGCAGAGAACCCAATGGAAGAATTAAATGGCCAGTTGCCTCGCTTCTGGGTGGTGCACAATCGATCTTGCCCTCAGTTTGTCAGCAAGATAAATGCTTTGATTGGGATTGTTGGCCACCTCCAGCAAGACCCACTCCATTCCACAGCAACACCTTTTATTGATCTTCTGCTCTACTGTTCTACCAGAGGACCACCTGGAGCTAATGGCTCCTCCAGTGTGAGACCACAAGCTCCAGGAGACCAGAAGACGCTCCAGGAGGCGAGGACCACAGTCGCCTGTAAGGGACGAGGACTCTTCAACAACCCCTCAGTCCTAACGCTTTGACAGCATTGCTTAACCATTGTCCTGCTCTGCTCTGTCCCATGCACAGAGACGTGCTAAACTCCCAAAAGGACCCAAATGATGGAAATCAAGTGACCACAGGAAAGCAATGGATCTGAGGGATCCACTCGTCACACTTTGCGATCTGCAGTCTGAGCGCCACCTCTTGAAAAATGCCCCTGACGCTGGCCGCGCACCCGGGCAGGGGACCTGCTCTGTCCCAACAAAGAAAGGGAGATTTCCTGAAGTGGGTTGGGCCAGCAGGCTCAGCAGAGCAGTCTCACGGGAGGAGGAGGCAGATTCGGGAGACCCTCAGCCTCATCCCCTGGCATCTCTGCGCTCACCGCTTGGAAGAGGCAACGGCAGAGTGGCAGGCAGGTGCAGGCTGGGTCCGTGATGGTTGCTTTCCCTCCGTGTGCCAGGGATGTAATCAAATCACCTGGTTTCCTTTTTGTGGCAGCAGTAGTCTCGGGCTCCTCCTTAAAAGGAAGGCAGCGAGGGCTCAGGCCGATGAAGCGCTATTCGGGGTCACAGCCGCGAGCTGATGAGCAGGGACCAGTGTCCGCTGCCTTCCCCTGAGGGCTTCCCGTGGCCGCGCTGGGCCACGTGCGCCCAGGATAGGCCTCCTCACTGCCTCCCCACGTCCGGGTGCCGCAGCTTGACAAATGCCTCTTTCACCCAGGCCACAGGGGCTCAGGGTGAAGCGGGGGTCCGATCCTCTCCTTGCAAAGTGCAGCCAGGCCGGGGAGACAGACTAGAGGGTGCAGTCAGGATGACAAGAACCAGAAGTGTCCCCAGCCCCTGAGCCAACTCAGGATCAAAGAAGGCTGCTCGGGGAACGTGGCCTGTCTGCTGAGACGGGAGGGTGCCAGGAGCTGGCCCGAAGGACGGAGAAAGAGGAAGGTGGGGTGCTCCCGGCAGGGGGCCAGCGGGGCCAGCCAGGAGGTGGGAGTCCACCACCAGAGAAGGACAGTGACAGGCCCCTGGAGCTGGTGGGGGTGGGGCATAGGCGGTGCCCAGCCCAAAGGCACCGCACTGAGGGTGTCTGCATGCTGGTGGCTCTGCGGAGCTAGAGAGCTCTCCGTCCGCGGAGTGGTGACATGGCCACATCCGAGGACTCCCTTCTTTGTCACAGGCACTGTGCCTACCCAGGGGCTTCTCCAGCTGCTCCCCCTGCAGCCTCTGTCCCGTCCGTCCACCAACCCCTCAGGGGCCATAAAGAGCAGTGACTCTAAGGCCAGCCTGCCTGGGGGGTCTCCAGCCTCACGCAGCTCATGCAGACAAATGTCCATCTTCGTGCCTTAGTTTGTTCATCTGTACACTGGGAACAGTGCCTAACTCTTAGACAGGGCCCAGCACACAGTTAGAACCAGGGGGCTGCTGTGGATAGAGACAAGTCGCAGGTGACCCCACACCCTGAGTTCCCCACCCTCACCACCACATGGCTGCCTCCTGGAGCTCCCCCCACTCGCTGCTGACTCTCCCCGGGTCCTCCTGGACCACAGCCAGACTGCTCTTCCCCTAGATAAACAAGGAACATGTGCTGCCAGGCCCACAGTCCTTCCCACTGGAACCGAGCCACCCCCGAACTCTGCCAGGGCCTCCCATTTCACCAGCTGCACCGGGACAAAGCCGCTTTGTCTATTCCCAACTCAGGGCCTTTCCTCCTGCTGTGGCCTCTGCCCGGAGGCCTCCCTGCCCTCAGAGGGGACTTTGCAGAGCCTCCCGTCCTTCCCACCATCCACTGTCCCTGTGCCCCGCCTCATGTCCCCACAGGACAGCCACCACCCAGGGCTGGGTTCTGTGCCAGTGGCCAGCGTCCACTCCTCACCCACATGACGGTGAGCTCAGGAGGCCCCCCTTGGTCTTGCTGCCTCTGGAACACAAAGAGACTCCAAATAGCTTCACCTGAATAATGCCAGGGGACAGTCTGGGCATAACATGGTGAAGGACGGAGGTCAGGGAGCAGCTGGAGAGAGGGAGATGGGAGGCCTGGAGGGCATGGGGTTGGCTGGAGATGCAGGTGAGGTGGAGAGAAGGCCCAGACTCCCAGGCTGCCAGGCGGAGGGCACCCACTGGGCACTGGGTTAAACCCCCATGGGGGTCATTGACTCTGCCTTACCTGCGCCTATGACCTTGTTTGAAAATACGGCGCATGTAGATGTAATCAAATTAAAATGAGGTCATGGGAGGGTGGGCCTAAGCCAGCGTGGCCTGTGTCCTCATGCAAAGTCAAAGCAGCCTCACACAGAAGCCACATGGCCACGGGCAGAGGCTGGAGAGATGCATCCACAAGCCGAGAACTGACCATCGCCCCCAGGAGCTGGAGGAGACAAGGAAGGAGCCCCTGGAGCCTGCATGGGGAGCACCGCCCTGCCGGTCCCTGGATTTGGACTTCCCGCCTCCAGACCTGGGGGAAGATAAATTCCTGTTTTCTTCCAGGACGTGAATATAGATCATCCTCCTGAGATAAGAAGAGAAAGGGGCCAAGGCATGCGGGAGGAGAGGAAGGGGGCAGAGGCAGCCCTGACGGGTGCCAGCAAGGCTGCTGATCTCAGGGCTCTGCGCTCCGACGGGGCCTCGGGGAGAGACTCGTCCACGGATCAGCTCAGGGCAGAGCGCCTCAGCCAGGAGCAACGTCAGTGGGCGCTGAGCGCAAGGCAGCCGGCCGACCTTCAGCTGAAGCCTCAGGAATCCAAGTGAGCGGGAGTGACTCACTAGCCCCGAGAGGGCATGTAGGTCGTCCAACATGTGGATCTGCCGAAGGGGTTAGCCTGGCACCTCACCCACAAGAGGAGCCCATAAGATTAGCTTTTGTTATTATTGTCAAGAGCATAAATTTCCAAACTGAGACGCCCCAAGACAAAAACTATGTGTGATAGAAGTATGTGCTGCATCCCCCTTTGGAAATTCACAACACATGTGCACATTAAAGGACCTGAGAAGTCCTGCAGTGAAGGAACTTACTGGAACCCTGAGTGCCCCAAACAAGTTTCTTCAATTCACACTTTACCTGAGCCTTTGATGTGCGAGTGTCTATTGTAATCTCCAGAAAAGAGAGCACAGAGAGGCTGGGTAACTTGTCCCAGGACACACAGCTAGCAAGTCTCACCAGGACAGGATGCCAGGCTACTCCACTGACCCTTTGCTGCCATTCTCAGTGAGTCTCATTTCGAGGGAGCGCTCCGCCCGGGATGGGCCCCGGCACAGCTCTTGGCTGGGCAGAGGAGAGAAATGCAGAGGGGAGCGAGGAGAGGCATCCGCATGCTCCCATTCTCCTGGTTCTGTTCCCCAGTGACCAAGAGGCGCCCCACCATCCATAGCAACGTGGGAGGTGTCACTTTCAGCTCAGCAGGACATGTGCCACTAAGTCATCATTCTGGGACTGCATGTGACACACGCATAACCCAACGCCTCTTAATTCTTAATCTAAAACATGAGCACACTCGCACTGCAATGTTCATTTGCTTTTCTCTGAACATTCATTGAGCACCAAGCGCCTGCTAGGAATCATGCCAGATGCCCAGGGGAGGGAAACAGAGGCACAGGGAGGGCTTAGATGCTTGCTGCCTTGGTGTGCCTTTGATGATGCTGGGGCACTGCTCTTAAGTCATTATGAGCAACTTCCTAAGGCCTGTGCAGGAGGGAGAAGAAGCAGAATTCAGTGCTCCCCCTGGAGCAATCAGGGAAGCCTTTCAGGAGGTGGTGCCATGTAAGCTGACCCTCACAGATGAGTAGGAGCTTGATAAGTGGAGTGGGAAGGAAGCTCCAGGATGAGACATCGCCACAGGAGCCAGGCCCACCAGAGAGAAGCACGGTGTTGGGGGAGTTCAGGGGAGGGCTGGGTGGAGGGAAGAAATGAGGGGCGTGGTCAGATCTGAGCCAGGCTGTTTCCTGCTAAACTCCCTGGACTTCCTGGTGGAGGTGACAAAGGGAGTGTGGCAGGAGGAGAGAAGGGAGGCTGGAAGGCACTTGGAGGGGCTGGAGATGGACCCAACGGGGACATGGAGAAGAGGGCACACACAAGCCTTGGCTGGGAGGTGACTTGGCAACGGGGGTGGGGCAGCACAGGAAATGGGCTCAGAGAGGAGAGAGGCTAAGCTCTGGGCAGGCTGCGTTCAAGGGGCTGCAGGCTATCAGGTGGGTGATGTACAGAAAGACACACTGGCAGCGGGTAAAACCCCGTGGCGCCTGTTCACGTGTGAGCACAGGCTCCGTGACATGCACATGGTGCCGACACGCTGACTTGCTGTCCTGGGTTCCCTTCTCTGCAGAGGCCAAGGGCCAGGGAGTCCACGGTGCGATTCCACACGAGTGCAGAATGAATCCCAGTCCATGTGCAGTGCCTGGCCATGCCCCCAGGACCTCTCCCAGGGGTCTCCTTCCCGCTCAAGGGAAGCCATGGTAAGGAGAGAAGCTTGCTGAGGCCCAACAGCCTCCATTTCAGGATTCAGCTTGGAAACTTCCAGTAGGTGCGTAGAGGTAGGGCGCAGGAAGGAGGGGCAGGAGGAGGAAGAGGCCAGGGAGGTCAGGAGGTCCATGTACCTCCTTCAACTTCTTGCGCTCTGAGAAGTCAAAAGAACGGCTCCCCAAATGCAAGGCCCTGCCTTCAAGGAGAGGAGGCAGGGGCAGCTGAAGGCTCATTTACATGTGGGGTAACTGGAAATTAGAAGCAATTTGCCTCAAACCCAACTCCTGGCCCCACATCCAGCTTGCTGCTGCAGATCCACAGAGTTTGGGGTATAAAAGGCACAGGTTCTTGGGGCTCGCTGTCATCAGCCGCCCCTGCCCCGAATCCAACCCCTCCGCCCTCCAGCAGTTTCCTGGGGAAGCGGCCGGTCTCCATCTCTGCCTTGGGCAACCCAACGCACTTCAGCGCCCTGCTGGCAAATGACTAAAAATTGGCCCAAATTATCACTGATATGATGTGCATCAAGAAAACAAATTAAGTCTAACATTTGTGTGGTGACAGCTGACCTTTGCATGATTAAAATGAATGGCTGCAAAATGAGCCAGATTAAAGACGCTTAACTTAATGGAGCAATCTCCGAAGCCTGGAGAAGTTTCTGGAGAAACCTGAAGGGAAGCTAATGCGTGCCCCACAGTCTATCTACCACCTGCTGGCATGAAGCAGGGCTGCTGGCTGGGGAGCAGGATGGGGCATGTGCTTCCAGGACAGGCATGTATCACTCTCAGTGGCCCGTAGATAGACCCAAGTTCAGCCCATGAACACCAGCCTCTTCTCCACCTGCTTACTTGGGTTGGGGAGGCGCAGGGCTGAGGCATCCCTTAACTGAGTGGGACAGCTGAAATCCCAGTAAAGCTGGAGAATAATACTGTCACCTGACACCCCGCAGCTCCCCTGCTCTCCGGGGTGCAGGGAGCTTCATAGCCTCCCTGTGCACCTATCAGCGGAACTGGGGAGAAGGGTTCTTAGAGTGGCATCTCCTTGTTGTGTTACTTGGCCATTCAGGGGCTGAGTTTTGCTTGTGAAATTAAAAGATGACCTTTTATAGAAATCTTGGAAACTTCAAGTTCCGTTTTGTTTGTTTTCCATGAGAGTGTGGAGTCATTGCAATGCGTGCCTCCTACACTGTCTAAGCTCGCTTGGTGGCCAAGGCTGCACAGATACTAGTCTCAGGGTGTCGTGGGTGGCTCCAGACCTGAGAGATGTGGACAAGTCCTCACGGAGCTGGACCTGTCTATCCTCTGGATGCCAAAGCCCCCTGCCACCTGCCAGGCTCACAGGGGGTGGGGGGCGTGCGAGCAGCGCCCCTTGCCTGGGGATGGGGCTCCGACGACGCAACACGCTCTCATGCTTAATCCCACCTTAGGGCCCAAACAGGGTATCCTATACATTTACACCTGAAGCGTTAAAGGAAAAAATATGACCTACAGCTAAAATCCTATGAAATTCCATCTATGACCTCAATTATTTCTGTAACTGGAGGAAAGCCTGCCACAAATGCATTTTCCTGATCAGTCTGATTTCCGCCAAAGCTTTGACTCCTACTGTCCACTTTTGACTGAGACTTTTAAAGTAAAACAGGGACTTTCCTGCCTTAGCATCTCAGTGTGTGTGGCCTGAGAACCAAAGTGCTGGAACAGTGTCACCCGGCCACGCACACCACTCACAAGGTGTGTGGAGCCTGGTTTTCCTCTCTACTCACCCGCTCACCTACTTTCCTCTTGTCCTGCCAGTGGGTTTCGGCCCCAGGCAAGTTCACTCTTGATTCGATGAGACTGAAAAATGACAGCGACACGTTCTTAGGGCGAAAGGGTTCATACCCAACTTTATTCCCACGGTGGCAGATCGGTCGCTAGAATCCCTTCCACTCAGAGTGAGTCTGCACGCAGCAAGCCTGTCTCTGCCTCCGGGCCTCTCTGCCCCACAGCCATCTCAGTCTCTGTCCCGGGCATTGCCACTCCCACCTCTGCCCTCCTGCAGCCGTGTAGCCCAGAGCACGGGGCGAAGCTCTTTATATAGAGTCAGCAATAACGTATTGCCCACACGTGTGCTGTGAGCGAGCCCACCAGGGCCAGGTGAGAATCCTGGCCACAGGGACTTCATTTTCTCTCCACCTCTCTACGCACCTTCCAGGGTACCACGTCCAGCCTCCTCCAGAAGCCTGCTGGGCCCAGCTCAGCCTGAGGCTTTGTGCACCCTGACGGCCTTGCCCCCTGGGTGCTGGCCACCCTGTGAGATCTTGTCGTATTTGTCCCTGGCTGCCCCAGGACTGGCACAAGTGGGGGTTATAAGCACTGAGTAAATGAATGAGTCAAACACCCCATAAGGACGCCACACATTTCTTTTGCATTCTTTGGGCCCAGCCCTGAGCTGGGAGGGGGGAACCCTTCCAGATCCCGCACAACATGCTTGTGCCTCTAGCAAGCACTCGCCCCATGGCTCCTTGTCCTGCAGAGGGTGGACACCTGTTTCTTCAGGAGAAGGTGTTCCTCAGACTAAAAACGTCTTAGTCCAGACTAAGTGATAATTTGTTTTTCTCTCCCAAACCCCCCACTCACATGGCAGGTGTCCGGTCCCTCTGTCACATGAATAGGGTAGATGCAAGGACAGCGTCCAGGTTCTCTGCTTTCAGCTAAGCTGACACGCAGGGCACCTGTAAAAGGGAAGCAGAGGGCACAGGTGTGGCTCTCTGTGCAGAGGCAGGAATGGGCTGTAAGGAGCCAAACGACTTTCTCCTCAATATTATTTCCCTTTCCCCCTCTTCCCAAAGCCTTCCTCACTTGCTACACCCATTGAAGTTCCTTGAAAGTGCAGATAATAATAATTCATGATGACAGTGATAATAATGAAGATGCACAGCAATGGCTAAAAGTGCAGTAGGTCCTATAAGCCGCATACTTTGGCCTTTGCATAAGCCGACTCACCTGCCAGCAGCTCCAAAAGGTAGGAGCTCATTAAGGGTTGACTGCGTCCCCCTAAAAAGAGATGTGTTGAAGCCCCACCCCCCAGGATCAGTGAATGTAACTTTATTTGGAAACAGAGTCACTGCCCGTTTCACGGGTTAAAGATGAGGTCACTGGGCGGGTCTTATGACACCGGGACAGAGGCACACAGGGAGAAGACAGCCCTACGAGCATGGAGGGAGAAATGAGATGATGCTGTCGCAAGCCCGAGAAAACCCAAGGCCACCAGGAGCTGGGAGAGGTGGAAAGGATGCCTCCTGAGCGAGCACAGCCCTGCCCGCGCCTGGATCTCTGACGTCTGCCTCCAGGATTGCGAGGGAAAACACTTCTGCTGGTGAAAGCCTGCCGGTTTGCGGTGCTTGGTAACAGCCACAGCAAACTAATACGGGGCCATTATCAGCTCAGTTTTCACTAAGGAAGAAACTTAGGCTCAGAGAGGTGAAGTAGTTGCCCAAGGTCGCAGTAGTTGGGTAAAGTGCAAGGGCAGAAAGACACTGAAAAGGAGCAGGTATGTTCCTTCCGCTCAGTGAACTGTCCACCATGCTGTCCGGTCCCCAGACTTTGTCCTGTGTGGGTGGAAACTATACCCAGGAAAATAGCTGGGCCCTTGTGAAATGACTGAAGTTCTCCAGGCACGTGCCTCAGCTCGGTTACGGAGCGCAGTGTTAGATGGGCCCGTGTTCCTCTGCCGTGTCAGGCTGTCACCCGTCGCGTCTCGCGGTGTCTGCCACTCACGGGCTCCTTGATGACTCACTCTCAGGTGTAGTTACGACAGACCGAAAGCCAGCTCACAGGGCTTCTGGCAGTTATATGTTTTTATAACTGATCATAAGAAGAATGATGAGCTAACGTTACATGGCATCTACCACGGCCCTTCACACCTGCTGACTGACTCCCTGAGCCCTCACGATGGCGCGGCAGACAGGGGACATCACCACCACCACTGCCCCCACCTTCCTGGTTGTCATGACACTGTCATTGCCCCCACGCTGCTGATGGGTAAACTGAGGCCCAGGCAGGGGGCGACTCGCTCAGTGGGACATGTCCTGGGCTGCATTCTCACACAGCCCATACATATGTTGTGTCCTAATTTTCAGTACTTCAAAATGTAACTGCATTTGGACTTTAAGGGCCTTTAAGAGGTGATTAGGTTAAATCAGGTCACATGGGTTGGCCTTGATTCAACCTGACTGGTGTCCTATTAAGAGGAGGAAATTTGGACCAGAAACCAAGAATGCATGTTCTCAGAGGAAAGGCCACATGAGGTACATGGCAAGAAGGTGGCCCTCTGCCAGCCAAGGAGAGAAATCTCAGAGAAACCAGCCCTGCAGACCCTTTGACCTTGGACTCCCAGCCCCCAGAACCATGAGCCACCCACTAAGTGGTATCTTGTTAGGCGGTGGCCCTGGGAAATGAATGCGATGACCCAGCTAGCCAGGGCAAAGTGCACCCCGGAAGGGGGGGGGAGAGGCCACGTTCACCCCTGCACAAGGACCATGGGAGAAGGGGCTCGGCAGCGGCAGAGCCGGCCAGGCACGCATGGAGCCTGACGGGATGGCTGACCTGGCCAACTGACCGTGGCCCGGGAAAGAGCACAGCGTCCCCTCCAAGTGTTAGCTCTGCCTTCCCAGCGTGGTTCCAGGCGGGCCCCCCGCACGGCGCCGGTTAAGCCCCTGAAGCCTGCACAGTGAACAGCCAGAGCGGCAGGGCTGGGACCCCGGCCCAGAGGCTCCAACTCCCCAGGGAGGAGAAGAGAGGAGGGTGGGGGGGCAGCCTGCAAGCCAACAGCCCCAGCAGATCTGCCAGAGGGCAGAATAGTGGCCCCTGGCTCACGAGCAGCGTGAGGGCAGAGCAGCTCTGAACAGCAAAACTACCGAGGGAGCTGACGGGACAAGGGGGGCCGCAGAAGCCATTTCCTGGACAGGAAAGGAGGAGCTGCAGGCTCCTGCCTGGCCCCCCACAGCCTTCCCGGCTGCCTGCTGCGCCTCCAGCCTCCCCAGGCGCCTGCCTTTCTGTACTGATTATGACCACAGACCCACTGAGCCCTTCCTAGGCACCAGCAGGACCAAGCGAAATACACTCGGCACAATGTCACCATTCCACAGGCTGGCCGTCTGGGGCTGGTGTGGCTTAATTTTAAGGCTGTAATTTCACCCAGAAAGCAGAGAATGGGGCAGAAGTGTTGCTTCAGGGCTCCCACAGACTTGGCCCCGGGGTGGAAGGTTGTGGTGGGGCAGGGCTGCACTGCCCGGGCACGGCTGTCCACACGCACACACAGAAGGCAGGGCCTTGTGTCAGCCCAACCAAGATGGGCCCCACCAGAAGGCAGCCGGAGGAACCCTTGTGTAGGGGCAGAGAGGAGACAGCCTCGGAAGGGAAGGAAACCCAGGTGGGGGGCAGAAAATGTGCTCAGGACTGGAAGGGTGCAGCCGATGAGGGCCAGCAGGACCGCAGCAAAGAGGGGCAGACACCAGGGAGCGGAGGCGGGCTGCAGGGTAGGGGACACTGAGCTGTGCACCAGGGAACTGGGCCCCCAGGATTCTTGGGGTGGTGAGGAGACTTGCTATCCACAGGGTGCCTTTGTGCACCATATGATAAAGGAGGCCCTCCTCCCCTGGGCAGACATGGTCTCTGCCAGAGCCCGGAGTGAGCAAGGGTAATGATGGCAGTAGTCATCCAGGCAACCTGGTGCAGTGCCCAACCCGTGCAGCACCGCAGGCCGGGGACCCTCACCGCACACAGGCAGGGCCTCCACAGGGTTAGACGACAGGGTACGGCACTGGCCCAGAGCCGGAGGAGTCCCTCCGGAAGGGCGGCGTGAGCTGGCTGGGCCCCCGGTGCAGAGCGGATGAAGCAAGTGAATGCCCCCGAAGAGGGGAGCAGGCCGAAGAGGGGGGAAGCGCGCCAGCAGCGAGTGAAGTGCCTCCGGAGCCGAGGGCTCTTGGCCTCCCCACTCCCCCACACCCCAGCCGGGCAGGCACCACGCACCCTACAGCAGCAGCCTGGGCCCCCTACGAGGCCTGGTGCAGAGGCCCAGGAGGCCCGTCCGTGGGGCAGGCCTGTCCTCAGGGTCTGGAAGGCGGGAGTCACCCCGTCCAGGGCCCAGGCTCCCCTCTCCGCACCCCCTGCAGGCCCAGGGTCGCAGCTGGGGTCTCCCCCTCCCTTCCTGGTTTCATGTGCTTCCCAGTGTGACACCAAAAGTGACAAAGGTTGCCTCACCTTCTCCCCCAGGCGTGCTCCCCAGACAGGGCACCGCCGTCCAGGGGCACCGCCGCCCAGAGCCTTCCTAGACCCCGTGCCACACAGGCCGTCTGCCTGCAGGATGAGCCCCCGGCCACGGCTGGGCCATGGACAGTCCAGGTGAAGACAGGCCTTGATGGCTCTCCCTTAACCTGGCGCCGATCTGCCTCCAAGCTTATTGAAGATGAAACTTTGACACCTGCAAAACCCTGGCAGGTCCACGGCGCCCTGGCCCGAGGAGCTGGCACGCATGAGCCGGTCCGGGGCAGCCTCCTCCCATCCACCCAGAGATCTGGCCTCTGGAGCAGCCCGTGGGAAGCGAGGGCACGTGCATTCAGTGTCCCTGAAGTGTCATTTGTCAGGAACATGGGACGGACCCACAGGGAGCTGCCGGAGGCCCTCGCGGTCACGCTGGAGTCGGGCGCTGGGGTCTGCTCCCGAGGCTTCCGGAAGGGCTTGGTTTTCTTTTTTCTCAAGGACATGTAATGACAGAACGAGGCTGGGTTTCACCTTATGCACAAACTTTCACAAAGTTTCTAGACTCAGGAGGTGTCGCTGAATGAATGGCTACTCCAGAGACGGGAAAAGAGGGCGGCAGTGGGAGAAGCTGGGCGTCCTAGGTGGGTTTCCAAGTAGGGTGGGCTTGCAGAAGCCCATGCCCACCTCCATCCGCAGGTCAGCTCCAGGGGGCCTGGGTGAACCTCACCCCGACCAGCTTGGCCTCGCAGACACGGAAAACACGCAAGGCTGGACCTGAAGGGGCCGTAGGTTCAAAAGCTGTTCTGTCCAAGGAACTGGCCAGGACAGCAGGGACTTGCGGCGGAGGGAGGTGGCTCTGCAAGGGTCCCCGACAGGCCCGGGGTCTGTGGATGTTGCGGAGAGGGGAGGGAAGAGCAGGGCCGGGCCATAAGGAAATGTGAGCTTTTGAGAGCTCCTTCCGGCTTCCATGTAAAGAATGGGTTCTTCCGTGTGAAAAAGAGGGTGGCGGGGCTGGACGTTATGACAAGGCAGAAGGACAGGTGAGGAGGGGCTGCACGGGCACGTGGCCCGGGGGCTGCGGGAGAGCGGTGAGCACCTTGGAAACTCCTGAAGAGGCAGGGCTTGGCTGGGGGAGGCTGGATCCCAGGGTGCCAGCGTGACCCTTAAGCCCTGCCCTGATGGGCGGTTCCCTGAGCCGGGGACCCGGGGAGCCCAGATGTAGCAGAAAAAATCCATTAGGCTTGAACAGGTCGCCTCCAGGGTGCCTGAGTCAAGGTGGCCCGCAGGCAGGTACATGGCTTCCCACGTCCGCCATCAGCAAAGAAAGTTACCGGCTTGGGGAAGTGCCAGTGGGAGGGGAGGGGACAACGTGGGTCACGATGTTTGTGGCAGGAGCCTCTTCATTGTGTGATGTTTCTAAGAAGCAGCGGCAGAGCCCCCCACTCTGACACCAGTGTCAACATTCTCGTCAACACTAGAGAGGGCGGGCCCGGGAGCTGAGATGCTGGGAGGGGCACCGCTTGCAGAGATGGCAGAGGTGGCAGCGGGCTGCAGGAGGCCGGAGGACACCGGACCCGCCTGTTTACCTCCAGAAACTAGTGACAGCCCTTCATGTCTCTCTGTAGAAACGTGGGAGTGTGTCTACACGCTCCAAGCGCACACTCTGTGTGTGTCTGGAGATGCCGAGCGGGAAACTGTGAAAATGGAAAGAAACCCGCAGTTTTGTGTCTCTCACTTCACAGAAAGTGACAGAAGGAGCATCTCCACCTGAGGCAGTTCCCGGTGCCGCCCCGGCCCCCCTGGAGCTCTTCGGGCTGCTTGTTTGGATGTGTGAAGCCTGTTCTCTGCAGCTCAGTGGACAGCGGGGACCACGGAGCAGGCAGCTGTCCTGGGGAGCCACGCAGGGGGCCCCCAGGAGGAGGCAGTTCCCACAGCCTGCCAGGACGTCCGCTGAGCTAAGGCGCTAGATCTCTAGGACCTCCCGCTGCCTTTGGAAGAAGCGACATTTTCAGCCTTGAAGACATCACATGTGCTCCACAATGTGACTGAAAATTACAAGTCCAGAAATGAGTTATTTGTCCTGCTGGTACTGGAAGGGCAGCATTCAGGGAATGGGTCAGGCGGCGGGAAGGTCAGGTCGGGACGCAGGGCTGGGAGCCCAGGCCGAGGGCAGCACCTGGAGAATGGCCCTCCTGGGTCAGTGTCAGGAGAGGAGCCGAGGTCACAGGCCAACCTCACCCCCTCTGTGACCGTCCTGCAGCCCCATCTGCCCCCAGCGCTATGCCCCCCACACTGGGTGCAAAATAAAATAACTGCCCTTCTATCAGGCTCCAGACAACTGGTCAGCCAGCTCCTATTGGACACCATGGTGGCAGAGACCTCACACGTCCAGACAGCTGTTCATTTCCAGCAGTTGCCAGTGTGAGAAAACCCGCCCTATGACAGTCTGAAGAGACGGTGCCAGCTATTAGCCTTCAGTTTCAGTGATGAGCCATGTTATGTAATCTCTGCCCCCACAGCCAATTGCATAGCTGCTGTGCCCATTTAACAGAAGAGAAAGCTGGGCTGAGAGCGAGCCACGCCTCGCACACTGACCTTGTCCTGAGCACAGAGTCGGGGGCCTCTAGGCGTCGCTTCCTTTAAAACTCACACCTCACTGTCGTCATCCCTGTTTCATGCATGAGGAAAGCGAGGCCACAGGGCGGCCCAGGTCCACAGCCCTCGCAGCACACAGCGGGTAGCTAATGCAGCTGAGTGCGCTTCGGGGATACTTTGCAGAGTTCTTGACATTCCCAGACACGGCGTGAGCCCTGCCCCGCTTCCAACCTGTCACGCTTTTAGGGACAGCGATTGCGTTCCTCTGCCTCCGCTCTTTGCTGGGCTAATGACCCAGGGTCAGCCCACTCCTGTTGGAGTGGCAGGTTCTGGGCTCAAGGGCACAAGGTGTGGGGAGGAAGACAGAACCAGAGACGCCAGTGCCGGGGGACAGCGGCGGCTGCACTGTCTGACTCTTACCGGACTGTCTAGGAGCTGGGAGGCAGCTCGTGTCTGCAGACCAAGAGGTTCTGGTGCAGAAACTCCCTCCCTCCGACGCGCCCTCGTCCTCTAGCCAGTGCTCCCTGGCCTCTTCTGAGCTGCCCAGAGAGACTCAGCCAGACGGTTGGGGGGCAGCTCCGCCCACAAAAACAGAACTGAGTTAATGAGCCGAAGTCCGTGTCTGAACGAAGGTTGCTGTCACTAAGCATTATGTCAAGTGTGTCTGAAATAGATAGGTGTGTGTGAGTGCATACATATATATACATACATAAACATAATTTAGGGCCCACTTGGCAAAATAATCGGGAGAAAAAGACAGATACAGAAAAAAATGGAGAGATGCTATGGGTACAGATGTAGACGTACAGACCCTCCATCATCCCAGAGACGCCCGGAGGGAGGGATGTGACTGCTCCCTCCCCCACCCCCTCTGCAGCTCACAGCCCCACCCCTCCCCACCCCCACCCCACGCTCAGGGTGACTGTTTCAAATGCGGACAATTTCCCTCCGTTCCCTTCCCGACACCGAGAAGCCTGGTCGCCCACTCTGTCCCCCAGGCTCGTCACCTGCTGCCTTGCCGTGCCTCCCCAGGCACTGGCCATGCTGGGTGTCCACTGAGATGGGCGAGGGGGCATCAGGGCACACCCATGTCAGTGCCAGGAAGGGCAACAGGAACAGCTGAGAAAGCAAACTCGCATCAAGACGGGGTGTGGGCAGTGGTGGCAACGTGCTTTGTCTTTCTAGGTCATTCCTGGCTATTCCCCAGCAGCCTGGTCCCCCAGACCCGGGCTGGGTCCTGCCCCCTACCTTCTGCTCACATCTCCCAGAAGGGTCTCTCTGGCCCCCACAGGCGGGATCCGGGCAGCTGGTCAGGCTGGACGCCCCCTACACAGCAGGGTCCATGGCGACCACAGGGGAGGGACAGGCAGAGACGTCTGGGCCCTGAATTGCCCCTCACACATGGGGGGATCTTATTCTCCCTCCCTGCCCGGGTGAACCTCAGCCCTCCTCTCCTATGCAGGACACCCGGCCAGTCCAGGTCCCCCCGGCCCCAGTGCGGCTCATGCCCGTGGAATATGGGAGACGGGCTTGTCACTGGGGGAGCTGTGCATGGAGGGAAATGACGCCACGTAGCTCCAGGGAGAATTGTCTGCCTCCAGGCTCAAGACCCATCCCAGAAAACATCCCAAGGAATCTGATGGGGCAACCCCAGGGCCTGGACTGCAGCTGGGAATCTCTGAGCAAGCACGGCTGTGGACGCCCCTGCCCTCTGGTAAAAACGTGGGGCCTCGCATCTAGGAGACAGTTGCTGGCCACAGGCAGAGGCCCGGTGCTCCTGTCAGGGACGGCTCTGACCAAGGAAGGAAGCCCTGGCCGCACGCTGCCCCCCCCCAACCCCTGCCCAGCCTCAGAGGACACACTGCATGTCCCCAGCCTCCTTTAGCAATGGCTCGGCCTTGTCTGCTGTGCTTCTGCTACTCAGCTGGGTGAGCCATGTCTCCATCCTCATAAAGTCCCGGTGAAGACTGCCGCTGTGACCCAGTTCCTGCCCCGGAGGAGCTGTCCACCTTGCAGAAGCAAGACCCGGCCATGCAGGTGTGCCCTTGAGCTCAGGCCCCTGCCCCTCACTGCCCAGCAGCAGCAGCTGCCAGCAGACCCCATGGCTCCCCGAGCACAGCCAGCCTGCAGCCGGGACAGCACGCCCAGGGCCGTCTCCAGATTGTTAGCAGAAAACCCCAGGAACTGGGTGGGAGGTGTCTATGGACCCACACCCTAGAAGTGGGGAAAGGTGGCCAGGCCAGCACAGAGGCGTTCATGGCAAACACTGTAGCCCAGCGTTTAAGCAAGACGTGTTTGCCCTGGGTTTTAAAGGAAAGAATCCAGGCCTTAGAGAGTAAGGAACGTGTGTTGATGGCGCAGATGTCATCTGGGGACCAAAAAGGTTTGAAGAGGGAGCGCTGCTGGTCACACAGCCCGGGGAAGGTGCTGAGTCGTGCGCTCTAAAATGGGTCACTGCAAGGTGGGGAACTTCCTCGTCCACAAAGGAAGCCAGGAGGGAAAGGTGAGGCCCAGCTGTAGCCCCTGGGGATTAGCAATCCCGCCTCCACACGGAGGCCCTTGCTTACCAAGCAGCAGGGTGAGACCCCTCCCTGGCCTAAGAGCGGAGATGGGGATCCCACCTCCACTCCCCTCCAGGCCCCACCCTTGCCCACCCTTGGGACAGAGTCAGGGAGCAGGGGACAAGGGCCTGCAGAGTGCCCCCAGGGCCCTGGCAGTGGGGCCAGGGGAGCATTTGGTGCCCCTCTGAGTGCTGGGAGGGAGCCGCCCTCTCCTCCTCTCCACAGGCTCACATCAGCTCTGCCTGGCTCCCAGGCCCCTGCCCCAGCTCTCTCCCAGGGAGTAAAATTATCATTTAAAATTTTAAAAAAGGAGTTCTAAAATAAAATGCCTATTATTATGGCCAATCAACCTTTATGGGCAGCTTCCATCAGCCCTAAAGGTCTCTGAGAGAAGGTCCGGCTGAGCAGCCTTCCTTGGAATCCTTAGCGCATGTGTGTTTGCAGTGGCCGGCACGCACCCGAGCTCCGGGCCCCACTCTGGGCTCTCCCCGGGGCCTGCCTGCAGCTTTCTGATACATGCACACACCTCACACTCTGTCACATGCATACAGAGACACACAAGTCACACACACACACACACACACACACACACAGGTTCCGATCCCTCCAACGCCACCTCCTGTCGCTGCCACGCTGTAATACTTCATGAAAAGCAAGCAAATTGCATCTCCTTGATTACATTTCCTGATTTCTTAGAAAGCAAAATTGTAGTAATTGGTTTACATTAAGCATCATGCTATTTGAGAGAGGGAAATTAAATAGAATATCGTTAGATTTGACTCGTAGGCAAACAGAGTTAAATGAAAGACACAGCAAACGTTTGGAACCGCTTCTAAACAACATCTTCGCAGGCAAATTGCTGTTTAAATCACTGGCTACCATCAAAGGCTATTCTGCCTGGGCCCTGCAGAGGCCCCAGGTCCTGGGAGCTTGGGACCCTCCCACCCTGAGGCTTAGGTTGGCTGCTGAACCCAGACTTCTCAGCCTGCTGGACCCCCCGGGGCCGGTGAGGCCTGGCGGCGCCCTCAGCCAGGGACTCTCCCTAAGCAGGCCAGAGGCTCCTTCATTTGGTCTCCCCACGCAGGAGCTACACAGAGTGGACGGTGGCTTCTTGCCTCAAAATGGAGAGAAAAACCCTGGCTCTGCCCCTTCCTAGCTGAGTGACCCTGGGCACACCCGTATGCTCCCTTGGGGGACGTGAGGCTGAACCTGGTGCTCCTGAAGACGGCTCTCTCTTTGTCCACTGAAGCCACACACACCACGACGGAGGCTGCTGCGCCCCAGTTGGCAGGCAGGAGTTGGTGTCAGCGAGACAGGAAAAGACAGAAGTCGGTGGGGCGGCAGGCCCTCCACACATGGCAAAGAAGCAAGACAGCAGCAATTCTGAAGGAGGGTTTTGTGTGACAAAGAGGATCTGGTATCCTCTGAAATTTTGAGTAACCTCTGGTGTTCGCACTGGTATTTCTTTGAACACAGAGGTAGCTGGAAGGTGAGCCTGGGCTGGCCCAGCTTAAACAGGTGACATCAGATCAAATCATCCACAAACACCAGGGCCCCTCTGTCCCCTGTCCCTGTCTGTCCATCCAGGACATGCCGGCACCCTCCTCCGGTCTCATGCCACCACAGGCTGAGCGCCACAGCCCTGGCCTTCTGCAGTCACCGCCATGGTAACCAACTTGTCAGGATTTCCCCAGTTTTATCACCAAAAGCCCTACATCCCAGGAGCCTCCTCACCTCTGGGTAAACTGATTTTGTGGCTCCTCCCTCCACCGTGGAGCATGCTGCCACACTGCGCCAGGCCAGGCTGCTCAGGGCCCCAGCTGCCCCAGACCCGCACAGCTGGCCTTGGTGCGTCTCTGCTCTCCAGGGCGACCTGGCCTCCGTCTGGATTTGGGACCCACTAGCACACGGCTGACCAGTGTAGAATGAGGAACGTCACTGTGTGCCTGGCACATGATGTCATATGGGGAGAGGAGGCTCCATGCAGAACGAACCCCTCCTAGGAAAGGGACTGCAGAGCAGACGCCCCTGTGCCTGTCCTCTCACTGGCTCCCAGGGCAAGGGCACAGGGGCTGCGGGAAGGCAGGCAAGGGCCCCAGGCCTTCCTTCTCGCTCCAGTCTCCTGGCACAGCGCCACCCCACCCGCTGCTCATACGCTCGCTGTCCCACCCTCCCTGCACGTTGCTGTGCTCTCTGCTCACCGGAGCCCTAAGTGCCTCTCTGTGTCTCATGAAATGACTGCTTTAGGAGCCCAGCCACCACCCCTGTCTCCGTGGCAGGCTCACAATTGGGGCAGAAACCTTTGAGTGACCATCTTCCTCATTAAAGGTCCGTTGCTAGGAGCACGGGTCCCACCTCCGTGTCAGGCTGCTGCACACACATGAGGACAAGGCACAGGCTCACGTCACAGTGCCAGAATGTCCCAAATCAACTCTTCATTTTTGCTAAGATTTCATTTTAATGTTAACTGAATCAAAGGGTTCTTTCATTATGTTATTTTAATCCAATGAAAGTGCGTTTCTGTTTAAACCTTGAGATACAACCCCAGAAGTGGAACAAAGGGATCACGGGGTGGAGGGGGCACGCCCCACTCATCCGCATTCATCAAACACCTGGGATGGGCGGTGGGGGTCAGGCGCTGGGCTGGGCCTGCGATCCCAGGTGGCACTGCCCACCCAGGAAGTCGGGTTCACGCCAGAGTCCAGGGGAGGCCTTGGAGAAGCCAACTTATCCCTGGAATGGCAACAGAAACCAGAAACAAACACTCTAAAACAGAAAAACAAAACTTCTTGAATTCAGGACTTATAAGTTTCCCATGGAATATACAGTTTCTGCTAAAGATAAATTTATATTTTTTAAAAATACTGGAAGTTGTATTTTAACACTATAATTTTGGTCTCCAAATCCCTAGGAGGATCACAGGCTTGGTGTTCCCATTTGCAAGGACACCCAATTTATGTGGGGTCTGCCTAGGCCAGCGGGCTGAGCCCCCTCCCCATCCCGTCGCTGATGGTGCAGCCCCTCAGTAGTCCTGGCCTGGACAGGGGCTCCAGCCACCCACCCAGTTGGGCCTGAGGCCTCATACCCTTTGCATAGTGAACATGACACCCCAAAACCCCAGCCTCTGCCCTGTACCCTGACTCACAACCTCAGAAGTCCCTGTGCTCACACGTGCCCTGTCCCACGTCTGCTTCCAGCCCAGGGCTTCCTTCCTTCTCCTGGGAAGGCCGCCGTGTGCGCGTTCAAGCGTTTCATTTCGTCCACTGTCTCCTGTGTTCAGAAGGAGGAGCTCCGGGTGACCTCACACCACCGTTTTCCTGGAACCCGGCATTTGCTTGTAGAATTCCAAATGCTTTCACACAGCTGGTGCATTTTTCCAGTTAGAAAACATAATATGCTCTCATAATGTTTGGAGAAAAACTGAAAAGTGGAGAGCAGAGGAGTCCTGCTAAAGTCAAAGCCTTAGGACCCAAAACGGGGGCCGTCACTGGTCACCCTGCTCCATTGATCATGATCACAATTGAGGAAATCCCTACAACAGGTCAGGGGACAGTAAGGAAACACTGTAACCTAGTGCTGCCCACCAGCATGGCAGGCGTCTCTGGGGCTCTGGGACTGGGGGTCAGCAGGGCTGTGGCTGATCCCGTGTGCCAAGGGTCAGGGAAAGCTAAGCAGCCAAACCCTAAAACAGACCCCAACCTGGCCTTCAATCATCCAAGGACTTTAAATCTGGACTAAGCAGAAAACAAAATTCCACGTGTCAAAAAATATCTCCATAGGATTTAGCCAAATGATGACTTCAGATCACACCTCCCTGCTTCTCCTGGAAAAGAATGTGCAGATGTCAAGGTGAGAAGTCTCACCGGGATGAAGTTTCTGGTCCTTGAAGATCGCTCCTGCTGGGGACTTTGATAAACTGCGGCTCCGCATTGCAGAATTATTAGCAAGACGGTTGGCTTCCATTGAAATAGGAGTTTTTATGTGTATTTATATTGTAATGAAAGCTTGTAACAGTACTGTACCAGAAACACAACCAGCACAATCTTATAAAAATTTCATCTTTATCTATTTTGAGGAGAAACCGTCCTGTCTGCCTAATTGAAGCATCTGTCATTCTGACATTAAATAGTGCATCATTGGTCCTTTTATTATATGGTGGTGCATTTTTCGTACACTGTTAAATTGAAATAACACTGCTCGCTTGGAGATAAAGGGAGATAATAGGTATTTTATAATGAGGGGGAAGGAGGATTCATCTTGAATCAGGGCTGAGAATTGCTTTATCTTTTTCCTGGGGTTTGCTGCCCTAAAGGGAGTTTCAGCTCGTCACCTCTCTCAGCGCTCCGATAAGAGATCAAATGAGGACCATTTAGACAAGCATTAGAAATGTGGTTGCCGGCAGTCAGCCATCTGCGTGTCCTGGGAGCCGCTTTATGAGCGGCTCAGACAGGCGGGGCCGTGGCCCAGCCCCCCGCAGCTCTTCACGTGGAACACTAAAGCCCATTTCCTATTCTTAATAGTCTAACATCTCTACGCAGAGCATGCCAGTCTTTGTTTTGTCCCACTAATCTATGGCATGTTTCAACATATTTGACCCAACTCACTCTCTGTTTTGGAGCCAGTTGCCTGAATAAACTGTTTCCCTAAAATCATAGACTTTTTCCAGCAGTAGGAGTGACTCAGAGCCATTTCCTTGGAGGGTCTCGCCGATCTGCGGTGTCCATGTGCGCCCGAGTCCCCTCTGCAGCTGCTCTCCAAGCCTCCTCCCAGGATTCAAACATTTCCAGGGCCAAGAGCTTGGCTGAGATTTCCCGATTTTAAATCCTGACTCTTCCGTGTGACACTGGGCACACGTACTGGGCACACGTAGGTGCTTCAGCCTCTTCATCTGTGAAATGGGCTGAAAAAACACCCAATGGTAATGCTGATGCTTCTTTTATTATTTACCAGGGCATCCATTCCTTCTTTCATTTCTGATAGCCATAGCTGATTGAACCTCCTGTGCCCACCGCCAGGCCAGATGATACATCATAAAAATCACAGTAATGATAGAGATGGTGATGGTGGTGATGATGTCATAGTCATGGTGATGGTGGTGGAGGTGGCGGTGATGATGTCAAGTCACGGTGATGGAGGCGCTGGCAGTGTCATAGTCATGGTGATGACAGTGATGGTGGTGGAGGTATGGTGATGATGTCATAGTCATGGTGATGACAGTGATGGTGGTGGAGGTGCTGGTGATGATGTCATAGTTATGGTGATGGAGGTGCTGGCAGTGTCATAGTCATGGTGATGACAGTGATGGTGGTGGAGGTGGCAGTGATGATGTCATAGTCATGGTGATGGAGGTGCTGGCGATGTCATAGTCATGGTGATGACAGTGATGGTGGTGGAGGTATGGTGATGATGTCATAGTCATGGTGATGACAGTGATGGTGGTGGAGGTGCTGGTGATGATGTCATAGTCATGGTGATGACAGTGATGGTGGTGGAGGTGGCGGTGATGATGTCATAGTCATGGTGATGACAGTGATGGTGCTGGAGGTGGCGGTGATGATGTCATAGTCATGGTGATGGAGGCGCTGGCGATGTCATAGTCATGGTGATGACAGTGATGGTGGTGGAGGTATGGTGATGATGTCATAGTCATGGTGATGACAGTGATGGTGGTGGAGGTGGCGGTGATGATGTCATAGTCACGGTGATGGTTGTGGTGATGACAGCAAACTGACATCCACTGGGTTTTGTCAAGTGCCTGCACTGTTTATGTGCCTTCATGTATTCATCCATCATCCCCACAACAGTCTTCTGAGTTAGGGATGATTATTACAAAAGAGGAAATCGGACTTAGTTTGTAAATAGATATCCTAAGGCCACACATCTGGCTAGCAGCCTGACTGGGAGGCAGGCATACGTAGCCACTCCATGGATCAGCCTGCACAAATTCTTGCCAAGATCAGACCAGCTGGCGCTCTCCTCCCTGAGCGCCTGAGGGCAGAAGCGGAAGTGCTGGGTGCAAGGCTCCTCCTGGCATCCGGAGACAGACCAGCTCCAAGCACAGCCTGACCACCAACGCTCTCTCTCAACACAATGACTTACTCAACAAGTGCAACAGCCCTGAATTTCCCAATCTGCTCAGTAGAAAAAGGGTCATTTTGAGAAGGAAACACATAAACAAAGAGTTATATGATATTGTCAATATCAAATCCAGAGTGGATGATACCTCATCGTGTGTACCCACAGACACTGGGGACAGGACCGGGCTCACCCACATTTATTTGGGGCATCCTATATGCCAAGCCACGAGCAGTCCTTCTGTTGAGAGACTCTGTTCTATCATTCCAACATCTCCGTTCACCCCTCATTAACCTGTGAGTCAGCGGGTGGATGTTGTAAGCCCAAAGCATTTCATCTTCATCTTAAATTATACTTTTAAATGCTTAAATTATACCAACACTCCTCTTAGCTCTACTGCCTGTTATGTAATAGCTACCGTCAAGTTCTCTAAAAGGAACTGAATGTAAATTTCCTTGAACCATGAACTGTAGAAAGAGGATCCATCTTTCTCGGGTCTAATGGAGAGCACAAGATGGATTTGGCTTGTTTTTCCAGTAACCTGTGGGTAGCAGGGTTTTCATAAGATAAGTCGCTGGACTCAGTATTTCAGAATAATCCCATTAAGTGTGTGACCCTAAAGACTCTTTTACTGGAGGTGAAGACTTGGAAGCAGACTAACGGCGACAGCCTCCATCCCACGCCGCAGCCAGCAGAAGCCAGGCTCGGGTGACGGACCCGGAGGCCTCAGCCCCCGGAAGGCAGAATTCCGCCTGAGGACTAGGGCTGCGCTGTGACCTGAGAAGCCAGGAACCAGTGAGAGGAGGGTCCCCACCCTTATCCTTGAAAACGTCAGGCACACTCATGCCTGCCCACATACATGCGCATATGCACACACTCTCACACGTACAAATAGGCGAGTGCATGCACGCGAGTACACTCGTGGGCATGGATGCACACACACACACACACACACACACACACACACACACACACGACACACGCCTGCATGGCTGTCTTGCTGCATTGTGTCTGCTCAGCCCTTTGGCTGTAAAAGGCTCTCATTGCCTTTTCCTACTCTCCCTTAAAGGGCTCCATCAGCAGCTTTATTCTCCCTGGGGGTCGATGGCATGAAGTCCGTGGGAATCAGACTGGGTGGGAAAAGTGACCTAGAAAGGGAGGGATTTCTCATGAAGATCCAGTCATGCTGATCTGACCCGGGGCCTCTGGAGGGTGCTGCCTACCTGGCCATGGTTGCCTGCACGCAGCCATACGGCAGGGGCAGCCCCCAGAGTCCACCTTGCCCAGGCCCGATTGGAGCATGGACGGAAGAAACAGAGGGACGCTGTGCAGCTCGGGCCCCCCAGGGCTCCCCGCGGTGTGCACCTCCTGCGGCTGCCATAACAAATCACCATAACCGAGTGGCTTAAAACCACACGCATTTATTACCTTATGCTCCGGAGGTCTGAAATGAGTGTTCTGGGACTAAAGTCAAGGCGTTGGTATTCCTTCTTTGGAGGCTCTAGAGAGCCTGTTTCCCTGCGGAACCTATGGAGGTGCCAGGTGCCCGCCCTCCTCCGCCGGCGGCTCTTCCCCCATCTGCCGAGCACATCACACCCCCACCCTGCCTCCGCTCACATCTCCTTTTCTGACTCTGGCCTCCGTGCCTCGTCTCATAAGGACCCTCGTGATGGACTGGGCGCACAGATGACCTGGCACCACCTGCCCATCTCACCTGAATCCCATCTTGATGCAAAGTCCCTTTGCCATGTAAGTAGCATATTGACAGGTTTCGGGGATCGGGATGTGGGCATCTTGGGGGCCATTAGTCCATCTAGCACGCTGGCCTTAAGTGTGTCTACACGACAGGCCTGACAGAGCTGGGAGAGGGGTGTGCCAGCTGATGGGTGGAAGCTGCAG
The DNA here is from genome assembly GCF_040802235.1 of Manis javanica. Classification (NCBI taxonomy): domain Eukaryota; kingdom Metazoa; phylum Chordata; class Mammalia; order Pholidota; family Manidae; genus Manis; species Manis javanica. The sequence goes on along the minus strand of NC_133159.1, from coordinate 2,917,465 downwards.
CCCAGCCGTGCAGGTGAGAGCAGGCTGGAGGAGGGGGTGGGACCAGGGCCCTCCCCAGGCAAATCCCGCAGTGCCAACCCCAGAGCTCTCACTCACAAGGAGACCCTCTGCAGCCACCTCCCTCTGCCCAAAAATAGATCTATAAAGAGGCAGTTGGAGGTCTTGGGGACCTCCAGGTGGCAGTGGGGGAGGGGAGCGCTCCCAGACAGGGTGGGACAGGACCAAGCTCAGTTTAGGAGGCATGGTGGGGTGTCTGGGCCACCCCCAACTCTAAGGCCACAGGGACAGCCAGCTCAGGTTGGCAGGGGCTGTGGGGAGGGGACCCCAAATGTGGCAGGGCTCAGTGGGAAAGGCATCAGGATGGATTGCCCCCTGAACCATGGACGTGTCACACAGCTCCTGTCCCCCCAGCCGGCCAGGAAGGGCTGGCTCAGAGAGAAGAGCCGAGGTCCCTGCCCCACTGCCAGGCCCAGGCATCTCAAGAGCAAGGGCAGGGGGCAGAGAGGAGACCCCGCAGGTCCCTCAACTGAGGGAGCTTTGCTGTGCTCTGAGAGGCCGCACCTGGAAAGCCAGGAGCCTGGTTGGGAGAAAGGCCCCTGAGCCCCCCCACTAGGGGCCACTGGGATTGGCTCAGATGGTCAGGGGCTGTGAGCTTCAGGAAAACAGGAAGAAAGGTGACAGGGCCAGCCCCTGGTTAGCTTCTGCACGGGAGCTGGGGCATCTGGAGGGGAGACCAAAGGTCAGCATGGTGCCCTTCCTTGTGGGGTGGGGACACAGCCCCACAACCTCCTGTGACCCCCTCTTGGCCCCAGCAGGCCACTCTGGGCATCAGTGGGATGTAAGAGCACCCCCGACCCTCACCCCCTACAGCCTAACCTGACCTCGCACAGGGTGTCGTCAATGGCTCTGTGAAGAAGGATCTGGGGACATTTGGGAGATTAAACCCATGAATGGACAATGGCCAGGCCGATCCCAGAAACGGACCTTGGCCTGCGCCCTGCACAGCCCGCCTAGGAGGCAGCCCCTCATCCGCAGGGGCCGCCTGGGAAGCCGGCCTGCTGGGAGTCAGACTGTAGGAAGCCTTGTGACGCAGTGACGGTCCAGGAAACAGAGCGACAGCTTCTACGGCAATCGGCCCAGGAGGGCCAGGGCTCGGTTACCACTGACACCCGCCCTAAGCTTTGTCCCCACTTCCGCTCAGGACCAGCCAGGCAAGGCCACGTGTGCCCCCCAACCATCACCTGGGGCGCCCTGCTTCTAGCGAGCCACCCCGGCTCCCCAGCTGCAGCCCCCACCAGGGACCACCCGAGACCCTCCCTTACTCCTCAGGGATGCTTCCCACTCCCCGGGCTGCCTTCCTTTGGGTCCACACAGCGAACGCATCCGCTGAGGCCATGCAGAGCCGGGGCAGCCTTCCCCTTGGCATCCCCTGGGCCAGGGGGACGAACTGGTGGGCACAATAGGCCGCGGGTGGGACGTTCTGGAGCAGGTGCAGGAGCCCTGGCGGGGCCTCCGGTGCCCCCACCAGACAGCCATGTGGGCCTGCTGACTGTCGCCGGTGGGAGTGGAGGCTGAGTGAGCAGGCGCAGGGGGGACAGGAAGGAGCGCTTCCCTCCCGGGTTTAAAGCTTCATTCACAGCCCCCGCTGTCGCCTTTCCGGGAGGAGGGAAGGAGAGGCTGTTCTCAGCGGTTTCACGCACACCTGTGCCGCCTTGCCCACATGTCAGGCACAGGTAAGTTCCTCTGAAGCGTGATCTCATTATTCAACCGCAGTTTTTCCCCCATCGCTGCCCAGAGCCAGCCCCGTGGGAGCCTCTGAACCCAGAAAATCCCAAGAGCTCGGTGACTGGAAGGAAGGCTCAGGGCTGAAATTCGGGGCTCCTGGGCCCCTCAGTTCTTGAAGGGAAGCCTGGGGACCAGTGGGATGGGCGCCGACAGAGACCCCGGGAGCATCCTGTGCTTCAAGGCCAGCTGCCCAGGGTGAAGGTGGGAGCGGGTCCAGGTCAGAGCCAGAAGCATGCCCCAGGACCGGGGTAGCGCGGGGAGGAGAGCCAGGCCCGGTGCATCTGTCTCGGCAGCACCAACCGGGCTCCGGGGCGTTACCTCTCCCGGGTCTGGAGGCCGGGGGTCCGAGATCAGGGGCCGGCAGGCGTGGTGTCTGGCGCAGGCCTGTTGCTCGGCTTGTAGACGGCCAGCTTCCCGCTGTGTCCTCACACGGCAGAAGGGGCAGGGGAACTCTCTGGAGCCCCCTCGTAAGGACACTAATCCCATTTGTGAGGCCTCCACCCTCAGGACCTGATCATCTTGGGGGTCAGGACTCCAACACGAGTCTGGAGGGGTACAGACATTCAGTCCAGGACAGATCACTACACTGGTGATGACCTAGCCACCCGGGGCTGCTCCAGGGAGGCTGAGTCAGGGGGCCGCGCCAGACCAGCCCCGGGAGCTCCCGGTCACCCTGGGTCCAAGCTGCAGGCCCCAGGAGGGCACATGGGGGTCAGGGGTGGAGAGGTGGGGGAAGGGGGCTGGAGGTCGAGGCAGGGCCCCGGAACTGGAGGGGATGCCCAAGGGGAGCCGTGGTCAGCAGCAATCCCCCGAGAGGTCAGGGGGAGGACGCAGACTAGACTTGTCAAGGGCAAGCATGGGTTTCTGGAGAGACCTACAAGCAGAAGCAGGTGGGGGGCAGGCACAGAGCGTGCAGGCCAGCCAGGGTGTCAGGACAGGGAGGACGAGGGACGGAGGAGGGCACAGGGGTGAGGGGAGAGCAGACCTTCCATGGGGGAGGCTGGGAGGGCACCTCTAGGCTGGAGCACCACAGGTCCCCTTACTTCCTCAGGACAGAAAGCTTGTTCCCTGTCTCCTCAGCTGCCACTCGGACCCTGAACCCACAGGGCCCCCGTGGGGGTCTTCCCTCCAACCTGGCCTCGGGCTCCACATGCCATTACATCTGACAGCAAACTGAGGGCTTGGCTATTGTTGGCACTGCTTAGGAAGACGGCTGTAGCCATGATTAGAGGTTTCCTGGAGTTTGAAATGACTTAGGTGGCTTCCTTTGTTTTAACAACAAAGTTCAAGTTAAACAGGGTCAAGCAGACAGCCCAGAATTCAAGCCCCAATAAGCCCAAGCTGGGTGAATGGAGCAGAAAGTAGCTATATAACCAAACGTGTTAGATCACACGAAATAAACATCGTGTCCACCGTGACACCCACCCACCCTGGGGACTTAGTGAGTCTAACATCTGAAGCTGCTTCAGGTAGGCTAAGTTCTAATCCCCAACCCACTTTGATGCTTGTCAGAAGAACTGGTTGCATATAAATGTCCATGGACCCACCTCCAAGCTCTCCCAGGGGAACTGAGCCTCTGGTGACTCTGTCCTCAGTAAGCAGATGCAAGAGGCAGTGGGCATCCTTGACATTGGGGATGTGAGAGCCCATTTATCCGCTTTCTTATCCCTTCAACATGTATCTGTGGAATGACCACGTGTGGCAGGCACGGTGCCAACATCCAATGGAGACGTGAGGCGTCAGTGTGTGGACACTTGCAGAACAAGCCGGCCTCACCACCCCAGCAGCACCTGATGTGCCCTCATCGTGTCGTCACTCTGCTTTTGAAACAGAATTCAAGGAAGGAGCTGACTGGTCGGGAAGGAGCCATGTGATCCGTGGCTCCCTGGCCTCTGCGTCCCTTCTTGGAGGAGACCAGGAGGCAGGGGGGAAGGGATAAACCCAAGTGGCCAGATTTTAACAGGTCCTGAGCCCCCATGCTGTGCCAGTCCCTCTTCTCCACACTGAGGACATAAAGTCCAGAAAGACAATCCTCTCTTCTGGGTGCTGTTTGTGACTGCCATAAGGGCGCACTTCAGAATGAGAAGGAGCCATGGGTCGGCGGCTCTGGGGGCGGCAGTCCTACGGGGAATTGACTCACACGACCAAACTGTTATACGGTGCCAGTGGTCACAGATGTTCAGGGACAGCTCCCTACCTCCCGTCTCTTTATCCTTTTAAATAAAGTGGATTTATCAAAGGGATGCCTTAAATTTGGACCCTTGTTAGACTGTGTATATCAAGTAAATTTAAACATCAGGGAAAATGCTGTCAGAACACATGCTTTGATAATTGGTTTAAAAACAGTTATCTCTGTGTTACATGGGTGGGCACCACTTCCCAAAGATGTCCATTAAATAAACATTGTTTAGACTATTTCATGGTCTCTGGATAAAAATGGAGACCCCTGGGATAGCAGAAAATTAGGTTCAGGGGTCACCTCTGTGGAAAGCAAGCTTCTTGGTGAACTCAAGTGGAACTGGCCCGGAAATGTCTGGGTGCCGGCGATGGATGGGAAGAGCATTTCATCTTAAGGCCAACACAATGAGGGGTAAATGTTCTGGAAACAGGATTGAAATAGGATCCTGCATCTTGCAGTCGTGGCCAAGCCTGATGGATGTTTCCCTTCAGAGTCAATGGAAAAGTTTATTTAGAGATTTGGAAGGGAATTTGGGGGCGGGCCTGCAAACGAATACTCCCCCAGCTGTTTTCCCCTTACGCTGAGATCTGTAAATAATATTCTGCAATAACAAAAGTTATGAACCGACAGTTCATATAGAGAGGAGAAAATATTGGCAAATAAAAAAGCTCAGTGCGCAGAACATAAACCATCGCTCCTCCTGAGACTGACACACGGAAACGCTTACCGCATCCACCAAGGGGCACAGAACCAGGGCCCAGCTCAGGCCCACGCCCAGGCGCCCTCCATTTGTCAGCTGAGCCCTCCACGTACACACATGAGGGGCACTTAATTGCTCATAAAGATGATTTGCTGGGCATGTAGGTTTTTTAATAAAGTATGGGGGGAGGGACGTGAAGATGAAACTCCACAGAGTACTGGCTTTTTACCTTTTGACTCAATAAAAAGAAGCCTGTGGTAGGTGGGAGAGCCAGAGAGGGGGTCCCGGGGGGAGCTACTTCCCGGGCTGCCCCAGCACCGACCCAGGCCTGCCCAGCTGGTGGCACTGCTTGTCCCAAAGGCCATGCCTGCTCCCACGCCCTTCCTACAGGCTCTGCCCCTGAGCAAGTCTGCCCCTGAGGGCGTGGGGCTGGCACCCTCCCGCAGGGGTGGGACGGGGACTGCAGGGCCTCCATGTGTCTCCTGATCTCACCCACCTCAGCTGGGGCAGGAATCTGGAGGCAGAAGCCCCATCAGTCTTGCACATGACTCTCCCAGATGTCGTACAATCCCGGCACACACTGGGTGCTCAATCAGCAATGTGTCCAGGGGTATGGATGACATGAAGGCGCCAGTTCCCATTCAGGGAAATCACACTCAGAATCCCACATAAACTGCAGAATTCTGGGTGGGAAGGGACGGTTGACCAGCATGCTGCCCACTGCTCCCCAGCTTGCAGCCGGAACACTTCTAATCCCGACACCAGCACCAACTGCCCCCGACGTGCCCAGACCTCCCAGCACCTCCAGGGCTGCAGGCATTCCTGCAAGGCCAGCCCGCCGAACCCCGTCTGCTTCCCCCAAGTGTGATTACCTTCTCCCAGCCTTCTGGGGCTGCGCGGCCGAGCCACCACAGGGCAGAAGTGTCAGCTCCTAAATCAAAGGCATACATCACCCACCACCCAAACTCGCATGTTTTATCGAGCTGTAAGTGATTTTATGATAAATAGGAGCCAGGAGTAATGAATCCAATTATGTAATCGCTTTCCTCCCCCTCAGCCGATCCCCATTGCTTTCAATTGAGAGGCGATGCAGGGGGCGTGGAATGACATTTAGCGACATTAAATTGCAAGCGTGACTTCTCTCCTGGCTGTTTCCCCCGCATAAAATGAGGATTAATGCCCTGGAGGCCTCGCTCAGGTGACGTAAAGGACACCTCTGGACGGAGCTGGACCAAACAGGCGCTCATCAGCCATGTGCCACTGACTGCGGAAGAGGGGATTGGTGCCTGAAGACGTGGACACGTTCCCGAGCGGGCACAGGTGGCGGGTGGAGGCCAGCGGCAGCCCCGTGGATCCGCGGTCCCCTCAGGAGTAAGCTCACCCCAGCGCCTGTTTCTCAGAGGATGCCATTAGGCCAACCAATGAGCCCTCCCCTGGCTGGCTCAGGGCAGGGAGGTGGGGGAAACACCAGAACTACAGGACTTACTTACACAGGACTGTTACCCCAGAGACAGCCGGGAGGGGTGGGCAGGGGACAGGAAGGCGAGAGAGAGCTCAGGAGACGAGGAGATGAGATGGGTGCCCCCTGGTGTCTGTACCTGTCCCACCAGGCAGGGGCTCCTGCTCGAGGTGCCCAGGAAAAGGAGGGGCAAGTTGGGTGCTCCACCTCCCCCAGAGTGGGAGGAGCCACCCAATTTCACCCCTGAGAAAACACACAAAGGTGCCATCCCTGGGCTAGAGAATAAACTTCTAACTTGGGAATGAGGGAGGGGAAGACTTTCAAAAAATTAAAAGAAATTAAATAAAAGCTAAATATCTTGGGTGAACGGGTGAGTTGTTATGTGTGGAGAAAGTGGGGAAAGGACCAGACTTGTTTGGCTGAAACTCTTATCTGTGCTGATAACACCTCACATCCTGCGTGTGCCCCAGGGAAGGGAGTGCAGGGGCCTCTCTCTTAGGGGACAAGGCCAGCAGAGACTGGCTGGCAGGGAAGGCCCCCGGAGGAGGTGGTGGGCACCCAGTGCTTAGGGACGGCGTCCCTCGGGGGGCTGGCCCACGGGCACCAGCCATCAGGCATGTAGCCTTCAGAAGCAGGAGCAGTAAATGAGAATTCCAGAAAGGTAACAGATCATGTCACAGGCTCGGAAAAAAAATATAATTCCACCTTTTTGGAAATGAATTCTGTCTCGGGTCTCCAAGAAGAGGTCTGGAGCCCTCCCTCTTTCTAGGTAGCAGAAAAATGTCATGCTCAGCTTGACACTGCACGGAGGTAAGTTAAAGGAAAGACAGTGACAAATGAGGGCAATATTGAGATAAAGCGAAGGCTCCTAATAGGGTGCCCAGCACCGACGCCACTGTGGGCGGGAACTCAGCCCCCGCGAGACCGCCCACACCAGGGCCTCGGTGGCAGCTGCCTGTGCAGCAACGTGCATCCTGGGCAGTTGGAGATTCCTTCTCCATCACCAATAAGCATTTGTTACACGGTGACTGTGTGCTCGTCTGTGTAAGCGATGGGAGAAAGAGAGAGCAAGGCATGCCCGAAGAGCAGGTTCTGAGGGGCACACTGGGAAGTCAGGGGTGTGTGCATGCACCCATTTCCACGGGCGCCCCTTAGCTGAGTGTTAGGGATTTGAGACATAAATAAACAGCCATATTCCACACAGCACAATCCATCCCTACACCTGCTTGCAGGAAGAACAAAACCCAGAAACAGCAAAAGAGGCCAGTGCTGGGGAGGAGCCCCAGGCGGTTTCCACAGCCCCTGCTGTTAAGCCAGCGGGTCTCTACAGGCCACGGGAATCGGAGGTGCTCAAGCCAAGCTTCCCCCCACTGTCAAGGAGGTGGTAGGAGCACCATCGCCTGGGACCAGCTTTTCCCCAGCATGACGTGCCTCCCCTGCTCCTGGACCGCCTGCAGAAATCCCCTGACCCATCCTAGCCCTTCAGAAGCAGGACCTGGGAGCTTGAGCCCTAGCAGCGAGCATTTCAAGTTTCCCAAATTAATCTTCTGCATGAGCAGCTTTGAGAACACTGTCCCTCACTCCCGTGGTCCCTTTGCAAGCCCAACCTGCACTGGACACAAATGGCCATGGAGATGCCACCCACACCTTCCGGGCGTCTCCTCTTCCCAAATCTGTCTGCGCATCCTGGAAACCCACATTCTGGGAAGGGAGGCTCAGGGTGGCTTTGGCTGCTCCAGCGTCTGCACGGGTGGCTCCCCTGGGGATGCTCCCCGGCTCTCTGACATCCCTCGCTGTGTAACAACTCATTTGGGGCTGTCACCCCACCTAACTGAGAGCTCCGTGCAGGCAGGACCAGGCTGGCTTCTTTACCATGGATGGCCAGTGCCCAGGACCATGCTGAGCACCGGAAAGGGGATGAATGAGTGCAGTGGGTAGGTAGATGAATAGCTACAAGCCTACCGCCTTCTAAATTCATATGGAAACACAAAAGACCTCAAATAGCCAAAACAATTCTGAGAAGGAAGAATAAAGCTGGGGGCATTATGCTCCCCAACTTCAAGCTCTACTACAAAGCCACAGTAATCAAGACAATTTGGTACTGGCACAAAGACAGACTCATAGACCAATGGAACAAACTAGAGAGCCCTGATATAAACCCAAGCATATATGGCCAATTAATAAACGATAAAGCAACCATGGACATACAATGGGGAAATGACAGCCTCTTCAATAACTGGTGTTGGCAAAACTGGACAGCTACATGTAAGAGAATGAAACTGGATCACTGTCTAACCCCACACACAAAAGTAAACTCGTAATGGATCAAAGACCTGAATGTAAGTCATGAAACAATAAAACTCTTAAAAGACAACATAGGCAAACATCTCCTGAGTATAAGCAGGAGCAACTTCTTCCTGAACATCTCCTCGAGCAAGGGAAACAAAAGCAAAAATGCACTCATGGGACTACATCAAACTAAAAAGTTTCTGTACAGCAAAGGACACCATCAGCAGAACAAAAAGGCATCCTACAGTATGGGAGAATATATTTGTAAATGACAGATCTGACAAGGGGTTAACATCCAAAATATATAAAGAGCTCACATGCCTCAACACCCAAAAAGCAAATAACCCAATTAACAAATGGGCAGAGGATATGAAGAGACAGTTCTCCAAAGAGGAAATTCAGATGGCCAACAGACACATGAAAAGATGCTCCACATCACTAATCATCAGGGAAATGCAAATTAAAACCACAGTGAGATACCACCTCACACCAGTAAGTATGGAAGTATGGCCAGCATCGAAAAGACTAAGAACAACAAATGCTGTCGAGGACGAGGATGCGGAGAAAGGGCAACCCTCCTACACTGCTGGTGGGAATGTAAGCTAGTTCAACCATTGTGGAAAGCAACATGGAGGTTCCTCAAAAAACTAAAAATAGAAATACCATTTAACCCAGGAATCCCACTCCTTGGAATGTAACCAAAGAATACAACTTCTCAAATTAAAAAAGACACTGCACCCCTATGTTTATTGCAGCACTTTTTACAATAGCCAAGATATGGAAGCTACCTAAGTGTCCATCAGTAGATGAATGGATAAAGAAGCGGTGGTACATATCACAATGGAATATTATTCAGCCATAAGAAAGAAACAAGTCCTACCATTTGCAACAACATGGATGGAGCTGGAGGACATTATGCTCAGTGAAATAAGCCAGGCAGAGAAAGACAAGTACCAAATGATTTCCCTCATTTGTGGAGTATAACAACGAAGCAAAACTGAAGGAACAAAATGCCAGCAGACTCAGAGACTCCAAGAACAAATTAGTGGTTACCAAAGGGGAGGGGTGGGAGAGGGCAGGTGGGGAGGGAGGGAGAAGGGGACTTAGGGGTATTATGTTTAGTACACATGGTGTGGGGGGATCACGGGGTGAACAGTGTAGCACAGAGAAGGGACATAGTGGATCTGTGGCATCTTGCTGCACTGATGGGCAGTGACTGCATTGGGGTCTGGGTGGGGACTTGACAATATGAGTAAATGTAGTAACCATATTATTTTTTCATGTGAAACCTTCATAAGAGTGTATATCAATCATACCTTAATAAAAAAATTTTTTTAGAAAAGCCTACCACCTTATTCTCTCAAGGCTCTCTGCTCTCCTTCCACAACCAGCCTTGTTTTATGTAATGGTAACGGTGTGTCTGACATCCGCCTGGGATTTACAGGTTGTAAAGTGCACTCCACCTGCACAACCCTGCCCCACTCAGAGCTTGGACTGATGATCAGGGAGGAGCTAGAGGGCAGCGTGGCTCAGAGCCCCCTGCCCAGGACCCCAGAGCTGACAAGGGCTGGCTGCCTAGTAGACTGGTTGGTGGACCCCTAATGCTAGCGACACGTGAGTGAGCCTGGAATGAGGCCTGTGCTCAGCAGAACAAAGAGTGTCGCCTTGAATCAGCACAGGAACAGGCCTCAGAAAACGCACCAGAGGAAGCCCTCTGCCTGGGCACAAAGCTCAACTCCTGCCCCCACCATCAGGCCCCAGGAGCCCCTTCTGAGTGGACAACAGAGAGCTCCCATTGCAGCATCCAAGCAGGGGGCAGGGCAGGCTTAAGAAGGCTGCGATGGCCCCAGAATTAACAATGCCCAACCACCCAGCTGACCCCCTGCCACACTTCCTGGGAGGTAAATGCCTCATGGAGGGGAGGATACAAGGCCTGACTCCATGTAGCCTCGCTGTGTCCATTGGGCCTTGAGCAGAAGTGACGTGTGTCACTGGAAGGGGGGCCTAATCGTTGAAACCTTCCAGGAAGAACACCCTTGCCACTTGTCCAGGAGGTGGAGCCTCAGCTGGAAGAGCTGGTCCGCCTGGATCCCCGAGAGCCCCGTGCCCGCTCAGGAGCTCAGTCACACCCGCAGGCTGGGCTGCACAGGGCTTTGCCACAACACACAGCCTGGCCTCGGTGGGACACTCAAAAGGGCCAGTTTTATGGAAACTCAGCCCTGAGTTCACAGCTTGTTAATATTCCCTATGATTAGGTGAGAACTGTGCAAAATGCAGCTCTGCTCAAGCCAAAGTGGACTGTTTGTCATGAGCTGAACCAGCCACTTTTTGTGGAACATCATTTTTATTTATTTACATTTTATTTACATTTTTATTACAGCTAGGAGACAAATGGTGGTAATTCAGACCCGGGTATCTGGCAGACACTCCCTCAAAATACAGAAAGTGAGCGTGTCCCTCCGAGGGAGACACCTGGTGGTATGCATGGCCAAGGATAGAATTGGGGCTTTCAAGCAAGAATTAAAATTTGGGGGAACTTGCTTCCACCACCCTGAGCTTGACATCTTCCCCAAAACTGAAAGGCCTTTCAGATGAGGTAGGTGGCGAGATTAGCGCGCATGATTTGCTGAATAATGAGGTGTATTGACATTTGGGAGATGTGCAAAGTGGAGTGAAATGGTGTTTTCCAGATGACCAATGTGTAATGTTCCAACATCACACGTGGGTAAAACATCCTTTCAAAGAATGGATTTTGCAAAAGAAAAGTTATCAATAAGGTTTATATGATTCCGCATTGCAACCAAGCTTGAAAACCCACCTGTTCACTTTCAGTTCAATGACCAGCAGAACATCTACGATTATTTTGGCAGAGCATCTACAGAGTCTCTGACAAAGCTCGTGAACCCCGCCTCTGTCTTCCAGCTGCACACCTGGGTGAGGCCATATTTTCTTCACCTATTGCAAACAAAACAACATATGGCAACAGATTGAACACGGAAGTAGTTCTGAGAATCCAGTTCTTTCCTAGGAAGCCAAGCACTGAAGGGTTTTGCTGAAAGGTAAAGCTGAGGGGAGGAGAATGTATAATTGCTTTTCCCAAAATATGCTATTATGTCAACATGCAATTCTGTTTATTGTTATTTTCTAAAGCATTAATAAATACATGATTTTGAATTTCTGGTTTTGTCTTTAATACAGTAAATAGCAATAAATGGAAGCTTTTGGGAAAACTCCATAACTTTTAAGAAGGTAAAGGGTCTCTTTGATTAACTTCCCACACAGGTTCCTACATCCAGCTCTAAGCAGCCTCAGGCCCCAGAGGGAGGGGACCATGCATCACCCCAGCATCCCCACAGGGCCTCACTGGGACTGGGACCATGGTGGGCACTACGTGAGCGAGCAAACCAGCAAGAGAATGGGGTCCCCCTGCCTGCAGGCCTTCCCTGTGGGTGGGACAGTCATTGATCACCAGAAGCTCTTTGGTTTTCCTTCTGGGTCTGGTGGGAGAAGGAGCCACACCCCTCAGACCACAGCCTTCAGGATCCCCCAGGGTCTCCGGGGGCCCACAGCCTGGCAGAGAGAGAAGACCCTGGGCCACTGCCTCCCAAAGCCTGGGCCACTCACTGAGATTTCATCAAAAACAATCAGAAATAGTCAATGTGCCTTTTAAATTTTTGAAAAACAACTAAGAATACTGAACTAAATAGCTACAGTAACGTGTTAGTGGCATTTAACTGGTCTAGAAAAATCACAGTCAGGCATGACTGACCAACATGAAGTAGCAGATTAAAGATTTCCCGGAGGAGGTCCTCCCGTGTCTTTAAGGACAGGGTGCTGGCAGGGCCATCCCCCGCCTGCCCTGATCCCAGTCCAGCAGCAGGAGAGAGGGGTGACCCCCCACACAGAGGGTCTGCCTCCTTGCGGCCCTCCTGGTCACTGACCTGTGACCTGGGGGCTCTTTTTACTTTTCTCTCAGCATCATTCTATTAATATCTTTCAGACGTAACTCAAAGTGAACGAGACAGATACACCCCCATCTTTAACTGGGGCAATGGAAGCTCAGAGAAGATGTGACTTGTTTAAGAAACACAAGAGCCAAAGCCAGCCCAAGTCCCCACCAGGCCACAGAGCCACGGAGCTAGAGCTCCTCTCTGGTCCTTCACCTCCCATGACCCCCTTTGCCATCTCTGAAGGCAGGATACGGGACATGCATCAGTCAGGGTGACGCTCAGCAGCTGCTGTAACAAACAGCACCAAAATGTCTGTGACTTGGCACAGTGAAATGTGTTGCTTGATCACAAAGCCTAGTTGGGAATGGGCCGTGGTCCTGGTGGCTCTCCCTAACAGGAGCACGTGCGTCCTGTGACTGTCACAGCACCTCCCATTCCATCCACATGTCCCTCCCTCCCACCAGCCTGGGTCCCATGGTCCCAACCTTACAGCAAGGGAGGATGGGAGGTGCAGTCTTCCTGTGGAGGTGGCCCCAGGCCCTGCCTCTGGTATCCAATATTCTCTTGGCTTTTCTCCCTCAGAGAGAGCTCCCCGAAGCCCCACGGGTCACTGTGTGCACACAACACAAGGCTCTCCAGGGAGCTTAGGGTCCCCTCCAGCAGGGCTGGATGGTGACCTGTGAATGAAAAGGAATCTGAGTCCTTCCCTGCATTCACACACACACACACACACACACACACACACACACACACACACACACACACACAGATGCAAATACACGCGATGGGGGAGCGGGGTCAAGGTCAACCCCACGCAGCAAAGGGCAGATGAGCTGCACCACACAGCAGCCAGTTTCTAAACAACCAGATCACGCTCCCTCCCTGCTCAAAACCCTCAAACAGCTCCCAACACACCTAAAATAAAGCCCAGCCCCTAACCAGCACAGCAGGCCCAGAACGCCGCTCTGGCCGTGTCCCCTACCTCACTCCACCTCGCTTGCCCCTAAATGGCCACCCTCCCCACCTCAGCATGTTTATACCTACCTTTCCTCCATCAGGAACACCAGACCCTGGGTGTCGCCATGGCTGGCTCCTTCTCACTACTGAGGTCCCACCCAACTCTGGAAGCTGGATCTAAAGCAGCCCCCACATGCTATGTGCTTTCTGCATAGCAGCCACCACAGCCTGTCACTGTGTGCTCGCGTGTGGCGCTGGTCCTCTGTGCTCCCCATGGTAGACAGCAGGAGCCACTTGTATATGTGTCACAACTGTGTCGCTCACACACACCTGACACTCAGTAAGTACTCAGGGGGTGTTTGTTGAATGAATAAACAAAAAAACAAAAGGGAACTTCACTAGACCAGCATTTCTTAATCTGTTGAGCATACTGACATCTTCCAAAACCAGATTCTTCAAAATTACAGACTTCTGGGCATCCAACAGCACTATAAGGGCATAAAAAGACAACCTACAACACAGGTAACAGTAATTGCAAATCACATCTCTGATAAAGAATTAATACCCAGCATATATATTCTAAAAACCCATATACCCAACAACGGAAGAGCAAACAAGCAGATTCCAAAATGGACAAAGGACGCACATGGCCGTCTCTCCAGAGAAGACCTATAGATGGCCAACAAGCCCCTGACAAGACGCTCAGTATCGCCGACCATTAGGGCAGTGCAGATCAAAGCTGCAGTGATGTGCCGCCACATACCCGCAAGGACGGCTACTATCAGAAACAGAAAACAGTCAGTGTTGACGAGGACGTGGAGAAACTGGAGCCTTGTGCACGCCTGGTGGGAACGTGGACTGGTGCAGCTGCCGTGGAAAAGTGTGAGACAGTTCCTCAAAAAATTAAAAATAGAATTTGCATGGAATCCAGCAATTGCTCTTTTGTGTAAACACCCAGGAGAACTGAAAGGACTTGAGCAGATATTTGCACACCCGTGTTCATAGGAGCTTTTATTCATAATAGCCAAATAGTAGCAACAACATAGATTTCCATCGAGAAATGAATGACTAAAGAAAAAGTGGTCCATCCATATAATGAATATTATTCAGTCTCAAAGAGGAATGAGATTCTGAAATATGATACAATATGGATCAACTTTGACAACATGCTTAGAGAAATAAGCATGGATGGAAAGACACAGGCATGGATGCCAGACACAAAAGGACAGTCCCGTGGGACCCCAGTCCTGGGAAGCCCCCAGAGGAGTCACAGCCACGGAGGCAGACAGGGTGGGGGCTGGGGGCTGGGCAGGGCTGGGGAGGGCATGTTCAGTGGGGACAGAGTTCCAGTTTGGGAAGATGGGAAGTTCTGGAGATGATGGTGGGGATAGTGACACAACAACATGAATGTGCCTAATGTCGCTGAATCTTACCCTTAAAAATGTTTTTTTTTTTTAGGTTTTATGTTGTATGTTATATGTATTTTACCTCAATAAAAAAAAAGAAAAAAGAAGTCTATTCTTTAGTCAAACAGGTCAGGGAGATCTGCATGCTTTCGGTGGTAACTCCCGAAGGACTACGAGGAAAAGCAGCCAGCTTCCTGTTCCCCAGTGTCCCCAGGGCCACTTGACCCCACCACAATTTTCCCTGTTTTGCATGGACTTATTCAGCACATAGAGTCACGGTGGGGACACCAGACCTTCCACCAGACTCCTGGGTCCTACGCCCTGGGCAGAGGGGGGAAATTACCGAGCCCACAGCCCCGGGCCTGCCTCCACGGGGGGCAGGCCACTGCGATCCAGGAAGCCCAGTCTCTTCCTGCCATGGCGCACGGTGCTTCTGTCAGTTGTGTGGAGACTTGGAGAGGGTCACACAGGCAGCTCTTGCCACCCCAGGATCCCCACACGTGGAATGAGGTCACCCCAACTCTCAGAGCACCAGCAGCCCACCAAGCCCCAAACCTCAGGAGGCGAACAGGTGCAGGCAGAGAAGCGGTCTCCATCTCTCCCTCCTCAGACAGCCCCCCCGGCAGCAGCGGCCCAGAGAGGTCCTTCGAGACCCGCTCAAGTCCACAGGCATCAGGCCTTCCCGACTCTATGTCACAGCCGATGCTGTGTCTTGGGCACAAGCCGGGCAGTGATGGCAAAGCCGGCTTAAGGGTGGTGTCAAAGGGCCTAAATAGAGACTGCCCCTCCCTCCCCTGCCTCCCAGCTTTCCTGACACCCCTGCAGCCACAGGAGTCGCTGATGCAGCCCACATGGCCAGCCGGTGCCAGCGCCAGAGCTCAGACCGGGCCCTTGGCCGCGCCAGGAGCAGCGGCGGGCTGCCTCCGGCTTCCTCCCCCATCTGCCCCTTCCACACACAGTCTGAACAAATAGCCAGACTCTGCCCCAGCCCAGAAGCTTCCTGGCTCGAAGGGTGCTGGTGAAGATGCCTGGCCGGGGCACGTCTCCTCAGCTCCAGGAAAGGCTGCAGAGAAGCAGCTTGAGTGTCTCGGGCGGAGCCGCCACCGCCTCGCTGCCTCGGCACAGGAGCTCGGCCCTCCTCCCGAGCCCCTGCTGGGGAGCTGACTCCTGCTGACTCCTGGGCCTCTTTGCTTTGACCAGAGGCATCTGCGGCTTCCCCCGGTTACTAAAGTGAGGACGATTCCAGCAGTACCTACCTACGAGGCCTCTGCCGCTTGGCACACAGTAGGCGCTTTATCCAGGTGTGTTGTCAAGACCCATGGGCCCAGTGTGCATGTCTCGGTGATCACTGATGCGCAAAGATGGCCTTCCATAAAGGTTTGCTAAATGACATTCATGCACCTGTTTCTCCTGAGAATTTAAGCAAACCGAGACCCTGGCCGGGGCCGCTTAGCCCTTCCCTAGTCCTCTGGGGTTGCACCTTCGCTCTGATCTCGTCTCGCTATGATCTGCTGCCCAGACTCGGCTGCTTTTTCACCTGCAAATGAACCAACATTCCCTCCAAAATGTGGGCCATTTGTCAGGAAGGAGACACGGAAGTCCCAGGGCACGCTTCTGTGGACCTCGTGACTCGCCAGCTGCGATTGCCCAGGTGGGACCCGGGGCCGAGGGCCGGGAGAGCAGCTGGCACCGCGGTGAACTTGGGGCTCAAACAGGCTAAGCGATCCGCCCAAGGCCCCCGGCTCATCAGGAAGGGCAGAGCTGGGCGATGGAGCCGGGTCCCCTCACCTGGGTCTTTCTGTCTAAGAGCTGCTGTCACCTGGGAGACTGATTGGAAGTCCCCCGTGTCACCGAGCAGCCGGGGCCGCCTCCCACACACTCCCGGGGAAGTCACCTGCCTGGGGAAAATAGGAAGTCCCGGGGTCAGACCCCAAACATGGAAGGACTGGATACGCGTCCCCCAGGGCTGCCAAGGGTCATTTTGCTCGAAAAGTGGGTGTTTCTCCACATCAGGGATGGGAGACAGCAGCTCTGCCCATCCCACACCCTCCCCACTCATAGTTTTCTGGCTCATTCCACACTCTCGAGGCGTCACGTGGAGTGAAGCTACACCAGGTGCGTCTCCAGCAAGCCAACAGCCTCGTGCTCCTGGCTGCAGTTACACCCCTGCTTTGCCCACACTGCCCCAGAGTCCAGTAAGGACCCCCATGACGCTCTCATCCGCAAGGTCCTTCCTTCCATTCAGACCCCTTTGTTCTGTCCAAACAGATCAGAGTCCCAGGAACGCAGCCCGCACCTCCTGGAGAAGGCGCTTCTCTGGCGATGTGGGAAGATGGCTCTGGGGTCCGCACACCTGTCCATCACAGGTGAGGACGGCTGCCGGGCCACCGTGCCGGCTCTCAGGCCACCGCCGGGCCCCTCACGTCTCCCCAAGGGCCCTCCTGCCACCAGTGCCCGTTGAGTGTCTGGAGCAGGGGACGCTGTGCGAGAGGCCGCTCAGCCGAGGACCCTCCAGCTCCCCTGAAGGGTATTGATTCGCTTTCCACGGCTGAAGAAAGTGAGTCAGGAGCATCAGACCGAGTGGCGAGCATCAGGCCGCGGACCTCAGGTGCAGTTTTCTGACAAGGGCCTCTGCTTGGAGCATCGGTCATCCCCCTTCCCTGGGACACTCAAAGAGCCTTCAGTGAGGGGACCCAGCCCATTCCGACGCACTGAGGACCCCGCGCAGGAAACAGGAGAGGCCCAGCCACCCACCGGAGCCACTCGGGCCACGTGCTCAGCCGCGGCTGTCAGCGTGGGGCCCCTCAGAGACACGGCAGAGGCCAGTTTCTGACTCCAGGGCCCGCACACAGCACCCAGGGGCAGCCTGGATTCAACGGCTGCCTTCCCGAACCCGTCTGGGGCTCCTGCCCTGGGTGGGGCAGGGTCCACATCCACCCAGAACCTCAGAATCTGACCTTATTTGGGAAATTAGGCCTTTGCAGATATAAGCAAGTTAATGCTGAAATCATGTTGACTTGGGGCCCCAGTCCAGGGATGGGGTCCTCCGAAGAGGAGGAAGCAGGTGGACACAGACACCCAGAGAGGAAGGCGGCAACCTAAGGGCGTCCTCAAGCCCTGGCTCCCCGACGGGCCCTGAAACTGGGAGACAGGCCTGGGGCATTGCCCTCTCCGCAGGCCTCCAGAAGAACTGGCCTGCCCACACCCGGATCTCAGGTTTCCAGCCTCCAGAACTATGAGAGAATAAATCTCTGTTGTTTTAAGTCCCCCAGTCTGTGGTGCAGCCCCACGAATTAATGCACCCCTCAAATTTCCAAGGCCTCCCACACAGAGCCAAGCAAGACCTCCCGCCACGTCAGCCCGGCTGGGTCTTCCTGCAGCCCGCTCCCCAGCCTGGGCTCAACATGCACAGCCCACCTGCCTGACTCTCACTCTCAGCACCGTCGGGCCACAGTACCTAACACCTGGTCATTCCTTCTGCTTCATGCCAACAGCATTTAAGACTTACGTGGCCCACACCTGCTGCAGGGCGATCCTCACCAGGGTGAAAGGCACTCCCATCTGCCTCTCAAGAGGCTTCATACTACTCTAATCTCCTTGGGGGACTGAGCCTCGGGAGGCACATGCCTTCTCTGGGGGCCCTGAAGCTTCCCTACGCCGCAGAGGCTGGACTTGACTTAGGAGGTCTCCCTCTTTCTGCTTTGCTCAACCCACCCTCCTTCAGGAGTCATCCCAGAAGCCAGCTCCAGGCCCCCAAGCCTGTCACACTGCAAGGAGTGTCACTTCTCACTCCCATGTCCATCCTTCCTCGTGGACAGAGCCCCCAGGACAGGGACTAAAGCTGGGCAAGGGGACAGGGATGCCATTCCCATCAGTCGGTGAAGGCCACCTCCTCTGGACAGCAAGAAAAATCACTTCCTGCAGTTCTTCCTGAGAACTGCAATGTTAGGGTCAAGGGCAGACACAGGGGGAAATGGTCCTAATTTGTAAGGCCCAGAAGCTCCCTGACAAATGGCACAGCAAGAAGCCTTCCTCCTAAAACCGCCAGTTCAGCGGCAGCCTCGCCGTGGTCAGGGGAAGCTGACTCCAGAGGCCTGGTCCTTCCACTTAATTAACTGTCCGCCCCAAGCCCGGTGCCTAATTTGACAGTTTTGATCAGCAATTTCAAGACCATCGTACCCAGGCACTGGAAACTGCTGCCAGCTCTTGAAATAACTCCGCCTGGCTCCGTTCACAAGTGAGCACAGCCGGCCAGGCCTCGGCAGCCAGGACGCAGGGTGGGGCCACGCGAGGGGTCCCTGGAGCTGCAGCAGCCCCCCTGCCTGATGCGGAGTCCACCTGACCCCCTCAGGCAGGTGTTCTGCCGCCTCTGCCCTGCCCTCTCCTTCCCTGCCCACAGAACCCTCCCAGCCTCCTTCGCTCACCCCCACCCAGGAGCCCATCTCCTCTCCCTCCCCCAGCCCCACAGGGAGCTCAGGCTCTCCTCTGCTCTGCTCACAGGGCCCTGGAGCAGGATCATCCTTCAGGAGGGAAGCCCCGCTCGGCATCCTCCGGCCCTCTCCTCACCTGCACAGAACCCCACCCTCCAGTCTGACCTCTCAGGGTGGTGGCTTTCTAGCTGGATCCACACACTGTCCTAAACCATAAATGCTAAAATAGGGGTTTCCATCCAGTGTGTTAGTCTAAGAAGGGCGCCATGCGTGAGTATGGGGTACAGAGACAGTGGAGAGTCTGGGGGTCGTTTAGGACCCTCGAAACCTCACACCTGCTCGTCATATACAACACTCAGAATTGACTTTGGAGCAGGACAGACCTGAGTCCAAACCCTGGTGTCCCCACTAAAAGGCCATGTGACCTCATTTACTTGCTCAGCCACCTCCGCTCTGAAACGGAGCCCCAGTGCCTTGTTCACACATACAGCATGTCGGGAACTTCCACTGCTAACCCCTGCACCTCGTGAGCCCAAGTGCACAGATGTGAGAGGTGTTCTTATTCATTGGCAAACCTCTAGGGGGTGTCCGTGGTGCACCAGGCATGACGTGAATCCAGCAGGGGAAGCCCTCCTGTCCCTCACCACTGCCCCAGTAAAGACCCTCTGTGCGGTTCTCTCCACTGGCAGTCAGAGGCTGGCTTCCCGGTGCAATCCTGGAAGCACAGAGCTGGAAGATGAACCCTCTACAGACTGCAATCCCCTCCAGGTTAAACTGCCCTGGCAGCTGGGAGGAACAAGCGGAGTCCCAAAGAGGTGGCAGTCATGAGGGAGGATGGATGTGGCTGGAGCATCCAAGCACAGGACCCCAGACAAAACAAAGGGCCTTGGGTCCCGAATGCCTGTCGATCCCAACCGAGACCTCACTTGCTCCTGAGGAACCCAGGCCCTTGGCAGGCCCCTGGCAGGACACCCTGTCCTCTCCTTGTCCTCTTGTATTTATAGCAGGAACTTCTCTGAATAATTCATAGGCATTGGTTAAATCAGGACTCACTTGCCTAAATCCATGTGGATCTCTAATCAAATTATGGTGAAGCTGATGCACTTGAGTTTTTCATAGCAGCCATAGTATTTTTAAATAGTAGAGTATTTCCATGGTGTGATGGAGTTTTTAAGTACTTTTGTCATGTCAGCTTCCCGCGAGCATCTATGGTTTCCTCTGGCCATTAGTTAAGCTGGAAATGAGGGTAATAGTCAGCTTCTGTTCTAGTAACAAGCAATCCCAGCATCTCAGGGGCTTCCAACAAACCAGTTATTTCTTTCACATTTTCCACAAGGGCTATGGATGGGCTATGGCTCTGCTGGGTTCACCTGGGTTCTGCTGGGTTCTGCTGGGCCCTGTTGGGCACCCCATATCTGTTTTTTTCTCACCCCAGGCTGAAGGAGCACCCAGATCCTGGGACCCGCTGTTCTCCCGGTGGAGAGCGGGAACGAGGGTTGCAGAGCCAGAGCCCACGTGCACATGAGGGTCTGCCTGGGGAGGGGCTGTACCGCATCTGTTCACATTCCTAGGCTAGAGCAAGCGCTGTGGCCAGGCCCAAAGTCAAATGCAGCAGCAAGTGCGCTCCGCCTGCCGGTGAGCGCAGCAAGGAGGTGGTGTCAGGCGCTGAACTGTGTGCCCCCAAAATCAGAGGTTGAACGAACCCAAGAACCTCAGAACATGACCTAATTTGGAAATAGAGTCGTTGCAGAGGTCATTAGCTGAGTTAAGAGGACATCGTGCTGGACCAGGACACACAGGTGACAGGAGCCCTTCTAAGAAGGGGACATTTGGACACAGACGTGCACACACAGGGAGAAGCCACGTGAAGGTGAGGCAGAGATGGTGTGATATTCCCATAAGCCAAGGGGCACAAAGGATTGCCAGCGGCTGCTGGGTGCGGGACCGGGAGCAGGTTCTCCCTCCAGCCTCAGAAGGAAGCAGCCCTGCAGACACCTTGATCTCGGACTTCTGGCCTCCAGAACTGGGAGAGAACAAACCTCTATTGTCTATACCAGTCTGCCTGTGGTGTCATCCAGGAAGGAATGACTAATTGTGAGAAAATAACACAGTGGACTGTAGCTGACTGGCCAGGAGGACACTTGAGATGGGGAAGACTTGAGCTCCACATCACCAGCGCTGGGTCTAGGGGAGATGGCTTGTCCCACATTTTTGCTTCCAAAGAGTTTAAGTCTATGTGACTTCACCTACCAGCTTCTGATCTTCTAGCAGTGAGCTTTGGCGGGGGAGCTACGTTTTCATCTAGTGTTATCACTGACAGACAGTGGCTCCAGCGTGTTAATATTGCCGGTATCTTGATGATTGCCCTCGGCAGTCTTAGACCGTTCCATGGGGACGCCCCTGAACCTCTGCTGAGGAGGTGCTACATCCCAGGGATGCACTGGGGACGTCCAAGAGGCAAAGCGCCATAGAGGAGCAAAACACTGAAGTCCCACCAATCTGCCTCCCAGCCACGCTCCAAGGGTGAGAGGGAGTGAGCACAGTCTTCCCTGCCTCCTCTCCCCTGAAGGCAGCTGCAAGCCCTGAGCAGAACGCATGCAGCAGCCCTGGGAGGACTCTGCAAAGCAAACTGCAGGCTGTTGGAGAATGAAGGCCGGAATTCCGAGCATCAGTGAACCAGTGATGAGTTTACCTTTTATTTTCCTGCAGTACCTAATAGTCTATTCTCACCACAGCCCCAAAACCCAGTAGACATTGATGAGGACAGAGACGGCTCCAGGAGAAGCCCTCTAGTTCTGGTCTGAGGCGTGGGTCTCTCACATTCAGCGAGAGTAGAAGAGATCTCCCATTGCTTGTGCCCAGACCCCAAACAATCCCACCCTGGCATCAGGCAGCATGAGGGATCCCACAGGAGCCCACAGTCCTTCAGGGGGAGAACCTTCCTCTCTGATTGGAGAAGCTGTGGTCCTAAAGGAGTGAGACAGACCCCCACTGCTTTATTCTCTCTGTCCCCCCATCATGTGTCTCCAAGCAGGATTCACTGCAGGATAAAGCCCTGACTTTCTGACCACAGAACCATAAAAGGGAGCCCCAGGGAATGAGAAAAAAATCAGATGGATTTCAGAGAGGGAGAAGCCTGAGAAACTTCTGGTCTTATTCCAAAACTGTGCATGTGTGTAGCCAACCTTAAACAACATGAAAAAAGTCTTCAAGAACTGAGCTAAGAGATAGACTGCCTGCTTGGCTCCAGACTGGCCTCCGAGTGTCAGGCAAGCAAGACAGACCCAAAGAGCAAGGCAAGGATTTTGACCATGAAATTGGCATGAAGCCACAACCCTCCACAGGCTGGCCATAACTTGTGGCCTGAACATAACTAGGTTGATAGTCTGCCAAATCAACAGAAATATCAACATGCTACAAAAGCCTTAATTAAGACCCAGAGACTTGTAATATAATATTATGTCCAGGATGCAATCCAAAATCATTCGGCATATATAGGAGCAGGAAAACCTCCACACCCATAAGCAAAGACAATTAATAGACGCTAATGCTAACGTGACACAGATGTTGGAATTATCTGACAGACTTTAAAGCATCTACTATAAAAATTCTCCAACAAGTAAGGGAATACTCTTGAAACTAATGGAAAGATAGGGGAGTTTTGGCAAATACGTAGGAGATAAAAATTGGAAAAGATACAATCACTGTGATTTTTAAAATGTCATTCAGTGGCTTGATAACAGAATCATGTGAATATATCACAACAGAAATTACACAATCTGAACAGAAGAGAGAAAAGAACGATTGGAAATATTAACAAGGACTCGGGGATCTGTTGTGTGATATCAAACCAAGCTCTGACCCTTTACCAGCTAAGCGTCCTTGGAAAAGCTCTGAACCTCAGGTTGCTCACGCCTAATGTATGGGGTGGCTTTCATCTTTCTACGAACTCTCAATATACATCATCTCATTAAATTCTCATGACAACATTCTGATACCAGTACAGGTAATAGCACCTTTATCTTACAGATAGGAAAACTGAGAAAAAAGGGCTTTAAACTTTATTCAATTTAGTGACAACGATGGGCTTTTAATTCAACAGGCCAACTCAAGAGCCCACATCCCTATTCATCACTAGTCATTGCAGCTTAATGGACTATTCAGTTTGGCAAAATGAGACAGGAGATTGACAGAAATTTTAGGATCCTGAATTCTGGTCCATTTCACCATAAACAAATGGCATGACTGAGAGCAAGTCACCTCCCCCATCCCAGCTAAAAGTTACTGTGTTATCTTTAAGGTCATTGCCTATTCCGACAGTTAAAGGTTTCTAATCACCTTCCTCCAGTGACCTCCAACGTTCCCCTGAGTTCTTGGGTTCATTCATCATTCACCAAAGGGCATGCCTCTGTCCTGGGTGCTGAAGGAGAGGCTTTCTGCAAGCCTTGGGAGCTGGCAATTTTTCTGAGTATTATCTTTCCCCAGGGCTTCTAACATTTCTGTGCGAGCTCCACTGAACGTAACGGTTTATGAGCACATTTCATCCAGAAGGGAGCTGTTTGGGTTAATCCATTTTCTCTCCCAGACTCCTGCCTCCCGAAAGTACGTTGAAGACTTCTCTGCCCAGCCTTGAAAACATTTCCTCCCAGGCAGTTTGTGTTTGCAATCTCCACACCTGTCTCTGATCAGCCACAGTTCTCAAAGTCCTCTTCCTCCAGGGTTCAGCTGTCATTTTGAAGATTTACCTGTGGGGCTGTAACTGTCCCAAGCCTGCCAATCTTAGGGACCCTTGGATTGTCTGTGGCAGAAGGAACCTGTCCAGGGCCAAAAAAAAAAAAAAAAAAAGGCAGGGGGCTGTAGATCCAGCTCTAAATTCAAGTGGGGGCACCTGGCTTCCCACAGCACAGGCCTTCTGAGATACATAAGCCTGGCACCCAGACCACATGGAGCCAGGAAAACACCATCTTAGGCAGGAGAGTGTGAGTCAGCCGGGGGGCATGTGCCACAAAGGTTTCCATCCCCCTACCTTTTTTTCCCTTCTGAATTAGTCAGAGGAAGAAACCCAGCTCCAACCCACTGAAGTTAAAAGGAAATTTGTTGGAAGGATCAGGGACCCTCCGAGAATTCAAGGAAGAGCAGGGATAGGGCCCCAGGAACTGCCCGACACGGGCACCAGGCACGTCAGACCATCTGGAAACACCCCGTGCTTCTCTGCGCGCATCCGCCCCGCCCTCCTCTTCCCCCTCAGGCTGCCTTGTCCTGCTTTCCGGGGCTTGTGGAGGAAACCGTGGACTCCAGCATCTGGCGTTTGATGTGTTACTGCTTCAGCTACCCTAAGAGAGACTGTTCTACATTTCTCTGTCTCTCCCAAATTCAGAGTTCCCAGGAAAGGAACTTAATGGTTGGTCTGGGCACCCACCCCTGGCCCGATCACAATGGCAAAGGCCTAGGGTCGTTCTTGGGGTCCCCTCTGTGCCACTGAAGGTGGGGCAGGGGCAGGGTGGAAGGAGAGGAGCATGAACTGGAGGGCCCATCCATCCATGATGACACATGCCCTCCTTTGTCCCTGGCTGTCAGAATGACCTCAAAAATGGGCATTGGTCATTAGCGGTCCATCCTGGAAACTTTGAGGGTGACCAGCCCCTCCTGAGTCCATCTTCTTTGGCTTTCCTGTCACTTCTTAATACCCTAACTTTTCTGCAACCTGAAGAGGGTGGGACCCCATTCACACGGAGGTTGGAGCACAGCTCTAGACAGTCTTGCCCTGTGGAGACAGCGTGTCCCACAGCCTCTTCATCCTTCCTACTGCAGGTCCACCCATGGGGCTCCAGGCTGGACCAGAAGCCGTTTTCACCCTAGGCACCTGTCACTCACCCTCATCAGATGCCATCCTGGCCCCTTGTCCTTCCACTATGCATAAGTCTGCTGCCCATGCCATGCAGATTATCCTAGGAACCTCCTCCTCCCTGGAGGCTTTATCCATAAGACCCCTGCCCCCAGGGTCCTTCTCTGGTGCATTTGGATTCACATTGAACTAACATACGCTTTTCCACCAACTTTCTTTCCACTTCTAATAAACTCTGTTTTCCCTTTGGCTACTTTTAGAGAAGCTTTATCTTCTCTTCTGCTCGATCTGTAACTGGTTCTTTCCTAATATCTCTGCCCTACGTTCCTGGTGTACCATTTCCTCCGTCGCAAACATGCCCGTGCACCAGAGCAATTCAGCTTGCAGGATGGAATCTTGGGACAGTGAAGGATATTTACTCATGTGAATTCCTGCTCACATCATTTCATGGGTCCTCAAACTTCCCAGCATGAGAGGCAGGACTTGCCCGTACTCAACACCATCATGTTAACATCATATAAACTGACGAGTTGCCTCAAGTGCAGTCCGTTTTGGAAGCAAACTCTTTCCACCGCGTCTTCAGGATAGATGCCCGATGCCCCTCCTGCTTGGTTCCACTGATCCTCTAGCAACAGTCCCTGCACCCGAGGATATGCTGGATGATACTTGCTCCATATCTGAGGATTAAATCTGCTCTAGATGCCTGGGCGCAGGCTGGTGTCTGAGTAGCACAAACATATCCCATGTTTAGACTCCACCAACCCACGGAGGGCCATCCTGGCCACCTAGAGTGTTGACACACATATTCCCCAGGTGCACCAGACAGGCCTTTGCATGTGAAGCCATCACAAATCTCCCTTTGCATTGCTGTTGATAAATGACAAGGCCTGCCACCCACCAGCTCTCATGCCAGAGGGTGCAAATCAAACATGCAACTACTTCACATTCTTCAACTTCTTGCCTGGCAGGAATCCAGAGGAGTAGGACCTCACTCCATGTCTAAGACGTCTGAGTCCTTTTTGACATACATGTGTGCATGAGTGCACATTAACACACATGGATTCTAGCCTGAACCTGGCCTTGTATTACTCAACACCCTTCTGAAGGCAAGTGATAGAAAACCCAACCCAGCTGGCATTGGACAAAAAGGGAGTTCATTTGTTTGCTTAACAGAGAAATCCAAGTGGTCTTGCTTCCGGTATGGCTGGACGAGGGGCTCTCCAGAACTTGGGTTCTCTCCCGTTCTGGCTGCTCCCTCCCCTTGTATTGGTGTCACTATCAGGCTCCCTGTGGTGGCACCTGGCAACTCCAGGCTCACTTCACCCCAGCAGTCCAATTCCAGGAGGTAAAAAACATGCATGCCCCTTCCCAGGCACCTGCACCCGTGGCCCGTCTGACCCAGACACACCGACTCTGAGCTGTTCATGTGGCCATAGGATATGAGGCTCTGGCTGGCCAGGCATGGGTCACATGTCCGCTCCAGGACCAGAATTAGCAGTAACTCTCCTCAAAACATAAGCCCTAGGCATGGGAGCAGGGGGAAAGGTGAGATCCTCCCTCCAGGGGAGACTGGGTGATGGAGAACGCCAGCTTTGCTGCAGCACCTTGGAAACTAACACAGGGACAGGTGGGAACTCACCCCAGTGAGAGAGCCGACCCTGAGACCCACCCACCCCGGTGGGCCAGCGAATCCTGCAGACCCACCGGCCCAAATCACAGAGGTGGTGTCTGCGGTGCGCCCTGTCTGCTGACAGCCAGCACGGTGTCAGCTGCCCTCCTGGCCGTGGGGTGAGGGGGCTGAGGGAAGAAGTCACCAAGGGCCCCAAAGTCAAGGAGGAAGAGGAGGGGGCCAGAGGGAAGAGCACCCAGGAAGGACAGACCTGAGCCTGCTGTGGGCGGGGCTAGTAAGCCCAGCTGTCCCCGAGCCCAGGCCAGGGCCCCTGACACCAGGACCTTCTCCGTTTGTAAACACGCAGGGCCCTCTCTGCTGGGCCCTCCCGAGTGGTGCTTATCACAACCCCTCTTTTAGACCCCAAATACCTGATGAGCCATGAGCCTCTGCCCCCTCCTCTTCCAATCAGGTATCAGTTGGGACCCCACACCCTCCACAGGAAGACTGATAAGGTGGCACAACGTGACACCACACTCCCAGTTCATTAGGGCACGCAGTGCTGGGTCCTGAGCCGCAGGACGGTGCTCACTCTCCAGGCCATGGGCCAGCTCTCCTTTCCAGGCAGCTGCTCCTCCCAGTGGGGTTCGGGGAGCTGACCCCCCCCGTGGCCACAGAGAACCAGATAGATGTTCATGTGGCTCAGAAACAGAGATGGGTGGCTGCCTCCCAGCAAGAGAGCCATTTCCCAGGCCGTGAACCGACACAGAGCAGGGAAGCCCACGAGGTCAGCACACTCACCCCTGGGGGAAGGCACTGGGCTGCACCCCCAGCTACTGCGGCCAGGGAAATGGCCCGGCCCTGTGTGTCCCAGCTGCAGCGCCCTGGGGTGGCTCTCAGAGCCTCTCCAATTGCATCTTCTCTGTAGACGACGGTCCGTCCCCCGCAGCCCTTCTCTGCTTTGCTCAGATGGGGCAGACCAGAGGAGGTCCTGGCCACGGCGCTGGGGCAGGGGTGCGGCTCCTTCTGTGGGTCCCAAGGAGAGGCCCTGACCTGGAAGCCTCCATCACACTGTGGACTCAGCTGGGCACAGAGCACACAGCCAGCGCAGGGCTGGGTGGGGGCCGAGCGTGGGTGCAGCCTGGGCAGTGCACTCTGCCCCCACCTCGGTTCCCTGCTCCGTCCAAGCCTGATGTACAGGCACAGGTGCATATTGTGTGAGGACTGAGCAAGACACCCCCCTCCCCCACGGCAGGGGTTTGTAGTTTGTAGGAATCCACTCAGTATTTGTTCTCACCTTCTTCCCTAGAAGCACAAGCCCAGTTTTTTGTAAGTATTTAATCCCTAAAAATACATTTCCCATTTGAGTTCTGACCAATGAAACATGAGCAGTAATGTGTATCATTTCCAGAAAGTGGCCCATAAAAGACGTAGGTGTGCCCTCCACCTGCCCCTCTTCCCTTCCCCTGCATTACCTGCAGATCGAACAGTGGAAGTATTAGCAGGGCTTCCAGGAAAGCCCCTAAAGGGAAGCTGAGGCAAGTAGCAGATGCATCTTTTTTGTGCCATCCTTCTTCTTTCTCCTTGGCTAGAATAAGAATGTGATGGCTGGAGCTCCAGCATCCATGTTGGTCCATGAGATAACTTTAAGAATGGAAGTCTTGTATGACATAGAAGAAACACAGAAGGATCCTGCATCCCTGGTGACATCAAAAACTGCAAGGAAGCCCTACTTCTTTTATCCCTTAAGCCCTTCTGTACTTAAGCCAGTGCCCCATTGTGTTTCATGACACATGCAACCAAACTTTATCCTGACGATTACAATATACAAAGCTATAAGCACAGTGCCTGGCACATTGGCAGCCCTCCCTGAATGAAAGCAGCTATTATCAGGACTCCATTCTGCCTCTGACTTAGAAATTTAAAATCATTTTTCCCTCAAATATGTGGTAGGCACATTCACATGAGCTTCTCAAAATTAGCTGCAGCTCAATTAATAAAAGGTGAATTTTTTTCTATTGTGTGTCTAGCTGCATGCTAGCCACTTTAATAAACATCCTTTCACAGTTTACATTCTATGTCATTCGATTCTCAGCATTCATAAACTCTCGGAAGACCATCAGCCAGTTGCCAGCTAAGGAGGCTGAGGCCCAGGAAGTCCATCTGTTTGTTCAAGGTTGCAGCCTGTTCATGCCGATCTGGGTCTGGGGCTGAGACCACTTGCGCAGGGCCTTCTTCACAGCACTGCTGCTGCCCCTTCAGTGGTGTCCTTGCCCCCTGGGGGTCTGTACGCAGCAAACACTCCATGTGTGCAAGCAAAGTGCAGAGGAGCAGAGAGACGGGTAAGAGCAGCCCAAGCAGGGGGTGGGGCCGCGTCGAGGCACTGAGAGAGGCCGAGCGCAGGCCTTGGTTGGGGGCGGAGGATGTCTGGGAGGTGCCAGCAGGGCCGTGGGCTCCTGTGAAGCTGCAATCAGCCCCCTCTAGTCTGCAGCTATTTAAGGCCTGATGCACCTGGGAGCGTCCGCAGCAGCAGCCTGCGTTATTTTTACCCGCTTCCCAGGAGCCCAGTGGGTTTCTCCAACCACCTCAGGGCCTGGGGAGAGCCTGCCTCAGCCTGAGCACGAGGTTCCGCCCCATCATCCTCCGCCCTCGTGAATGGCCTGCCCCGGCACACACGCAACCCTCACTGGTCTCAGGCTGCCTGAGCGCCAGCAGTGTGGACATCGCTCGCTCTGTCCTCTGACTCTGGCAGCAGCTCCTTGAGTGTGTTGCAGGCAGTTTTCCAGACAGAAAGGCCATGACAGGACATGTGTGTTCTGAGGACACGTTGCCAGGCCAGCCTTTCTAAAAGGCATTGGAGGCGGGAAAGGTGGCCAGGAGGGAATGGAGTTATTTGACATTTGGAGGTGTCAAGGTGCTGTGCTCTTCCAAAATTAGAAAGAAGAGCCCCCAGCCCAGTGCCTGCTGCCCAGGAAGGTCCGGTAGCTGCAGGTTTTCTGCCCCTGGTCCTCAGTGTCACCCCTGAGTGACTTCTGCACATCAGCAAAACCCAGGCGAGCAAGGCCTCGAGAGCGTGGTCTTTGTGGGTGCGCTCCCGTCGCAGGCACGGTGGCCCTGCACCCGGCGTCTCCCTGAGATCCTGGAGTGGTCCAGAGCCACCTGCACCTCCAGGGCATGTGATCCTTTGCAACAGACACCCCCACAGGAGTGGGGCCTCTGTCACGTGTCTCCTACCCTTCCCTCCCCCTCATGTGAGTTCACAGTGCAGGAAAGGTCAGCGTATCAGCATCGCCACTGTGAGCGTGACCCCCGCCTTGCTGGAGGAAGGGAGGATTCATTCCGACCTCAGCTGGCCCAGCCCCAGCTTTGCAGAGACACTCACTCCGGCGAGGGTTTGTTTCCTTTCATGAGCCTGCTCCTGGCTCTGACCTTTGGCACTGCCCCAACTTCAATCAGATCTTAAAAGACATGCTTCTCCTCTGCACATCAAAAGCACAGACAGGCTGATGGGAATTCGGGGCATTTGGCAGAGAGATGAACCCCTTGAGGGACACCTCCCACCATTGGCAAAGGCCCTAGTGAGCAGGGATTCGGCAGCCACCCTGTGGCCATTGGATTGCAGAGTCAAGAAAACACCGGAGACGCTCAACGTTGCTGGGTAAACAGGAAGGCGATCCGGCACCTATAAAAGACCGACATGGACTCCTCCACTTCTGAGAAGCCTTCAGGATTATGGGGAAACCAGGAGGAATTAGCTCAGCCCAAGCTGGGTGGGCGGGGCTGGGCACCACAAGCAGAGGCACAGAGCAGGGCGCAGGGTGCAGACACTCCCTGCAGGGGTTAGATGTTCACACTGCAAGGGGCACTTCTACTCCCAGCCGGGGTGGAGGATCAGATGCCAAATGATCTCCAGGCTGAACAACAGGACGAACAGATAAAATCATGGTTTTTAGGACACTGGGCATCAGGCAGTGAAGGATGGAGACCCTGAGGGATGGGAACCAAAGCCTGCTGTGGGCAGGGCTAGTAAGCCCAGCTGTCCCCGAGCCCAGGCCAGGACCCCTGACACCAGGACCTTCTTTGTTTGTAAACACGCAGGTCCCTCTCTGCTGGGCCCTCCCGAGTGGTGCTTATCACAACCCCTCTTTTAGACCCCAAATACCTGATGAGCCATGAGCCTCTGCCCCCTCCTCTTCCAATCAGGTATCAGTTGGGACCCCACACCCTCCACAGGAAGACTAATAAGGTGGCACAACGTGACACCACACTCCCAGTTCATTAGGGCACACAGTGCTGGGTCCTGAGCCGCAGGACGGTGCTCACTCTGGCCCAGGCAGCGTGGGGAGGGGGCCCGGCAGAGCCTGCGGCCATTGAGCTGAGGAGACGCAACTGAAAGGCCAGGGGGCCAGGTGGCTGCCAGAGACAAGGGAGCTTCACGGGGAGAGACGCAGAGCCCGGAGAGGCCTCCCTCGAGTCTCTGGCTGCGAACTGGCCAGGGTGTGCCAGCCAGGAGCCGCTGAGGCGCGGGAAGGCCGCTGAAGGGATGGAGGGGAACAAACCAGGCCAGGAACCCAGCCTGCTCCACCAGCCGACCTGGCACGTCTCCTAAGTCGGGGCGCACACACTTCTCAGGGGCTGGGCCTTGGTCTCGGGCAAAATGTGCCCTAGAGCAAACACTGACTGGGACCAGAACACCAGTGCTTAGAAGCAAGACCAAATGGGTCCAACTGCTTCCAAATGACATAGCACATCCCAGAAAAATGCCCCCACAGGGCCACACCCGGCCAGGGCATCCGGGGAGCAGAGGGGGATGGCGAGCGGCGCCAGGCAGATGCTCGCCTCCGAGGGCCCTCTGAGTCCCCCCTCCTCCTAGCCCCTGACTGTGGGACCCTCCAGGGGCTCGCTGGGATGGACACCGTGCGGGCCGAGGGGCGGTGGGGTGAAGGTGACACCCCCTACCCTGCTCCCTCGGCCGTGAAGAACGACGAGTATCCTTTCTTTTTTTAATTCATTATTTCTTTGTTTATTTTTATTTTTATTATCAAGGTATGATTGATATACACTCTTAGAAGGGTTCACATGAAAAAACAATGTGGTTACTACATTTACCCATATTATCAAGTCCCCACCCAGACCCCAGTGCAGTCACTGCCCATCAGTGCAGCAAGGTGCCACAGATCCACTGTGTGCCTTCTCTGTGCTACACTGTTCACCCCGTGATCCCCAACACCATGTGTACCAAACACAATACCCCTCAGTCCCCTTCTCCCTCCCTCCCCGCCCGCCCTCCCACACCCCTCCCCTTGGGTAACCACTAGTCCCTTCTTGGAGTCTGTGAGTCTGCTGCTATTTTGTTCCTTCAGTTTTGCTTCGTTGTTATACTCCACAAATGAGGGAAATCATTTGGCATTTGTCTCTTTCTCCGCCTGGCTTATTTCACTGAGCATAATGTCCTCCAGCTCCATCCATGTTGTTGCAAATGGTCGGATTTGTTTCCTTCTTATGGTTGAATAATATTCCATTGTGTATATGTACCACATCTTCTTTATCCATTCATCTACTGGTGGACACTTAGGTAGCTTCCATATCTTGGCTATTGTAAAAAGTGCTGCAATAAACATAGGGGTGCAGTGTCTTTTTTAATTTGAGAAGTTGTATTCTTTGGTTACATTCCAAGGAGTGGGGTTCCCGGGTCAAATGGTATTTCTATTTTTAGTTTTTTGAGGAACCTCCATATTGCTTTCCACAATGGCTGAACTAGCTTACATTCCCTCCAGCAGTGTAGGAGGGTTCCCCTTTCTCCACATCCTCACCAGCATTTGTTGTTCTTAGTCTTTTCGATGCTGGCCATCCTAACTGGTGTGAGGTGGTATCTCACTGTGGTTTTAATTTGCATTTCCCTGATGATTAGTGATGTGGGGCATCTTTTCATGTGCCTGTTGGCCACCTGAATTTCCTCTTTGGAGAACTGTCTCTTCATATCCTCTACCCATATGTTAATCAGGTTATTTGCTTTTTGGGTGTTGAGGCATGTAAGTTCCTTATATATTTTGGATGTTAACCCCTTGTCAGATATGTCATTTACAAATATATTCTCCCATACTGTAGGATGCCTTTTTGTTCTGTTGATGGTGTCCTTTGCTGTACAGAAACTTTTTAGTTTGATGTAGTCCCATGAGTTCATTTTTGCTTTTGTTTCCCTTGCTCAAGGAGAAGCGTTCAGGAAAAAATTGCTCATGCTTATATTCAGGAGATGTTTGCCTATGTTGTCTTTTAAGAGTTTTATGGTTTCATAACTTACATTCAAGTCTTTGATTCATTTCAAGTTTACTTTTGTGTATGGGGTTAAACAATAATCCAGTTCCATTCTCCTGCATGTAGCTGTCCAGTTTTGCCAGCACCAGCTGTTGAAGAGGCTGTCATTTCCCCATTTTATATCCATGGCTCCTTTATCATATATTAATTGACCGTATATGTGTGGGTTTATATCTGGGTTCTCTATTATCTTCCATTGATCTATGGGTCTGTTCTGGTGCCAGTACCAAATTGTCTTGATTACTATAGCTTTGTAGTAGAGCTTGAAGTTGGGGAGCATAATGCCCCCAGCTTTATTCTTCCTTCTCAGAATTGCTTTGGCTATTTGAGGTCTTTTGTGGTTCCATATGAATTTTTAAATGATTTTCTCTAGTTCACTGAAGAATGCTGTTGGTATTTAGATACAAATTGCATTGAATCTATAGATTGCTTTAGGCAGGATGGCCATTTTGACAATATTAATTCTACCTATCCATGAGCATGGGATGTATTTCCATTTATTGGTATCTTCTTTAATTTCTCTCATGAGTGTCTTGTAGTTTTCAGGGTATAGGTCTTTCACTTCCTTGGTTAGGTTTATTCCTAGGTATTTTATTCTTTTTGCTGCAATTGTGAATGGAATTGTTTTCCTGATTTCTCTCTCTGCTAGTTCATCACTAGTGTATAGGAATGTCACAGATTTATGTGTATTAATTTTGTATCCTGCAACTTTGCTGAATTCAGATATTAGATCTAGTAGTATTGGAGTGGAGTCTTTAGGGTTTTTTATGTACAATATCATGTCATCTGCAAGGAGTGACAGTTTGACTTGTTCTTTACCTATCTGGATTCCTTGTATTGCTTTGTTTTGTCTGATTGCCGTGGCTGGGACCTCCAGTACTATGTTGAATAACAGTGGGGAGAGTGGGCATCCCTGTCTTGTTCCCAATCTCAGAGGAAAAGCTTTCAGATTCTCGCTGTTAAGTATGATATTGGCTATGGGTTTGACATATATGGCCTTTATTATGTTGAGATACTTGCCCTCTATACCTGTTTTGTTGAGAGTTTTTATCATGAATGGATGTTGAATTTTGTCACATGACTTTTCAGCATCTATGGAGATGATCATGTGGTTTTTGTCCTTCTTTTTGTTGATGTGGTGGATGATGTTGATGGATTTTCGAATGTTGTAGCATCCTTGCCTCCCTGGGATGAATCCCACTTGATCATGATTGGTGATCTTTTTGATGTAGTTTTGAATTTGGTTTGCTAATATTTCGTTGAGTGTTTCTGCATCTATGTTCATCAGGGATATTGGTCTGTAATTTTCTTTTTTTGTGTTGTCTTTTCCTGGTTTTGGTATTAGAGTGATGCTGTCCTCATAGAATGAGTTTGGGAGTATTCCCTCTTCTTCTACTCTTTGGAAAACTTTAAGGATGATGGGTATCAGGTCTTCACTAAATGTTTGATAAAATTCAGTGGTGAAGCCAGCTGGTACAGGAGGTTTGTTCTTAGGTAGTTTTTTGATGACCAGTTCAATTTGTTGCTGGTCATTGGTCTGTTCAGATTTGCTATTTCTTCCTTGGTCAGCCTTGGAAGATTGTATTTTTCTAGAAAGTTGTCCATTTCTTCTAGGTTATCCAGTTTGTTAGCATATAATTTTTCATAGTATTCTCTAATAATTCTTTGTTTTTCTGTGGTATCCATAGTGATTTTTCCTTTCTCATCTCTGATTCTGTTTATGTGTGTAGAATCTCTTTTTTTCTTGATAAGTCTGGCTAGGGGTTTATCTATTTTGTTTATTTTCTCAAAGAACTAGCTCTTGCTTTCAGTGATTCTTTCTATTGTTTTATTCTTCTTGATTTTATTTATTTCTGCTCTAATCTTTATTATGTCCCTCCTTCTACTGACTTTGGGCCTCATCTGTTCTTCTTTTTCTAGTTTCATTAATTGTGAGCATAGACTGCTTATATGGGATTTTTCTTCTTTCCTGAGGTAGGCCTGTATTGCAATATACTTTCCTCTTAGCACTGCCT
Source organism: Manis javanica (assembly GCF_040802235.1). Lineage (NCBI taxonomy): Eukaryota > Metazoa > Chordata > Mammalia > Pholidota > Manidae > Manis > Manis javanica. The sequence continues at coordinate 2,882,526 of NC_133159.1, read as the reverse complement.
TGGCTGCGTCCCACAGATTTTGTGGTGTTGAATTATTGTTGTCATTTGTCTCCATATATTGCTTGATCTCTGTTTTTATTTGGTCATTGATCCATTGGTTATTTAGTAGCATGTTGTGAAGCCTCCATGTGTTTGTGGGATTTTTCATTTTCTTTGGGTAATTTATTTCTAGTTTCATACCTTTGTAGTCTGAGAAACTGATTGGTGCAATTTTAATCTTCTTGATTTACTGAGGCTCTTTTTGTGGCCTAGTATATGATCTATTCTTGAAAATGTTCCATGTGCACTTGAGAAGAATGTGTATTGTGCTGCATTTGGGTGTAGAGTTCTGCAGATGTCTGTTAGGTCCATCTGTTCTAGTGTGTTGTTCAGTGCCTCTGTGTCCTTACTTATTTTCTGTCTTGTTGATCTGTCCTTCAGAGTGAGTAGAGTGTTGACGTCTCCTAGAATGAATGCATTGAATTCTATTTCCCCTTTTAGTTCAGTTAGTATTTGTTTCACATATGTAGGTGCTCCTGTGTTGGGAGCATAGATATTTATAATAGTTATATCTTCTTGTTGGACTGACCCCTTTATCATTATGTAATGTCCTTCTTTGTCTCTTGTGACTTTCTGTGTTTTGAAGTCTCTTATGTCTGATACAAGTACTGCAACTCCTGGTTTTTTTCTCCCTATTACTTGCATGAAATATCTTTTTCTATCCCTTCACTGTTAGTCTGTGTATGTCTTTGGGTTTGAAGTGAGTCTCTTGTAGGCAGCATATAGATGGGTCTTGTTCTTTATCCATTCAGTGACTCTATGTCTTTTGATTGGTGCATTCAGTGCATTTACATTGAGGGTTATTATCGATAGGTATGTACTTATTGCCATTGCAGACTTTAGATTCATGGTCACCAAAGGTTCAAGGTTAACTTCCTTACTATCTAACAGTCTAACTTAACTCACTTAATATGCTGTTACAAACACAGTCTAAGGGTTCTTTTATTTTTCTCCTCCTTTTTTCTCCCTCCTCCATTCTTTATATATTAGGTATCATATTCTGTACTCTTTGTCTATCCCTTGATTGACTTTGGGGATAGTTAATTTAATTTTGCATTTGCTTCATAATTAGCTCTTCTACTTTCTTTACTGTGGTTTTCCTCTGGTGACAGCTATTAAACCTTAGGAACACTTCCATCTATAGCAGCCCCTCCAAAATAGACTGTAGAGATGGTTTGTGGGAGGTAAATTCTCTCAATTTTTGCTTATCTGGAAATTGTTTAATCCCTTCTTCAAATTTAAATGATAATCTTGCAGGATAAAGTAATCTTGGTTCCAGGCCCTTCTGCTTCATGGCATTAATTACATCATGCCACTCCCTTCTGGCCTGTAAGGTTTCTGCTGAGAAGTCTGATGTTAGCCTGATGGGCTTTCCTTTGTATGCAATCTTATTTCTCTCTCTGGCTGCTTTTAACAGTCTGTCCTTATCCTTGATCTTTGCCATTTTTAGTACTGTATGTCTTTGCATTGTCTTCCTTGGGTCCCTTGTGTTGGGAGATCCGTGGAGCTCCATGGCCGTAATGAGTATCTTGAGGGAGAAAAACAGAGGTTAGGGCAAAGAGAAAGTTGTTGTGTTAGGTGGGGGGGAGGCTGTACCAGTTCCCTTTTCTCCCTCCCTGGTTCTTGCAGCAGCAGATCTGAAGATGGATCAGCCTCCTCAGTCGTTAGCGGCTTCCTCTGGACCTCTCCAGGAGCAAATGGGCAGAATGGCCCTGGAGGTGACCGAGTGTCAATTAGTGGCAAATTATAACTTCTGAGCTCCCATTACATGCCCCCTGGGCTGGAGATGCCTGACACAACCTGGCGAAGGTCCGAGTCCTCTCCGCCGGAAGAGCCTACAGTGCTCTGTGTCTTAATATAGATTTCTGGATGTGCTTGATGCTAAGAAAAGAATCCTTCAAGGTTTCTGGAAGGAGGAATGGGGTGACTCTGCCAGCCTGTTGCCACATGGGGAGGATGGCAGCACGAGGGATTTCAGGCCACAGAGCAGAGGCAGGCCTGCGAGGGGCCCGGGAGTCTGCTCCACCCAAGGCTTCCCATCTGCTCCCCAAGGCCTTCCTCTGCCTGGAGGGAGCCCCAGCTTCCTGGGTGTGCAGGGGCTGGGCCCCCAGACAGCCCACCAGCTTGGGCATGGCCACTCAGTGCCCCAGCAGGACAGGCCCTCTTGGGCCCTCCCACGACCACACAGGGTGTCCTTGCCCACATCTCTGGATGATGAGCTGAGGCTCAGAGAGGCTGAGAGGCACATGACCGTGGACGCAGGCCTGTGAGGGGGCAAGCCTTGGAATCAGCCGCATCAGGGAGAGCTGAGAGGGCCGCCCCGGCTGCTCACCAGCTGTGGGTCTGCCCCGTGGCTGGGGCCCCGTGGCCCTGCCCACCTGTGAAATGGGGATGGCCCGGGCAGCTGTGAGGACACTGGGCTTGAGAGATAATGGGGCTTCCTGAGTGTCACACACAGCAGTCCCTGCATGCTGGGGGCCTCCACGGGGCTGCAACTGCCAGCCTCTCAGGCCTGGCCTGGCTCAGAGCAGCCGCCCTCAGTAGAACGGGGACACCGCTGTCCCCTGGCCACCGATCAGGAGCCTGCCCACACCATCAGGAGCCACCAAGAGGACAGGCTCTGGAATCAGAGGGTCCTTGCCTGGCTGTGTGATGCTCAGCACATTGCCCACATCTCTGGACATCTGTTTTCCTGCCTGTGAAGCGGGGTTCTGGGAAGACTCTCCTCAGACCCCATTATCAGCATGTGGGATGTGGGCAGCCACCCTCTGAAAGCCACACCCCCTGGGGCAAGGTGACACTCCCTCGCTGAAGAGCGTCCTCACCACCGTGTGCTCCCCGGCGGGCCAAGGGCCCTCCTCCCAGGAGGCCAGAGGCAGAGACTTGGAGCCCTTGTAAGGAGCAGAGCAGACGGGAAGGCGGAGGACTGAGCTCCCGGAGGGTGCCCTGCACAAGGCTTACACAGGCCGCTTCAGGGGGTGAGGGGCTTGGGAGGCGTGGGCAGTGATGAGTCATTTCCTGAGCCAGGTCCGTCACCCAGCTTTTGGTGGGCCGCTTGGTGCTCAGCAGAGGTGGACTCACTGGCTTTCCCAAAACATGGCCGAGCCCCCTTTGTGATGTGTCTACAAGATAAGCTGACAGAAAAGAGTTTTTGTAATTTCTCCATCTTCCCTAAGGCAAAGATCCTCTTTGCAAAACCAGGGCCTGGTCAGTGACTTGGGAGTCTCCATTCCAACCTGGGACAGGGTTGGCTGACACTGACCATATGGCTGGCTTATGGTTTACCATAAATTCTTCTTAAAAGACAGTTCAGGAATTTTACCTTTAAGTTTCAAGATGGAGTTCTAACTTAACATGGAGGTCCTCCGGCTCTTCCCTATGCTGGCTCACCTTCAAGGTCAGCATCAGAAATGCCTACTGGCCTGGAGGGCACTGGAGGGTGCTGTGGATAAAGTGAAGGATTCTCACCTGGACCTGGTCAACCGGCTCACTGCACACCTGTGGGCAATACATTGCTATTGACTCTATATAAAGAGCTCCGCCCGGAGCTCTGGGCTGCACGACTGCAGAAAAGCAGTGGCTGGAGTGGTGGAAGCACCTGGGACAGAGACCGAGACAGCTGCAGGGCAGAGAGGCCCGGCGGCAGAGTCGGGCTTGCTGCGCGCAGACTCGCTCTGAGCGGATGGGATCCTAGTGGTTGACCTGCCACCACAGGAATAAAATTGGGCATAAACCCTCGCACCCCAAGAACATTCCATTGTCATTTTTCGGTCTCATTGAATCCATAGTGAACTTGCCCAGGACTGAAGCCCAATGGCAAGACAGACACCTCCCCAGGCCAGGACTCAGGCAGCAAGGTGCTCTGGGCCCTGAGGGAGAGGGTCCCCAAAGGACCCGACCTGGGTGGCCCCCGGGAGACGGTGCACTGCTGGACCCCACTGAGCAATGGGATCACCAACCAAGAGAGGTGAGTCAGCCGCCTGCTCGCCCCAGGCTGCTCGTGGGCAGGTTGGACAGAGTGGGTGTGTGCAAGGCGCTAATGGAGGCCCTGGCCACATGCTAACATCCTGCAAGCTAGGAATGTGAGCTCATTCGGAGAAGGGGTCTCTGCAGATGCAGGTAAGGGTCTCAGGGTAAGGCCATCCTGTATTATCGGGTGGGCCCTAAATCCAGTGACCAGTGTCCTCACAGAGAAAGGGGAAGACTGGAGATGGACGGAGAGGAGAGAGAAGGGGAGACAGTGTGAAGACAGAGGCAGAGGCTGGAGGGATGCGGGCAGAGTCCAGGGCCACCTGGAGCCCCCAGGAGCAGGACGAGCCAGATCGACTGCCCTCGCCCTGGCCACACACCAGGGGGGGGCGAGTCCCTGGGGGCCACAGGGAAGCTCACCTCTGCCTACCACACCAGCCCCCAGGCTCCTGGGCCCTTTCCTGGGGCACCCCCACACCCCACCTCCTGATGTCACCCCTTCGTGGTCCTGTCCCCTGGGGGTGGGCTGCACCAGGGACCCCTCCAAGGAGTTCCAAGGAGTGGGTTCCAGGGGGGTTGCCACTTCGTCAGCTTACGAGACCCCCGGACATCCTCTTGCTGGAGAGGCTCTATGTCTGTCTCTGTGCCTCCCTCCCCCTCTCTCCTGCAGCCCCTCTGTCTCCGTCCTTCTCTCCCTTAACCCCCCACCCCCCTGGCTTCTCTCGCCCTGATGAAGCCAGCTGCCCTGCCGTGAGCTGGGGAGAGGCCCACGTGGCCAGGAAACAAGGGGACAACAGCCCAGGAGGAGCTGAACACTGCTGACAGCCACACGAGTGGGCATGGAGGCCGGACCCCCTCCAGTCCAGCCTCCAGCTGACAGCCCAAGGCGGCCACAGCCTTTCAGAGACACGGAAGCAGGGGCTCGGCGAGGCTGTGAAGGCCCTGGCCCACAGAAACCTTGACAAAGGGCTCTAAGTTTGGGGTCACGTGTGACGCAGCAAAGGGTAACTAATGCACCCACCTGCCTGAATCCCAGCCACGTCGGCCAGAACAGGGTCCTCGGGTTTCCCCGTTGGCCAGCTGGGCGTGGGCAGCGTGCAGGCATCTCACACTGACCTTGTCAACCAGAGCCTGCACCTTGTCGCACCGCCACCCCCCTGGGGCCAGAGACCAGCTCAGGCCGGTCCCTGGCCCAGCCCTGCCATTCTTCACCAGCTGCCCAGGATCCAGCCTGAGGCCTGCCGATCCTTTGCTCCTTTCCCCCGGTCCGCGCCCCGACGGCCCCCCACCCCCCTGCTCTGCCATTGGCCTGACACCCCAGGGACCTATGAAGACCTGAATCTTGTCTTGTCACTGCCTCTCTGGGTTAAAACCCCTCCAAGCTTCTCACCATCCTTCCCTCCCACTGTGGGGCTGTGGGCGGCCTTGGCCACGTGGCTCTCCATTTCGGGAACCCCCAGTCCCCACTCTGCCTCAGAAGCGGGGTGCCTCCACAGGCCCACACAGCCTGGCCTCCCCCTTACCTCCCAGGGCCGCCCTGCCTCCCTGAGCACCCAGCCCTGCCGCCCATGGGCCTCACAGGGGCCCTGCTCACTCACCCAGCCCCCCATCTGACTCCAAGCATACAGGGCACTCCTCTGTCACGTGTGCCATCTGGCCCCAGACAGACATGTAGGTGTCCAGGGTGCCTGCCATGGACGGTGGCTTCAACTGTCCCAGAGCCCTGACCACGCCCACGAGACCCAGCCCACTTCCTCCGGGCCAGGACGCCATGTCCCCTGACACATCCTTCATGTGCCTCTGGGAACAAATGGCCAATGTGCCTCGGAGAGCCCAGGTTCCCCCCACTCCAAACAGCCCCCAGGATCCCCAACATTCTAACGTGGTCCCCAGCTCCCCCAACTCCAAGATGGCCCCATGGTTTCCCCCCCATCCTAAGGCAGCCCCTGGGCTCCACCACCACATTCTAACATGGCCCCCAGCTCCCCCAGTTCCCAGGCGGCCTCGGTGCACAGCTCGGCGCACGGGCTCACTGAGGAGCTGGAAGCAGCAAGCCCTGGGCTCGCTCAGGAAGGCCTGGGGGTGGGGCTTTGCTCATCACCTGTTTTCCTGAGACTGAAACTTCCATCAGGTCAACTAGGTATGACTGCGGCCGAGCAGCCAGTCACTCATTCAGCTAGGTGGTCAGCGACAGTGCCCCTCCCCGCACCAACTCGTTTCGCCAGTAAGCCCTGAACGGACACCCAGACTGGGCGCTGGACCCAGAGGGGCTTCGTCCCGCAGCAGAGCTGCACCCCCAAGCCCAGGGGCCCGAGCCTCACAGGCTGACCGCCGCAGGTGGGCTCCATCTTAGCCCTGTCGAACGGGACAACCTACGGCAAGGGCCTCCCAGGACCCCGCCTGAGTTCGCAGAGCTGCCAGGCAGCAGAGTCAGGGCTCGATGTGGACATTGACACCACGTGGCAGACACGGCCGGGCCACCTACCGAGGGACCGTGTCAGCCCCACATCCAGGCCCAGGAGAGTGGCTCCCCCGGCTCCTGCCCAGCCAGAGTCAAGTCAACGAACACGGCTGCAGGGGCCCTGCTGGGTGGGGCCCCCTGGGGCTGGGAGAAGCCTAGGGGGTCAGCTTCCTGCGGCCTCCCGCGGCCTCCCTGCCTCCCCTGCTCCTTCCCTTCCCACATACATAACTGGTGCTTTGCTTTTTCACTTTTTTATTTATACTTGTGCATTTCCCATTCACATCTGGTTCCCTGGTGCATAGGACAGAAGCTGGGCTCAGCTGTGACTAATCTGAAATGCCATTAATATAAATCGGGCTAATTACTAGGTCCCCTTCAGTGATCCTACACCAGGCTGAGTGAGACAAGGCCTTCTAGAAAGCTCCGGAGGACGCTTCCACAGGAAGTTGCCGAGGGTCCCAGCGATCCCTTCCCCAGCCCCCGGCTCCCACCACTTGGTTTTCTTTGGAACAGGTTGTTTCAAGGGTTTCTTTCCCTGATGGCTGCACAGGGCGTATCAGTGTGCAAATCAGAAGCCCATTAAAGGTAAATGCCCTGGCTTCTTGGTGGCAGGATGGCCACGGGATGCCTGTGCCTGCCACCTGCCTGCTCTCCAGTCACTGTGACGGTGCTGAACCTGCTTCACTCTTCAGTCTTCCTGTGGGCGAATGTCCATAATCATGAATTTATCAGATCAGGTTTGAAGTGAGCCATGAGTCCAGGCAGAATGCTCAGCCCAGACACTCTGGATGGAGCCCCTCACTGTCCCCATCCCTTGAGCTAAAGTGAAGCGACATCTGAGGATAGGCCAGGAGCCCCTCCCCGGTGGGCAGGAACCCCGGGATGGCTGCTGGAGCTGGGGGCAGTGTCCCAGGTGGGAGGGATCCTCACACTCTGCTATATGGAGTGTCACTCTCGGAGTGGCGGGCCCTGCACGGGAGCCAGGGCTGACAGGATGCAGGAGGTAGAGAAATCCTCCCAGAGAGAAGCTGGTCTGCCCCAGGGCCTGGCCTGTGTCCACCTAACATCAATATGTGTGCCTTCCTGATGGCCTCTATCTCCACAGCAGGGCCACAGTCTTCATCAGAGCAAAGGCTGCAGATTGCTGTGACCACTGTGCCCCTGAGCCAGCATCAGGCCTGATGGAAACCACCTGAGCAAAGGACCAGGGTGGTGTCCAGCCTGGAGGCCGAGGACAGGGTGCTGAGCTCAACAAATATGAAGCGAGGGAGGGAAAGCGGGGAGGCGACGACTGGTCAGTCAGAAAGGCCTTCGTTCCTCCACAGGGATGCTTCTGTGCCCTTAAAGGAGTCTGGGGGTGGAGAGGGTGGCTCAGGAATTGGTGGCTGCCGTCTGGGGCGTTGTAGGCCCATCTGTCTGTCCAGATCACCTCCTTGTATCTGGCCGCCCAGCCGGAACATCAAGACGCTGCCCTTCCGCCCAGGATAGCGCCTCAAGGTCGGACTGAGGGGAGGGCCTGGCACACAGCCAGCACCACAAAAATGCTCTTTCTGCCCATCGTGACATCAGCTGCCACAGATGCCGGCCTCAGTCTGTCCAAGTTCTAGAACGTGTAGGTGACATAATGCGCATTGGATTTGCACAGCAACCAGATTTTCAGCAACATTTCAAATTCAAAAAAAAAACATAACATTTGAAGATTAAAGGTAGGGATGTGTCTGAAAGCCCTGGACCCTCAGGTACCCGCCCGGAGCTTGAGGAAGGTGACGGGAGCCCGGGGATAGCCAGGTCGGTCCCTTTGCCGGTTCTGTCCCCCTGGCCATGGCAGGAGCCCCAGTTCTCCATTCGGGATGCTGGGGGTACACAGACCACCTGTGGGGCCGGCAGCAACTGTGGAGCAGCCAGCAAGACCAGCACTGATGGGCTTTGCGTGGACACCATGCGACAGCAGGTTGACCTGAAGCTGGGGCAGGGTAGAGGGAGGCACGCTGTCGCCTGGCATCCTGGGAATATGCCTTCACGGACTGATGCAACAGTGGAGGGAGTTTTCTGGTACTTTCTATGCACATTCTCAGTATCCTGCTCCAGCCAGCAAAGAAAATCATTGTGTGCTGGGAAAGAATGAAGCTGGGGCGCTTCCCTCACAGGGCAATCCTGACGACCCTCCTCTTAGCTTCCAGATCCTGACACCAGCCGTGAAGTGACAGCCCAGTCCGGGTGTGTCAGCTCATGAAGAGCTGTTTCAACCCATCACCCATTCCGAATGCTCACGGGGGCCTGTCCACCTCAGCTTCCAGGTGGGAAAGCAGGACACTGCCCTCTCTGCCCGTTTCCTCGCCCGGCACCCTGGCGGGATAAACATCCCAGCCTCTGTCTCACCGTTTTCCACAGATGCTGCCTGCACCCCCGTGTGGCACTCGTGGCCCCCAGGCTACTGTGCACCAGGCCTCCTTGTGAGACACACACACAGGCGGGATGCTGCCAGTGCTGACCGGGAACCAGCTCTCCAAGTCCTCATCCCTGCTCGCGAGAGCGTTACTGGCTGTGCAAAACCTCTCTTCACCTGTAAACTCGGGGCAAGGAGTTCCCCGCTCTTCTCCCTCTGCTTGAAATGCCCACATACCAAGAGCCCATTCACACGCAACACACCCGTGGTCTCATCCAGCCACACTGTAAGGGGTGCACAGCGTGCACGCACACTAGGAACAGCATGTGCACACACTCCGTGTCCAAGAGTGTCGTGGGACTGGCCAAATTTGCCAAAGCATCATCCTGTCCTCTCCGAACTTAATAGGTGCCTTTCACTCTGTGGCCAGTTTTCCAAACTCCTGGGTGACAGCATGCCGCGCATGCACCCCTTACAGCCCAAAGGCTTGTGGTTTTGAATGACCCTTTTATCATTTTGGTCTCCTCTCTATCCCCAGAGACAAAATTTATCACATCAGTTCTGTGCCTGGAAATTTAACATTACATAGTAATTTTACAGTAATTACACAATAACTGAACATTTGTTGAGATCAGCTCCCTTCGTTGACCAGAACAGTCACTTTGTTTTCCTGAAAATGAACTGGAAGCTTCATCCTGGGAACCATGCCCAGTCACGCTGCATCGCAGGGAGTCCCAGCCTTCAGATACTCTCCGTTGTACCTTTGAAACTTTGTGTGTGTGCAGAAAGGTCACACTCAGCCTCACTTGTCCCAGCACACACAGGTTGGCATTCTGTATTTTTTTCTGGAATCCAGGCACATGCTAAGTACTTTGTTTCAGTTACTCTAAGCTGTGCTATTTATGTATCACTGCTTTTATACTTTAATGAAAACTTTTGAACCATTTGCTCTGTCTTTGGGAACTGGGAACAGTTAACACCACCCAAAAACAGGAAGAAAAGCACAGATATTTACAAACATAAGCAATAAAGTGCCAATTAAATTTAAATGTGATCACCCAGCTGACCGGGAACCAGCTCTCCAAGTCCTCATCCCTACTCGCGAGAGCGTTACTGGCTGTGCAAAACCTCTCTTCACCTGTAACTCGGGGCCAGGAGTCCCCCGCTCTTCTCCCTCTGCTTGAAATGCCCACATACCAAGAGCCCATTCACACGCAACACACCCGTGGTCTCATCCAGCCACACCGTAAGGGGTGCACAGCGTGCACGCACACTAGGAACAGCATGTCTGTTAATTCCTGCTCAGGGGAACCAGCCCAGGCTCGGGGTTCACACCCACTGTTAAGTGAATATGATCATTAGGAACATAACATGATTCTGTGTAAGAGAACTGCCCAGGCCAGGGGTCCAGTTCCTGGGTTCCAGTCCTCTCACCCTGAATGTCAGCCCCCCTCGGCCTCTGTGTGCTCAGGTGAAGAACAGGGATGATGCCTGCTTCTGAACCTGAAAGGGTGTAATGAGATCACACGTACCAGTCTCCCCGCGGTCAGCATTCCCTCCCGGCCACTGTGTCCACTTAGTATACAGCAATCAATGGGTAATAATATCAATCATTCAGAAGCTCATCTTGGGAAGGAAACGTCTGCCTGGAAAAATCCCAGAGTCTGAAAAAAACCATTAATTCACTCTCATGAGCCAGCTAGTTCCCTGCCCCCTAAAAAAGCCAGCTGGGAAGTCGGACCTCGGAGTGGCTTTGGCATCCACCCCATGAGTGACGAGCGAGCGTCCAGCACCGTTCTCTCCCGGGACCGCTCGGAAACCTGGATGCAAAGGCCACTTGCTTCATGCGGCAGAGGAAAACATTCATCGACTGTTTACTTTAGGCTTGGAGCGTGTTTCCTACTCATTAAGTATTTATTATGTGTTTTTGTTTATTATTTATGAAGTGCTGGGGAAACACGGCGTCTGAGTCTGGCTTCGTGGATGGATTCGGCCGCGCTGAGGTTTCCTCTTGTCCCAAGAGGCAGCTCCCCGCGTGGACTCCGATGACAAATGAGGCGGCCTCAGACCTCACTGCCTCCCTCCCTCTGCCTTTACTGCAGCTCCCCTTTCCTACCTGCTGTGGCTGCCAACTTCCAAGGAGGTGACAGCCTCCCCCTGGCTCTCCCTGACCCCCGTTTGTGATTCCCAGGTGGGCCCCTCTCCCCAGAAGTTTCGATGATATAACTTTCCTCTCAGGAGTATTTGGACCCCCATCCTTTACCTCTCCATTTAAATTGATTAATTGACCTCTAAAAATGCACCCAGAAAATAAATAGCCTAATAAAATAAATTATCTCATATTTAATGATGCCTGAAATCCACTGAAACTTGAGAAGGGGGTAATGGAGTGGCAGAAAATGACTAATGGAGGAAATACACTCGAAGGAGAATAATTGATTAGCAATCCGGGTGCCTCCAGCTGCGGCGGGGACCCCTGGGAGAGGAGCCGTGGAGCAGGCGGAGGCCTGGACAGGGGCCCCCAGGCAGGGACAACGGGACGCTTTCTCTACCCTGGAGAGTGAGGGCAACCTCTGACAGCTCGGGGCCCCAGCCATGAGGACGTGACCAAGCATGCCCTTCATCAGCCTGTGCACTGCCACCTCCAGCAGCTCGGACATTGACCCTGGAGGGTGGCAGGGGGTCCGAGGCACCAGGAGCCCAGGGGGCATCCCACCCCACAGAGGGCCACTGAAGAAAGGTTTGGATGCAGGGTCTAAAGGGGCCAAGGCTGGGCTGGGGACACTTCTTCCTCCAGGACTAAACGGCCCCTCGGGGACAGCTGTGGCCATGCCCACCTGGAACCCCACATCCAGCCTCTGGAGGCAAGGCCACGTCCATCATGTCCTCAACACACAGACTATGAGGTCCAGCAAGGAAGGGCCCCTGTGCTGAGCTGAAGAGCTGGGCTGCCATCCTGAGGACGGCTGTGTGGTCCACAGCTACGCGGAATAGTTCCAGTGTTTGCAGGAGAGGATGGAATCAAATGAACAGGTGACTTGGGTTCGCTGCAGACACAGCATCCACACGTGAAGGTTTGAAATGCTGCTGTCACCAGACAAGGTGTCGGAGAGGGGATCTCGTCCCCACAGGGGGCTGGGTCTGCCCCAGATCACCCACTCCTGGGTGCTGGACACAGGACAAACCACGGGCAGGAGAGAGAGCAGTGCGACTTGTGGGGACTGGAGACACAGACCCATGGCCCAGGGGAAAGTAGAGACAGGAAACAGCTTCCTACTACCTGCCTGGTTTGTGCCAGATGCTCTGCTTGGAGTCACACTAGCATTACTCCATCACACCTCAAACCCTGGCCAGCCAGAGCTCCAGGGCCCCCACCACAGCCTCACAGCACAGGGCTTCCCCCTCGCCCTGCCCTCACACCCCATCTCTCAGCCGTCGCCCAGCCTCCCATCCACGCGTCCGTCTGCTCGGCCACCCATCAGTTCATCCACCCATCCTTCCATCTTTTCATCCAAGCACCCACCCTTCTACCTGATGAGCAGACCATCCATCCATTGTCCACTCATCAAACTGTGCCCACGGAGTGTCTGCCAGTCAGACCCTCCCTCCATCCTCATCTCCCTCACAAGTGAGCTTCACGTCACTTTAGGCCACAGAAGTTGTGGTGAACCAGAGTTTCCACCAAGTTCCAGCCAGTGGCCCAGCATCTTATACGGTGCCAGCCCCCTGGGTATCTACAGCCCTTCCATGGTCATTTGTGCCTAGAGGTGGACATGACCAGGGTCTGTGACCATAGTGAGAGAAGCCTGCGTGCCTGGGGAAGGGCAGGGAAGTCCACAGGTCTTGGTGGAGGACAGCTGTGCTGGGAGACACTGCCAGGGGGGAATTTGTCCTGACAGAATAAGAACATGTCTCCATGAAGACGCAAGGAGCACCTCTGCGTTTGTTCACACCGCAGCCCTCTTGGCCAAGAAGAGACAGCCTGTTAGTACAGAACTTACTCTTGCAAAGAGCGGTCTGGTGTTTGCCCTCAGCCTCTGGAGGTGATCTCTCGCCCCACAGGCTGTCCTCTCTCATGGGAATGAGGGCCTTGGGCCATGCTGGACAGTCTAACAATGTGATTGGGGTGGGGGGGTCTTTGGGTCAGATGGTATCAACTGTCCCTCGGAGGCCCTGGGGTCTGAGGTCAGCTGCATGGGCATCCACTGTCCCTGTCATGGAGCCCATTACAGACTCTGGTCACTGAGGCTGGGGGAGGGAGCAGGGCTTCCCCAGGTGGTGTCACTGGGGCCGCCAGGAGGAGTCGGTGCTGTCCACAGGTCCAGAGGGAGAGGATGGCAGAGCCCCGCGTGTGGAACCCTCCTGGACTCTGTCCCATGCATCTCTTCCTCTGGCTGATTTTAATCTGCATCCACATGTTGTGATAAACTATAACCATGAGTATAACAGCAAGTTTTGTGATTCCTTCTACTGAATTGTTAAAGCTGAGGGTGCTCCTGGGGCCCCCAGATGCTGCAGTTGGGTCTGAAGTGGAGGTGGCCCTGGGAAAACCTGAACTCCACGGTCAGCATCAGAGGTGAGGGTGGTCTTGTGAACACCTCCCTGACTTCCAGGTAGAGTGTCGTCCATGTCTTCCCGGGACTTGGTGCTGGGACACCTGCGCTGAGCATCTACAGACAAGGGTTGGGAGGCGAGCCTGCATCTGTGCGCACAGCTGTGATAAACCCCCAGGGCACGTGGGCAGATGCCATCTGCACCATCTTCACCCCCTGCAGGCCCACTGCCCCAGCACCGTTATCACCCTCATGGATCATAGCAGAGCCTGGCTGGAGTGAGGAGAAAGCACTTCAGCTTGAGTTCCATCAAAGGAAGTCATGAGAAATCTGTAAGTCTTGTAAACAGGTGACAGGACACGTCTTTGTACTAAATCACGTGGAAGGTGGAGGCGTGAGGACAGAGCTGGCTGAGACAAGGCCACTCCCGACGGTCCTGGAGCCCAGCCCCTCCCCAAGGGGGCCCTTAATGCACTTCTCTCCCAAGAAAGGGAGTGGGCCCATTTATCACACCCTGGGAACTGAATGCATCGCCTCACCTCGCCTTCACAGTAACCCTGAGACGGAGGGCACTGCCCCCCAAGGCAACCTAAGCTCTGAGGACCGAGCACCCTGCAGAGGGCACAGCTGGGGAACGGAACAGAGTTGGCCTGATGCCACCTGCCCTACCCACCATTGGCTCCCAAAGTAGGAGTCTGGCATTCAGGGACACAATGACACCGTGGGATCCACGGAGAGCCACAGGATGAAGGCCACAGCTACACCATGAAGCTTGCGTAATGCTCTGGTCGAGACACCCCCACACTGCCCGTCTGAGATAGAATGCCCTACCGGCTCCTCATCGGCTCACCCCAAAATCCAAGGTGCGCCCACCGCCCCCTCTCCACAGGGACAGGATCCAGCATTGAGGCAGCTTCCTCAGGCAGTAACACCCCCTCTTTCCGAGGAATGAATGAATGTGTCCCCCAAATTCGTATGTAGAAGCCCTAATCCCCAGCTGACAGTATTCGGAGATGAGGCCTTTGGGACCCTGTGTCAGCCAGGACTCTCCAGAGAAACAACCAGCAGAGTCTTACTGAGAGTAGAATGTGGTTCACTGTAAGGCCCTGGCCCTGCAGCCTGCTGTCTGCAAGCTCGAGCCTCAGAAGAGCCGACGGTACGACTCGGTCTGAACGCAAAGGCTGGAGCGGCGGGGGAGCCGGGCGGGGGGGTGAGTCCCAGCCGGAATCTGAAGGCCTGGGGGCCGGGGCACTGACGCCGAGGGCAGGAGCGGGTGGGCGTCCCAGCTCAGGCGGACAGCGACCTCACCCTCCGGCTGCCGGCTGCCCCCTTGGGCCCTGAGGGGTCGAGAGAGGCCCACCGCACTGGGAGGGCGCCGCTTCAGCTGAGCACGGCGCGGACCCCTTCCAGAAGGCCTCCCAGACACATGCAGAGGCAACACGGAAGTCGACACAAAAAATTAACCCCCACCAGGCCTACCGATGGCGCTAGTGCCCTTATAAGAAGAGATGGTGTCTCTAAGGCACCTACCGACTCCGGACTTGCTCCTCCAGGGGAGGTGGCTTTTGCCCCCATTTCACGGAAGGAAAAACAGAGGCAGAGCAAACAAACGCCCGCGCAGAGCTGGGCAGGAGGAGGGCGCCGGGCTCTCAAGGCTGCCTGGAGAGCAAAGGTGTCCAGCTCTGTCCTGAGCTGACGGGCGGGCTAGAAAGGCAGCGGGTTTGGGGCGGAGCGAGGCCAGTGCAGGGTGCCCCCCCTTAGCCTTTCAGAGCCGGCTGGCCGCACCCTGCTCGGCCGTCTTCCCCTCCGGCACTGCTAGTTCTGCGGACCTGAGCCCGCAGCGCTGACAAGCCCTATGGACACGTCACCACGGGAGGGAGAAGCCTCCCGCTCAGGCCCGGCCTGCCCGCTTCCAGAGCGGAATCAGTGAGGTCTCTGCGTCAGTGCAGTTCCGCACCCAGTGGGACGGTGCGGCTGTCGGCCCAGCTGTCAGAGCAGAGCACCAGAGGCGGGTTTAAGTGACAGAAATGCACCGACCCGTCCTGGAGGCTGGGAGCCTGAGACCAAGGCGTCGGCAGGGCCGCTCCTCCTGAGGCCTCCCTCCCGGACGTGCAGACGGCCGTCTCTCCCTGTGCCCTCAGGCGGCCGGCCGTCTGTGCGTGTCTGTGCCCTGATGTCCTCTCTTACAAGGACACCAGGCACATCACCTCAGGGCCCACCCGTGATGAGCCCATTACCTTATCCCCCCCATGAGTAGTCACAGTCGGGTTCCCTGGAAGTTTAGGACCTCAGCAAATAAATCTAGGGGGACACAACTCAGCCTACAACAGACGGGCTGGAGGAAAGGCCAGCATAAAACCCCAACATTTTCTTAAGGAACCCCGTTCCTCCCGGGTCGCCCCAGCCTGCCCTCTAGCCTCCTGCCTCAGCAGCGTGCAGGCACCAGCGCGGCCTCGTAGGGGCGTGGGGCCGGAGAGCTCTGTACTATCCCCAGCAACACCAAGAGGCGCTTCCGGCAGGAGCGGCGCAGGGAGGGTCAGCATCCCTGTGACCCGGGGCCAGCTGCAGACAGTTCTCTGCGCTCCAGTAAGAAAGGACACCTTGGGAAGCTGGCTGTCCCCTGGCCCATGTGAGTCGCGCCCTCCCTGGGGCACGAGGGGCTCAGAGCTCCCTGCAGAGCCCCTCGCTCTGACAGATGCCCACCCCTCACGGCGAGGAGCTGGGGCAGGGGCAGGGGCAGGGGCTGGGGGAAGTCAAACCTGCACAGCAGGGCCCTGCGGGTCTCTCCACAGCAGAGGGGCCACCCCTCCACGGCCTGGTCTGTCCTCTAATCAGGCTGAGGAGCAGATGGACCCCATCTTCGTTTCAGACCCTCAGCCCCTTCCCCAGCCCGCCTCCCACTGAGTGCTACAGGCAGAGGAGGCTGGGCTGCTGGCCTTGTGGACGGTGGGCACCTGGCCCCCACCACCTCCGTGCCACCTAGCTGCCCAGCCAGGCGGAGCCCCCTCTCCCCCAGGGCCAGCCCCTGCAGCCAGCCAGTAGTCCCAGAGTTGAGTCCCTGCAGGATGGAGGTTCAGGGACTCGGGGGGGCTGCCATAGCAAATGACCACAGCCTGGGCTGGCGGGGGGGGCGGTGTGTGTGTTAAAAAACAGAAATTCATTTTCTCACTGTCTGGAGACTAGACGTCTGCGATCAGGGTGTCGGCAGGGCCACGCCCCTCTGGACAGACACTCTGGGCTCACCTCCTCTTGCACTTCTGGTGGTCCCCAAAAGCCCCTGGTGTTCCTTCACCGCACCCACAAGCCTCCCTCTCTGCCTTTGTCTTCACGTGACCTTCCCAGGGTCTGTGGCTTCACCTGGCATCCCCCTCTCTGTTCCTGTGGCCATCAGAGAAGGTCCTTCCTAACCTGGTACAACGTCACCTTAACATGATGACATCTACAAAGACCACATTTCCCAACAAGGTCACATTCACAGGAACCAGGGGCTAGGACTTCAGCATATCTTTCTGGGGTTCAGTTACACCCACCGCAGTCCCAAGCTGGCCAGAGCGTATTTCCAGCCACAACACATGCCCTACAGTGGAGGGGGGACTGGGGTTCCCACAGAGGCAACTTGGGATCACCTAGGAGCCCTCATTAGATTCCTGCTTTGATGGGCAGCCTAGTGTCCCTGCTACACATTGTCCCCACATGAACTTGTGCCTCCTGCAGCCATTTCCCACACCTCCTCTGAGCCATGCCCGGGAAGGGCTGGGACAATGCCTGCGAAAGGCAGGAGCCCCCCTTCTGAAGACCCCGTAAAACCAGTCAATGGTAAGGAGAAAAGGAGAGAACACGCCGGCTGCAGAGGCAGAGGGCAGAGCGAGCCCAAAGGCTGGTGACGTGGGCCCAGAGGCACCCACCCAGCACGTCCATCTACCCACCAGCATTTATTAAGAAAACATGACACACCATGCCCTGTGCTCCCCTCTGTCCTAGGCTGCCCCCCCAAACTTAATTAGGAATAGTGGTTTGGGCCATGTCAACACAGTCACCTCGTGTCCTGGGTTCAGTCCAAACAGGCAGGGTCTCCATGTGGTGACCATGCCCTGAGGGTGGGGTCCCCCTGGCAGCAGGCCGAGCTGGTACCTCTCTGGGTTGGGGGCCTCTAGAGAGGTCCCCACGAGCTCCTGCTTCTATTCCTTCAGGCAGAGCCCCAGGCCTTCCAAACGCCGGTGGAGGGATCCTCAGTGCAAGCAGGAGGGGCCACGCTGGGGGCTCCAATGGCAGAGCCCCTCCAGGGAGCACGGTTCCCACTGAAATGTGGGCAAAGGGGTTCCCACAGAGAAGGAGAAGAGAGT
Source organism: Manis javanica (assembly GCF_040802235.1). Lineage (NCBI taxonomy): Eukaryota > Metazoa > Chordata > Mammalia > Pholidota > Manidae > Manis > Manis javanica. The sequence goes on along the minus strand of NC_133159.1, from coordinate 2,864,775 downwards.
CATTGTATTACTCAGGGCTCTCCAGAGAGACAGGACCAATAGGATGAGAGAGAGAGTGACTGATCTTGAGGACTTGGCTTGACATGAGGAGGGAGGCTGAGCAGGGGTCCCTCAATCTGCCGTCTGCCAACCAGAACCCTAAAAAGGCTCAGGGTGTGACTCAGTCTGAGTCCCAAGGCCTGACAGCCAGGGGAGCCGACGGTGCCAATCCCAGTCTGAGGGCCGAAGATGAGAGCGGCTGTCTCAGCCCAGCAGTGCGGCAGGACTGGAGGGTGAATCCCCCTTCCTCCCCTGTCAGTTCAGGCCCCCGTGGACTGGATGGAGCCCCTCCACCACTGCAGAGGGCCATCTGCCTTGCCGAGTCCACCTATTCAAACGCTGACCTCACTGGGAAGCCCTCTCACAGACATGCCGGCCGCAATGTTTCATCTGGGCGCACCATGGGCAGTCAAGCTGACACATTAAATTAACCATCACAGTCCCTAAAAGGAAGTCTCAGGGCCACTAAGGTAAATTTCACACTTCACCGCTTTGCAGAAGAGTCTTAGACTATGAGGTCACTAGCAAAGAGGGGCCCCATTCCTGAGGGATTATTGTGTAGGGAGCGCCGGGCTGAGCACCCCAAATACACCCATTCTCTAAAAACAGTTCCCTACATTTGGGGTCACCACCCCTCATCTCACAGGTGCGGAAACCACGCTGGTGCGCTCACCTGTGGCGGCAGCCTTGACATGGCCCCAGCGCCCACCGCCGTGCGGCCCCTCCCCTCAAGGGTGGCCCAGACCTGGGGGCTTGTCCCTAGTTATAGAGTAGGACCGAGCCATGGGGAGTCGCCTCCAGGACTGGCTCACAAGTAGCCCTCGCTCTGTCTGGCCAGGTCCCATCTCCTGCCCTTCTGCTGCTTCGCTCCAAGGAAGAAGTCTCTGTGTGGTGAGGTCTGCAGAGGCCCCAGTCACAGGGACCCGCCAGCAAGGAGTGATGGCCCGAGCCCAGCATTGCCCCAGGCCCGAATGTCAGCTCGAGTGGGCCTGGAAGCAGGCCCTTTCCTGTCAAGCCTTCAGCTCAGACCCCAGCCCTGACCGTCATCTCGATTGTGAGACCCTGAAACGGAGGAGCCAGCTGGCGCACGCCTGGACTCCTGACCTCAAACTGCGATGCAGCAAGCAGGTGTCACGTCCAGGGCACACAATTGAGACCTGACATGTCACCCATGTCCAGGCTACCCGCGACCTGGCTCCAGAGCCCAGGTGCATAGCCACTTTGCTCCCCTCATGCTGCCCTGCCTCCCTCCCCACTCAGAAGCCACCAAGTAAGCCCACCGAAGGTGGGTTATTGAAGAAAAGGCTACATGCTCTGGGCCACAGGCGCCGAGAGGCTGGGGCCCTGCCTGGCTTGCTCCCCACGCACCATGCCCGGCTCACAGCGAGCACTTGGCAGATGACCTGCATGGGAGACGGTGGACATCAGACGGTGGTAAGAATCCAGCCATGCACAGATGCACAGCATTTATGGGGTCCCCTCCGCACTCCCTTCCCACCGCATCCAGTACAAGTGAGTGATGCCGGGTGAAGCTGCTTGGTTCGTGTCCTTTTCTTCTCTCATGCATTTAAAAACGTATTTATTGGGCCCCTTCTCTCCGTTCTGTACAAGCGCTGACTGCGAATGACCAGGCTCAGCAGGACAGGGACGTGGCTTTGAAGCAGCCCCAGAGCTGGCCAGCAGGAGGTCCCGGTGTTTACGGAACCACTACCCGCCCAGGAGAGCTGCTTTGCCCCCAGCCGCCCCCTCTGCCCTGTGCTCCGGCCCAAGCAGGCCCTGAGGTTTATGTGGGAAGATGTCAGCTCTGAGCCCATAACTCATGTCCGGTAACCAAATTATTTTTCTTTGGAGGCATTAGGGGTAAATAAAGGCTTAATGAATCAAGCCTTCTGAATTGTTGCTCCTTTAATTTGTAGTTTACAAGGTTCTTGTAAATTAAAAATGGGAAAAGAAATCCCTTCCCATCCCGCATGCACCTCCTCCGGGCAGGAACAGTTTGGCTGTTTTGATTTTCATGTCCCAAAGGCCCTTATCTCTTTGAAAAATTATTCCTTAATTTTTATGCAGTTGCCGGTAAGACCAGTGGAGCTGAATGACTGTTCTGTATGTGCTCACCCTCTCGTTCAAGTTCAGTGCGAGTGGTTATTGTTCCCTGGGCGGGATAAGAAGGTAGAAGCACTCACTTTTAATTTATGTTTGTAATAAGCAAGGCTTTATCAACATCCCCCTCCATAAATTATTTTTATTGCCAGGAGCAGCGGCCATGGGGACGCTGGCCTGATGGGAATGCAATCACATGGGCCTGCCCGGAGCAAGCTGGCACCCGGTGATGGGTGCAGAGGTGCTGGGTCCTGAGTGGGAGCGGGTGGGGGATGGGACAGTGAGGGATGTCCCCGGGGGGGAAGGGAAGGGAGCGGCCCACTGCTGCCCAGCCAGGGGTAGTGCCTGAATGGCTGTTCGGGGCTCCCACGGGCCCTGGTGCCACCCACCCTCTGCCCCACTGGTTTAAGTGTGGGTGAGCGTGCCAGGCACCATGAATCAGTGGGCACCCAAGCCAGGAAGGCTTCTCTGTGCCTCCCAACTCAGCACGGGGACGCTGCGCCCGCCCCAGGTCTGTGCACACATGGCGGGGCGATCTTCAGCTGAGGGACGAGCCTCTCTCTCCCAGTCTCTCCTCTTCTCCCCCCATTTTTCCCTTCCTTTTTCTCCTCTGTCTCTGCCCCTCTCTCAGTGTAGCCTGTCAAGCCTCTGATGTAAGAACCTGGTGTGAATGATTCAGGAAAGCAACCCCACACTGTGAGCCCCCAGAATTGCTCCACCCAGAGCCGGGAGAAGTGACCTGTTCTCTCCCTGGGAAGGGTGGACAGCTCTGCTCTATCCTGATGTCCCGTGGGTTTTCGGGAGCCTCAAAGAATCTCTTCTGCTCTTTCCAGACTATGCATGGAGGGGTCACTGGCTGAGAACCTCCTGCCTGTCCACACATCAAGCACCGACATGTGTTTGGAAGTGACCACATGGCACACCTCTCCCATCCCCAGTGGTCTTCATTTGTTGAAAATGCACCTCAGAAATAATGGGCTAGAGCTCTCTGTTCACACAAGTGTCCCCATCTTGAGGCTTTTCCATGTTCAGCAATAGCATTCGATTTGAGAACAGACCCATAGGACTTTGCTTTCCTTCAGTGGAGAGGGGCCGCTTGCAGTTACCTGTTGGAGTCACTGAGGCTGTTCAATGTCACATGGGGCCCTGAAGGTCAGCACTTGCCCTGCCCACATTCTCCACAGCCGCAGTTACCGCCAGAAATGCCCTGCTTGGAGGGGACCATACGACTTACCCTTTGGGCAGCTCCCCAGGCTGCCATCCCATCCCGCTCACCTTGTTGTCTTCTATCCAGAAATAGATGCCCATCTCTAAGCCAGTGAGCTCCCAGAAATGTGGCGGCGGGATGTGTGGATCCCAGGTTGCATGTTCCTCAAAGGCAAGGGCCAGCCCAGGCCCACGGGGTGGAGGAAGAGCAGGCACCCAGCAGGTGCTGCATGGGCTCTCCCTGACGGCGGTGCAAGCTCCTCCTGGACGCTGACTCCCGACAGCAGCCGCCCCTGCTCTGTAGAAGGCACACTGTCCGCTCCATGAGAAGAGGGCGAGGGAGTGTGCACATCACACAGGTCGCAGGGAGAGCCCCCTCCAGCACACATGGAAAAGCAAGGCTGCCTGGCCAGCACCAGCTGGGGGAGCGCCCCCTGTCCAGTCCTGGCCACCAGCACTCCAGGAGCAGAAGCCCCCCGTAGCTCCTCATTCGGTGCCTTGGACAGCAAGTCTGCTGGGAGCCAGAACTGCAACCAGAACTCAGGGTACATGCCCCCCCAGCCCTTCCTGGCCCTGGAAGGCAGCTGTCAGAGGACCACGGGGAGTCAGGGCAGAAGGGGTTGTGGGGTCTGCCTCTGGCCCAGCGCTCAGCTGTTTGCATGCCCTGCCCTCTGCCCTCATCCTGCATGAGGTCCCTGACATGGAACTGTGTCCCCTCTGCACGTCCAATGCCCCATTTCATAGATGTCAACCTGAGGCTCAGACAGATCCATCCAGCCATGTCCACTTAGCAAGTGGACAGCAAATCTGGGCCTAAACCCAACACTCTGACCCCAATCCACCCCACGTCTCCTACCATGGGGCCACTGGCTCCATCACCGTCACTTTGTCATTCCCAGTGAGGACGGATGCCCCCAGACTTGCAGGCCTCTATCCTCAGTGGGGATGGAGCAGATTCCAGCTGCTCCCACGACTTCCACATTCTCTTTCCATCCTCCACACAGAGCTTCCCAAGCCATTTTCCTAAGGTGACATCACTTTCTTGGCACATACATGGACGTATTGCTGTCCCTGGCTCCCAGCCCCACTTCTCACTCCAGTGGCCCAGCCACGGGGGAGCCTCTCCTTGTCCTTGACCTTCCGGCCTCAACAGAGGCCCCAGTGCCTCCCCTTCCCATCCAGCCAGCAGCAACCGCCATGGTGAACACCTGGCCCCTCTGCACAACCGCTGGTCTCCAAGGCTGCCACCAGGTTTTGGAGCCTCCAGGGCTGGGCGGAGCATCCTGCTGAGCACCCTGCTCAAGGGTACAGTGTCCAGCCTTCTCCCCAGCACAGACCAGCTGCAGAAGGAGGACCCTCACACTCTTACACACGTGCAGGCGAGCACAGCCACCCCAAGCAGGTTAGAACAGCTCCAGTGACTGGCCGGGTGGGGGGAGCATTACCAGGACTCAGCAGCATCACTACTAATGTCGTGAGTTAGATCCACACACCCTCGTGTTAAAGCAGGAAAAATCCAACGAGACCGTCTCTCCGGAAACGCACCAGCATCCCCGTGGGGATGCACTCCCTCCCGCGGGAGAGCCAGCGCTCCTGCAGGGAACAGGGCCTTGGGTGGGAGGCGCCCATGGGAAGTGGGCCGGGGGGGCCCTCCCTGCCATGCCCACTGGAGGACGGGGCTGGCGGGAGGACACCGCATGGGCTCACCTGCAGGATCGGCCGGGCCAGGCCCTGTGACTCTCCTGGCCTCCCCAGTCACAGTATTTGTGACTCAGCCAGTTATCCTCCCAACAGCCAGATGGCTGGGACGTCAGCGTTTGGCGTGTGACTAACGGCAGGTGGAATGAAGCCACCTGATACCCTGCAATGCGCAGGAGCTGGGTGTCCCCAGAGGGGTCTCCCTGCACCTCCATCCTGACATGAGGAGTGCTGAGAACCCTGGAAAAACAAACTCAGTCAGAAGACACAGCGAAGAAGGAATAAAATGCCAACCAAAGGAGGCAACAATGAACCCACCCATTACCAACCCACAGACCGCCAAGGGGCCACAGCCAGCTCCAGGCTCCTGGCCCGGGGACACGGCAGAGTGAAGCTGTTTCCAGAAGAGAAGAGTAGAAGCATAGCTTAGACGACTACATAAATAAATGCTGTCCAGCTGTCCACACCACAGAGCGGCTTTACGGTGGGCAACTGTCCCACCCGCAGGCCCCAGCGCACAGGAAGCCACGTCAGCAGCGCGAGGCCGTGTTGAGGGCAGGCACCCCAACACCATGTCACAAGCATGGCACTGCCCTTCCCTGGTTCCTCCAAGAACGCACAGCCCCAGTGTGACCCCGAGGAGAACAGCAGACAAATCCCCATGGAGGGACATTCCACACACAGCTGAGCAGTCCTCAAACCGTCAGGGCCAGCAAAGACAAGGGATGTCTGAGCAACCGTCACAGCCCAGGGGAGCCCAGGGCGTGTGACCCCTGAATGTCATGTGGCATCCCTGATGGGGTCTTGGAAGAGAAAAAGGACATTAGGTAAAAAGTAAGGAAATTTGAGTAAAAAAATACTATGGACTTTAGTCCGAAAGAATGTTATCTGTAGTCGGTCATTCATTGTGACGAACATGTCCCACCACTGATGCTAACAGGGAAAGTTGGGTGTGGGGACGTGGGAACCAGCACCGTCTTCACCACTCTTCCGCAAATCTAAATCAAATTTAAAATTAAAAGTGGTCCGGAGGTGGGGGGCAGTGAGATGAGAGCTTAGTGGCTGCAATGCAGAAATGTCCCACAGGGATACAGGATGACGCAGCAGGCCCCTGAGACGGCATCAGTCTCCCTAGGAGACTGGGGAGGAAGGCTCCTTGGAAGGAGTTTTGTTTTGTTTCATTTTTTAATGAAATTCCAGAGACATGTTAATATTACGGAAAGTCTGGAAGAAATTGAGGTTATGCTAATGACAGATCATGTAAGAAAAAAGAAAGGAAATGGGAACCTCCAGGGAAAAGGGATCTGTGCAAAAAGGAAATTGCTATCGTGGTTTACTACGTGTCTGTGCAGCAAACTGTTTACGTGGTTATACAAATCAAGCACCATCTACTGATTCTTTGATTTTTAGAAGGGTGCACTAAGGCCTGGAAGACTTAGTTACAGTCTCAGGAGGGGACGCACTGCGGCAGCTGGGCCACAAGAGCTCCCTCCCAAGGCTGTGAGTTACTTGAAGGGAAAAGGGAGTCTCATAATTTTTGCACTGGTGGGGCTCAGTGGCTCTGCAGGCAGCGTGATGAACCGGCCAAGAGTTCGGCTTTGAGGTCTGACACTCTCTACCCCATTCCTGGCTCTGACACTTCCTGGCGTTGGGAGACTGGACAAAGGATTCAGCTCCTCTGCCTGAACTTGCCAGGTGCGTATCACCCAGCAGGGATGCAGCAAGGATGAAGATAGAATACACACGTCAAATAGCACAGTGCCCAGACACAGTGAACACTCAGCATAGATTAGCTGCTTTGCGACCTTGTAAATTAAAAAATGAAGACAATTTACTTCTACTTTCAGGGAGAGGCTAAGAGAGAGAAAACAGTACTCCTAGAAGTGGAATTCCTCAACCCGAGCCCACGGGGGAAAGCACAATCATTACCTCTGAATTTCGGCAGCATTGTGGGGTAGGGGGAGTCTCCCTTTTTTTTTTAATTTTAATAATAGCTTTTATTTGACCCAATATGTCCAAAATATTGTCCTTTATATGTAAAATGTATTAATGAAATATTTCCATTATTTTTTTGTTCTAAGTACATCTTAATTTGAACTAACATGTGCTTGATAGCCACATGTGGCCAGTAGCTACCACATTGGACCACACGGCTTATAAAGCTAGAGAGAATTTGCCTCCCTTTTAATCACTTTCCCAACTCCAGAGCAAGTAATTGTCATTGCTTTAGTAAAGAAATCAATGCTTTACTCAGTGGGTTCTCAAAACTTTTGATCTCAGGATCCCTTGGTAGGCTTAAACATTATGGAGAGCTTTCATTTATGGGGTTATAGCTAACTATACTTATATTATTAGAAAACAAAATTGAGAAATAATGTTTAGTTTTTTAAAAAATTAAAGTATATATATATTTTTTTTTGAGAGGGCATCTCTCATATTTATTGATCAAATGGTTGTTAACAACAATAAAATTCTGTATAGGGGAGTCAATGCGGGAGCCTCTTATTTGCATGAAAATGCCCCCAGGACTCCCACCTTCTCTGTCCTAAACACCGTCTGTCTGATAGTCACAGAGGGCAGCCACAAAGACAGTGGTACCCACACGGCACCTGGCCATAGCTCAGTGAAGGTCACCCTGCAGACAGGAAGGACGGGGCTTCTGCCAGCACCCGCCCAAAAGCTGCTTTCTCAAACCCAGAGGCAGCACATGGGGCCTGAGCACCGCTGACAGGCAGATGCTGGATGGCCCGCCACTTCCCTCCCAAGGCTGTCACTAGGTGGCAGGCCCTGGGAGCACCCCAATGACTGATGGATGGAGAATCATAAAATTAAGTGATTATCTGTGCCTGGCAAAATACTGCAGCAGTGAGGTTTCATTAATTATCCTACCCTGCAGCCTGGGCCCAGTCGGAGGTGAAGTGCAGGCATCTTGGCACCCAAACCCCATGCACTCCTTTAATTAGCTCGTCCATAATTGAACAGTTCTGTGCACACAAAGTTTGCGCTCATTAGTCAAAGTCCCATCTTCTTAACTCCACAGGTTGTTGTAAACAAAGTGGGTTTTTACTCAAAGCCTTGTTTCCATTTGTAAACGTACCCTTACACAATGTGTCAAGAGCAGGGACACTTTCAGAAAGAGGAGCGGAGCCCAGTCTCGTTTTCCTCTTTCAAGGTGAGCGTTGCCAGGCCGGTGTGTCTGGGGGGACACACTGTGCTTGGGTAACACGACAGTGTATCAGCAGCAGCCGGCCTCCGAGTGCCCCTGCCCTGCCAGGAAAGACCCCACGGGTTCCCTGTGGCCTAGCTGGACATGAGCAGCCGCAGCCCAACCCTCAGCTCCAGGCCCTGGCGGACCCCCGAGGTTCCAGTGAGGGTCGAGGGCCCACACCTGGCTTTTCTTAAGGAATCAGAAAGGGCATTGTACACCCTGTTTTAGTTCAGGCTGCGTAACAAAATACCATTGCCTGGCAGCCTAAACTATAGGCAGTCTGGAGTCTGGGAAGTCAAAGACCATGGTACCAGCAGACTCGGTGCCTGTGGAGCACCTCCTCCCGTTTGCCGATGGCCACCGCCCTGGTAGGCGCTCACAGCCTATGCGGGGTGCGAGCCCACAGAGAGAGCTGGTGTCTCCTCCCTTTGTGGGGGCCCAGGCTCGCGGCTTCATCACCAGCACAGGCCCACCTCCTGACACCCTCACCTTGGAAGCTAGGGCTTCAGTTTATGGATCAGGGGGCACAGCCAGTCCATATCAGCCCCCTTTGATTGTGTGTCTTACAACTGAACACTCCTGTAGGTAGGTAGGCTTCTTGGGGTCCACATACATTTTTAATGCTCAGTAATCTAAATTATTCTTGCTGAGTGTGAGTTTTGGGTATTGGGCAGCATGAGCACATCCTCTGGCCTCACACCTGTTGGGCTTGGCTGGCTGTGTTGTCTCTCCTGACCCCTGAGCATCATCTGAGGCCCTGCTGCCAGCCCTTCCTGAATCCCTGGGTTATCATTAGCACTGCAATGCCCCCCAGGCCCACCCCTGCCACCTGCTGTTATGAAAACACACAATTGGCGCATCTCCAAGGCTCCAGGTCACCCACCATCCCTCGTGCACGGCGGCCACTTCCTCCTCTGGGCTCCCTCCAGCCCCCGCCCACACCACCTGATACCACCTGGAGAGCAAAGCCCTCCAAGCCCTTTGCTGGACAAATGACTCAGTGAATGAATGAGTCAATGAATGAGTGACTGAGTGAGTGAACATATGAGTGAGTGAATCAATGGGTGAGTGAGTGAGTGAGTGTGTGAGTGAATCAATGGGGGAATGAGTCAGTGAGTGAGTGTGTGAGTGAGTGAATAGATGGGTGAATGAGTGAGTGAGTGAGTCAGTCAGTCAGTCAGTAAGTGAATGTATGAGTGAGTGAATCAATTGAGTGGTTGAGTGAGTGGGTGGAGTGAGGGAGTGAGTGAGTGAGTGGGTGAATGAGTGAGTGAGTGAATGTGGGAGTGGGTGAGTGAGTGGGTGAATGAGTGAATGAGTGAGTGAGTGAATGTGGGAGTGAGTGAGTGAGTGGGTGAGTGAATGAGTGAATCAATGGGTGAATGAGTGACTGACTGAGTCAGTCAGTCAGTAAGTCAGTCAGTAAGTGAATGTATGAACGAGTGAATCAATTGAGTGGTTGAGTGAGTGGGTAAGTGAGGGAGTGAGTGAGTGAGTGGGTGGGCAAGTAAGTGGGTGAAAGAGTGAGTGAGTGAGTGAGTGAGTGAGTAGTATTTCTATTTTTAGTTTTTTGAGGAACCTCCATACTGCTTTCCACAATGGCTGAACTAGCTTACATTCCCACCAGCAGTGTAGGAGGGTTGCCCTTTCTCCACATCCTCGCCAGCACTTGTTGTTCTTAGTCTTTTCGATACTGGCCATCCTAACCGATGTGAGGTGATATCTCATTGTGGTCTTTACTTGCATTTCCCTGATAATTAGTGATGTGGAGCATGTTTTCATGCACCTGTTGGCCATCTGAATTTCTTCTTTGGAGAATTGTCCGTTCATATCGCCCACCCATTTTTTAATTGGGTTATTTGCTTTTTGGATGTTAAGGAGTGTGAGTTCTTTATATATCTTGGATGTTAACCCATTGTCAAATATGTCATTTACCAATATATTGTCCCATACTGTAGGATGCCTTTTTGTTCTGCTGATGGTGTCCTTTGCTGTACAGAAGCTTTTTAGCTTGATATAGTCCCATGTTTTCATTTTTGCTTTTGTTTCCCTTGCATGAGGAGATGCATTCAGAAAAAAAGTTGCTCATGTTTATGTTCAGGAGATTTTTGCCTATGTTACCTTCTAAGAGTTTTATGGCTTCATAACTTACATTCAGGTCTTTGATACATTTTGAGTTTACTTTTGTGTATGGGGTTAAACAATAATCCAGTTTCATTCTCTTGCATGTAGCTGTCCAGTTTTGACAATACCAACTGTTGAAGAGGCTGCCATTTCCCCAGTACGTCCATGGCTCCTTTATTGTATATTAATTGACCATATATGTTAGGTTTATATCAGGGCTCTCTAGTCTGTTCCATTGGTCTATGGGTCTGTTCCTGCTCCAGTACCAAATTGTCTTGATTACTGTGGCTTTGAAGCAGAGCTTGAAGTCAGGGAGCGTAATCCCTCAGCATTGCTCTTCCTTCTCAGGATTGCTTTGGCTATTTGTGGTCTTTTGTGGTTCCATATGAATTTTAGAATTATTTTCTTTAGTTTGTTGAAGAACGCTGTTGGTATTTCAATAGGGATTGCATTGAATCTGTAGATTGCTTTAGGCAGGATGGCCATTTTGACAATATTAATTCTTCCGAGCCATGAGCATGGGATGTGTTTCCATTTTTGGTATCTTCTTTAATTTCTCTCATGACTGTCTTGCAGTTTTCAGTGTATAGGTCTTTCACTTCCTTCATTAGGTTTATTCCTACATCTTTTATTCTTTTTGATGCAATTGTGAATGGAATTGTTTCCCTGATTTCTCTTTTCTGATTTTTCTGTGTATTCTGCTTTCTGTTGGTTCATCATTAGTGTCTACAAATGCAACAGATTTCTGTGTATTAATTTTGTATCCTGAAACTTTGCTGAATTCAGATACCAGATCTAGTAGTTTTGGAGTGGATTCTTTAGGTTTTGTATGTACACTATAATGTCATCTGCAAATAGTGACAGTTTAACTTCTTCTTTACCAATCTGGATGCCTTTTATTTCTCTGTGTTGTCTGATTGCAGTGTCGAGCACCTCCAGAACTATGTTGAATAACAGTGGGGAGAGTGGGCATCCTTGTCTCATTCCCATTCTTAAAAGGAAAGGCTTTCAGCCTCTCGCTGTTCAGTATGATGTTGGCTGTGGGCTTGTCATATATGGCCTTTATTATGTGGAGGTACTTGGCCTCTATACCCATTTTGTTGAGAGTTTTTATCATGAATGGATGTTGAATTTTTCTGAGTGCTTTTTCAGCATCTATGGAGATGATCATGTGGTTTTTGTCCTTCTTTTTGTTGATGTGGTGGATGATGTTGATGGATTTCCTAATATTGTACCATCCTTGCATCCCTCGAATAAATCCTACTTTTTTTGTTTCTTTTTACCCCAGCCCTTTAAACATGTAAAAACCAGTCTGAGCTTGAGGTCTGTTCAAGAAGAAGGGCCACAGGGCCTTGGACCACAACCTGAGAACTCACCGAACAGAGGGCAATCCACTGCAAAGTAAATGAATGGGGAAAGGGAGGAAGGTCTGGAGGGAGGGAAGAGGAGACACATTCCCAGCGGCACCCTGCGTCTTTCCCACCACCCCCTTGCTGGGGGACTTCTCAGTTTCAGTTCCTAATGGAGAAACCAGATCCGCTACCACAGGCCAGGTCCCCCTGCCTGAGCTGCACGTCCTTCTCGTCTCCTCTGCATCGTCACAATGTGCCATGACAACTTACCTGAACTGTCCTCTCTGTGGGCCTCTGAGCTGTGTGAAGCCTGGACTAATTTGTCTACAGTGACCTTTGACCTAGGCATTAGGCACCACCTCAACCCCTCTCAGACCAATGAGCACAGAACCAAAGACAATCAGACGGTTGTACCACCCATGAAATGTCTGTTTGGAAGACTGAAACGGCAAGGACTCACCATCTCTGGTCCTGGCGTGGAAGGGGGACCAGTGCCTCAGACCTGAGAGGGGACGGTGGGGATGGGCATGGGGTGCTGGAAAAACCAGGGCTCTGGAGCCTCCTGGGTGCCATCCCTGGCCTCTGGCGCCTGGTCTCTGGGAGCTTCAAGGACCCTCTGGCCTCACAAGTGGCCCCAAGGAAACAGGGGGCCTACCAGGGGAGATGGGCACATCTGGGAACAGCCCCTCTGCAGAACACTGAGCCGTGGGCACATGCTGACCACCCAGAATTCCCGTGGGTGCATCCAGGCTTAGCAGGGCTGTGGTGTCCAGTTGATTAACTCCTACTGAAGAGAGGGCAGGGAGAGGACAGAGGGTGAGCATTACCTCCTTGGTAATTTAGAAAATTTGGAACCACAAACATGCTTTGGAAGAGGCATTCCTCTTAATCAGTCCCTGAATATTAAATACTCATGACTGCAACTGATCCTTGCAAACAAAAGCTACCCCAGAATCAGCCCAGTTCTGGAAGCTGTGACAATGCAAACGGACAAGGCAACCCTACCATGCACTGCGTCACCAGTGTGTGCCGGGCACTGGCTACGTAAGTTCTCCCTCTCTGTGGCCGGTCTGGTCAGTATTGGTTAACATTAATGGTGGAGCTCCTCAAACTTTAATCCACATAGAAATCACTTGTTTTAATACAGGTTCTGATACAGTAGGTCCTGCTGAGATCCTTCATGTCTAACAAGTCCCAGGGACTGCCGCTCCTCAGACTTTACAGAGATTTAAAGCATGAGCATTTGGGCAAAACTGGCAGCCAGTGGCGGTTAGCTAGTTGGCTGGCTGTTGTGTGGGTGGGTGGATGGATGGATGGATGAGTGGGTGGATGGATGGATGGATGGATTGCTGAGTGGATGGAAAGATAAGTGGAGGAATGCCACAGCAATCATTAATTATCCCCTTCAAAACAGCAAAGTCTCCTGTTTCTTCTGTCTCCTCACTTGCCCTCTACAATGCATCCTCCACACAGTTTAAAGCGTTCATTGACTTTCCATCTCCAGGACGAATTTCAAAACCTTGCCACAGCGCCCAGGCCCAGCTGCCATCTATTACCTCGGTGTGTTGTGCTACTTACCTTCTTGCTCCCAGGGCAGCCCCGACTCTGCCTGCCAATGGTGCTTTCAAAATGCAGTGTTCCTTCTCACCCCAGGGCCTTTGCACAGCCCTGGAACCTCTTCTCCACCTCTGTGCCCAAGTATGTCCTTCTCCCTTGCAGCTGGTAATTCTTCACTATGTAGCTTGTTTAGTGTCTATCTTCCCACTGATGAACGCTTCAAGAAGTCAAGGAATGGATCCATTTGGCTCACCGTTTATCCCCAGAGCCCAAGACAGTGCCTGGCAAAGAGCAGGCAGTAAATGCTTGTTGAATGACCAAGAATGCCCAGTATCTAGCAATTAAAACCATACTGCTTGCTCAAGAGAGCCCAAGTTGGACTGATGCTAATTCCGCAAGACACTTTTCAGACAGCTCACTGAAATAAGGCCAGATGGGGTGATGACCGATGCCAATAGATTACATGCACAGAGATATCAGGACACAATATGCAATGCTGACTTTTAAATGCAGTGTTGACTTTCAAATGACTAGACCCTGTAATGCCTCCCAGCCCCCACCCACTGCTAACCAGGATTCAGATTCCAACAGACGGTTGATATTTTGAAGCAGACAGTTCTTTGCAGTGGGGGCTCTCTGCCACAGCACCCTCTCCTCCCTCCAGGTGGGACAAGGTGGAATGTCTCCAGACAGTGCCAAAGCCCCGTGGGGGTCAGGATCAGTTCAGATCCGGTACCAACAGTGAGCCCCAGTGATGAGGGACACAAGCTACTTTCTGCTGGACTGTCTTGATCCAGGAGGCACATTCATACTACCTATTTGGGGGGGTCATGCATCTACTTGAGCATCTAATGAAACCTATTAATTTTCCGGAGGCAGGATGGGGCTGTCTAGACATTCAAGCCCACTTCCTCAATATTTAGGAGGATTGCTGACCCTCTGAAGTCCGTGTATGCCCCCCTGACAACCTGCTGCAGAGCTTATGCACTTTAGCCTAAAAGCCCTTAGTCCATGAAAATGGGTGGACTGAGATCTTTTAGGCATTTTTTCATTAATAGTATTTATGTCTGTATTGCCTTCCTCATGCAAAGGAAAAGGGAAAATAGAGCTACACACAGCAAGCTAACGTGTAAGTAAGGAAATCGGAGGTGGGGGGGGGGGGGAGTGGGGAAACAAAGCTGTGTCTGTTAAAAGGCAGCACCTATTTTTCAGGCTACAAAATGCTTTATAGTAAGTCAAAGTTGGGTGTAAATTTGGCCCTGAGTCAATGTAAAGGGAGAAACATTATCAGCTTATACATTCCATTGTTCTGCAGGATCCCCCAAGAGGGGGCCAGTATTTTCCCTCTTTTCTCTCTCTCCCTTCCTCTTTTTTTAAATTCTCCCCCCACTTCCACAAAATACAATTTTACATTACTCAGGAGACAAAGTTTGAGCCCACTGGAAATTGGATGAAATAATTGTGGCTTAGTCAAAAACTATTTAATAAGGAATCCCTAGACACCACTGCAGCTTGGCAATGCCTTCCAGCGTGCTGCCTGCCGCGTAGCAGGTGCTACGCAAAGGTAATTCTTACATTTGGGTTATAGTAATGAACACAATCACCTAGCAAAGTGCACGTTAGCCAGAGATACCCTACAGGTAGGGAAACCAAGGCTCAGGGAGAGGTGTGGCGGGATCACACAGCTGGCAAGCATCAAGGTTGCTGTTTGGTGCGTATTAATATTCCAGGAAAGACTCGTAGTGGCCAAAAAGCCTGGCATGTCCTGGGAAAGAGCACAGACTTTGGGCAGGTGATCAGTGGATATGCAGGGAGTGGATACATCTCTCAAAGCCATGAGATTCACTTCCGTGCAACCAGAGACAAGGTATTTCCCAAGCAGGCAGCCACACCTTGCTAAGTGCTGGCATGGTACCTGGGGGCAGGAAACTGCAGGTGCAGAGCCCAGGAGGAAGGGACCTATTCTAGGACAAGCACCCCCAGAGGGCTTGGGCCCCTCCTCACCTGGGGCTCTCTCACCACTTTCTCTGCAGGTGGATGACATGGGCGTGCACATACTTCGGAAGCTCATGGGCTCAGCAGACACTGAGAAGCTGTGAAACCTGATCTGAAATGGAAAACTTTAAAAAAATTAACCTTGGAGAGTCTAGTTCCTGGAATGAGACAATACCCAATGCCCCCCCTCCAAACTCTTGAGAAAGCAGAAGGAAAGAGACAGGTAATGTCACCCAAAGGGGACACTTGCTATTTTTTTTTTAATTGTCATTCTAAGGTGTGAAATACTATCTCACTGTGGTTGTGACTTGCTGATCCATGATGTTGAGTGATATTGAACATCTTTTTCATGTACCTGTGGGCCATTTGGATGTCTTCTTTGGATAAAACTGTAGTTACTCTACTCATTTTTCAATCACATTTTTTTTTTTTTTTTTTTTGCTAGAAGAGATCTTAAATGTTCTCAACACAAAAAAAGATACGGTAATTATGTATGATGGAGACGTGAGCTAACAGTGTGATGGTAACCAGATTCCAGTATATAAATGTGTCGACCTACCCAATGTTTCAAGTCCATTTTATCTCAATAAAGCCAGAGGGGAAAAGAAGACCCCGATCATGTTGAGAAATGGAAAACTCATGGTTGGGCACAGTGTCCAGAGAGAATGGAGAAGCAGGAAGCTCAGAAGTATGCATAACGTTAAGGGACTGGCCAAACCCCTGTCTGCTGGTTGGGGAGACCGAGGCTGGGGGCGTGTCAGGTAGTGAGACCCTGTAGGTACTCTGGGGCTGTCCCTTCTGTGGAAGAGGGGTGCATCTGCCTTCTTCCTTGGAGGAGCCAAAATGAGCCTTTAAAATGGAATGAGAAACCTCTCACTCCTTTCAACTATGATACTGACAGTTCCCATGGGGTAGCAGAGGCCCCCATCTGTGAATCTCAGGTCTCTTAACTTCTGTGAAAATGTCATCAAATACTCAGAAAGCTATGAGTTTGTATTTATGACTTTCATCTTTAAGGTAACTTAATTACAAGTGTCTGTCATTTTTCACAATGGCTCTGTTTGTCAACCTGCACACAAATTTCCTGAAAATTCCACAACTGTCTCTTGTAAGCCTGTGCAAATGGTGTGAGCATTTCAATCTCATCCTCCTGAGCTTGTCACACAAGACGCTGCCCCTAGTCTCCGCACGGCTTACGTGGCCTCTCATACACTCAGGACACCCAGACCTCTGAGGCCAGCCCATATCCTTCTTTTTCCTGAGGTCCAGAACCAGTCAGCTGCCCCTCTGGGGAAACCTCAAGGACCTCACTTCCTAAATGGGTGCGACAGAGCTGGTTACCCTTTTGTGACCAGTACCCTTCTTCCTTTCTCTTGCTTAATGATTCCAACATCCACTGATTGGTCCCAAAGACCCAGGAGCCACCCCATCTTCTGCACTGAGCCCTTATCCCCAAACACTGCCCTGCCCCTATCGCAATACCCACTGCTGCATATTACAAATCACTGTTTGGAGCCCCGTGTCTCACCTCCAGCTCTATGGAAAAAAAGGGGGTGAGACTTACTTTTGAATCTTGGCATCTCCAGTGCCTACCAACCTCCCTAGGCTTGAATCTAATCATCCATAAGCCTTTAGTGAGCACCTGCTGTGATTCAGGCGTTATGCACCAGGAGATGATAAGGCAGAAGAGATGACATCTCTCCTGGAGAAGTGTGAGGCCCAGGGGCCCCGAGAAGTCAGGGTCAGTGTACAGAGCTTGGTGCTCCCACCCCTACATCCATATTCTGTCCAAGCAACTCCTGCCAGGCTCACGTAGCTTGGCCGTGGTACAGCTCACGGCTGGGATTCAAGCAACAGAAGCGGTGCTTTGAGTTTTCTGGTCTGGGTTCCTTCCTTCAATGGGGGGAGGATGGTGTGGGAATAGCCACCCACATTTTTTAAGATGTGAATTTTTTAAATGTCTGTGCAGCAACCCTGGAGAAGCGGCAGGAGGCTGGGGGTTGGTGGAGGCTGGGCAGGTGGGGTGTGAGACCCCAGGGCTGGGTCGGGGAGGATTCCCCTCTAGGTGCTGAGGCAGGCCGTGGTCACACGAGTGAATGGGTTCCAGGGCACAGGAATTCACCCTGCACAGGGATGAGAGATGCCCCCTCTGGAGCCCACTGACCTGAGCTCCCCCACCAGGGCTCTGCAGCTCAAGGGCTTTGGGGCTGGGCCAAGTCAAGTTCTCAGAGCCTTCAGACTTGGAGGGGATGCGGGGAGCAAGACAGGGGCACGCTGAGCAGAGACAGTCACGGGGCTGATCAGAGACCCCAGGAGGCCCTGCAATCGAGCTGTCTGGGGTCACTTTTATAAGGGCACTGATTCCACTCATGAGGGCCCCACCATTGTGACCTGATTACCTCCCAAACTCCCCACCCCCTAACACTGTTGCACTGGACATGGGATTTCAACACAGGAATTTAGAGGTGGGGGATACAGGCATTCAGACCATAGCACCTATTTGTTTTTACTTTAAAAAAAAAAAAAAAAAAATATATATATATATATGGCTATTAGCAAAAATTTAAATTACACATGTGGCTCACATTATACTTCTATTGGGTAGTGTGAGCAGAATGACCTTCATTGTACAGAAGAGCGAACCGAGGCACAGAGAGGTAAATGACATGCCCAGTGTAACACAGCTGGTGAGAGGCAAGGTCGGGATTGGAATCCAGAACGTGTGGCTCCAAGCCAGGGCACCGAGCCACTGTCACGGCCCCAGCGCCCCCTCATGCATCAGGGGGGTCTGTGGGAGGAAGTTGTGTGAAGATCAGAGGCCACTGCTGCCCCCCCCCCCCCTGGAGGGACCTCTTGCACCAAGATCGTCTGCACTGCACGGAGAAAGCCGGGAGCTGAGTGACCCGCTTGCCCTTGTCCATCTGTCCCTGACAGATTCCCATCCGGGGCGGATCTCCATCTCCCTCATGGCGAGCCCTGTCACCCAGCAAGAGGGAAGTACTTGCGAGTGTCAAGTGGAAGAGAAAACAAGGTGTGGAACAAGACGCATTGTGTTTCTGGATGATTGGGTTTAAAGGACACGAACTCCTTTGCTCTCTCTCTGAGCATGGTGGCTGTTTCTAGGGACAAGCCAAAGCCGTCACCTGGCTCCAAGGGACACCTGACCCCAGCAGAAGGTCCCTCAGCTGGTCAGAATTGCTGGGACTCAAACCCTTTCCTGTGACTTCAGAGGCAGACTTTCAGGAAAAAATTAGAAGAGAAATATGATGTCTTCTTTGCCTCGAGAGATCACCTACGGAAAGCCACACACACCCATCACTAGAGCCCAGTGGGTGCGGTCAGAGATATTCAAACCTGCCCTACCCTGCCCCACCACGTGCACCATCTGCAGGGGGACACGCTGACTGTTCATACAAATCCACTGACCCCCACAGGCCCACCCACACCACCGCTGTACTGTCATCAAGGACGCACACACCAGAACCACACCTGCTAGGCTCTTCCACAGTCATTACATCTGCTCTCCCGAGCACAAGTCCCCTGCATCTGTTACAGAGCAAGAGACTCAAAAAACAACAGCAGCCAGACCTGTGGACCGGGTGTTCTCGCATTCAAAGAATCCATTAGAGGTAAGGGGGTATTTCAACGTGGACTGGGCATCAGATGATACTGAGGAGGCATCGTTCATTTGTGAAGTGTGGTGATGCCAGAGCATCAGTGGGCTCCTGAAGGGGCCCATCCTTCCTCCTATGGAAAGCTGCATGGATCTCCCCACCTCTGAATCGGGGCTCAGCCATGGGACTTGTGTTGACCAATTTAGAGCAGGGCAGAAGAGACCTTGTGGACTTCTGAAGCTGAGCCTTGGGACATGTGGAGCTTTTATTTTGTGGGGTTGGAAGGCTTCTCCCAGGAATCCATCCACCACGTGGTGCCACGTCCAAGCCAAGTGGAGCCGAGTGAGGATGCTCCGGCCGACAGCCCAGCACCGGCTCCCGCCCGAGGGCACAAACCACCCAGAAGAACTTTCCACGCCAGCCCAGCCACATCGCAGAGCTATGGGATGGGAGGCGGTGGTGGTTTTAAGCTGCCACATGTTTTAAAACAGAACAATGGACAACAGCAATAATGTTGGCAAGCAAAATAAATAAGCTTTCCTCATGCACTGTGGGTGGGAATGTAAATTGGTGTAGCCACTATGGAAAACGATGTGGAGTTTCTCAAAAATTTAAAAGATCCTATGATCCAGCAATTCCACTTCTGGGTGTCTATCTGAAGAGAATGAAAACAGCAATTTGAAAGACAGCTGCACCACATGGTTATTGCAGCATCATTATTTATAACAGCCAAGATACAGGAGCAACATAAGTGCTCACTAATGGATGAGTGGATAAAGAAAATGTGGTACATATACACGGTGGAATATTACTTAGCCACAAAAAAGAAGGAAATCCTGCCATTTGCAACATGAATGGATCCTCAGGGCTCTGTGCTAAGTGGAATAAGCCAGGCAGAGAAAGACAAATACCTTATGATCTGACGTACATGTGGACTTTAAAAATCAAAACAAAAATGACTCATAGATACAGACAACAGATTGGTGGTTGGTGGGTATCGGGGGTAGGAAGAATGGGTAAAAGGGGTCAAAAGGTACAAACTTCCAGTTTAAAAACAGACAAGTCCTGGTAGAGGTGATGTACATGGTAACTTAGTTAACAAGCCTGCATTGTATATTTGAAAGTTGCTAAGAGACTAGATCTTAATGTTTGCATCACAGGAGAAACATGTGGAACTATGACAGATGTTAAGCAGACATTGTGGGGATCTTTTCTCAGTGTGTACAAATACCAAATCATGACATCGTGTGCCTGAAACTAGTCTAATGTTATATGTCAATCATATGTCCGTTTAACAAAATAAACAAGTTCTTACTCTCAAATGTGTGCATAGATATTCAACCTCCTCAACCTAAACACACTTTTCCACAGATCCTCTACACAGGTTCCCACAGCTCCTAGAAATTACACACACAAAGATGCAACACAAGCACCTGACCCCTAAAATATTGAAAGTCCCACCGGCAAACAGGAGCACTGCTCACCAACCGACCTACCCCCAGATTTAACCCCAAAAACGAACAGACATCAGTGTACCGACACACACCAATTCCTGGACATAACCACGCACATCCTTACTACCCATAGAGACGACTAGATGGTAGTGAGAAACAAACATGCTTACCAATGGTGTAGCCAGACAAGCAGGCAGTGTTCAAACACCTCTCAAGCCCTAACCAAGGCACCATTCACTCATTCATTCATTGAATGGATTCATTGAATTCTTTGGACAAATGCATACTGAGTCCCTACTGTGTGCCAGACCCTGTTTTAACCATTTAGGATTCATCAATAAGCAAAATGAAGATTCCTACCTTGCAAAGTATATAAAGAGTCTGGAATATCTAGTTCCAGAAAGTAAGGAAGTGCTTACAGATTAATGGGGCCGTATCTACAGGACAAAGGAGCTGGGCCAAGGGTGGGATAAGTTGGTATCAATGATGACAGTCACCAAGGATACTCCATTGAATGTGCAAGAATCAGAGGTTATGTTGACATAAATAACAAATAAATAACTAAATGCCATGTGAGGAAGCTCCCACCAGGTAACATCCTGATTGGCACCTGGGTATTGGACTTCTAATCTCCAGAACCATCAGAAAATACATTTCAACAGTTAAGCCACCCAAGCTCTTTTGTTATGGCAGCCCGAGTGCTGTAAGTCATTCAGATTCCCCACTGCCACCCAAAATTTCCTCCCATCGCAGCCAATGTCATCACCATGTCCTTACCTTCTGAAGCTCTCCTAGGACCCCGCAAGGTCCTTTCCCCAAGGGGTGGTGATCCCAGTGCCTAGCATAAAGCCTGGCACGCAGAAGGTCTTTTGGTGTTCTGAGACTGTTTCCAATGGTAGAGGGCTGGTTCCCCCACATCAACCAGAAATTCTTGGACAGCAGCAGGGTGTCTGGAAATTCAACTCAATTCTGACACTATCTACCTGGAGACAGCATCAGCTCCCACAGGTTAAGGGTTCAGTCCTACAAGACTGCCCCCCAACACACACTTCAGGCACCAATCGCAAGCCGGGCTTGTCACCTGCACTTCTGACCCCCTGGCTACAGATCAGTGGTTCCCCAGACGCCTGTACTTGGGTTTCACTAATTTGCCAGAGCAGCTCACGGAAGTCAGAGAGACAGTTAGCGAGGTTGTGTCTCCAGGTAACAGCTTACATACTTCCCTGGCCCAGCGAGGCCCACTGAGGTCTGCAAGAAGGCACTGGGGTGCAATCCTGATTCCACCACTGGCCAGCTGTGTGAGCTTCTCTGGGCCTCAGTTTCCCCATTGGAAAGTGGGAATGGCAATAATAAGACTTTCCTCAGAAGATTCTTGTGTGGACCCCATGAGAAGGGGCAAGGGCGATGGTCCCAGCCAAGTCTGTGCTCAATAGAGGTGGACTGCTATTTTCCCTGGCCTAAGCTAAGGGGCAGCCTATCTCAGATCAGAAGCTTTTTAGAGCAGTCTATTGCTCCCTAAACAGAGCCCCAAATCCTTAGGCCATTGCTCAATGCGTGGCTGCCCCCTTCCATCGTTATTGTTCATGCCGCCCCTTCCACATACCCTGCATTCCAGCGAAACTGGGCAACACATCACAGGCAAAACACAGCTGGTGATCTCTACCCCAGGACCTTTGCTTATTCTACCTCCAGAGAACTCATGGCACAGAGGATTGGAATGGGCATCACTACTTACCAAACTGGACTGTACCCCAGTTTCACCTCTTGAATGCTGCTGACATTTAGCAAGTGACAAAACCTCTCTGACTTCAGTTTCTCCTTATGTACTAGAGTAGATAATGTATACATTAGAGATAATGAATGAGGACTAAAAGTGGATGGTAAACTCACCTAGACCAGAGAGGTACAGTAAATATAATTATTACTATAGTAAAATAAATAGTAATAGTAATATCAATAATAGATGTTAATTAATGTTATGTAATGTATAATCATAATTATAACACATATTATATATAATTGAAATAAAATTATATGTATTATAATACATATAATTAATGTAATTATTATAGCAAAATAAGTCATAACATTAATCTTAACAATAAATTTTATACAATATATACTATGCATAATATAGTACTATTACATAACAAAATAAATAAAAATATGATAAACATAATAAAATTATATAATAATATAATCATACAATTATACTATATGTATCATATATTATTGTGTATGATATGTATGTTATAATATTACAATATGTCATAATAGATGTTAATGCTACATTATAGGACAGATGATTACAATGATATGCTTATATATTATTATAACTAGTATGTACTTATAATTATAATATATAGGATTATATAATGTATTTATTCTTACAATACAATAAATAATACTCATGTTAATAAATGCTAATTCATGCTATTATATTATGGTCATATATAATAACTCATATAATTATCAATGTAATGTCATAGTTTTATACATTTTCTACATGTTTACTATATATTCACTATATATTTAATTGTAGAATATATGTGATTATATAAAAAATTATAAAATATATAATGATACATGTTGTTCTATGAATATACACTGGTATCCATAATATAATATACATTTCAAATGTTTTTCCAATATTAATAAGCATTTGCCATGTGCCAGGCACTGTTCAAGAGCTCTACATATACTAAGTGATGGACTCCTTACAACACCCTCTCATGTCAACAGACCATCAATAAACCCATTTTACAGACTGAGGAAAGGGAGGCAAGGAGAGGCAGAGCAGGGCCTGAACCCTGGACATTTCCCTCCAGAGCATCGCTGTCAGATGGGCTGGTGGACATTCCTGCAGCAATGGACACGTTTTGTACCGCCAGTAGGGTAGCCACTGCTCCTGCATAGCTCCTGAGCTCTCCGAATGCAGCTACCATGGCTGAGGAAGTTGATTTTTATTTTTATCTAATTCTTAATAACTTACACTGAAGTAGCCACATGTGACTAGAGGCTATTGCACTGCGAGCCACAGCTTTGGGGCCCTCTCTCTTACCCACCACCCTCTCCTGACATTCAGCGCCCGTGGCTGGCCGGGCTGGCTGTAAGAAGAGCGTTCTTCATATAATAAATGCAGAGCGACAGTCCTGACAACGACGGGGAAATCATTCCTCCTGCTCCTGGGACACTGAGGCTCCCATTTCCCACTTGACTTGGAGATGCTGTGGATGAATATTACATGTTCCCCTGACTTTTACTCCAGGAAGAAACAGCAGTGCAACGACAAAAAGGAAGGCAATTGGGTGCTCTGAACCCAGCATGGGAGGCAACAGGCAGTGGTGGGGACTGGGACAAACTGGGTGCTCTGAACCCAGCATGGGAGGCAACAGGGAGTGGTGGGGACTGGGACAAACTGGGTGCTCTGAACCCAGCATGGGAGGCAACAGGCAGTGGTGGGGACTGGGACAAACTGGGTGCTCTGAACCCAGCATGGGAGGCAACAGGCAGTGGTGGGGACTGGGACAAACTGGGTGCTCTGAACCCAGCATGGGAGGCAACAGGGAGTGGTGGGGACTGGGACAAACTGGGTGCTCTGAACCCAGCATGGGAGGCAACAGGGAGTGGTGGGGACTGGAACAAACTGGGTGCTCTGAACCCAGCATGGGAGGCAACAGGGAGTGGTGGGGACTGGGACAAACTGGGTGCTCTGAACCCAGCATGGGAGGCAACAGGGAGTGGTGGGGACTGGGACAAACTGGGTGCTCTGAACCCAGCATGGGAGGCAACAGGGAGTGGTGGGGACTGGGACAAACTGGGTGCTCTGAACCCAGCATGGGAGGCAACAGGGAGTGGTGGGGACTGGGACAAACTGGGTGCTCTGAACCCAGCATGGGAGGCAACAGGCAGTGGTGGGGACTGGGACAAACTGGGTGCTCTGAACCCAGCATGGGAGGCAACAGGCAGTGGTGGGGACTGGGACAAACTGGGTGCTCTGAACCCAGCATGGGAGGCAACAGGGAGTGGTGGGGACTGGGACAAATTGAAGACTTCTACCTGCTCCATCAAAAGGTACAGCTGCTGCTCAGCTTTTGCTGGGAGGCACACGACTGGGGCTGGCAGGAATTTAAAGCTTTTTACAAGGAGTTGGAAACCTGGAAACTTTACAGGATTTCAAAATATCAGTCGGGGGAATGCAACAACTTTTAAGAGGCTCTACCCCAAAACAAAGGCATGGCATGCTTGGGCCTGAATCAAGCTTTAGGCCATCATTTGAAAACTTCTGATTTAAATCAATGGTTCTCGATCCTGGCTGTGCATTAAAATCTCCCGTGCTAGCTTATTTTTTAAGAAAAATACCAATTTGGACAGGAGCACTGACTTGGGATTTTTCTCAAATCTTCCAGGGCATTCAGACACACAGTCAGGCTTCAGAGTCACTGATTTAAAATGAGGTCTTGGGCCCTTTCGTGCAATAAACATCTGTGGCGTGTCCACGTGCTATATTTTGTGACAGGAACAAAGTGGGCACTTGATAAAGAGGATGGAAATGTGGGGAAACAGGCACCTCACTCCAGGTTTTTCTGTGTCTCCATCTCTCTCCTTTTACATCTTGCACCCCTCATGTCTGTCACCCCTAAAGGGAAAGCAGCACGCCCCAATTCACTCTTGGTTTTTCTGTCTTCATCTGTATGGACAGCTGAGCCCTGAAGTACCCGGAGGCCAGAAGCCTATAAATGACTTCTTGGCAGGCCTCTCGAAGGCTGCAGCCGAGCAGACCTGACACCCTTTAATCCTGACCAAACGGGGTCGGTCGCAACGCTGCCTGTGCTGGAGGAAATCTCACATGATTTCCTGCTACAGAACCGAAAGAGCGGCTCTGGGGAAAAACGCGAAGACTACTGACTGGGGCAGGTGTGTGGGGTTTGCGCCACAGCGAGCAATCTTTTTTTCTTTCAAAAACTGGAGGAGAGCAACAATGTGGATTTGAAACAAATAGAGGTTTCAAGAGGGTAACTTTCCGACTCTGGGCCAAGGGCTGTGGCCTCCCCTGGGCTCCCGAGGGCTGCGTCAGCCGGGGCTCCTTCAAATGAAACCTGGTTTGCAAGATTCCAAGTCCTCAAAGACAGACCAGACTTCCTGGCCTTAAACTGTTTCTCTCTTGTTGAATCCGGCATGTGGAGCTTGCAGGCTGGGGGTTTAAGGAAACCCAGGGACAGAAAGTGGCCCTGCCCTGCCTGCTCCCCCAGCCGGGCTCTTTGGTTCTGATACCAGCCGAGTGTTCAGAAAGGGCTTCTCTGCCCTTCTCTGCTCCAAAACCTGACATCCATCTTTCTGTCCAACCAATACATATACACTGAGTGTCCAACACGGGCTAAATTGAAGCTAAGGATTACAATAGCACCCCACCCCCATCTGTGGGGAGCTATGCTCGAAAACCCTCAGTGGATGCCTGAACCCCGTATATACCATGCTTCTCCTACCCATACCTTCCTGGGATCAGCTGACCTTATAAATCAGGCACAGTAAGAGACTGGCAACAATGATGACGGAACAAATACAACAATACACTGTAACAAAAGTGATGTGAATGCGGTCTCTCGCTCTCTCTCAAAATATCTTTTTGTGAGTGGTGGAGGCGTCGTAACCTGGCATTACGCCGCTATTGACCTTCTGACATTTGTTTCCAGCTCCTCAGCACCCACCCAGGGCCTCCTGGTGGACCTGCTACTGAGCTGCAGTTGACCCCTAGTAACTGAAACTGGAGAGCGAAACGGCAGATAAGGGGGCATTGCTGAGTATTTTTATTATTCTTACTATCCTAATAGCAGCAAACACAAGTAGGCCCTATTCTGTGCCCCTGACATGTTCTAGGAGTAGTTCATGTAAATCCTTATTGAAAAGCTTCTACTTTCCCCATTTTATGGAGGAAGAAACAGAGGTTCAGAGGCCCCAAGGCATACAGTTGGGCGGGGATTTGAACCGGGCCATCTGGCCCTAGACCAGCCCTTTTTACCCCCTGGCATCATGCTCCCCTCACAGAACATATAGTTGAGTGGGGGCAACTTAAAAAACAAGTTGGAATCAGACAAGATGGCGGCGTGAGTAGAGCAGTGGAAATCTCCTCCCAAAAACACATAGAGCTATGAAAATATAACAAAGAAAAATCTTCCTAAAATAGAGACCACAGGACACAGGACAACATCCAGACCACATCCACACCTGCAAGAACCCAGCGCCTTGTGAAGGGGGTAAGATACAAGCCCCAGCCCGGCGGGACCCGAGTGCCCCTCCCCCCGGCTCCCGGCGGGTGGAGAGAAACCGGAGCAGTTTTTTTTTTTTGGCGAGCGCTTTTTGGAAGCCTTAGAGGGACGGGCCCCCGTTGCTGGGGAGGCAGGGTGGCGGGACCGGTGAGGAGGTGCCTGGGAACGGCGCCGGAGGACAAAGAATATCCCGCGTTTCTCCCTGCGAGACCTGGGGGCGGGTGCCTGAGACCAGTGCCTGAGGACGGAGGAGGTCGCGCGTTTTTCCCCTTTTTTTTTTTTTTCTCTTTTTGGCAAGCGCTTTTTGGAAGCCTTGAAGGGACGGGGACCCCAGTGCTAGGGAGGCACGGTGGCGGGACTGGTGAGCGGGTGGCTGGGACCGGCGCCTGAGGACAAAGAATATCCCCCGTTTTTCCCTGCGGGACCGGTGGGCGGGTGCCTGAGACCGGCACTTGAGGACAGAGGAAATCGCGCGTTTTTCCCCTTTTTTTTTTCTCTTTTCTGCGAGTGCTTTTTGGAAGCCTAAAAGGGACAGGGACCCCGGTGCTAGGGAGGCAGGGCGGCGGGACTGGTGAGCGGGTGCCTGGGACCGGCACCTGAGGACAAAGAATATCCCGCATTTTTCCCTGTGGGACCGGTGGGTGGGTGCCTGAGACCAGCACCTGAGGACGGAAGAAATCGCGCGTTTTTCCCCTTTTTTTTCTCTCTTTTTGCCAAGTGCTTTTTGGAAGCCTTGAAGGGACAGGGACCCCGGTGCTAGGGAGGCAGGGCGGCGGGACTGGTGAGCAGGTGCGTGGGACCAGTGCCTGAGGACCAAGAATATTGAGCGTTCCTTCCCTGCGGGACCGGTGGGTGGGTGCTTTTTGGAAGCCTTGAAAGGACAAGGACCCTGGTGCTAGGGAGACAGGGCAGCAGGACCAGTGAGCGGGAGCCTGGGACCGGCACCTGAGGAAAAAAAAAAAAATCGCGTGTTTTTTCTTTTTTTTTTCCTTTCTGTTCCCTCTCTCATTGTTGCTGTTGTTGTTTTGGTTTGGAGAGTGCTTTTTGGAAATCTTAAAGGGGCAGGACAGGTCACTTAGACCAGAAGCAGGGAATCTGGGGATCTCTGGGCACTCTAACCCCCTGGGCAGCAGGGAGCACAGAGGCCCCTTACGGAGATAAATAGTCTCCTGGCTGCTCCCCCTCTAACGGGGCTCCACCATTTTGGAGGAACAGCCCCAGCCAGGCCAAGCCCACAGCAACAGTGGAGATAAACCCCAAAGCAACTGGGCAGGAAGCAGAAGCCCTGTCTGCGCACAGCTGCCCAGCACAAGCCACTAGAGGTCGCTATTCTCCCAGGAAAAGGCTACAAACCAACAAGAAGGGAAGCTCTTCCAGCGGTCACTTGTACCAGCTCTGCAGACTATCTCTATCACCATGAAAAGGCAAAACTACAGGCAGACAAAGATCACAGAGACAACACCTGAGAAGGAGACAGACCTAACTAGTCCTCCTGAAAAAGAATTCAAAATAAAAATCATGAACATGCTGACAGAGATGCAGAAAAAAATGCAAGAGCAATGGGATGAGATGCAGAGAAAAATGCAAGAGCAGTGGGATGAGATGCAGAGAAAAATGCAAGAGCAGTGGGATGAAGTCCGGAAGGAGATCACAGATGTCAGGAAAGAGATCACAGAAGTGAAACAATCCCTGGAAGGATTTATAAGCAGAATGGATAAGATGCAAGAGGCCATTGAAGGAATAGAAGCCAGAGAACAGGAACGTATAGAAGCTGACATAGAGAGAGATAAAAGGATCTCCAGGAATGAAACAACACTAAGAGAAATATGTGACCAATACAAAAGGAAAAACATTCGTATTATAGGGATACCAGAAGAGGAAGAAAGAGGAAAAGGGATAGAAAGTGTCTTTGAAGAAATAATTGCTGAAAACTTCCCCAAACTGGGGGAGGAAATAATCGAACAGACCATGGAATTATACAGAACCCCCAACAGAAAGGATCCAAGGAGGACAACACCAAGACACATAATAATTAAAATGGCAAGGATCAAGGACAAGGAAAGAGTTTTAAAGGCAGCTAGAGAGAAAAAGGTCACCTATAAAGGAAAACCAATCAGGCTAACATCAGACTTCTCAACAGAAACCCTACAGGCCAGAAGAGAATGGCATGATATACTTAATGCAATGAAACAGAAGGGCCTTGAACCAAGGATACTGTATCCAGCACGACTATCATTTAAATATGATGGTGGGATCAAACAATTCCCAGACAAGCTAAAGCTGAGGGAATTTGCTTCCCACAAACCACCTCTACAGGGCATCCTACAGGGACTGCTCTAGATGGGAGCACCCCTAAAAAGAGCACAGAACAAAACACACAACATATGAAGAAGGGAGGAGGAGGAATAAGAAGGGAGAGAAGAAAAGACTCTCCAGACAGTGTATATAACAGCTCAATAAGCGAGCTAAGTTAGGCAGTAAGATACTAAAGAAGCTAACCTTGAACCTTTGGTAACCACGAATCTAAAGCCTGCAATGGCAATAAGTACATATCTTTCAATAGTCACCCTAAATGTAAATGGACTTAATGCACCAATCAAAAGACATAGAGTAATAGAATGGATAAAAAAGCAAGACCCATCTATATGCTGCTTACAAGAAACTCACCTTAAACCCAAAGATAAGCATAGACTAAAAGTCAAGGGATGGAAAAACATATTTCAGGCAAACAACAGTGAGAAGAAAGCAGGGGTTGCAGTACTAATATCAGACAAAATAGACTTCAAAACAAAGAAAGTAACAAGAGATAAAGAAGGCCACTACATAATGATAAAGGGCTTAGTCCAACAAGAGGATATAACCATTCTAAATATATATGCACCCAATACAGGAGCACCAGCATATGTGAAGCAAATACTAACAGAACTAAAGAGGGAAATAGACTGCAATGCATTCATTGTAGGAGACTTCAACACACCACTCACCCCAAAGGATAGATCCACCGGGCAGAAAATAAGTAAAGACACACAGGCACTGAACAACACACTAGAACAGATGGACCTAATAGACATCTATAGAACTTTACATCCAAAAGCAACAGGATATACATTCTTCTCAAGTGCACATGGAACATTCTCCAGAATAGACCACATACTAGCTCACAAAAAGAGCCTCAGTAAATTCCACAATATTGAAATTCTACCAACCAATTTTTCAGACCACAAAGGTATGAAAGTAGAAATAAATTCTACAAAGAAAACAAAAAGGCTCACAAACACATGGAGGCTTAACAACATGCTACTAAATAATCAATGGATCAATGAACAAATCAAAATAGAGATCAAGGAATATATAGAAACAAATGACAACAACAACACTAAGCCCCAACTTCTGTGGGATGCAGCGAAAGCAGTCTTAAGAGGAAAGTATATAGCAATCCAGGCACACTTGAAGAAGGAAGAACAATCCCAAATGAATAGTCTAACATCACAATTATTAAAACTGGAAAAAGAAGAACAAATGAGGCCTAAAGTCAGCAGAAGGAGGGACATAATAAAGATCAGAGAAGAAATAAACAAAATTGAGAAGAATAAAACAATAGCAAAAATCAACAAAACCAAGAGCTGGTTCTTTGAGAAAATAAACAAAATAGATAAGCCTCTAGCCCAACTTATTAAGAGAAAAAGAGAGTCAACACAAATCAACATAATCAGAAATGAGAATGGAAAAATCACGACAGACTCCACAGAAATACAAAGAATTATTAAAGACTACTATGAAAACCTATATGCCAACAAGCTGGAAAACCTAGAAGAAATGGACAACTTCCTAGAAAAATACAACCTCCCAAGACTGACCAAGGAAGAAACACAAAAGTTAAACAAACCAATTACAAGCAAAGAAATTGAAACAGTAATCAAAAAACTACCCAAGAACAAAACCCCGGGGCCGGACGGATTTACCTCGGAATTTTATCAGACACACAGAGAAGACATAATACCCATTCTCCTTAAAGTGTTCCACAAAATAGAAGAAGAGGGAATACTCCCAAACTCATTCTATGAAGCCAACATCACCCTAATACCAAAACCAGGCAAAGACCCCACCAAAAAAGAAAATTACAGACCAATATCCCTGATGAACGTAGATGCAAAAATACTCAATAAAATATTAGCAAACAGAATTCAACAGTATATCAAAAGGATCATACACCATGACCAAGTGGGGTTCATCCCAGGGATGCAAGGATGGTACAACATTCGAAAATCCATCAACATCATCCACCACATCAACAAAAAGAAAGACAAAAACCACATGATCATCTCCATAGATGCTGAAAAAGCATTTGACAAAATTCAACATCCATTCATGATAAAAACTCTCAGCAAAATGGGAATAGAGGGCAAGTACCTCAACATAATAAAGGCCATATATGATAAACCCACAGCCAGCATTATACTGAACAGCGAGAAGCTGAAAGCATTTCCACTGAGATCGGGAACCAGACAGGGATGCCCACTCTCCCCACTGTTATTTAACATAGTACTGGAGGTCCTAGCCACGGCAATCAGACAAAACAAAGAAATACAAGGAATCCAGATTGGTAAAGAAGAAGTTAAACTGTCACTATTTGCAGATGATATGATACTGTACATAAAAAACCCTAAAGACTCCACTCCAAAACTACTAGAACTGATATCGGAATACAGCAAAGTTGCAGGATACAAAATCAACACACAGAAATCTGTAGCTTTCCTATACACTAACAACGAATCAATAGAAAGAGAAATCAGGAAAACAATTCCATTCACCATTGCATCAAAAAGAATAAAATACCTAGGAATAAACCTAACCAAGGAAGTGAAAGACTTATACTCTGAAAACTACAAGTCACTCTTAAGAGAAATTAAAGGGGACACTAATAAATGGAAACTCATCCCATGCTCATGGCTAGGAAGAATTAATATCGTCAAAATGGCCATCCTGCCGAAAGCAATATACAAATTTGATGCAATCCCTCTCAAATTACCAGCAACATTCTTCAATGAATTGGAACAAATAATTCAAAAATTCATATGGAAACACCAAAGACCCCGAATAGCCAAAGCAATCCTGAAAAAGAAGAATAAAGTAGGGGGGATCTCACTCCCCAACTTCAAGCTCTACTACAAAGCCATAGTAATCAAGACAATTTGGTACTGGCACAAGAACAGAGCCACAGACCAGTGGAACAGATTAGAGACCCCAGAAATTAACCCAAACATATATGGTCAATTAATATTTGATAAAGGAGCCATGGACATACAATGGCAAAATGACAGTCTCTTCAACAGATGGTGCTGGCAAAACTGGACAGCTACATGTAGGAGAATGAAACTGGACCATTGTCTAACCCCATATACAAAGGTAAACTCAAAATGGATCAAAGACCTGAATGTAAGTCACGAAACCATTAAACTCTTGGAAAAAAACATAGGCAAAAACCTCTTAGACATAAACATGAGTGATCTCTTCTTGAACATATCTCCCCGGGCAAGGAAAACAACAGCAAAAATGAGCAAGTGGGACTACATTAAGCTGAAAAGCTTCTGTACAGCAAAAGACACCATCAATAGAACAAAAAGGAACCCTACAGTATGGGAGAATATATTTGAAAATGACAGATCTGATAAAGGCTTGACGTCCAGAATATATAAAGAGCTCACACGCCTCAACAAACAAAAAACAAATAACCCAATTAAAAAATGGGCAGAGGAACTGAACAGACAGTTCTCCAAAAAAGAAATACAGATGGCCAAGAGACACATGAAAAGATGCTCCACATCGCTAATTATCAGAGAAATGCAAATTAAAACTACAATGAGGTATCACCTCACACCAGTAAGGATAGCTGCCATCCAAAAGACAAACAACAACAAATGTTGGCGAGGCTGTGGAGAAAGGGGAACCCTCCTACACTGCTGGTGGGAATGTAAATTAGTTCAACCATTGTGGAAAGCAGTATGGAGGTGCATCAAAATGCTCAAAACAGACCTACCATTTGACCCAGGAATTCCACTCCTAGGAATTTACCCTAAGAACGCAGCAATCAAGTTTGAGAAAGACAGATGCACTCCTATGTTTATCGCAGCACTATTTACAATAGCCAAGAATTGGAAGCAACCTAAATGTCCATCTGTAGATGAATGGATAAAGAAGATGTGGTACATATACACAATGGAATACTACTCAGCCATAAGAAGTGGAAAAATCCAACCATTTGCAGCAACATGGATGGAGCTGGAGAGTATTATGCTCAGTGAAATAAGCCAAGCGGAGAAAGAGAAATACCAAATGATTTCACTCATCTGAGGAGTATAGGAACAAAGGAAAAACTGAAGGAACAAAACAGCAGCAGAATTACAGAACCCAAAAATGGACTAACAGGTACCAAAGGGAAAGGAACTGGGGAGGATGGGTGGGCAGGGAGGGATAAGGGGGGGGAAGAAGAAGGGGGGTATTAAGATTAGCATGCATGGGGGGGAGGGAGAAAGGGGAGGGTGGGCTGCACAACACAGAGAGGACAAGTAGTGACTCTACAACATTTTGCTAAGCTGATGGACAGTAACCGTAATGTGGTTGTTAGGGGGGACCTGATATAGGGGAGAGCATAGTAAACATAGTATTCTTCAGGTAAGTGTAGATTAAAAATTTAAAAAAAAAAAAAGAAAGAAAGAAAGAAAAGGGGGATTACTCCTTAACAGGATAAAACTATTGGTAAATCAAAGATCAACGCATGCTTTAAATATCCTTAATGTTGATCACTTAAAGGGTGTCAGATGATCAGCTATGGAGGTACTCTTTTCTGATAATATTCCTTTCTCTTAATTAAAAAAAAAAAAAAAAAAGCAGTTACTGTGTGCTGACCTCCAATGAGTTCTGCACAGTGGTATAGAGGGCATGTCAAAGTGTGGGCAAAGGGTCTGTTTGTTTCTACGCAGAAGATCAAGGCCTAGCTTGGATACCCAGAAAATGAACTAAGATACGATATGAGGAGGAGCTTCCGGCATCAGCACTCTCTGGAGGACTCGTGCCGGGGGATGATCATCAAAAAGCCTCCACAGGGATCCGGACGATGCTGCGGTTGTGGCTGCATCCAGCCCACCATCTCCTGGACTTGCCATAAGAAGGAGGAGGGAGATGTCTAGGCTGGCATGTGCATACAGTGAGACAACGAATTTGACTGGATCTGTACTGTTGGAACTCAACCAGGAGTTGGGAGGGGTGCAAGTTGTAGCACCCCACTATCTATGGTTAAAAGAACATATGGGATGTGAACAGATCCCAGAAATGGGCTGCTTTAATTTGTCTGATGGTTCAAGTACAGTTGGAAAATATCCATCATATCATAGATAAATTTTCACAAATGCCTAGGGTGCCTAAATGGTTTTCTTGGCTTCACTGGAGATGGCTGGTAATTATAGATTTGCTTTGTTTATGTCACCGTATTCCTATTATGTCAATATGTGTGTGCAAATTAGTTAGTAGTTTAAAACCTATACATACTTAAGGTACTATACAAGAAGATATGTCAAAGAAATAATCAATCCTCCCAAGTTTCCTTCATATGCTACATCTATAGCTTTTCTTCTTCCTTCCTAATTACAAACTTTAAATAGAATTCGTGCCTCATATCGAATTTACCGAGTATCATAATTCCTCCAGGTGGTAAAGATACCTCGAGACAAGTGCTGGGCATAGAAGCCACAGGGCATAAATCTGCAAAGAAGTAAAAAGCTAACCTTTGCAAACAATATGGCTTCTCTCTCACTTACCAACTTTACATTTCCCTGTATGGCCCCGGAAGATGACTGGTTAGCCAGAGACGGGTAAGATTCCTCAAGGGAGGAACAACCTAAGACAGGCACAGTCGCAGGGGGGCCATCAGGTGAGAATTTGGGGATCAACAGAGGTGAGGCTCAGAACCTCACCCCCCCTGCTTTGAGAGAAATCTTCTGCATCCGTGGATGTCTTGCTGCCCTTGTCTAGCCTGGATTAATACTTAGTCCATAGGCACACACCTGATCATCTGATCATCTACATTTGCCTTCTTACAGCACTAAACTATGTTTTCTACCTTTATCTTGCATCTACCTACCACTTCAGCATTTTATTAAAAATAAAAATAATAATAATAATAGGAGAAATGTGGGATCAACATATAAATCAAGTACAAAAATCAAATGAATATTCATATTTGACCTGATGGTTTATAGGTCATATTGCATGATCAAAACCGAAAGTTTCTGTGATGACTGCCCTTGTACTGTTCACCATGTAAGAATTTATTCACTCTGTAAGAATTCGTTCACCATGTAAGAACTTGTTCGTTATGCTTCAGAAGATTGGAGACTGACGAGAATTAGGCTTGAGATGGATTAATGATTGTACATTGAGCATTGACCCCCCTATACTGAATTTTATTGTTGTTAACAACCATTTGATCAATAAATATGAGAGATGCCCTCTCAAAAAAAAAAAAAAAAAAAAAAAAAGAGAGGAGTTATTCAGTATATGGGGATACTTCCCCTCTGTAGTTCCAAAGAGTTTTCCTGGGAGTTTGAACCAGTTTTCATTCCACAAGACTCTTCTGGAGATCTACACTATTTCTATCATGTTTTCCTTAACTCTAACAATCGAGGGATTATAAAATATTATCTAAATAATTTACACTTATCTTACTGAGATTCAGAATATTGTCATATGTCATAGGCCATTTAAGTTTATTCTATGAAATATTTGTTTATAGGATTTCTATTGCCCTGCCTATTTTTTTCATACATTTGTAACAGCTCATTGTTTAATTGAGATAGCACATTTTTCTTAGCTATATGTATTGAAAACCACCTCAATAGATTGTGGTTTGTCTTGTAAATCTTTTGTAATGTGTTTTCGGTGAACCTAAATACCAAGTTGTAATATAGTTCAATTTTCCAATAAAAAAAAAAAAAAAAAAAAAAAAAAAAAAAAAAAAACAAGTTGACTTCAGATATTTATATTTAAATTCTCATAAAGATATGAGAAATTTCATTTTCCTGTGGAAACAGCCAATTTAGCTAAAATTAGCTAATTTACCTAATTACCAGGGATTGTGAAATTACCAGTTTATTGTGAAAACATATCTGTAATGGGTTGTATCTGCTGGGCTGAGTAAAAGGGCAAGTTTTCTTCTGACTCAGTCTCTGAGCAGGTTGCCTGTGAAATGTGCCATGTTCTGGGTTCATGATTATGGTTTAATGGCTTTTCGTTAAAATTTCCCCAAAACCTGCGTGTTGCTTCCTACCTTTTCCTAATCGACACCTTTAGTCTGAGAGTCCCAGGAAGCCAGAGCTGGCCTAGCTTGTGGTCTTAATTTCACAGTGACATGGTGGGATCTGTCATCAATTCTGGGTTCAAATCCTGTGTGGCCGTGGACAAGGCACGCAACTTCTCTGTGCCTGAATTCCCCCCTTTGGTAAATTAGGGTTACAAATGACAGTACCTATTCCAGAGGATTATTGCCAGAACTAATGGGGAGAAGGGCTTAGGCTGAATCTCCGCACAAAGCACATAATTTTAGTTAATAATAACAACCACTATGGTTTTAGGATCCCTCGCTCTCATTGGGTTAGTACTATGTCAAATCCCAATATTAATAACAATGCAGTGCTGTCTGCTTCTCACTAAAAGCTAACATGCACTTTGACCTTGTTCACATAAGTGAACAAAACAATGTCCCTGCCCTCATGGGCCTCATAGGCTGGAGGGGGAAATAGACAAACAAGTAAATAAGTAATGGTGGAATGTAATGCCAAGTGGAGGGAAGGAAAGTCAGAAGAGAAGAGTGGTCTCTGTTGGCAGGGTGTTTGGAAACACGGAAGAGTGACAGACAGGCAGAGACCACACGGGAATGGGAGACCCAGTGAGGCTGACACTCACGGCCATCTGAGAATGATTCTGGGCATCCCTGAGGCCAGGTGGGGCTGGGAAGGGCCCCCTCGCCTATCCCAGGCCCTGATTGGCTCCCGGGGCCCTGGGAGCGGCCTGCATAGGCTCCCAGGTGGGTGTGGAGTGGGCTGCCGGGCTCACCCAGGAGTTACCTCCATTTTCCAGGGGAGGCACACTGGGGTACAGACACCTTGCTGCAGCTCACGCAGCCCTCGAGGGTCCACTGATGTGGGCACTGAGATCTGACGGCAGAGGGACAGCTGGGCTCTGCAGAGCTCCCAGCTGGTGTGGAAGGGCCGGGGTGCCAGGAAGAAGACGTGACCCTTGTTTCCAAGGCCCTGGGTGGATGATGAGAAGCTTGAGACAGAGCGAGAGCAGGTCGAGGCTGGGGTTCTAGGAAAAGCCCCGGTGGCTGTGGGAAGGAAGAAGGTCTGGAAGGAAAGATCCTGCAGGTAATTGGGCCAGAGGGGCTGGCGGACTAAGTCAGGGAGGCCTGATTGGAGTCACAGCAGTGGGGACAGAGGGAAGGAAACAGACTAGGAAGGTGGAACAGAGGGGCAGCCTTAGAGACTGGGGGACGGCACTGGGGAGAGGCAGCGGGGTTCCAGACGGGAGTTCCATTGGGCTGTTGGTTGGCAATGACCCCATTCTTTTCCCAGATCTGGCCCCACACCACCTTGTATCTGGTCCTGTCTGCAAGTGCCGGACACAGCCAGCTCAGCTGTGCACCAACCATACTTCCTGTCCGTGACCTAGCCTCATCTTACCCAAGTGTCCTCATGGGTACATGGGATCAGAACATGTAAAATGCATCTGTAACGTGACCAGTCCTTCAGATGAATCTGAGGAATGCCAAATACTGGGCAGCATTGTTCTAGAATGTAGATTTCATAACGTTATTCTTGTCCTTCTGTTTGCTTGAAGGCATGCGCTATTTCCAAAGGAAATCCATGCCTGACTCTTGGTGTCAGTCTCAGCACCTGGCACAATGTGTAAAATGGAGTTGGTGATCTCTAAAAATTTGGGCCAGTAATAGGAAGACAGGAAAGAATCGGTGTGAGAGATGGTGATGGAGGGAGAAACGGGCAGAGGGACAGATCTGAATATTCATATGGGTTCACGATATATACGGAGGGTGTTGCTTGTTTTGGGGTAACCACTGATTCTCGAACATTAATGTGTTTCAAATTCATCTGGAGGGCTTGTGAAAACGCACGTTTCTGCTCCTCCTCCCTGAGTTTATCCAGAGGAAGTCTTCAGTATTACCAAGAACTTTCATTTCTAACAAGTTCCCGGTTGGTGTTGCTGCTGTTAGAACAGGAACTATTATCTTTT
Source organism: Manis javanica (assembly GCF_040802235.1). NCBI lineage: Eukaryota > Metazoa > Chordata > Mammalia > Pholidota > Manidae > Manis > Manis javanica. Next base: position 2,826,861 of record NC_133159.1, on the reverse strand, counting down.
CTTTTCCCTGCCTCTTTTACACCAGATTCATCAACAACACGAAGCCCACAGATCACACAGATGTTTCACAATTCCTCCTCCCACGGCTGACACAGGATCCAGACAGGAGCCCAGCAACTCATCAGCCATCACAGGAAAGTTCTCTACTGTTGAGATCATTTTGCTCTTAGAGAATTCGGCCATCTTGAATTCACAGTATGAGATTTCCCACAGTTTTGGCAGAGTTTCCCAGACTGGAATAGCTGACCAGGAAATTTGTTTCTAGACACAATCTAACAGGGATGCTTCCGGAATGGGAACATTCACAAAACCTTGAGAATATGAGTCATTCTTGAGGATGAGGAGTTTGTGGCTTCCTTTTTCTGTTGTTTAAAGCCAATACTAAGGTTCCTTCAGAGTTTCTCACATTTTCCTAGGCCCAGAAAAATCCTCTAGGACCTGGTGTTCTGGTTGTCTATTGCTGTGTAACAAGTCACCCCAACCCGTGGCTGCAATACAGCAGGGAGTGACTGCTCCTCAGGATCCCCTGTGTAGCTCCAGGCCGAAGGGGGTTCCAGTTCCAGGCAAGGTTACTCTGGGTCCCCTGAGACTGAATAATGACCACGGAACACGCAGGTAGAAAAGGGCTCTGTCTCTGGTCCTGCTCAGCCTCTGCGCCAGCGGCTGCCTCTGCTTTCCGGCTCTCCTGCTGTCCTGCTTCCTTGCTGTCTGTCTTCCTCCCAGCAGGAGGCGGAGCTCTTTATGTAAAGACACAGGCAGCAACGGCTTATCGCCAAGCCTGCGCAGGAGGCCAAGTATTACCTCAAGCACGTACACAATGGGTGGGCAGATTAGGATCAGGTGAGGGTCCTGGCCGGGGTAACTTCCATTTTCACTATGCATGGGTTGTGTGTTTGGTCCCTTTGCTGATCTCACCCGCTGGCTTCGTCACTCCGTTACATTCTGCCAGTGGCTGGGCTGGACAATCACCCATGTGGCAGCTGGTACTGGCCGTTGGCTGGGCATCTTGTTCTTGAAAAATTAATACAGGGAAACCCCACTAAAATGCAGTCAACAGGCCAGAAGGGGGTGCCCTTATGCCAACCATTTGTTGTCACTTACAGAAAAAATCATCCACTATAGACCCCAACAGAACCGTCAACTGGAAAGAATCATCAATTACAGGCCCCAACAGGAAAAGAGGTACATTGCATCCCCTACAAGAAATCGGCTACCCCAGCATCTCAGCCACTGAGAAATTGTCACCACCTTGAACTCTTGCTTTTCTTCAATGGAATTTCATTCAAAACAACCCCTCCCGACTTCCCTCTTCTTCTCCATAAAGTAACATTTCTCTCTTTTGCTTGTTGGACTGGCCTTACCTTGCAGGCCCTGAATTGCAATTCTCTGATATCCTAAATAAGCCCATTTTTGCTGGTAAAATAACCATTTATCTCTAAGGTCCAGAGAAGGAAACCAACCCCCCCCAACCCAACCCGCAGTGGATCTGAGGCTGGTGAGCACACAGGTGTTGGGAACGAGAAAGCCTTTGAACTCACTGCTTTCCTGCCAACCCCAGCATTGGTGGGTGACACTTCTGGGTTTTGAGATCCACTCCTTGTGTTTTGAGCTCTCCAGGCTTGATCCAGGATCTGTTCTAAGGCTTTGTCCTTTCTGAGAGTGCCCATTGGGACCTTTGGGTCTCCTTCGTGGAAACAGACTGTTCCTGCTGGAACTGTGCTGACCTTCGATCGGATTCCTTTTAGAGCTGGGCTGTTCCTACCGGAACTGTGCTGTTTAGGAATTTTTCTTTTTGCTCTAGAGAAAAACCTCTAGGAAATGGGATTCCAGAAACCAAGATACTTTGAGGGTGCTGCCCACCCACCCAGCCCTTCTGGGATCCCAATAAGATCGATGTTTAAAAACTGCGGTCCTTCCTCCTTTGCATTTCTAAGTAAGTGGGCCAGCATAACTGAGAGTCATGTAGAACGCCAATGGCCAACGTGGGAAACTATGCATCTCCCCCAGCTCACTCTTCTCAGAACTAACTTGGACAGCCATGGCTCGAAAATTGTCAAAACTGAATGGGACACCTATTTTAATTGGTATTTTGAAACTTTCTAATGTTATCAGGGATCTAAAATTGCCTTTTTGCAAAACAGAATTTCCCAACTAACTGAGACCAACAGTCAACAACAGACAAAGAGGCTTCCGAGGCCCCTTTTTCCCCCCCGTTTTCCTTTCTCTCCAGATGCACAGCCGCCACCTTATGATCAGGCCCCACCTCTGGAGCCATTATTCTTTTTCCTTTCTGCACCACCTAAGCTCCCTATATAGCCTCAGCTTCCCCATTCTGATTACCTATCAGAACCAGCCCCTTTAAAGTTAAGTGCCCTGAAAAAAATAATAATGAAAAGGGGATTAAGTGTCTTGAGGATCAAAAAAAAACCCAAATTTCTGTTTCCTGGAGTAAAGCTGAATTGCAAGCCATAGTTACACTTTCCTGAAGTGACTGAGGACCCCATAGGTTTGCTGAAGAGTTTCATGTAGTGATTCAAGTTACCGACCTGCATCTCAGATTTACATCAGTTAGTCTACAAGTACCACATGCCTGTTGAGGCCCAGGACAAACACTGGAGAAACTGGCTCAACAAACACATCCTTATTAGGCAGAAAGACAGACATGAGGAGGATGAAAAGAGGGTGGGGCCTACCAAGAACTCAGAAAGTCAGTCAGATAGAGCCAGAGACAACTCAGACAGCCAACTGACTGGAGCTACAGGGACTGGGAGTGACTTTAAGGGGACAGAGATACCGCAGAGCAAGGCACACCCCAGATGACAAGAATTTCCCAGATGAAAAATGTGACAGCACAACCCATGTCTCCAGTCCTCCAATCAGATCAAGTGCCCAAGCCCAAAGAATGTCAATCGAGGACTCCTTTGCAATGCCAAAAACCCCATAAAAGAAGCCTCACGATAGGCAGTCAGGGCCTCCTGACACTAGCTCAGAGGCCCACTCTGTTTCAGAGCTTATGAATAAAACTTGCTTACCTTTCTTGACGTTGGTTTCACGTTTCACTCTATCTGAATCTGACTTCTCTGTGACTCCAAACCCAGTGACACCCCAACATCCTGAACAGGATTTAGGAAATGAAACCCTCATTTGTATCAAAATGCTAGAACACTCATTGAAAATCTCCCCCAAGTAGCTGCAGTTTTCCTAAGCCTGATTAGATCAAAATTTAAGCTTTCCCACAAAAATATGATAAATCAGTTCATGATTATTATGATTGACTTCAGATTGTTTTCAAAGAAAATTCTGGTCTTCCTTTAGATGTTAAATACACTGTGGGACAAAGGACAGGCTACCCAAAGATGTGCCATTGTGACATGCAGATTATTTCAGAGTTGAGAACAGTCAAGGCCCAAATGATTCGCAAACTTTGACGTCCCACCCCCCAACTCCATCAACAGAATTTAGATACAGTGCATGCTCCAGAAAGAGCTCTATCACCTGAGACAGCTGTATTATAATGTAAACTAGGTGTGCTAGACAGGGAGGGATGTGGCTATGAGACAGGGACCATGGGTTACGCAGAGTAGGGTGAAGGCCTCCAGAAAAAATATCCTACGGAACTCCATGTTAAACAATTAAGCAAAGTCAGAGTGTCTTGCCAATGGGATTCAGCTGTGGATTCAGTGTGACCATAGAAATTGACAGCAAAACGTTCTTTGGGGTGAAAGGGTTATACCCAACTTTACTTCCAGGTGGCAGGTCAGTCACTAAAATCCCATTCACTCAGAGCGAGTCTGCATGCAGCAAGCTGATATCGGCCTCTGGGCCCCTCTGTCTGCACAGCCGTCCCTCATGGCCGTCCTCCAGGCCGCTCTGCACAGTCATCCCACACAGCCATCCTCTGGGCCACTGCCCTTGGTGCTGCCACCACTGCAGCCTCTGCTCTGCTCTCCTGCAGTCTTGCAGCCCTGCCACCGTGTCATGCCCAGAGCACTGGGCAGAGCTCTTTATATAGAGTCAACAGCCATGTATTGCCCACAGGTGTGCAGTGAGCTAGTCAGCCAGGGCCAGGTGAGAATCCTGGCCACAGGAACTCTCATTTTATCCACACAGAATCACATTAATTCTGTAAACTGGGATAAGCATTCTTCTGCGAGATTAATTGATATTAAAAAGCCAGGAGTAACGTGGCCTGAAATGTTTGAATATCCCCCAGATAAAAAAGACCACAGCATAGCCCATGTCTTCACTCTGTCAGTTCAATTCAGCTATTGTAAAATGTACCATAGCCTCCTAAAAGGCCCGGCGTATTTTCTTTCACTTTACCCACATGCTGCTTTTCTTCCTCCAGCCCTAATCAAATGATTTGCAACCTAGTTAAGTAATAATGGCAAGCAAGCCCAGTCACAAACAGCATAGTAAAAACAGGAAAAATTCCATCTTAAAGATAAGATTGCATTTTAAAACCCAAGAAGTCAAAAAATAGGTTTCTTGAAATAACAGACAATAATAACCCAGCCCACCCTGCGAGCAGGACACGCAGTCTTGATTGACACGCTCCCAAACCAAGAAGCTGCTACTGTAGGATAGAATCAAAGCAGTAAATTTCTTGTGTTAACTCTGCAAAATTATCTGGAAGACTGATAAGAAACGTAGTGTCTCTTCAAAGATAAGCATTGGGGGACCATTTAGCAGGTCTGCATCCCTAGCCCTTTGTCTCTCAACTGCCTATAAATCCCTAGACAGTGCACCACCCTGGGGCTGTCTTGTCAACTCTGGGCAGCAGCAAGCCAGGAGCTCTGTCCTCTTGGTTTATCTCTAAATAAAAGCCTTGCACTTGCTCTCCTACCTTACCTTGAGTGTTTGCAAAGTTCATTCTTTGACTCTGTGAACAAGAACACCAGCAACAGCTTCTGTGAAGAGCCCGAGGACAGGGACTCCCCAGAGTCCCATGCCTGGGCCCAGGTCAGAGCACCAGGTGCCAGAGGGCCCTGCCAGCTCCCCGGCACACGTTGGGTGGGACAGGTGCACTGCAGCCCACAGTCAGGGTGGCCAAGCAGCTGTGTGAGCCTGGTGTCCCAGCAGCAGCAGTCCAGAGCCTGGCACACTTGGGCCACCTGCACACACCCGGGGCAGGATGGAACACTGGATCCAGTGACCACCGAGCAGGCCCAGGGCTGCTGCTTTGTTTCTGGGCCCAGAGCTCTTCTGTCTCACGTTCAGGCTGGTGGGCTGTGCAGGAAGACAGGTCTGACCTTGGCCACTGCCCTTCCAGGGACCCGTCAGCCCTCCTCCTGCCCAAACATGCCTCCCTATGTGGCTGGGGTCATCCCTGGGACCACTGTGCAGGCAGATGGCTCTGAGGGTGCTGGGGGCAGGGCCAAGGGATGGAGGGTGGCCTGGGTGTCCCGATTTTACCTCCAGTCACCCGGTCACCTGAGGCTGTCAGGAGGGCCCACATCCACTTCCCCAGTCCCCAGTCTGGGGCTCCACCTGCAGCATAAGGCCTGGAGACTGTCTCCAGCCTGAAGCCCCCCATGTGGGTATTTGTGCTGATTGTGGAACTCCCCTCCAGGCCTTCCCTCCCTTCCTGGGAGGGCGAGCACATCCTGAGAGCCCTGGGGGAGCATTATGGGGAGAATCAGAGCCAAGTGCCTCTGCTCAGCCTCTCCAGCCTTTTGTCACAGACATCAAGCCACTCAGCCAGGAGCTGGACGGCTGAGGGGCACCATGGAAGAGGACTGGGGACCTGGGAGCTCTGGTGGGTGCTCTGAGGTGTGAAGCTTGGAGAAACTAGACTCAGGGAAAGCCCCCCAATGGAAGGCGTGTACCTCTTGGAGGTGCTGGAGAGACCAAGTTCAACATTTTTTGAAAAGGAATTTTCTGGAATGTGTGGAGCAGCTGTGTCTCATCAAATGGGACAGTGCTAGACTGGTGCCCTGCAGCCCTGGGATCTACTTCGGTTACACGTGCAGTGGTGTTCCAGATGTGAGGAGTCACCCTGGGGCTTATAGATTTTGGTGTCTCATCATAACCTATAACCTATAGGTGTCAGGAAGAAAGGCCCAGGTTCTGTTTGACCAGCCCTCCCCAGTGCTGACAAGGTGTGCCAGCCTGGGGCTTAGAGCGCCCCGCTCTTCCTGAGCACCTTATGGGGGAGGTCAGAGGATGGAGGGCAACCTGGCAGAGATCAGGGCCCCCCTGTGTCAGAGTTGGAGGGCCGGGTGGGTCAGGGGGCACATGAGATCTGCATGACAGCAGAGCTTTGAGAAGAAAGAGCAGTGGGGGGTGGCAGTCCTCTCACTGCATCCCACCTGCACAGGGATGAGACCAACCCCAGGAGCCACCAACCGCAGGGACGACATCCAGATCACACTGTCCTCAGGGAGGATATTTTTCTTTTTTTTTATTAAGGAATTACTGACATACACTCTTATGAAGGTTTTACATGAGAAAACCATGTGGTTACTACATTCACCCGTTATCTTGTTGAACTCTGTTGAATAAGAGTGCAGAGAGTGGGCACCCTTGTCTCGTTCCCAATCCTAAGCACAGGCTTTCCGCTTCTCACTGTTAACCATGACGTGGGCTGTGGGCTGGTCATGTATGGCCTTTATTACGTTAAGGTACTTGCCCTCTATACCCATTTTGTTGAGAGTTTTGATTGTGAATGGATGTTGAATTTTCTCGAATGCGATTTTGGCATCTATGGAGATGATCATGTGGTTTTTGTCCTTTTTGTTGATGTGGTGGATGATGTTGATGGATTTCCTAATATTGTACCACCCTTGCATCCCTAGAATAAATCCTACTTGATCATGATGGATGATCTTTTTGATGTATTTTTGAACTGGGTTTGCTAATATTTCAGTCAGTATTTTTGCATCTATGTTCATCAGGGATGTTTGTAATTTTCTCATTTTGTGGTGTCTTTGGTTCATTTTTGGTATTCGGATGATGCTGGCCTCATAGAATGAGTGTGGAACTATTCCTTCCTTTTCTACTCTTTGGAAAACATTAGGGGGGTGGGTATTAGGTCTTCACTAAATGTTTGGTGAAATTCAGGGGTGAATCCATCTGGTTCAGGAGTTTGGTTCTTAGGTAGTGTTTTGATCACCACTTCAATTTTGTTGCTGGTAATGGTCTATTCAGGTCTTCTCTTTCTTTCTGGGTCAGCCTTGGAAGGTTGTACTTTTATAGAAAGTTGTCCGTTTCTTCTAGGTTATCCAGTGTGTTAGCGTATAATTTTTCATAGTATTCTCTAATAATTCTTTGTATCTCTATGGGGTCTGTAGTAACTTTTCCTTTCTCATTTCTGATTCTGTTTGCGTGTGCAGACTCTTTTTCTTGATAAGTCTGGCTAGGGGTTTATCTCTGTTGTTTATTTTCTCAAACAAACAGCTCCTGTTTTCATTGATTCTTTCTATTGTTTTGCTCTTCTTGATTTTATTTATTTCTGCTCCAATCTTCATTATGTCCCTCCTTCTACTGACTTTGGACCTCCTTTGTTCATTTTCTAGTTTAATTAATTGTGAGTTTAGAGTGTTCATATGGGATTGTTCTTCTTTCCTGAGGTAGGCCTGTATTGCAATATTCTTCCCTGTCAGCACAGTCTTCACTGCATCGCACAGATATTGCTGTGTTGAATTTTTTTGTCATTTGTCTCCATATATTGCTTGATCTGTTTTTATTTGGTCATTGATCCATTGCTTATTTAAGAGCACGTTGCTAAATTTCCCTGCGTTTGTAGGCTTTTCCATTTTGTTTGTGTAATGTACTTCCAGTTTCATACCCCTGTGGTCTGAGAAGCTGGTTGGTACAATTTCAATATTTTTAATTTACTGAGGCTCTTTTTGTGACCTAGTATATGACCTATTCTTGAAAATGTTCCACGTACACTTGAGAAGAATGTGTATCCTGCTGCTTTTGGGCAGAGAGTTCTGTAGATGTCTGTTAGGTCCATCTGTTCTAATGGTTGTTCAGTGCCTCTTGTCTCCTTACTTATCGTCTGTCTGGTGGATCTGTCCTTCAGAGTGCGTGGAGTGTTGAAGTCTCCTAGAATGAATGCATTGCATTCTATTTCCCCTTTTAATTCTGTTAGTATTTCTTTCACATATGTAGGTGCTCCTGTGTTGGGTGCACAGATATTTATAATGGTTATATCCTCTTGTTGCATTGACCCTTTATCATTATGTAATGTCCTTCTTTGTCTCTTTTGACTTTCTTTTAAAGTCTCATGTCTGATACAAGTTCTGCAACACCTGTTTTTTTCTCCCTATTACTTCTATGAAATATCTTTTCCGTCCCTTCACTTTTAGTCTGTATATGTCTTTGGGTTTGAAGTGAGTCTCCTGCAGGCAGCATACAGTCGGGTCTTGTGTTTCTATCCATTCAGTGACTCTGTGTCTTTTGATCGGTGCATTCAGACTATTTACATCCAGGGTAATCATCAGTAGGTGTGCACTTACTGCCACTGCAGGCTGCAGGTTTACTGGAGTTCAAGGGTGACTTCCTTACTATCTGAGAGTCTCACTTAGCTCAGTGTGCTCTCACAGACACCATCTGAAGTTCTACCCCCCTTTTTTCTCCTCCATTCTTTATATACTAGCTATATATCATATTCTGGACTCTTTGGCTGTCCCTTTTTATTACCTCTGGTGACAGTTATTTGACCTTGGGAACACTTCCATCTATAGCAGTCCCTCCAAAATACACTGTAGAGATGGTTTGTGGGAGCTAAGTTCTCTCAGCTTTTGCTTACCCAGAAATTCTCTAATTCCTCCTTCAAATTTAAATGATAATCTTGCCGGAAAAAGTATTCTTGGTTCGAGGCCTTTCTGCTGAGAGGTCTGATGACAGCCTGATGGTTTTTCCTTTGTATGTGATCCAATTTCTCTCTCTGGCTGCTTTTAATCTTCTGTCTTTATCCTTAATCTTTGCCATTTTAATTATCATATGTCTTGGTGTTGTCCTCCTTGGGTCCCTTGTGTCAGGAGATCTGTGCACTACCATAGCTGAGAGACTATCTCCTTCCCCAGACTGGGGAAGTTTTCAGCAATTACTTCCGCAAGGCACTTTCCATCCCTTTTTCTCTCTTCTTCGTCCTCTTCTGGTGCCCCATGATATGAATATTGTTCTGCTTGGTGTGGTCACACATTTCCCTCAGTATTCTTTCATTCCTACAGATCCTTTTCTCTCTGTTCCTCAGCTTCTTTGTATTCCTCTTCCCTGATTTCCATTTCATTTATCGTCTCCTCCACCATATTTAACCTGCTTTTAATGCCCTCTATTGTGCTCTTCAATGACTGGATCTCTGTCCTAAATTCATTCCTGAGTTCTTGAATATTTTTCTGTACCTCCATGAGCATGTTTATGATTTTCATTTTGAGGACTTTTCAGGAAAATTTATTAATTCAGTCTCAGTCGATCCTTCCTCTGCTGTTGAGATTTTGCTTTGTAACAGGTTCCTTTCACATTTCATACCTGTATGTGGCACCGCCTAGTGCCCAGAAGCTCTACTCTCTGGAGCCGTTCAGGCACTGGAGTGATCTTGGGGGTCACAGGGGAGTGGTGCTGGTGCCTGGGGGGCAGGAAAGAGCTGTCCCCTATTTCCTGGCTGCTTTGCCTGTCTCAACTGCCAAAACCAGGACTGAACACACAGGTGTAAGCCTCTATGCTTTGTGTTTATAGCTGCTGTAGGCAGGGCTTCCCTCTGGCTGGCCTGATGCCAGGGTAGGGGCAGCCAGTTTGTGAGCCAGGTGCAGGGCTAGGTGGGAGGAAGACACAGCAGGCTGCATATCACAGTGGGGGACCTTGGAGCTGCGAAGCCAGCCAGGGGGATGGAGCTCCTGAACATTGTTTAAGTTCCCAACCTGCTGGGCAGAGTGTACCCCCATAAGTTTTTCTACCTCTCCTTTCTCCTGAGTGCTGAGGTCTGTGCACTCCTTGTCCCTTTAGCAGCCCTCTCGCTTTTAGGAAGTCTTTCAAACTTCCCACCCAGATCAGCCGGATATGAATCCCTGTTTTCCACAAGCAGCTCGAATCTCTGTCCTCCAGGTCTGTGTCTCTTCCTCCCGCCATTGGGCTGGGGTGGGGGAAGGGCTTCGGTTCTGCCGGGTCACAGCTTTGATACCTGACCCTGTTCCGTGAGTTCTGCTCTTTTCTCCAGGTGTATGCAGTCCGGTGCAGCCTTCTTTCA